>NC_063341.1:8988452-9007995 GCF_021869965.1 Rhincodon typus
ATAAGATGTTTGTGTTTCTCCTTGTACAGTGAAGAAGCTCTGGACCCTCCAGGGTTTTCTTCCACTGGTGTAAAACAATAATGCCCTTTGATCATGAACTGTGTCGGGAGTCGAGTGATTCATTTAGTCAATCTGCCCCAACCTCCATCGACATCAACCATTCCTTACGTGGTTAATGCAGCAAAACAAAAGAAAACAATTCCACTTGTAGTTGTGCTCATGAGACACACAGTGCATGAGAATATATTCATTATGAATGGTACTTGTGTTAGAAACAAAATCGCTGTGATGCAGTCAAAAAGCTTTCAAGCGAAAATGCCAACTGAAGATTACTCTAAATCTCAAATGTTTTAAAAGCTTTTTGATATATTCTGCTCCTGAACATGTTATTTATTTCAGTAATATAAAAGAACCCTTGATCTAGACTTCCGGATACATGAAAGAGGTGTGACTTTGATTAAACCTGTATCATGAGCTTTTTTTCCACACGTTTAGTAAAAAGGACTATCTTCAAAGGCAAGAAGTGAACAGATAATTTGGGGATACCACTGAAAACTTCAGGAAAGGATAAAATACTTTTTTTTAAGAGAACACCATTGAACATGCAAAGCATGCACATACTGAGGATCAGTAAATGCAAATGAAAGTAGCAAATTTATAAAAGTCAAAGCAGATTAGGAAAAATACAGATTAGGAATGAGAGAATGTACAAAAGAAAGCTAACGTGATTGTGGGTCATCTCAAAGGACGTTAATTGCATTTGATGTACAGTCACTTTTAGTGACAGTTTGTCTCCTACATTTTCTGTTAGCTAATGCATCTATGCTTACAATATAAGAAACTGGGTGTGGACATTGTGTTATTGAAGACTCCAACAGACATTTATGAAAATTAATGATTAAGTGCAAACATTCCATTCCTCAGACACATAGTGTCTCGGCTAACGTTCAGCTGTTACCTTACAGCAGAGGAGTATGCTTCCAATAGAGTGTCACGCATTCAGTGATCCGAGGTGAGACGGAGTATTAGATTTTGATACCCTCAGATCACAAGCATGTCTCAAAGTTATTCTGACTATGATGCATAACAGCTTATCATAATGTAGGGAACATGACAGTGAATTTCCACGCAAAAAGACTTCACAACAGCAGTGTGACACTGACCAGAGAATCTGCTTTTGTTGTATTAGTTTATAGATGAGCATTAGTCAAGACAAAGGCAATTAGTCCCCTGCTCTTCAAGTCGTGGGAGATTTTATGATGAACAAGAGTAGATGTTGGCCTGCTTCATATTTTATCAAAATACAGCACATATTTCCAGGCCTGGATAGTGAATGGCTTGAGGGGAACTTTCATTTGGTGGTGCTCCTATGTATCTGCTACCCTTGTACTCCTAGGTTGTCATGGGTTTGTAAAATGTTGTCTAAGAATTTTTGGTGAATTTCTGCAATGCATCTTGTAGATGGTACACACTGCCACTGCTGAGCATTGGTGATAGAGTGATGAATGCTTATGAATGTAGTGCAAATCAAGTGGGCTGATTGGTCTTGGGTAGCATCAAGCTTCGTGACTGTACCTGGAGTTGCACTCATCCAGGCAAGTGAGGAGTATTCCATCACACTCCTGACCTTATAGATGGGGACAGGCTTTGGGGAGTCAGGAGGATAGTTACTTGCTGCAGAATTCCAAGCCTCTAACCTGCTGTTACAGCCACAGTAGTTAGATAACTAGTCCAGTTCAGTTTCTGGTGAATGGTAACCATCAGGATGTTAACAGTGAGGGATTCAGCGATGGTAACACCATTGAATGTCAAGGGGCGATATTAGATTCTGCCTCATTGGAGATGGTCATTACTTGGCATTTGTGTGGTGACTGTTACTTTCCACATGTTAGCCCCAGCTTGGATATTGTCTAGGTCTTGTTGCATTTGGACATGGATGGCTTCAGTATCTGAGGAGTTGTGAATGATGCTGAGCATTGTGCAGTCATCAGAAATCATCCACAATTTTGATCTTATGATTGAGATATGAAGCAGCTGAAGATGGTTGGGCAAAGGACACTACCCTGAGGAACTGCCACAGAGATGTCCTGGAGTGAGATGACAGACCTTCACCATCATAACTATCTTCCTTTGAGCCAAGCATGAATCCAACCAGCAGAGAGTTTTCCTTTAATTACCATTAACTCCAGTTTTGCTAGGGCTCTGGATGTCACACTCAGACAAAAAGCTGCCTTGATCTCAAGGACAGTTATTCTCACCTCACCTCTGGAATTAGGGTCTTCATCCATGTTTGGGCCAAGGTTGTAATGAGGTCAGGAGTTGAGTGGTCTGACTAGGCTGATGCCTGGTAGTTCGTATGGTTTTATTTCTTTTGTCCTTTTGAGCAGTTGATACAATTGAGTGGCTTACTGGGCCATTACGGAGGGCAGTTAAGGGTCAACCACATTGTCATAGGTCAAGAATCACATGTAGACCAGACCAAGTAAGGAAAGCAGTTCCCTTCCCTGGAAGACAACGAGATGTTTTTTTTTATTTTGACAATAAACAAGTGTTTCATGGTCATCATCAGACTTCAAATTTTATTCTGCTGACTGCTACATTTTTTCTATCCTGTTTTATGGAAACTGGAGGCTAATTGGCCCACACTTTCTCCATACACTAGGGAAGAAACTTACTGGAACAGTAAGCAAGAAAGAACTATGGAAGTTGATTATTATTGAAAAAAATAAATGAGGAGAGTTAACTGAGCAGCCTCTGTATGTTTTGAGCAGAATACTATAAACATTGAAAACTCAGAAATTTCTGATTTCTCTGCACGGATGTTGCCAGACCTGTTGAGATTTTCCAGCAATTTCTGTTTTTGTTCCATTACCTTGTCCATGCACAGTATGTCCAGTTTTGTCCAGTTTTCACCTGAAGCATTAGCCTTGTGAGATGCAAACCGACATGAGACGGAGTTGTTCATTTCATATCTATTAAACACAAGCTACCTGAGCTATTTGTAATTGGGTGAAGATTGGTTAATGTTTTGCTCAACCTGGAACACACTGCCCACAATTATGCTCATCTATTGAAACAATTTTTAACTCACTTACCAAAATGGAAAGAGCACAACAAGTGTGAAAAAGAACTCCTCAATCTGATCTCTTCACTGGTTTAAGTCACTGACCCAGGAAGCTGATACTGAGAATAGAAAACACTGGAAATACTCAGCAGGAGAAATCTAAAAAGTTAATGATTTTTCTACTGCTACAGATGCTGCCGGTTTGATTTTTTTCAATATTTTCTCTTTATATTTCAGATTTCCAATGCCAGCAATATATAGAGTGTACGTCCTTGATTTGTTATGCTTGCTGACCAACATCCGTACTCAAGTACTTGCCAAGATTGAAGTGCTAGAACATGAGAGCAAGCTGTCAATTAAAAAATCAATTGCTTTAATTCACTTCAGTCATTTTGCGCCTTGCAATCCAGAATGGGTTCAATCTGCGATCTCTGCTGCAGCTGCTTATTTTACCATTGATTTCAGCAAGAATAATTAATGGAAGATACAACTGAAGTGTCTGTTTCTGCTAATGCTGCTTTCTCCTTCTGGGTGTTAAAAGATGGGGGGGAATACTAATTAAGCTCAAAAGCTAACTGATTCAGATGTTGTTCCTCTTTCTCAAATCCATTGCTTTTCCCATTACCTTATTAATCACTCATTAAGACTTTGCTTAAACACAGTACGACGCATGGCAGTATGAATTGCAGTGTGAAAAACACAGAGTCAAAAACTTTGTGGTTCCTGCTCCTGTGTAATTTCATATGTCAATATCAGCTCAAGAGTTGAGGAAATCAAGTGCACTACATGATCAATGCCAAGCAGCATAGCTGCTGGAAAACAGATTCCATACAAACAGATTCTTTTCTATAGTGTTGTATACTGGATCAAAAATGATATTTCCTATTGTATCAATACAGAGGGTAAGATTCTTTGCATACATTGACAATGAGCTATCATTACATCCATATGCTCAGAATGCCTTAGTGAGGGAAAAGAAAACAAGGTATTATTTTGCATAGAGTGTTTGGTGAATTATAGTACAGTAATATACCTGAGCTGAAAACAATAGCAGAGAACAACAAAAATTCATGTCTCTTGAAGGATACTGGACCCAAAATGTTAACTCTACTTTCTCTCCACAGATGTTGCTAGATCTACCAAGTTTCTACAGCAATTTCTGTTTTTATAACAAAACAAAAATGGCCAGTTAACATCAAATTTAGATTTTAGGAGTTTGTAGATCATAGAAACAGAGACAGGAGTTTTTCAATAGACATGCAATACCATATTAATGTGCCTCCTGGCATGCTATGGACAGGTAACCTCAACCATACCTTACATATTGTAGACATCCATCTTTCAGCCAGTTCAATAAAGACACAGTACAAGCCAGACTGTTGACCTGTGAACTTATAACATGGCATCAGAGTGGAGTTGAGATTGAAAGTTGAAGAGCTGTACAGGAGCACAGCTACTGAAAGAAGAACACAGAGATGTTCAGAGTTGCTGAAAACTGCTAAACACCACAAGAAGCCATAGAAAACAAACAAAGAAGCAAGTCAGAATTGAAAGCATTAGCTGAGACACACTTGAAATGAAAATCAATATGAAACAAGATCGTTTTCCATTTGGAAAGGCTACAAGATTGCAACAGATTTAATTAACAAGCTGAAACAGCTACAATTAGCTACACTTGTAGTAATTGAGGAGAGATTGTTTCAAAGTGATTTCTACCCTCAATCCATCCAACGTACAGAAGAAAAAGGTATGGAAATTTTGACAGCCTTGAAGGCATATATTGAGTGCCAAGTGAATGGAAATTATAAATAGTATCAATATTAAGGATCAAGGTGAAAACAATCCATTAAGCAATATATGACCACATTAACACAGTTTGCAAAACCCTGTGAATTTACACAACATAAAGATGATCAAATTAGAAGTAGGTTTGCATTTGAAATGTAGAGATCCCATTGTAAGCATATATACTGAGAGAGGGGAAACTTCCTGTCAAAAGTGATCAACAGGAGCAGAAGTACTGAGACTGTAAATCAGTAGATACAGCATATTCATAGCAGAACAGACCAGGCCTTGCATTTTGCAAATAAACATTTCAGATACTAAGGGCAGAAAGATCACATACAAAGGGAAGAATGCAAATACTGTGGAGGACATCATAGAAATGAGAAGGAAGAGGGTCTAGGTTGGAGAAAGCAGTGTTCTCAATGCAAAAAGCCAAATCATTTTGCACACTGGTGTTTGGACAGAAGGGAGACATAAAAAGCTGGTACAGATGGCCACTGGAGAGATATCAGTTGAAGATTCGAATGAATCACACTACACTGTACAACAGGTTGGTTTGTTCAGGTCACTTGGTGAGACATGGGGGTTTGTGACTGTTGTGACAATGGCTGCAGAAGGAGAACATCAAATCAATAGAGATCTGGAGTCCCAGAACATACAACATAGAACATAGAACATAGAACATTACAGCGCAGTACAGGCCCTTCGGCCCTCGATGTTGCGCCGACCTGTGAAACCAATCTGAAGCCCATCTAACCTAAACTATTCCATTATCATCCATATGTTTATCCAATGACCATTTAAATGCCCTTAAAGTGGGCGAGTCTACTACTGTTGCAGGCAGGGCATTCCACGCCCTTACTACTCTCCGAGTAAAGAACCTACCTCTGACATCTGTCCTATATCTATCACCCCTCAATTTAAAGCTATGTCCCCTCGTGCTAGCCATCACCATCCGAGGTAAAAGCTCTCACTGTCCACCCTATCTAATCCTCTGATCATCTTGTATGTCTCTATTAAGTCACCTCTTAACCTTCTTCTCTCTAACGAAAACAGCCTCAAGTCCCTCAGCCTTTCCTCATAAGACCATCCCTCCATACCAGGCAACATCCTGGTAAATCTCCTCTGCACCCTTTCCAATGCTTCCACATCCTTCCTATAATGCGGCGACCAGAACTGTACGCAATACTCCAAGTGCGACCGCACCAGAGTTTTGTACAGCTGCAACATGACCTCATGGCTCCGAAACTCAATCCCTCTACCAATAAAACCTAACACACCGCATGCCTTCTTAACAACCCTATCAACCTGGGTGGCAACTTTCAGTGATCTATGCACATGGACACCGAGATCTCTCTGCTCATCCACACTACCAAGAATCTTACCATTAACCCAGTACTCTGTATTCCTGTTACTCCTTCCAAAGTGAATCACCTCACACTTTTCCGCATTAAACTCCATTTGTCACCTCTCAGCCCAGCTCTGCAGCTTATCTATGCCCCTCTGTAACCTGCAACATTCTTCCGCATTATCCACAACTCCACCGACTTTAGCGTCATCCGCAAATTTACTAACCCATCCTTCTACGCCCTCATCCAGGTCATTTATAAAAATGACAAACAGCAGTGGCCCCAAAACAGATCCTTGCGGTACACCACTAGTAACTGAACTCCAGGATGAGCATTTCCCATCAACCACCACCCTCTGTCTTCTTACAGCTAGCCAATTTCTGATCCAAACCGCTAAATCACCCTCAATCCCATGCCCCCGTATTTTCCGCAATAGCCTACCGTGGGGAACCTTATCAAACGCCTTACTGAAAATTACTTTACACAAGCAGCAAACAGAAGCCACTCATCTCAGTCAAAGCAAATCTAGAGCTTGGACTGGTAACCCTCTGCATGACAGAAGAGTTTTGCAATGTGCTGCCGTACATTGAACAGTTTACCAAGGAACAGATCCTAGAGGAGTACAACAATTTGTTTACAGGTTCAGGATGTCGTCCTGGAGAATATCATCTCAGAATAGTTGAGAGTGTGAGACCAGTGCAACATCTGCTGAGGAAACTTTTAGCTGCCTTTGAGGCCAGCCTGAAAGCTAAGAAAAAAAGGGAATAATCAAGAAAGTGGCAACTCCTACGAACGGATTAGCAGCATGACAGCAATGAAACAACCTGGAAAACTGAGAGTTTGCATTGTGCCAAAAGATTGAATTAAAGTTCTGAAAAGATCTCATAACCCCACGTCAACCATCAAAAAAATTTTAACATAAATGACAAAGGAAAAATGTCTTCCTTACCCAAAGTGTCAAAGACAGTTCCTGGCAAGTGAAGCTAGTTGAAACATGCATGGGACACAGTTGGCTGCTCATGCCATTTGGCATTTCCATGGCTCCGGGGAAGTATTGACATGAGATAATTAGTGATCTTCTCAGAGTAGTGGATATGGTGGATGGTTTGCTCCTTTATGGATGTGTAAAAGGCCATTGGTTACCATGTTAAAAGAACTATTGCAGCTGCTAGACAAATTTGGTCAGACGTAGCTGAAGCTGAGCAAGAAAAATATTGCAAATCATGGTGCCCAAAGTCATGTGTTTACACCAAAAGAACTTTACCCAGATCTCCAAAAAGGTGAGATGCATGGAAGTAGTACAGCACCATCAGGTTTAACAGCAGTGAAGGAGGGTCACCGGGGCTCAAAACGTTCACTCTGTTTCTCCCTCCACAGTTGCTGCCAGACCTGCTGACTTTCGCAAGCAATTACTGCTTTTGTTGCAATGATTTTTTCGATTGGAATACTTGGCAAAATTCCTGTCCAGCTTGTCACTGCAGTGTGAACCATCATGCCAACTCAGTGCGAAAGACACGTAGTGGTATTGGTGCAGAAAACAACGGAAATTACCAAAAGGGCTGGCAGAAATAAAGCAAATCGCACCCGAACGTATGCACAGCAATCCTTGAATGGAGGTGCACACTTCTGAAGACATGGAAAGTCGTCCAGCACAAAGACTAATGTCAGACAATACTCAAAGCACTCTTCCAATAGTTGGAAAAAAAAACTACTGAGTGGTATGTGTGAGAGTGACAAAATCAAACTTAAATTGTCAAAAGTCAAATTTGATTCTGATGATCCATGTTGCTAGAGTTGAGAATTGACCAAACCTTCAATATTCTCAACAAAAGTCATGCCAAGTAACAAACTGGGACCTGCTTAAAGTAGTTTTCATTTCAACCATTTGTGGCGGAAATGACCAACCAAATACATTGTCACAACTACAGGTACATACGCACATCTGGAAAAGCTTTTGCTTCCCTGCGGGTCGCCGATCAGGGAGATGTGAACTCACTGCCTGCACAGACCATAGACCAAATGCAATTCCACAGGTTCACAGCAGCCCAGCAAGATAAAAGGAACAACAACAGGTAGCCTAGCAACAACAAGTGACTGTGGAATGACACTCCTTGGAGAAGGAACCGGATGAACAGTCAATAACACGTAATAGAAACAGTCAAAATGTAAAAACAATAACGCATACATTTTTTCTCCTTGAAAAGATAGTGCTTGGTTTAGAAATGGAATACTGTACTAATGTGCCTCCTGGTTTGGGATTGCCATGTGACCTCAGCCATGAGACACTCACTGCAGAAATCCATCTTCTAACTAGTTCAAGAAAAACACAGGAGGACACAGACTGGTGTCCTACAACCAAGGGAAACTGATGCACTTCAGACTTTTGGATCCGGAGATTAGCACATGAAGCACCCATTTTTTCAGATAAGTCACAACAGGAAGTACACATGTACTTCTGATCAGAAGAATTGTCTATCATATTGAGAAAGGACGTACAATACATATTTACACATTACCTGCATCTGATGCAAGCATTAGACTCTTTGTATATTGAAGTAATATATTTAATATCTGTTTGAGGTCCTTTATTACACGTCCTCAGGCAGCCAGGAACAACGAACCAAAGGAGTCAGATTGCATGCTTGGCACTTACCCAAATAACTAAGTGAATGAATTAAACCTGGAACTGTTCCAGGAGTGTTCCTTTGGCCTCACATTAAAGGAGCTGACTGTTGCTGATTTGCCCGTAACTCTGCACTGATCAAGTTCACCCCTGGATCTTGAATTTTGGATCTTTGGTCCTACTCCTCAATCTGTGATGGATCCTTCGGTTCAGGTTCAAATCTCAGGCACTACCCGCAGCCCTGACCCATTTATCTGAAGGCCACCAGGACAAACCTCAGTTTCAAACTGATCTTCACCAGATGTGCAGCACTTGGCCACATTATAAAGATGTCTGTAGCCCAGTGTGTCAGGATCCTCACATCTTATCATTCAGATGCTGGGAATGCTTACCATTCACTACCTGCACACCCAGAAATGATAGGAGCCAAATGTTTCCCCTGTGTTGTCCTTGAAAATTAAGCTGAAATGAGGCATATCGCATCAATCCTAATTTGAACAGGATAAAAAGAGAAGAAGGAACAGCACACATTGACCACAGAAAGATAGAGACAGAACTTCCAAGATAAGCAATGATCAATTGTATCAATAAAATCATAAAATAAACTGAAAAACTTCTCAAAAAGTAACATCACAGCAACAGATACAGTTCTGACCAAATCTTGCCAGATAAGAAAACAGACTGCATTAGCCAGGAGGAAGAAGGTCCCTTCTTTGAAAGAATGGAGAAGAAAACACCAAACTCTTCATTCACGTTAAGGTGAATGCAAAAAAAAAACCCTTAAATTTTATCTGCTACACTCCTTAAAAGGCTGGTTGTGTTCTCCCATGGAAAACAGTCTCTGCCTACATGTAGACATCGAGTGAAGTAAGAACAAATCAATTCCTGAAAACTTGGTAAACTTCCTACATTTTGCTTAAAGGGGAAAGTGATAAATCTGCTTTATGTTTCCTGTAGAAAAGATGGTCACCTAACCATTATTTTTATTTGATGCTTATCAAAAGGCATTTGACAAGGTGCCACACAAAAGGCTGCTGCATAAGATAAACAGGCATGGTGTTATGGGCAAGTATTAGCATAGATAAAGGATGACAAGAAGCAAAGAGTGGGGATAAATGAGTGCTTTTCTGGTTGGCGATCAGTGACTAGTGGTGTGCC
This sequence comes from Rhincodon typus, assembly GCF_021869965.1. Taxonomy (NCBI): domain Eukaryota; kingdom Metazoa; phylum Chordata; class Chondrichthyes; order Orectolobiformes; family Rhincodontidae; genus Rhincodon; species Rhincodon typus. The sequence goes on from NC_063341.1 coordinate 8,998,432, forward strand.
TCAGGGATCAGTGTTGGGACCTCAATTGTTTACAATTTACATAGATGATTTGGAATTGGGGACCACGTATAGTGTGTCAAAGTTTGCAGATGACACTAAGATGAGTAGTAGAGCAAAGTATGCAGAGGACTCTGAAAGTTTGCAGAGGGATCTAGATAGTTTAAGTGAGTGGGCAAAGGTCTGGCAGATGGAGAACAATGTTGATAAATGTGAGGTCATCCATTTTGGTAGGAATAATAGTAAAAAGGACTATTATTTGAACGGCAAAAAATTGCAGCATGCTGCTGTGCAGAGGGACCTAGGTGTCCTTGTACATGAATCAAAAAAGGTTGGTTTGCAGGTGCATCATGTAATTAAGAAGGCAAATGGAATTTTATCCTTCATTGCTAAAGCGATGGAGTTTAAAAACAGGGAGGTTATGCTGCAGCTGTGTAGTGTGCTGATGAGACCACACCTGGAGTACAGTTCTGAGGAAGGGTCACCGGACCCGAAACGTTAACTCTGTTTTCTCCTTCACAGATGCTGCCAGACCTGCCGAGCTTTTCCAGAAACTTTGTTTTTGTTCCTGGAGTACTGTGTACAGTTTTGGCCTCCTTACTTGAGAAAAGATGTACTGGCACTGGAGGGGGTGCAGAGGAGATTCACTAGGTTGATTCCAGAGTTGACAGAGTTGGCTTATGAGGAGAGACTGAGTAGACTGGGACTGTATTCATTGGAGTTTAGAAGAATGAAGGGGGTATCTTATAGAAACATATAAAATTATGAAGGGAATAGATAAGATAGAAGCAGGGAGGATGTTTCCACTGGTGGGTGAAAGTAGAACAAGAGACCATTGCCTCAAAATAAGGGGGAGCAGACTTAGGACTGAATTGAGGATGGACTGAATTGTGAATCTATGAAAATGCCTGCCCAGAGAAGTAGTTGAGGCTTCCTCATTGAATGTTTTTAAAACTGAGATAGATAATTTTTTGAACAGTCAAGGAATTATGGATTATGGTGAGGGGGTAGGTAAGTGGAGCTGAGGTCATAAAAGATTGGCCATGATCTTGCTGAATGGTGGAGCAGGCTCGAAAGGCCAGATGGCCTACTCCCGCTCCTGGTTCTTACATCCTTTGTTCTTTCAATAGCCCACAAAGAGGCTTTTGTCAGGACCTTCTTGTTTCTAGGCATGGCCTTCACTATCCTTTACATTTTGTTTCAACATAGACCTTCCCAAAGGCATGCAGCCACAACAAAGCCTTTAAAACAGCCAGAAAATCACTTCACAGTTATGAGGAGTTAGAAAACTATACTATGAGAAGCAATACAGATATCCTACCAAAGAGTTTGGATATCTAGGGTAATTGAATTGATTATTGCTACCAAACTGCCAAATAATGTTTAGAGTCATATATTCATTCAGAACCAAAGAATATATCCTCAGGACTCTTTTGTTACTGCCTCTTCCTCAGAATAAGCATATTCCTGCCTAATCAGTAATAATATGAACAAACAAACATAATATAAAATTACCAACCAGCACTTATTATCAGATTAATAATGCCAGCAGAATTATCTTTGTACATTTTATGATAAGTTAGTGCAGCCCCAGGTGCCTGTATATTTCCAACTTCATGTGTTCCTGTTCTTTACTTCCAAGATCAGTCCTATTCAGAACCTTTAAACTGTGGACACAATGCTATTACTAGTATTTTCACACTTTCTTTAGTTAGGTATGCATACAAATAAGCAGTAGAGAAGAAAGGGTATTGGAAGATTTACTTTTTTTGTTATTCTTTGTCCCTATTTCCTTTGTCACGATATGCCTGTACTTAGATTTCTGATAGCGGTCACTGTTAATATATATTTTATCTATAATGGTTCATTATTAGTGGTTTATGAAAGTCACTTCCCTCTGAAGCCAAAGGATGAATTAAACTAAGTCTCACAATCAGTGTTAAGAAAGAACAAAAGTACAAAAGGTTGCAAGAAAAGCAAAGGAAATGTTCAGGTGAAAATTCACCACTTTGCAGTCAAAAGCACCACCGATGATTCATCAAAAAAGCCACAACTACCCAGAGTATGTCAATTGCTTGAATAACTGATCTTTGTTTGATGCAGGAAACCTTGCGGACACTTCTCTTTCAAATGAAACTGTACGCCTGCTCCATACTGAACAGGTGATCAAGATGCATAGTCTTTTTGGGACCTTCTATGCAAACCAAATATAAATGAGCAGTAAAGTGGATGCTGGAAATCTGAAATTAATACAATGTGAATGATAAACTCAGCAGGTCTGACAACATCGTGGAGAAAGAAAGCGATCTAACATTTTGAGTCTGATATGATTCTTCAGAAACGTGTGCGTTTGCTACATTCACCTCCTTTTACATTTCAGAATAGGAAAGTACAACTTTAAGAATCCTTTAAGTAATTCTATTTAGGATGTGAAGCTAGCCAATGATACAGAGAACAGATCTAACTTAGAGGATTTCCCACACAAGCCATTAATACATGAGGGCAGTATTTGTTGCATGACAGCTTTTTAAGGAGTTGCACTTGGTGTTGATAGTGTTTTGATACATTTATTTGACATATGGGTGATCTTTGTCTTGCTTTCTAGTTTGAGCATTTTCCATCCTCTGCTTGTGTTTCTGAAGTAATCTACAATGAAACAATTTCTTGTTTTTTCAAATTACTACTTGTTGACAGTAAAGATTCCATTGCGGCTAATACAACCCTGTGCCCTCACTGGAGATTAAAGCAATAATACAACTTTAAATTTTTTAATGTGTTTACATTACCATGTTTGCATTAATTTGAACTTGAGCTGCTGCAATAAATCATTAATGCCAGAATATTGTTTGATCCCTTATCTACAAGAGTTTATTAATGGTTGAGTTGCAAAGTTAAATTAACAATGAACTCTTTATGCTTGGAATAATCCCTGTTTTACACACAGCCTCATTTTTTTAAAGAAAAAAGATCATTCAGCTTATCAGCCCAATTCTCTGCAAAAAACAATCTAAATGTATTGTTTTCAATTTGCCTGTCAATTTTCTGCTTCATTTTTTTTGTACATTTATCTTTACATGATCCAATAGTCTGCATCTCAATTTGTATCCATGATAATGTGGCCTATGCCTCAAGAACTCTCTGCTGACCTTTTATGACATAACCTAGAAATGAGTGGCCATCTTCTACACAGTCCACTACACCACTCCAACAACTTTACTTGAAACCAAAATTCCTTCTGTGTTTTCATTCTGCTTCTTCAATTTGCATGCCTGATGAATGTTGCATAGACCTTAGACAACATCTTCAACCTCCACCATATCCTCACCACCAACTCCATTTAAACTCCATGTCTCCAAACTCAAACTGAATCAGATTGCTTGAAACATTAGCATTCCGTTCATACCTCAATAGCTCCCATCCTATATCTTCTCTATCACAAGGCAACCAATTCCACCTCTTCAATATTGTCCAGTGCCACCTTTCATTTCACATTTGAATTCCTTCTCTTTAGACACAGTCTCCTGCATTCATCCACTGAACTTCATTTTTCCCGAAATTCTTCCATATCTATGCGATCATGCTTCAAATCCTGAATCAGTTCTGAAAAAGGGTTACTAGACCTGAAATATTAACTCTGATTTCTTTCCAAAGATGTTGCCAGATCTGCTGACATTTTCCAGCAATTTCTGTTTCTGTTTCAGATTTCCAGCATCCGCAGTTCTTTTGTTTTTTTTAAGCACCAAATCCCATTTGCCATTCACTTTTACTGTACTCACTAACATTAGTTCCCTACCTCAACTATCTAAAATTGAATACCCCGTCCCCCATTTATGAGTTTACATACTTCCAGTAGTGCCCACACCCCCAAATATGCCTCGGTAAACTTCTTTCTCTCTTGAATCCTTTGAAAGGAAATAGTCACAGTGCCTCAAATCTCACCTCAAAGACTGATCAAGTAACATCATATACTTTCTGTCGTGAAAATATGCCTTCTGTAACAGGAAGCTAGAGTCTGTAGGCCAAATACTAACTAGTGTGCCTTAGCCACTGCATTACACATTTGGTATTCCCATTATCCATGAAACCACCCACTTCACATGTGCATCCCTTCTCAGAGAAACTAAAAAGTCTCCTATGTACAATGGAAAATTGGCACACATTAGATTGAGGATGTCTGGGCAATCTTCATGGATATAGAGTACTCTACTGCACTAGGGGCTCTCGTCCCTACCTCTCATGTGCATTATGATTAATTTGATTTAAAAAAGATAATTCAGCAATTACTGGAGTTGACAAAAGTTGAGTTTACATCAATGGCAAGTCATTGTGTAAAGCACAATACCTCGTGAAACATATGCAGGAATATCTGATGGAAGTTTAGAAAGATGCAAATCACTTGTCTAAATCAGGAAGAAGGCAATTTTCAATTTTATGAGGTTGTGAAGTCATGCTTTAAAACTGGTTGATCATCATTCCTTGGTGTCCATGGGTCAACATTCCTCACAGAGAAAACTCAAATTCTAGAAAGCTGGGCAGATCACTTTCACTGTGTCCTCAGATGGCTTTTGTGCATCAATGAAGAAGCAATCAATGGGCTGTCATGGTTCGCCTTTGACTTCTGTCTTCATGGTCCTTAGAAAGAACAAATGCAATTAAACCTCTGTCTTTCTGATGTGACCAACAGCTGAGATGTGCAGGGCTGGGGACCAATAACTGGTCAAGAACCTCACCAAACTCATTCCTGTCTCCGAGATATCAAGGAACCATCCCACAAGAATATAGAGGTGCCTATCTTGCAGTATGACATGCTGAGGCAAGCACGCCACAGTACATCCAAATTGCTCAGCATGAGCCCAGATCGGGAAGTATCTGTGAGTGTAATGTACAAAAGTAAATACTGGGAGCAGCAAATAAAGGTTCATTGCATTCTTAAGTACGACATGACTTGTGCGTCATGTTGACAGCATGATAGTTGCAGATCATCAATATGTTTTGCCACTTGATGAATCAGTAGATCAAGCAGGAACTGTCTCCTTCATTTAAAGAGGATGGAGGTAGTAACTTTCATCATGAGCAGCAGTTCATACAACACAGAGCTAGCATGTCCATCCAATGCGGTGAGACATCTGACCTATTCCCAGTCAATAAACATAGACTTGCGCTAATACCAACTCCCTTCTGCATATTTTTCTCTACCATGCTGCCTGATGCCATTCATGATCGTTTCCTGGCATCAAATCCAGATGTCATGTGGTCAGCAAGCTGTTCAAACTGAAAGGACTCCAGGCAAAGACTAAAGTCTTCAAGGACATACCCAGAAACAAAAGCCAGTAAATTAAACAGACTGGTCCAACTCATTTTGTACACTTCATTTTGAGATCCAGCACAATCAGTATGTTCATTTCCAAGTATTGCATTATTTTAACTAATTTTTCACTTTGGAAAATTTCCTGTTTAGCCATGATTGTGCACCGGCTGTCGAATCTCAGCAGGACATATGATGCAGCGTGGACTAGCTTTCTAATGTGTGCGATAAGTCCAAAGTTTCTGCCCGTGCTTTTAACGAGTGAATACATTCACTTATTTTAGCAGCAACCTCTCTTGAGCAACCTATATTTTCGATGAGATACATGCAAGAATTGCCAAAGCCAATGTAGCCTTCCACAGATTTTTGCAAACCAACCTGCAAATGAAGAGAACTATTTCTTCCTTCCACACTAACAGCCTACATACATCAGAATGGGCAAACATTGGAAAATAGTTTGGAATGCAGTGCCAAAGAGCAACAACCTTGTCTGCTATACTCTACAAATGCAACACTTGGACTGTGTGCCAGTGACTTTCCAAGAAGCTCAAAGACTTTAATTTGGGCTGCCTCTGGAAGTTCCTGAAGATTAGATGACACGGCAAAATGCAAGACACTGAGATGCTCCCCTGAGATACCAGCCTACATTGAGATAATCAAAACTAAGTTAGACTGGTGAAGTTAGTCAGGGGGCTCACCCTTTTTTTCCAAAGTGCATCTTCTAAGGAGAACTAGAGTCTGGGATATGCTCTCACATTGGTTAACGGTGCTATTACAAGGATATTCTTGAAGGCTTTACTTAGGACTTTTGATATGAACTTAGAGTCCTGGGAAAAGCTTGCCCGGGAGGATTACACTTGATGCAATCAAACAAAAAATAGTGCAGCTTCCTTTGAAAGCAAGCACATATCACAGTCAGAGAGAAACCGCCTGGAAAGGAAGTCACAAACCAGTAACTCATGCAGAACTCTGTCAGCTGTAGTATCCTGCACTATTTGCAGCAAAAGTCTCCAGTCATAGATTGGGTATGTATGTGACTGCGAATACCATCGATTCCCTATCAAATATCCCAGTTAATAAAACAATCATCTTTGTCTTGTAGGATGAATGAGAGAAGACAACAACACTATACTTAAAGAAGAAACATATAGTTGAAATGTTTTTTGAGTTTTCTGTGATCAAGAAAAGTATTTATTAGTGTTCATTTTCATTCTCATTCTGTTTCTTTCACGCTTTTTCTTATATTTCGTTCAAGTGATATTTACAGGGTGCTAGTATCTCAAAGCAAAGACAAAATTATGCTGATACCAGAAATCTGGAACAAAAAAACAGAAAATACTACAAATACTCATCAGGGGATGCAAAATCTGTGAAGAAAAACAGAGGTGATATTTCAGATTAGTGATTTTTTGTCAGAATTGGAAAACAGTTATCAATGTATTGATTTTTGCTCCAGTCAAGTAGAGAGTCAAATTAATGTGGGAAAGGGAGAAATGACAAGAGGTAAGGTCCATGATAGGGTGAAAGATGGCATATTAATCAGCATAAGGGCTGATGATGCAAGATAAAAGGGTACAATAATGGTTCAAGTGAAAAATATATCACATTGCTTCTCATGCATTCCACTGAAACCTTGTTTTATATCAATTAACACACAGAATTTAGACTATGCCAAGTGAATAATGTCATAATAACAACGAGCATATGAACTGTAACATCTTATCTCATCAAGGAAGAGTACCATGCTCAAGGTGGTTATCATGTGTCAGTTGGAGGATCGTAAAGCTGCAACAGGCTCAGAAGTATATCTAAAAACTGATCTACTGATGACCTCAGTGTCTTTATTAGAATCCAATTTCATCAAGATTGATGAATGGATTTTCATATCAACTGCTCACCTAATCAACGACTAACAACACTTGTGATTAAATAATTACAGCCAAATTACTTTATATTTTAATGTTATTTTGCAAAGTGTAATTTAATAATGCTTTTGAACAGTCCCCCTGAGTCTCAGACTAATTTATTTTTTTCAAAAGCATTTTATAAGTAAGATTGATTTGTGCAGCAATCTCAACCTCCGATTCTTTTAACAAAAATTTCAGTCTCAGTGTCGCTGTATAAATGAATGTATGTATTTTTCTGAAGAATTCCAAACATCTTTTTTTTAAAAAATAAATACACTAATGAAGTAAATCTTGAACAACAGACGAGTTTAAATGATTGCACCCAAAGCTAATGCTCTATATTGATGAATTGTTAAGCAAGTATTGCATTTCGAACCCATTCTCATTATGTAATACCTAAAGGAATTCTTCTCTCTTCTCTCTATTCATATTGACATAGCCTCAGTACATCAAATAACTGAACTTCAATGAGCACAGGATATGTTGGCATAGGTGTATGTTTTAGATCATGCAATACAGTATTAAATATGCGTAAAGAGAATACTTTAACAATTATTCAAAGATGCAAGATGTCTGCCAATTTCTTTTTTAAAACAGACTTGTAACAATTTGTAACGTATGGATTTCCTGATGAGACGTCCCAGTAGAAATCATCACTGCTGATGTGACAGAATTTACCTCAATCCTGATGAGTTACACTTGCCCACATCTCTCATAAAATGGCAATCGTTGTCAGACCAACATTTGGATTCAAACCTTTATGCACCCTAACATTGGTCCACATAACTGGCTGCATCTTCCGAGACCAGCTTCTCCAGAACTGTCAGCGCACATTCACTTAAAGAACCCCATCACCGCCCAGTAGCTTTGGGGGAAAGTCTAGACATGTTGCCCCTTTCTTTTTATAATGGCACCAGCTGCCTTAAGGTAAATTTAAATGCCCAGTGTGAATCTTAGTGATTGGGTAAATAGCTGAAAATTAAAGAACAGTTGAACAGGTGAGTTGATGAATGAGTATGGGTGGTAAGATGGTAGATGGGTGAATTAAATGGATAAGTGGGTACAGTGGATGAGATAAGTGAGTTTGGGTGAAATAATAGTCTTGGTGTTGCTGTGCTGCTAAAGAATGTTTCTAGAGTCTGAAGAAGCTTTCATGACCTGATGATAAAAATTAGTAACACCCAAACCAGAACTATTCATTGAAACTATGTGTAGAGACATTTTTCCTTATAAGGTTGAGTCTGTTGTTTGGCAGTTGTTCTTCTGTGTCCAGATGACATTTTAATATGATATCTGCTCTCATTGGTTGGGTTCTAATAGCCAAGAAATCATAATTAATATTGTAACTGTATGCTAGGGTTTAATGCTTTCACTTATAACAACCATATTTTTTTTCGGTATTTTTTATTGTCAACTGAAATGGGAAAAATGACAGCTTTTAAAAACTAAGGAATTGCTGCACTTTTTCAAAAGCAAGTTACCTGACACTCACTACAGGTGTTACTTACACAGCTGAGGTTCACCCAGCAAGGGGATATTGAATTAGAGTTTAGCTGGAGTCAAGGAGTGTGTACAGATGGAAATTCACCTGACAACAAGTAGCTGGCTGGTATGGGAACTCGTAACTAATTTTCAATGACACAAACTTTTTTCCTGTCAACTACTGCGTGATTAAGGGGGGGATGAATGTTTAAGGGAGGATTTCAAAAAGGGAAGAAGCTGTTTCTCTTGTTTGGTGTAAAACTTACGTTAAATCAGACAAAAATGTTTCCCTCAGTAGTTGCTATAAGCAGTAAATCAGAGACTTTGTAAGTTGTGAGCTTGCCACTCTGTGCCTCCTGCAAACATGTAGATGTACCTGGAGAAAGAGTATCAAAGTACACCTAAGTCCTGACAAGACAAAAGGATCACTTCAATGAACCCTGTGAACAGGGGCCACTGAACCAGCTTCCCAGTCTTTCCCTCTGCCCATAACACTTATTTTTGTACCTGTCTATATCTTGAGGTTGTTGAGGTTGGTTGGTTCGCCGAGCTGGTTTCTTGTTTGGTAGACGTTTCGTTACCATGCTGGGTAACATCCTCAGTGCAGACTCCGATGAAGCATTGGTGTGTTTTCCCACCTGGTTTTTAAACTCTGGGGTCCATTGAGATGGATTACCTCACTTCCGGTTTTCCTTCGTAGTGGAATGTATATGGGGTCAAGTTCAATGTGTTAATTAATAGCATGCTTCGTGGAGTGCCATGCTCCTAGGAATTCTCGTGCCTGTCTCTGATCTTGGTGTTGTTTGAGTTGAAGTGGTGTTTCTCCTTGTCCATATGGATTGAGATGAGTGAATATTGGTCGTGTCTTTTTGT
>NC_063341.1:9008395-9101994 GCF_021869965.1 Rhincodon typus
TGTTATTTCTTTGTTTATTTCTAGTTTATTCCTATGATTTGTAATGCTGGACTTATTATTTCTAATTTATTTTTCCCTCAGAATGTATACTTAAGAATCTGTACTTAGGTACCTCTGTATCTAAGATAGCACCATAATTGGTGACTTGTAAGCTTTTCACTGTACTCATTTGAGTACATTGACAGTAAAGCTAATTCTAAGATTCTAAGAATGCAGGAAAGGCTAAGAAATTGAAAGGAAATAGGGGTTTTTTGAGAGACAGTTGAACAGAATACTTAACATCCTTATTATTTTTGATTTATACGAGTGACCTGAATACAGAAACCAAATTAAAATTTATTAACTTTGCAACCAAAACTAAATTAGAAACGTGGCATGAATGGAGAACAGCAAAGATTTATATAGAGTTATAAATATTATGCGAATATACAAACAAATTACCAATTAAATGCAACATTAAATAAAACAAGCTTTTGCGTCTTGGACAAAAACCAAAAATGTACAGAAATATAATGAAGAGAATCAATTTGCTATGAGAGGACTTTTAAACAGATTTACGAGTAACAGTGAGTTGTGTTGTGGACCAGACCAAACCCCTTTAAGATGTACTCAGAAGGTAGTCTAGATTCTAACTTTTTCTTATTTTAAAGGTAAATGTAAGAAACACACTTTATTCATCCACTATAGTTAAAATAAAACAAAAGAAAAAATAAATTGGAATAACTTAACTCTAATGGAAAACCTAACAAAATAATAGATTATTTTACTATGAAACAGTAACTGTTCCAATATAGTAAAACATACCCTTGACAAAGGCAGATTCAGAAAAACAGATAGTCTCACATGCAACTCCAGCAGCAGGAAGACAACCCCCAGCTTTTAGTTGTAACCAAAAGAGGAAAAAAAAAAAGCTTCCACACCGTCAATACCCCAGCAGTGAATGGGGTAAAAATAAAAATCCTGGTTCTGTGAGAGCTTAACCCACCCATTCCCACCCATTCAGGCTGCTTCTATTGTTCTTACTTAAAATAAAAACAAGGCCTCACAAGCTGTTTACTTTATTGGATGCAAACAGACTGCTCTATACCTCTGTCCTAAAACCTGTCTTTAAACAAAAAAGATAAATACACCTCTTAAAACCATTGTATTGCCACATTTGGTATGTATTAAAAATGAGACAATTTGATGAGGCAATTGAATAAAAGAAGATGCTGGGATACAAATGCAAAAGAGAAGATTTAAGTTTAAATAAATTATGCTGAGACTTTATGATCTACTTGTCCTAAGGGACTGAGGAATTACATATTCTTGAATTAGCTGCGTTGACTGTATTGGAAGAATACACTTCTGCAGACAAATGGCTCACTCTTGTCACACCTTTGCATGTTCTCCTGAAATGATCACAGAATATGTAGTTATTGTAAAACTGAGGTTATTATTTTTCTATTAATGTTGTTCCCATTTCTGCTAAGGGCCATTGATTCACGAAGGACTATAGTTCCACAAAACCATACACTATCTGCTATGGTGCATGAACAGCCTTTCGTGATATGCGTGAACAAGGAATGATGTTGATGGACTATATGCCAACAGTGGGCACTGCTGTTATGCCCGATTATGTCCCCACCCAAAATCTTTAGGGTTCACTTTCCAGCAGAAACACAGGTTAGCAATTAGAAAAGAGATTAGAAGATTAATCTCTCGCTGGCCCTGGGGTACTGAAATAAGAGACTGTCAGCTAAACCAACAGAGCACCAATAGAATTATCATATCTGACATTCTCTTCAAGTTGTAGAGTATCATTAATGGTTAAAACAAGTGTTCTATAATATCTCAGGTTCCTGGTGCCATGAAATTCATCTTGTCTTTAGCGCCAGATGGATTTCAAAATGCGAGAAAACCAAGCAACTGATACACTTGTTAAAAAGATATGGCTCACAACATTGTTATCGGAACAGCAGACACACATTCTTCAATTACAACAGATTGTAATCTCTCATTCTCTTCAAGCTCCATCAATTTTCCTGTTCATTCATTCCGAGATCCATGACATCCATGCATTTAGTTGGAACTTGGCATTTCTGAAGAAAAACCTTCTGCCTCATTTCTTTCAATCCCTAAGGTCTGGTAGATAATTCAATGAGATTGCAACTTGCTTGAACAGCTAAGAACAACAATAAAAATAAAAATTTTGATTAAAATTGTCCCGAGAAATCGGGTCCCGACCTGAAATGTCAATTTCCTGTTCTTCTAATGCTGCCTGGCCTGCTATGTTCCTCCAGCTCCACACTGTGTTACTTCTGCCTCATTTTCCTTGCAGTGCTACAACCAATGCCTGAGCTGCTTGTAGAGGCAGCTCCAATTTAAATGTGAGTGAAATAAAGAGCTTTGCCTGTGCTGTGGCACTGTCAAAGCAGAAGCAGAAAAAAATAATAAATTTTAAGCTCATGAATGTGGGCATCTCTGCATGGTTTGGCCAACATTTGTTACTCATGTCCCTTGAGAAGGTAGTGGTGAGCTACCTTCTTGAACAGCTGTGGTCCATGCAGAGGAAAACCCACAGTGCTATCGGGAGAGAATTTCAGGAATTTGACCCAGTGACTGTGAAGAAACCCCAATATAGTTCCAATCAGGTTGGTGTGTGGCTTGGAAGAGAACATGCAAGTTGTGGTGCTCCCACACATCTGCTGCCCTTGATCTTCACGGTGATAATGGCCGCGGAGTTGGAAAATGCTGTGGTGAGCTGGGACAATGCATCCCGTAGATTCGTACATATTGTTACAGGTATACTTAGGATTGCATTTACAGCACTTCCCAGAAAGCGACTTACCACCACTGTGTCAACTAATAAGTTGATAGTGGATATCAACATCAAACTTACTGGATAATTTATCAGTATATCTTAAGTCTGAATAACATATCATCTGGCTTTCTACTTGTGGGAAGGTGCTGATCTAACCGAATTCTGCTGTAACCTATTGAAAAGAAATGAGTTAGCACAGTGTCACATACTTTCCCCGAGGAATGATGAAAATATTATAAATTTTATGGGCTGCAGTTTTAGCAATGAAGTTATCCCACATGAGTGGGTTAATAAGAATGCAAGAAGCCCATCGCTGTGGTGATAAAGTGAGTGTGATGAGACATGGGACAATTTTAATCAAAATTTCTATTTTTAGTGTTGTCCTTAGCTGTTCAAGCAAGTTGCAATATCACTCAATTATCTACTGGACCTTAGGGATTGAAAGAAATATCTTGGAAGAGGCAATAACATTGTTAATGATCTATAAAAGCACCAACAAAGTGGTATTGTTACAGAATCACTGATTAATCCCGCAACTCACCAGGATGTAGATCCTCTGACAGTTCTGAGTTTGTCCAATCTATTTTAAAACTTTCTATATCCCTTTATGACTCATGACACATTTAATTCTTTCACTGACCATGGTACTGAATTGTGGCTCTATAATTCTTCCATGGCCTTTTGTTACTGGTAATTAAGGTGGCCATCTATAAGACAGAAATTAACCTGCTGTTTTCTGTCAGCCCATAATTGGCAACAAGAAACACCCACCAGAGTCTCAGGAGAGAGACACACACAACCTGTTTTCCTTCTTGCAATGCAAAGATGTAATTCAATAAGTTGAAAAATGAAACCCATTCCCCTCACCAGACATTCCTATTTCAGTCCTATATGCAGTATCAAAGAGATCCAATTTGGTTTTAGCAAAAAGCCCTTGTCTTTGTAACAATTAAATATGGGAGATTAATAAAATAACCTTATTTGACCAAATTCAGACTAATAATTGGCAAGCATATGCACTTTCCATACATAGAAAAAGAAATGTTTTTTTTTTAAATGTAAATGTGACAAAATATTTACATAAATATTTATATTTCAATTGCAAGTATTTGTTCAAAAGTGTTTATTATTGATTTACAATTGCAGAGTTGATATATTAATATTGCAATGCTACAGAAAAAAAATGATTCTAATAACTTGTGTTGCATGTTTCTCATGATGAAATTAAAATCATTTGTTATTTGTGTACATCAAAATTCAAAAGCCAGGGAATTTAAAATGCCTATCATTTTTAGATAGCATATAGCCATGATGTAAAAAAAAATTTGTTTCTTGTTAATGAATTGTTGGGTGCATTATAATTATCCCATTAATTTTAATTTAACATTTTACAGATGTTAATGTTTCCACTCAAGTTTTATCATGGAACCAGAGAGCTATTATTACAGCACAGAAGGACATAATTTGATCTGTCATATTTATGTTGATGTCCCAGTAATAATTTTGAAAAATTGCCAGATTATTTACCACTTTTCCGGTGCAGGGATATATTAAACATAAATTTGATCAGGAGTAAGACAGCAAGTGTAGGAGTAGGAAACATTCTGACACACGTTCTCCTGAATCGACTACTTCCTGCAGCTGAGGGAATCCTCCGACTGACTCATTTTGAGGAATTTCTGACAAAGTTGTCCTTCCCAAAACTTTCCAAGGTAAAGATTGAGAACCACATCAAGCACACACCAATCATGTGACAACACAAATCATGAGGTTCTCTGGATTGTACTACTGAGATATGGGTGTCCAATTGTGTACTTTACAATCCTGCAACTGCTTCTTGATAACGTGAATAGAGCTCTCATAAATCCGTCTCCTTCAAAATCTAGACTCGTGTCCAGCAAGCCTGTGTTATAGCCACCCCCCACCACCCCACCCCCGACTACTGGCAGTGGCTTCTTTTTTTTTAATGCTGTCATAGGATGTGCCATCACTTACTGGGCAGCTTTTATTGCCCGTTCCTAGTTGTCCTTGAGAAAGTGATGAAATCCAGTTGTGAACTGCTGCAGTCCATGCCCACATTAACACGTCAAAAAGCAACTGCTCTATAGTGCAAATATTAAATGGAATTGTTTGGAGAAATGCATTTGCATATTGTGCAGTCTGGCTTGCTGTAGTCATGTGACCTCTGTATTTTACACGATGACACCAAGTTCACCAAATGAAACATGCTGTTAGAATTGTGCAGCTGAAACTGGGTAGATTTTCTGAGCTGTACAGAGAGCTAACTACTGTAAGAAAGAGCAAAGAAGAACTAGGACAGCAGTCTGCAACTCTGAAGCACTGGGTGAGTCAGGATAGCTGTGAATTTTTCAGTGCCTGGTGCTTTGGAAATGAAAGGTGAAATGAGACAGAATTGGAGTTCTACAAAGGCAACATTGTCAAGCGGCTACAGTGTTATACAAGAAGAGCTGATCAAATAAACAAAGTGACTCTGTTGTCACTAGCAGGGAAGCAAGACTGCAAACTGTGTTGCACCGTAGAGGAGCAGAAAGGTCAGATTGCTGAAATGTTGACAGCCTTGAAAAATGTTTTGAATGTTCTACATGTTAGTTATGTTTTCTTCGTCAGAGCTTAGGGGAAACATTTGCTCAGTATGTGCCTGAATTGATACATCTGGCTGAATCCTGACAGTATTGAAAATTAAAAGGTAAACTCATTAGAGATGCGATTATCTCAGGCATAAGATATTCCATTGTGATAGCGTGTCTGCTAAGGGAGGAGAAAGTAACTTTCAACAAAGCCATTGACATGTGCGAAAGCTCTAAAGTTGTTCATCGTCAGCAAGAGAGTATCAAAATGGAGAACAGAGAAGTGTTTGCATTATACTGAGAGACAGTGCAGGCTGAACAAAACAACATAATAGAAAAAAACGATGGAAGAAATGGTTGCAAAAAGGCCAGCAGAAAGATCAAAACCGAAAGAACTGCAGATGCTGTAAATCAGAAACAAGAACAGAAATTGCTGGAAAAGCTCAGCAAATCTGGCAGCATCTGTGAAAAGAAATCAGAGTTAATGTTTCGGGTCCAGCGACCCTTTACAGGACGCTTTGTAGAAGCTCAGGACCTCCACACTAGAAGAACAAAAAAAAATGTTCTGCATGGGGAAAGCAGCACTGTAACCACACGCAGTGGAATCCGTGTGCAAGCACATGTTTCGCTGGAAAGAAATAAAGTAAACCTACGCATATGGCTGCTGTAGAAAGGTCAGATGATGATTCTTGGGATTTAATCTACATCATACAACAGGTTGACATCATCAGGTTTAAAGATGATGACGGTTCTTGATGGTTATAATGACTACAGAAGGAGAATATTGATTGGATGTCAAGTGTCAATGAGACATTTGTGCTTCCTGCAACAGATTGAGTTTTGCTGACCTGTGCAAAGTCAAGGTGGGCAACCCCAAGAATAAACAACCTCCTTGGTAAGGCTGAGGCTCTATATTCAAATGATACTCACCCCAAGTGGACAAATTAAGCTGTGAGCCAACGCATTGAGCATAATAAAGAACTACACAGTCCGGCTGAGCTGAGTCTGACCTGGGTTCAAGTCCCACCTGCTCCAGAGATATGTAATAACATCTCTGAGTGGGTTGATTAGAAAACAAGTAAAGCAGCAACACAACACAACCAGAGGAGTTGCAGTGTTTCACAAGTCACTAAGCTATTGTCCAATGAACAAACTCTAAAAGACATGACAAAAATGTTTTTAATAGGTCTTGCATCTCTTACTAATCAATATCATCTCAAAGTTGATCAGCATGAGAGATGAACCAGCTTCTGCCGAGGAGAGTTCCAGCTGCCCTCAATTGAACCGGAAAGATAAGACATCAGGGCTGGAAAACAGAGAAATAGTCAAAAAGTGGCAACTCCTACAGACTGGATTAGCTGCATGGTAGCTCATCAGCATACAAAAAAAAGCCTGGAAAGCTGAAAGTATGCATAGAACAAAAGCATCCCAGTAAAGATCTGAAGAATCTACTTACACCATGTAAGCATTGAGGAAATATTGCTATAATTGCCAAAGCATAGGTCTTTTCAACCTGAAATGTGAAGGATGGTGACTGGATACCATTTCTTGTACATACTGTTCAGCATTTCTGCAACTCTGTGAGTACAACTCAGAATCAGTGATCTTCATACAGTGGAGACTATCATGGATGCTCCCTGAGTTTATTGAATATCTATTATATGATAGAATAAGCCATTGTGGACCATGACCAAAATTTGGTGCAACTGCTGGCGATAGATTATCAGATGAAGTTGAAAGAGAAAAGGTGCAATTGAAGATGCCTAAAGTGAACAGCGTAGGTCATGACAAGACAGTGAAAGTAAATATGAAAGCAGAGAAAAAGTCTGTTGGATTTGCGAGCCGAGATAAACTCTCTCTTGGAACGTGCACCAATTTAGGAGCAACTTTCACTTAAAACGACAACTAACAACAACACTGCCAGAGCCGAGCATTGGAGATCCAGTCAGAGTGACAACATTCTCAACTAGTGTCAGGACACATGGCCAATTGGAACCTGTGTGAAGCAGTTAGTGAATAACCAGTACATTGCCACAACTGCAGACATAAATGTATAACCCGAGAAGCTGCTCACTGCAAAAACCTGATGAGGAAGATATGGTATCACCAAAAGCACAGAGTAGAGAATGACTATCAGTCCCAGAGCTCCACCTTTCCCCAGCCAGACAAAGGATAAGCAACAACAGTTACCATGGCCACAGCACTCACCACAGGAATCACATTCCCTGGCGAAAGAATATCATTCCAATGATGAGTTGATAGTAGTATGCACTGAACAGCCAACAACAACTATCAAGCATGCACTTACCATTAGAGGAACTGGCTGCTTTAAAGTTAACATGAGCATTGTATGTTGTTATGGATTGGATTAGACTCCCTCAAAATATTTTAAGAAGGTAGCCCTAGACTCTAACGTTTTCTCATTTTAAAGGAAATGTACTATGCCTGTTCCAGACGCAATATGACTGGTCAAACTACTCAACATTAAGCAAAACACAATTTACTTAAACACTGTAGTTAAAATACAATAAAAGAAAGTGGAATTTAGAATAACTTAACTCTATTGGAAAAGTTAACAGAATAATAGGTACAGTAACTATTACTAATTAACAGTTCTAATACAGTTACATCACATAAACACACCTCTTGGCAAAAAAGGAAAATTCAGACACAGATTCTCACATGCAGTTCTCCAATCCAAGAGGAAAAAACACCAAGAGAAAATTCAGAGAGAATGACAGCTAGGAGATGTTCACTGAAGCTTCCAGCTCTGTTGAATCATAGAATCCCTACAGTGTGGAAACAGGCTGTTCAGCCCAACAAGTCCATACCACCCCTCTAAAGAGCATCCCACCCAGACCCATTCCCCTATCCCTGCATTTCCCATGTCTAACCCACCTAACCTAACCTAACCATCCCTGGGCACTGTGGGCAATTTAGCATGGCCAATCCACCTCCCCTCCACATCTTTGGACTGTGGAAGGAAACTGGAGCACCCAGAGAAAACCCACGCAGACACAGGGTGAATGTGCAAATGCCACACAGACATTCGCCCGAGGCTGGAACCGAACCAGGGTGGCACTGTGAGGCAGCAGTGCTAACCACTGAACCACCATGCCACCCAATAACTTCTGATGCTACTCAGAAATCCTGATCTGTGACAGCAGGTCATACCCATTCAGGCTGCATCAAAAAAAAACTCAAGGCCTCCCAAGCTGTTTACTCAAGTGAACTTCAGTAGCTAGCTCATACCTTTCTTTCAATCTCTCTCTGAAAAGAAATCAGAACAAAATAACCTCTCAAAGCTACAGCACTGTCACTATGTGAAAGGACCGACAAAAGTGTGACAGAGTTAAGGAGCAAAGAGTTATTGTTCATGCATGTTAATAAATTACTCAGAAGAAGTAAATAAGAAAATGAGAGGAAGCTAGCTGGAAATGTAAAAATGAATAGCAAGAGTTTCTTCAGGACCTTTAAAAAATGTAAGGAAGTGACTGTTGGTCATCTAGAGAATAAGAAGGAAAAATTAATAGTAGATAATAAGGAAACAGCAGATTGAATTAATGAATATGCTGATTCTCTCTTCACTCTAGAGGATACAAAAGATTCCAGTAATAACTGTAAATAAAGAGATGGTAGGACAAAGGGAATTAGTAAAATTATGATTACAATGGAAGCCGATCTGAGGAAATGGATTGAGCTGCAATCTGACAAGCCCCTGGACCTGATGGACTTCAGCCTAGGGTCTTAAAAGTTGTGGCTATATATCTGTGACTTATATGAGGGGAATGAGTTTATTTTAGCTAAATTTGCAGATAGTACATAAACAGTTGGTAATTATGCTGTGAACAGAATTCACAGAGGTTGCAGACAAAAACAGCTAAGTGAAGGGTAAAAATCTGATATTTTGTGTGTAATGTGGGGGAAAATGTGAAGTTCTTCACTTTGGCAAGAAGAATAAAAAACATCTTATTTAAATACAGAAGGTTGCAGGAACAGTACCTCATATTTTGCTTGGGAACCCTGCAGCCCAATGGTAACAATGTGGACTTCACAAACTTCAAAATCTCCCCTCCCCCGAACGCATCCCAAAACCAGCCCAGCTCATCCCCGCCTCCCTAACCGATACGTCCTTTCTCCCACCTATCCAGACATTCCATCTCAACCCCCATCCCCACCTCCTACCTACCAGCCTCATCCCCGCCTCCTTGACCTGTCTGTCTTCCTTTGACTGACCAACCCCCACCCTAACTCCCCACCTACACTCACCTTTACTGGCTCCATCCCCGTCTCCTTTACCTGTCTGTCTCCTCTCCATCTATCTGCTCCGTTATCCTTCTTCCATCCGCCAACCCCTCTCTCTCTATTTATTTCAGAATCCCCTTCCCCTCCCCCATTTCTGAAGAAGGGTCCAGACCCGAAACGTCAGCTTTCCTTCTCCTCTGATGCTGCTTGGCCTGCTGTGTTCATCCAGCTCTACACCTTGTTATCTCAGATTCTCCAGCAACGGCAGTTCCTACTATCTTTTATTTAAATACAGAATGCCTGCAGAATTCCAAGGAATCTAGGTGGTCTAATGCACGAGTCACAAGAAGTTAATATACCTGTACGGCAATAATTATTGAAGGTTAATGGAATGCTATCCTTTCTAACAAAATTAATGGAATAAAATTAAGAACGTTAATGCTTCATCTACACAACCTGGTGAGACCACATTTTGAATATTGTACTCAACTTTGGTCTCCTTACTTTAAGGAAGGATGTAAATGCTTTGGATACATTCTGGCAGAGATTTGCAAGATTGATATTTAGAAGGAGTGAACAAAAACATAAGCAGATCCTGCACTCTGAATCTCAGTACCTCAAGAGGCATCCTACACCATGAGCCAAAATATCTATGGGCCTGAGAATCTCTCTGTTTAATCACATAAAGACTCATGGCAGATATTGTAACCCTGAGAAGATATCATCCTCAAATTGTAGGACAGCTAGTGAGGACAAAAATGCACACCCAAAATGTCCATCATTAAATCACTGTGCAGTGTTACTGAGTCAAACTGGTCAGTAAGGTTTAACACTTTATCCTTTAGCCTCTGGTGACTCAGCTGATCTGAATCCAGGTTGGACTGAGCCACATCATTCCAATTCTCTGAGATGAGAGCCTTTGGGCTTTGCTGTGTTATCGCTTGTTGAACTATGTTGACCAATGCCAACTGTTGAGGATTAAATGTGAAAAATGAGCATTTTGGAGATTTTGGATATTCCTGCACCGAGGACTGTGCAAGCTTACTGACAATCCAATTGTGCATTTTGTCCTCTTAAGGATACTCTACGTTTATGAATCAGTAAAATGAGTCTTGAAGCAGAGTAAAGGATTAGCATGATTTAACAACACATACAGTTCCGATTCTGAATGTTTTTTACTGATTCTTAATGTCTTGTTTTTGCACAAGAATTTCACATGCAGGATGTAAATGCCTTCAAGAGAAAAAGATGAAAATTTTGCATATATGTCTGTGTGTTGGGGTGGGAGGAGGGGTTGGAAGTTCACTAAGATCAGTTGAATGGGCAGACTCATGCAACAATGCACCATACACATGTATAATGTGGGTTGCAAATATCTCAATCTGTTGTCAGCTACCAGATACATAACAGTGAGTGCCCTTCTGAGGAATACTGGCTCAACATTTCTGAGTTCATGAGGAAATCTGTGCGGCTTTGCTGCACAATCAGCATAACAGTAGTATAAATACTGACATTGTACTGGCATTATGTTTTGCTAAAGAGAATGTCTGGAATCCATTGTGGTACACTTCTTAGCACCATCAGGTTTTAAGACATTCCTGTGGCAATACTTGTTTTGCAAGTTCTGCAGCAAAGACATTGCTCACCTGCTGTCTCAGTGGAACAGTTAGTAGTTCTGTATCTTGAAATAATTAAATGTGTTAATAGTATGCTATGAACATTGCATGTGCTTTAATTTATAGCCTGCTTTGAATTGGCAGCACTGTTATTTATTTACGATTGCATTTTGTGACAATGAGCAACGGCATGTTGCAATTTAAAGCTATTCTTTTATACAGTTAGATGAAACAGGAGCAGCAGCACAACATAAAAGTTTAAAATATGTGCTGACAATTCAGTAGCAGTTAATTTTTAAACATTTTTGCTCAGTATTTCTCAATGCACACCAGAAGTTATGCCCTATTCTTCAAACTGTTTTGCACTTCTGTCAATTTTTGATTCCCCTTGTTCATGCTGATATGGTTGAATCACTGCCAACAATTTCTTCCTCTTCACAAATTGACAGAAATTCACTCTCATCCTTGACAGCCTAGCACGAGTAATTGACCCAGCAGATTTAGATATTGCATGCAAAGGTCAAGGGTCAGATCCCGTCACTGCCTGGAATTGTCCATCAAAAAACCAAAGACAGGGAAAACTTCATTGTAACATTTCATAAAGAATCAGGGCTTGAGC
This sequence comes from Rhincodon typus, assembly GCF_021869965.1. Lineage (NCBI taxonomy): Eukaryota > Metazoa > Chordata > Chondrichthyes > Orectolobiformes > Rhincodontidae > Rhincodon > Rhincodon typus. Next base: position 9,020,267 of record NC_063341.1, read on the forward strand.
AAAATATGGCAGAGAGAAAAGGAGCCATGTATAGTGGCATTGGGAGCCAGATTTTCATATCGGAGACAGGAATGGGAAACATTATTCCACCTCTGTCACAAGACACCCAACAAGTGTGATCTTCTGAGGGTTCAGACATGAGGCTGAAATTAATTTGAGCAGAATCCAGAGTGGGCAGGTTAGAAGACCCACTTATATTCCTAAAAATGTTTTGGCCTGGTGCTTCCCATGAAACTAAAAGCTCATCTAGATAGCTTTTTTTTAAACACATTCACAATTTTAGGTGTTGCTGGCTAAGCCAGTATTTATTGTCCATCCCTAATTTGCAAATCTATCCAATTTTAAGACTGACAAAGGCTTGCCTCCATCATCCTCATGATGTCACAAGAGTTCAAGGTAGTTTTCTGAAGAATACATCAACAGCACTGGAATTATTGCCAAAACTTTGATCTGTAAGGAATTGCTGGCTAATAACTTATTGGTCATGCATGATTGAATCAGCATAAAGGAATCCTCAGTATGCTCCTAACTGGCTGAACAATCCATCGTTACCCTGATCTGCTGCTTGTGAAAGCCCAACTCTGAGTAATATTCGAGATCAAGCTTTCTCTGCACTCCTTTGTAAATGACTGCATTCTGCCAAGTGAACATGTACCAGTCTGAGCTCTACATGTAGGCACAGTAGCCTAGCTCAACATCTGCATCCATAATCTGACCACATCAGTATGGTCTTAATGCAATGTTTCTTTGTACAACCTCAACAAAGTGCTACAACTGGTCGCTGGATGAAGTTCCTCAAATCATTATAGTTCCATTTAGGCTACTCTAAATTGTTAAAACTTTTTTATTCACCTGCTCCCCTCAGTTGGTCACAACAAGGTTCATTTTAAAAGGATCCCTTCCATTGTGAATACATTTCTCCCTGACAAGAGGAACTTTGGTTTTAAAAGGAGCCAATTTAACCAGGCTTTCTTGATTCAACCAAAGCATGAGATTACTGACAAGTAAACACAAGAAGAAATAATGATGCAACACACACACACTTATAAATAAAAAGTGAGTCTAAACAAGATAAAAGTTTTAAAAAAACGGAGATCAGTCCCAGTCATTCATGAAGAGTGGACAGTACAGCATTGTGGATATTACATTAAATAGTATAGGTAGTGTTGACATTGATCATTTATTTTGGAAGTCTGATTTCTCCTTTTCCTAGCTGTGCATTTTTCCCCAGAGAGAACGGCTCATTGTATAGTTCTGAATGGGAAAACCTTTCTTAAAATATAAGTATTTCCTTCAAAAATGTTGAGCAAGTAATGTTCTATAGCTATCATAACAATTACAGCCAGTATTTCTGCGGGAGTACTTTTAACTCCCCTGACCTTTTCAGGCCAAGAGACATAATCTATTTTTACCCACTTCGATTATCATAAACATAACTATTCTCCAGTACCCTTACGTGCATCTGCAAGATTGGCATGGGAAGCATTGCTGAAAAGGACTAATGTCATGTCTTTCAGGTCACCTAGGGCTGGAAACTCATGGAGGCATTTCCCTCAGTTTCATTTCTTTTCGGCCAGAATCACTTCTGGATCAACTATGGAAACCCATACTGTTTACTTGCTTTCCACTGTTTCATCTCGTTTTCCCAATTCACAGATCTGATGTCTCATCCATGATGTTGGACATTTTGCCACCGTGTGAAATTGCCAGTGGCTTTCCCAGCTCTGCCTACATTTGGTTGTATCCCTCCATTCGTGGGATCCTTCTGTTTTTGAATGTTACCTTTGATCAGTTTTTGTCAGTACAATAATCCCATCCTATACATCAGGATTACTTGGTCAATAATCATCTGGCCCTCTATCTACCATATTCTGTGCCTTATACCTGTCAAACATGAGAGTATGAAGGGTATAGGCTGTCTCAGCACATTCTATTAATGGTTCAGATTCTGAAAACTCAAAAAACATCTGATCAATGGAGATAAATGGACACTAACAGTTTGACTATCATTTTGGTAAATCATTGTCAGCCTCTTGCAACCTATCACTTCACCTGGACTTGTCCACTCTTTCTGATTTGTAGTTTACTAAATCCCCAGGGTTAAAGTTAATCACTGATTGTTATATGTGGAGACAAAAGGACCTCAAAATTGTCTCTTTTACCTTGATGAATGCCTATCTCCCTGTATGCAGGGTATCCAAGAAGGCTTAAAAGTGGACTTGATTGTAGCAGGGGATCATCACAGAATATGGAAAGGAAATGCATGTCATGAACCAAGTAATATATACGATAGCCACCTGCAACTTTAAGTTAACCTTTACATGGACTGCCCACATTGGGGCTGATGCGATTCTGCAGTTTGGTTTGGCTGTGATCTTAAGGAGGATTGCATTGATCACTTTCACTATATGGCCTCTTTCAATGTGTCCATCACTGAAAGAACTTGCAGTTTGTGAGATTCATAACTGTGATGCTTATATTATCACACATGTCTCCAAACTCATCATTGGCAAACTCCTCCCCTCATCATCAGTCAGGAGTTTAGCCAGTTATTCCGGTCTGGTCTCCATCCATTTTCACCAGAACTTATCTACTATCACTATACCTTTGACTTTTATGTGGATTATTGTGGAAAAGCTGAGGCCAGAATGTTATAGGAGCCTTAACTATGCTGAGAAATCAGTCATATCAGTAATTCGCAGTCACTCCAAATGAAAACACCCTTCAGGCAGAGGGTCCTGGTACACTAAGTCAAGGGCATTCTCTGATACCAATCCAGGATCAGCCACATGAGGTGATCAGGGCCAGGATCCTCTGGGGCAATGGGGAGGAGCCAACCATTTTGGCTTTTTCTACCTTATTGCGGGCAGTTTTCTCCCGAATTGAGATAAAGGGAAAGACTCAGTGAGATGAAAGTGGGTGCTACAGTGGTCAGTAATAGTGCAGATGAGGAAAACAATGAGTTGTACTCAATGAATGGATAGGCAGCACAGAAGTATGTAGGGTTAGTGGTGTTGGGTATTAGTTTGAGTGAGAGTGACTGGGCAAAGATCTTGCATTCAATAGTGTGGGTGAAAGAACATGAGCTTTAGTGAGATGTGAGATGCAGTAGCAGGGATAGAGTGAGTGTGAGGTACCAGGCAGAAGATAGTGGTTTTTATTGTGGCATAATGGACAAGATTACAGACATTTTTTTTTCTAATACTGCTGGACATTCTTCCATAGAGCTGAAACCAAATTGACCGTGGTGGTAATTTTGGACCTGCCTAGTAGGTTCTGGAGTCATGGCCTTCATTGATGGTCCTGAGGGAAGAGGATGTCTCTCCTCTGCATCACCCCATCCACAAAGAACTCCAAACCCCTGTCTACAAAGTTAGACTCCAATTTGCCCTTCTCTGTCATGACCTGGTCAAGGGTCAGTCACTGTGAATGGCAGATCCGGATGGACAGTTGTTGTCCGTGTGCGAAAGGGTCATGTAAAGATGGCACTGGCTACCTTCCAGGTATGATGAGTGGTAGAGTCAAGTGGGCATCAATCAAGTCAGTCGCTGTAACAGCAGGGCACTTAATTAATGACACGACTTGGGGACTATATGGCAAGAAATCTCACTGGGCCTCATGAAAATCATTGACAAAATTGCCTTTAGTCAAAACATGACAAGATTCTGCCCTGAAACCTTTTGCGAAGTCAATAAAGCTCAGGTGAAAATGTTGTTTTCCTGTCTGAACACATTAAAATCTATAGCTGTGACTTTATTAAAAAGTGCCATGGTAATCAGAGACTTAAGTACATGCCATGAGATTGTCCAGCAATGCCTTTTGCATATGTCACATTTTTCATAATCTCTCCAGTAAACTTTGTATACTCATCATCAACTTCCATCTATGAGTAGTATTTTTAGTCCATTAAAAATGGGATGAGAAAATTGTTGATGGAACTTTATGAATATTTGTTTTGTTACCCTCTCCGACTCGTACTAGCAAATGCTATCAGCACTGCTTTAATGTTCTGGTTACAAGTACCTGGTTTTGTAGAAGGAATATGCAACAATGTCCTGACTGCTTAAATTAAAAACCTATTGACTTTCCAAAGACTTTGTTTTTCACCATGTTACGTGCTGAATTTCATTTGTGCCTTTTTCATGAAAAGTTTGCTAAGCAACAAGGATGTCACTCTAGATATCACATTTGTACTAATAAAGAGGCTTATTCCAGTTATTCGGCATTGAATGCCACCTTTTTCATTGACAATTATGGTGTCATCCCTGAGACTGAAAGTATAAATTTCATACTCCCTGACCTCACTTTAACATTTATCACTCCAAATAACATTTCCATATGTTCCACCTACTGCTGACGTGCAACCACTGTTCAACATGGCACAATGAAATGAATGGAGTTAACGTTTTGGGTCTGGTGACCCTTCCTCACCAGACCTGAAATGTTAACTCTGTTTTTTTCCCTTCACAGATGCTGCCAGACCTGCTGAGCTTTTCCAGCAACTTTGTCTTTATTCCTGATTTACAGCATCCGCAGTCCTTTCGACTTTTACAATGAAATGAATCCCTCACTGGTGAACCCATGACCACTTTAACACTTCCTGTGAACAGTACAATTCCCTCAAACCCATCAATATGACCATCTTTTGTGTCCGAACCTTTTAGGTTATGTATCACCTTGAGAACCATGTCATTGCGTTTTCAAAAATCTAGTACATAATAATATTTCAAATCATATCTGAACCTGAACTAACACCTATTTTCCACTTTTCACTGTTTTAAAATGAGTGGCAAAAAGTTCGGACTTGTGTGTCAAAAAAGAAACTCCAGAGGGCATTTGTAGTCAATGATTCCTTCGCTCAGTCTTCATGCATCTGCATTCTTCAGCTGGAGAGTGATCAGAAACTCCACTGTAGCCTACTGTCACTTGTAACATACCCTCAATGAAACTGGGATCTTCCCATGTTTCTTCATATTATTTGTCTCTTGGAGTCTTACCTCATATCAGTGCCATAAAATTAAAAAAAAATCAGAGTGCATATACTTTATGAATCAGGGTAAATAGAAAAAGAACTTCTGTTGAGTATGCAACATTACACAAAAAGAGGTATGAGGTGAAAACATTCAGATTATGCCTAGTTAATCCAGTAACCTTGACAATTGTGAGAGAATGATAACAATGAAAACTGCTTTACTCAGTTTTATACCTCACCAATAACAATGATTTGCATTTATATCGTTCCTTAATTTAAATCCAAATTGCAGGTCGTTCTGCATATCAGCAGAATCATTTCTGAGTCAGGAATAAAAAAGTAGGTGTGTTGACCTGAAGCTGGCCAAAGAGATCATTTCTGATAAGGTTGTTCAAGGTTGAGAGAGTGCTGCAGTAATGTTTAGGAAAAGAATTCCAAAGAGATGAACCATTTCAGTTGAAGGTGCAGTTTTGGTGAAGGAGAAGGGATACATAGAAGGCTGCAGTCACATTAAGAGTATTCAGAAATTAATATAGGGCTTGTGAACATTGCTTAAGCTAGGCAAAGGCAATGTCACAAAGGATCTATGAATAAGGATAGAAGTGTTTCAATTGACACAGTGGGAGTGATGAACCAGTGGCCCTGTGCCAGTAAACATTGGACATCAGTTTAGCTCAGTTGGCTGGATGATAGGTTTGTAAAGCAGTGTGATGTTGACAGTGTTGGTTCAAACCCCACACTAGCTGAGGTTATCATGAAAGACTCTCCTTCTCAACCTCTTCCCACCTTGCTTGAGATATGGTGACCCTCAGATTAAATCACCACCAGGAATCTAATGAGAGAGCAGAGTAAGACTATGGCAACTTGATTTGATTGACCACTAAAAATGCTACAATGGGCAAATTATACAAGATATATTCAACAGAGCATTGTAAGGAGTTAGGGAGGTTGAAGGTTAAGAAGCCAAAACACTGATCTATGGAGTTGTTGAATCTCAAAGTAACAAAGGCATCTGTAAGAGAGATATAAATGGGATATTGCAGTCAGCTGTCCTGATGATAGATATGTGTCATGATGTTAAAGTTCAGCTCAGAATCAAGCATGATGCAAACATTGTAAATTGTTGAATATAGCCTAAGGCGGTAGCCAGATAGAGTAATATTACATTGGACAGTTATATAGTCAAAATGATGTACACAAACTGAATTATTCAGATTAGAACTGACATCCTGACACTCAATGTGCACCGTTGCTTTCATTTGACTTCACAATACATGTTCTCATATCTTTCAAGCATTCAGTGTATAAAGCTTGAGAGGCATCAAGGATGAAAAAGGGCATTGCAATTCCATAGGAGTCTATGTCCAGATTGAACATCTTGTTATGGGAGCCCTGGAGAGAGAAAGGACTACATCTAAGTAAGGGAGGAAAGCTAAGCCTATCAATTTTGGCAGCTGTTATCACATGAGCTCCTAGTAATACGTGGAAGGCAATGGTACCATAAAGATTGAAGTGTTCCCCATCTTCTAGCCTGGAAAATAGAATGCCTTACAGGCAATCCATGAGAAAAGAAATGAAAACAATTAGGGGATAATGCACAATATCCATATGATTATTTATGATATTATCCAGATGGCAATCCAAATAGCAATTTGTAAAATTAACCGTAGCATTTATCAAAAGCCATTTTCCTTATAAACTATGCAGATAATTCTATAAATTGCCCCAGCATAGAGGTGGATGAAGAATTTGGATTTTGTAGCTCCTTTCATGAATTTAGGACTTTACATAATAATTTAGCGCTATTTCTTTATGTTTGATGGCTAATTTGTTTTATTTTGCGCTGTTGAGGGATGAGTAACCAAAGTGGTCAGAGAACTCGCAACCAACCAATCAACCAAGAAAGGATAAGCACACTGGAACAAACCATCACTATACAACAACAAAAGACCAGAATAAAGAAAAGAATAGCCCTGCAAGCAAAAACTATCCAAATTCACCCACAATGACACAGACAAAACAGAAACATGGATTAAGAACATCTCAGACTGACAACTTACAGACACTGAGAAGATTGTCCTAGAATGCGGACTGAATTATAACTGCATTGACGCCAAAAACACTGACCTCGTGGCTGTGCTGGAATTGACACTAAAGAACGACGGACTCACGGAAGAAGTACAACAGACCATTGGACAGACAATAGCCGCAACACTGAACAGAAGAGGTAAATGGAACACATTCAACTCAGAAGAGAAGAAAGCCCTGGAAAGGCTCAAGAAAGACAGAAACACAGTATTCTTACTGGTGGACAAAGGAGGCATGACAGTAATCCTTAATAGAGCCCAATACATTGAGAAAGCTAATGCACTACCTCCAGATACCAACACCTACTAACAGATGGTAATAGACCCAATGCCAGAGTTAGAGAACCGGATTACAACAATCCTGAAGAATTTACACAACTCAGGAGATATCAGCAAGGCAGACCACCAAAATATGAGGCTAGAGAGATCCAACACACCCCGCTTCTACAGACTCCCTGAGGTACATAAGGCAGGGCTCCCCCTCAGATCCATTGTCCCTCTACCAGGTACACCAACATAGAGACTATCCAAAGAACTACAACTGAAACTGAAATACTCAGTTGACAACATGACCCATTCCATCCACCCCTCCCAAGAATTCCTCAACATTATCTAGTACACCAGGATAGAAGAGGATGAGAAAATGGTATTCTTCAATGTAACAGCACTATTTACATCCATAAATATCGATGCAGCCAAAGAGACAATTGCCACACTGCTGGATGAATCAGGAAGGTAGGCACCCCACGACACCAACAGCGTCAACAAGGACAGCACCCTGAAACTGCTGGATCTGTACCTCACAACCCACTTCACCTTCAACGACTGTATATTCAAATAAATCAACGGAACACCAATGGGATCCCCAATATCAGGACTGATTACAGAAACGGCAATGCAAAGGTTAGAATGAAAGCGTTCCCTACTAGACAAACCAAACTCTGGGTCCACTATGTGGATGATAACTTCGTGATTATCAAGTGCACAAGACTGGAAGAAACCCACCGACACATAAACAACATCATCATCAGAATAAAATTCACAAAAGAAGAAGAGAAACTACCCTTCCTAGACATAATGGTAGAACGTAAGAACAACGAGGTACTCCAGTCTAGCGTATATAGAAAGACCACATATTTGGACCAGATATTTAATTACACCAGTAACCATTCAGACACCCATAAACGGAGCTGCATCAGGACATTATTCAAGTGGGCCACAGCACACTGCAGCAACCCGGAACTGCGCAAAGCAGAACAGGAGCACTTTTACGGGGTTTTTAAAAGGGATGGATACCCAAAAACACAATCCGCTGTTACTTGCGTGACAGGCCACAACAAGAAGACACAACACAGCAAGACACACTAGTCTCCCTACCGTACATCAAGGACATATCAGAGATGACCACAAGACTACTCAGACCCCTAGGTATCAGGGTAGCACACAAACTAACAACCACCCTGTGACAGCTACTGATGAACGTAAAGAATCCCATACCCAAAACCAAAAAACTAATATAATATACAAAATACCATGCAAGGACTGTGAGAAACATTACATAGGCCAAACTTGAAGAAAACTGACAATAAAGATACATGAACACCAACTAGCTACCAAAAGACATGACCAATTTTCACTGGTCTCACTATACACAGACAAAGAAGGACACAAATATGACTGGGACAACACATCCATAATCGTACAAACCAAACAGAGGTATGCCAGGGAATTCCTGGAGGCCTGGCATTCCAACTGGAATTCCGTCAACAAACACATTGAACTAGACCCGACATAGAAACCACTGAAAAACAGAGCTGGAAGTGATGCAAACGCCCCAACAAAGTAAGGCATATAAATAACAAGTGGGACAGAACACCAACACTTCACCAGAGGCAGCATAGACATCCACCTGCATTCCTCAGATGTGTTGTTGTCAATTGACCCTGGGCCTAAAATTGGACATCCTAGATTGATCCACAGCCTGAGAAGTCAGGCTTGACAGAACATTAGCCAAACTAAACAGCAGCCAGCAGCTATCGACTACAGAGAACAGAGGAATCCAAGGTCAAAGAGGTCACAAAGGCTCAGGAGAAATCAGTTACAACCAGCCTGAAAGTTATGTATTGGAAAAGTATCAATCAGACTTTCTGGCACCTTGACTTTCTAGCCAGTGCCTGAGTATGTGCATTTTACACCTCCTCAGCATGGCAATAGTGAAGGGTGTTGGTGCGACCCCATTGAATGCTTTGAACCCACCCATGACCTCACTGGCCAATGGCCACAGAATGTTCTGGAAGGTCTGGCACGAGAGAGATAAAGGAACACACTGACGCCACTCCCTAAGCGAAGACTCACTGCAAGTCTCATGGAGGAAGACCATGCAGCCACCCAAGAAGACCCAGGAGGAGATCCACCCTGACCTGCAGGACCCACCATTGTGGAAGAGAGCCAACCCTATGTCAACGAGGAAGGAGATTCCAACAGCCCAGCTGAAACATGTGAATCATTGTGGATCATATCCACTGATAGAGCTGGATAGAGGGTAAATGCTGTGGAAATTTGTGAAATGCTCACATGACATTTTTAATAAAGAATACTTTGTTAATAAAATATTGCTGAACACAAACCGAATTTTGCGTGTCTTTGTCCCACTAACAAGAGCACTTGGGTAAAATGTGGTTTAATACATAAATTGGTCAAAGTGTCCAAAGCACAGTCAAATTATGGAGTTGTTCGAACCAACAATCAACTGACTTAAAGATTCAAGTACTACCATTGAAGCAAGGCTCACAACAACTGACATAATAAGCTGTAATCATCGATCCAACTGTCCAATGTTTATCAATAGCATTCTACAACATTATTTCCTCACATAACCATCTGTATAATTTTCCATGGCATTTATCCACAACTGTAGCATTTATTCATTTTACTGCAGAATGTGTCCAATAAGCAACAAATCGTTCAGCTAACTCAAATTTAACTAATGAAATAGTTTCTGTCTGATTAACAGTTATCCATTTAATTACTCATAACATTTAAACTAGTAATAGGTATTGTTTGCATGGATATGCTGCGGTATTTAGCCATAATATTTACCCATCCAGTTATAATTAGCACTCATGTATATAACTACCTGTGGTATTTATCCATATAACAAATGGACTTGAATTTGCTCAAAGCTTGCTCAGAGTTCTGAGGAAGGGTCACCGGACCCAAAACGTTAATTCTGTTTTCTCCTCCACAGATGCTGCCAGACCTGCTGTGCTTTTCCAGCAACTTTGTTTTTGTCACAAGATAATGGTTGGATCCTCTCTTGTTGGAAATCACGAGCTGGTACTAATCATACTTGCCACTTATCTGCCCACACCTGAATATTGCCCAGGTCTTGCTGTCTTTGGACTGCTTCAGTACCTGAGTTGCAAACAGTGTTGAACATTGCACAATCACCAAAAAACACCCCTACTTCCAACCTTAATGGCACAAGGAAAGTCATTCATGAAGTAGTTAAAGATGGTTCTGCCTAAAACACTATCCTGAGAAAATCCTTCAGTGATGTCCTAGGGCTTTGATGATTGACTGCAAGTAACCACAACCATCTTACTTTCAGTGAGGAAACACTCTAACCAGTTAATGTACTGACCGATTACTGCTCACACCCTCATCCTCACCCTCAAGTAGTCAAATTAGAGTAATTGGGACAAAAATTAGATTAGCCCTGGAGCAGGGTTCACAATTTGCAATTGCCCTGCATTTGATTGAACTGAAGCAACAACATACAAACTAGCCATCCTCTTATCAGCATGATAACAGTGTGCAGTCCAGCACAGAAAATGCTGCTGACTACCTGCATGCTCTGCAGGAGGCCAGAAACGTGCATAGGTTTCACATCAGTCAGCTTGTATGCAGCCTGTCCCTCTTTGGTAGACAGACTGAAAAAGTCTAAGAAGGAATGGAGAAGACGGCAAATGCAGTAAATAGCACTCAAAACTGGACTCTAGAGAAAGGGAGGGAGAGTCAGGACATACCCTCTGGCAGATGGTAAGGAAGGCAATTCCCAGAATCAATCTGCAAGTACCATTTTGTAGTACTGCAAAAAGTTTAAAGGTCTCAAATGTAATGTCAGGATCAGTGAAAGAATGACATTTCTTACTTATTACTTCTCATGCTGTTTAATGCATCACAGTCTAACATCATCACCTACGTTCAGATGGTCCACCTGCCTGCACTTGCCAATGTACCAGTCTTAGAGCCACTTCTGGCAGTTTCCATGCACACTGAGTTATTCAGCTCTGGCAAGTATGTCATGCAAACACATTGCAACGCACTCATGGACATTCCACTGCAGGACAAGATTTCACATAAATGTAGGGACCACCAGAGAATCAGAAGGGAACGAGCATGTTAATATATCCTGAAACTCTGAAGAAGAGGTTGAATAGGGGTGGCACTGTGCTGGCTGTCATCCTAATGAACACTGAATACACTATGTTCTTGCCTGAGACACGTTCTCACATTCCAATTGAATCCCTCTCTGGCATGAAGTGCAAACCATAAATGGTGTGACCATAAACTTTTTACTTTTCACCACACCTCCCCCTTCCCCTACTCCCCTATCCTCTCCCCACGTTCCCTTAAACAGTCCTTCCATTCTGCATTTTTGCTGTTAATTGCAAAAGATTTGCCATCTGACCAGTTCAGTGAAGCCTCAAACTGAAAGGCAAGACAAACAGCAGATCTCTGATGAAGAAGCATCCCACCTTTGATTTGAGAAAGTCAACCTCCAGTTCAGATATGAGCACTGCATTACAGATAAAGGATAGCACTGACTTGGGATCAGTACACAGTGAATCTATGGCTACAACCAGACCAGGGAGAAAGGGACAGAGCATCTGCCAACTTAGGGAAATGTGAGATTGCAGATACTTTATGATGCAGAGGACTCAGATGAGAATAGGGTTCTCATTTCGACATTGCCGACGTGCATTTACACAGGAATGCTTGATGTAACAGCATGCCTGCCTCAGATCATATTGCTACTATCAAGGTGAAAGAAGGAAACTGATTTGGTACAAAGCTTTCGACTGAACTTGGAGCATATAACTTCCACCATCTAAGCAATGGGTATCTCCATGACAGCACTTGTGGATACAGTACAATTAGGTGATCAACATTTTAGCTTCTATTGCAGCACAGACTTTCCCTATGCTGCATTGCAAGTTAGACTGATATCATGAAATCCATGCTGGCAGTCTTGCAAGTCCATCTGGGAGCCTGCAGGTGCCATTACGGCTGCAGATGCCAGTTTTCAAAGGAGCTTACAGGATCTCTCCACAGTGCAGCAATGAGCAGCTGCAGGTCACAAAGATTGCTGAGGTGCTTCTTCAGGGGACTGGCAATAACTCCTGAGTGCACAAACCCGCTCTTGCCTCTCAAAATCACAATGCCAGCGTACCCGGCAGTGTCACTTGGCCAGTGTCCTTGCTATTGCCTCTTTGTCACCAGAAAATTAGTTCCTGGTCTCTTATATTGCAGGCTTCTGGACAGGAGGATGCCCTGATGACATACAGAGTAGGGTGTGCTGTGTAATTGCAGTTGGAGTGGTAGACGGTGGCACAGTGCAGTAACCTGCTCCTCGAAGGGATCTAACCACCACATTGCTCCCAGACTTTGTGGAGGTCGGTAAAGAGGTCTCCGCAGACCCTCCTCTACGTGTGCACAATTTCCCCTCTTTGGTGCCGGCTCATCATCTCCTTGCAGTGTTGCAGCCAAGGAGGAAAGCATCATTACTCAAAGTAGGTTTTCTCCCGGCAGGCTTTCTCACTCCTCTGACCTCCTCATCAAAGCCCACCACCACTTGCTTGTGAACTTGAAAACCTTTATAAACCCTTCCAGCAACACTCAGCACAGTTCTGCCACTGGTTCTGTAGCAAATGAAGGTTAAAACAACTCACCGAGATACCTGCCAGTCATCATTTATGACTAGTGCTAGTGAGGATGGTCTCTTGTAATGTTAAAACTCCAATTTTTGACCTTGCATATCATGAATATCCTCCCATACTCATTGTCACTGAACTTGCATTTATCTGCACAGGAGACCAAACATACTAACTCTACTTATAGGAATTTGCACAAGCGGAGCAATGGAGCTAAATTCCACAGTCATTGCCTTCATCAATTAACCTGTTTTACCGATCTGTGTTGGGCTCAATCCTCAGAAATGTATTACATATTGGCCATGCCACTCCCACCTCTTTGCTTTGCCTACAGCACCAAACTGAATCATGTTTGCAGCAAATGGTAGCATAAATTTGTCACTGTTGTATCAGGGAGCTGAATTCAACAATGATTGAATGTATGCTACTTTTCACTAATATTGCCTGTGCCCCGAAATGCCAGTTGTAATAATAATCATGAACAATGAAGTGTAAAAATATGTATCGCATCTATAACTATCTAGTTATCTAAGGTATTTATTCGTAGGGTTACTTACTATTCATTAATATCAGTCTTTGGCAAGAGAATCAAACATGAAAGAACAAGGAATTGTGTTTATGACATACATTTGAAAAATTTAATGATCCCTTGCACAAACTAAAGGTCAGTCATGCACCAACAGTGCTACAAATCTTTGCTTCAACAGAATATTCATTTAACATTTTGAACACGTTTTGAAATGTTTCTGACAGCTCAAACATTAAATGCTAATGCTCTTGAGTTAATTATCCATTTTAATCTCAACATTATTAACTGTTTTTTGTCAAATCTTAATTATCACATCTTCACACCCTTGCAATAACACAGAGACACTTCTATATGTTAGCAAGCAGTTATCCCTGCCATTGGATTATGCTCAATAGTCAATAGATGAGGCGTGAAGGCTCAGTTAGGGCGCTTAGGAGTTACAAGTTAGCCAGGAAGGACCTAAAGAGAGAGCTAAGAAGAGCCAGGAGGGGACATGAGAAGTCTTTAGCAGGTAGAATCAAGGAAAACCCTAAAGCTTTCTATAGGTATGTCAGGAATAAAAGAATGACTAGAATAAGATTAGGACCAGTCAAGGACAGTAGTGGGAAGTTGTGCGTGGAGCCCAAAGAGATAGGAGAGGCGCTAAATGAATATTTTTCGTCAGTATTCACACAGGAAAAAGACAATGTTGTCGAGGAGAATACTGAGATACAGGCTATTAGACTAGACGGGATTGAGGTTCATAAGGAGGAGGTGTTAGCAATTCTGGAAAGTGTGAAAATAGATAAGTCCCCTGGGCCGGATGGGATTTATCCTAGGATTCTCTGGGAAGCTAGAGAGGAGATTTCAGAGCCTTTGACTTTGATCTTTATGTCATCACAGTCTACAGGAATAGTGCCAGAAGACTGGAGGATAGCAAATGTTGTCCCCTTGTTCAAGAAGGGGAGTAGAGACAACCCTGGTAATTATAGACCAGTGAGCCTTACTTCGGTTGTGGGTAAAGTGTTGGAAAGGATTATAAGAGAGAGGATTTATAATCATCTAGAAAGGAATAATTTGATTAGGGATAGTCAACACGGTTTTGTGAAGGGTAAGTCATGCCTCACAAACCTTATTGAGTTCTTTGAGAAGGTGACCAAACAGGTGGATGAGGGTAAAGCGGTTGATGTGGTGTATATGGATTTCAGTAAAGCGTTTGATAAGGTTCCCCACGGTAGGCTATTGCAGAAAATATGGAGGCATGGGATTGAGGGTGATTTAGCAGTTTGGATCAGAAATTGGCTAGCTGTAAGAAGACAGAGGGTGGTGGTTGATGGGAAATGTTCATCCTGGAGTTCAGTTACTAGTGGTGTACCTCAAGGATCTGTTTTGGGGCCACTGCTGTTTGTCATTTTTATAAATGACCTGGATGAGGGCGTAGAAGGATGGGTTAGTAAATTTGCGGATGACACCAAAGTCGGTGGAGTTGTGGATAATGCGGAAGGATGTTGCAGGTTACAGAGGGACATAGATAAGCTGCATAGCTGGGCTGAGAGGTGGCAAATGGAGTTTAATGCGGAAAAGTGTGAGGTGATTCACTTTGGAAGGAGTAACAGGAATACAGAGTACTGGGCTAATGGTAAGATTCTTGGTAGTGTGGATGAGCAGAGAGATCTCGGTGTCCATGTGCATAGATCACTGAAAGTTGCCACCCAGGTTGATAGCGTTGTTAAGAAGGCATGCGGTCTGTTAGGTTTTATTGGGAGATTAAGTTTCGGAGCCATGAGGTCATGTTGCAGCTGTACAAAACTCTGGTGCGGTCGCACTTGAGTATTGCGTACAGATCTGGTCGCCGCATTATAGGAAGGATGTGGAAGCATTGGAAAGGGTGCAGAGGAGATTTACCAGGATGTTGCCTGGTATGGAGGGAAGGTCTTATGAGGAAAGGCTGAGGGACCTGAGGCTGTTTTTGTTAGAGAGAAGAAGGTTAAGAGGTGACTTAATAGAGACATACAAGATGATCAGAGGATTAGCTAGGGTGGACAGTGGGAGCCTTTTACCTTGGATGGTGATGGCTAGCATGAGGGGATATAGCTTTAAATTGAGGGGTGATAGATATAGGACAGATGTCAGAGGTAGGTTCTTTACTCAGAGAGTAGTAAGGGCATGGAATGCCCTGCCTGCAACAGTAGTAGACTCGCCAAATTTAAGGGCATTTAAATGGTCATTGGATAAACATATGGATGATAATGGAATAGTTTAGGTTACATGAGCTTCAGATTGGTTTCACAGGTCGGCGCAACATCGAGGGCCGAAGGGCCTGTACTGCGCTGTAATGTTCTATCTTCTATGTTCTATAGTCATGTCAACGCAGAGGAGATAATTCAGCCATTCCTTTTCCAAAATTCTAGCTTCCATTAGTGCACATGACTCATTCCATCAATGCAAATAATGGAAGATTTGGCAGACAATTTGTGGATGACTCCCCACCCCCATATGATGCCTGGTGTTGCAATGGCAGTGACATTTTCATACATTAAAGAATCAAGATCCAATTGTTGGAAAGAAAGCTACCAGCAACATTATTTATTTTATACTTCTCCTCCATCCTTGACCCTGCACCCACCTGGAAGCACCAAGTCAACTGGCTACAGTTCTTCAGACTTTCATACATAAAAATTCCAGATGATGCTAATATCATCATCACACAGTGTCTCCTCAAGGTCATTTTCAAAGAACAAAGAACAATACAGCACAGAAACAGGCCCTTTGGCTCTCCAAGCCTGCGGTGACACATTTTGCCCTTCCGTACTGAAACTGTGTTCATTTACAGGATCCATATTCTTCTATTCCCTTCCTATTCGTGTATTCATCCAAATGCTTCTTGAATACTGCGATTGTGTCAGCTTCCACCACCTCCTCTGGCAGCGTGTTCCAGGCACTTACCACCCTTTGTGTGAAAAACTTCCCTTGCACATTTGTTTCAATCTTCCCCACCCCCACCCCACCCCTGAACCTTGAACCAGTGCCCCCTGGTAAATGACTCCTCCACCTTGGGAAAAGGCCTCATACTTTTCACTCTATCCATGCCATTCATAATCTTATAAAAGTCTATCAGGTCACCTCCTCAACCTTTGCATTCCAGTGCAAACAAGCCCAGTCTATCCGACCTTTCTTCATAGTTAAAATCACACATACCAGGCAACAACCTGGTGAATCCTTTCTGTACCCTCTCCAAAGCATCCACATTCTTCTGGTAGTGTGTTGATCAGACCTGTACTGATACATCGACATGTGGAGTGAAATCCTGGTTGATTTTTCCTTTCACTACCTGAGCCCACGTATCGATCTCAACAGCATCTGCCTGGGATAATCTTCTTTTTCAGGTACACAAGGGACTTCTTTAAAACGAATTTTAATTGGATTCACAGAAATGCACAACTTTGTCACATCACAGACACTACATTCCCTATGCAAGCATTGAAAATGATTTGCCAAACACTTTCAATGACAGCAATGTTTTTTTTTTAAAACAAATTGTTGAATTCAGCATAAAATCTGTAAGCTATAGACTTGCAATTGGATAAATTTATGCAGGGCAAAGTCTATGGTGTGTAATCATGAGAATGGTTTCCTTCCACAAGATCACTCAAGATGAAGAAAAGAATTGTTCAAATTTATCTTCACATTGTTAGCATTCAGGACTCTCGTTTCTTATTCCAAAGATTGAAACTTTTAAATAAATTTAGCTGAGACAACTTTGAATCTCTTACTTTGTGTCAAATATAAATAATCTCAAACAAACAAGGACAAGACCAGTTCTCGACAAAGCTTACAAAGGCAACTGATTCTCGTGCCCCAAGCTGATTAAGAAAAGCAGTAGGGTATGTTATTACAAAACATAAGCCAACCTTGAGCTGGGGGTGAGCAAGAGGACAATGCTTATTGAGATGTGCTGAGTACCTGTCCTGAGTCCATTAGGTAAACGGATTCAGATGGTCGATTGACATAGGACAAATTAATAGACCCCGTATAAATAGGAGGCATCAAGAAATGTTGCGAGACATGGGGTCAATTATAGTCAGGCTGCAGACCTCACCAAGAGGCAGTGCTTGCCTACTTCAGATAAAAGATAGACCAGGATATGATGAAGAAGACTTAAACAGCTGAAGACAAGGGTGCTGCCTCCATTAATTTCATCTATAATGGGTCATATACTTTGAAAAATCTAATTAACTAATGTATTGGATCAAAGTTGCTGCTTGTTGCAAATTTAATAAACTATCTGAAAACCTTTTTATGAATGGTTGATGCCTTTATGAGTTAATTGCAGTCCAGAGCTCCCAAAAATCAAAAGCACATCAAAAATACACACACATTCCATTTTGAACAGAATAATAAGGTTCTTTGCAGCAAACTGTGCTACCCTGTGAGCATGTCTAATACCCATCCCTGAGTACCATACTGTGTCTAGGGTTGCAGACCTATGCTTCATCTGTCTATCATGCCACTGTTGATAGTGGCCATACGGAAATTGAGCTGTCATGCAGACAGAGAAACATAAATTAAAATCCGTAAAACTTTTTTAATGCTTCCTTTTTGCTTTCTAAGGGACTTTGGCCAAACCTAGTTCTCATTCTATTTTACATGAAGAGAGCTTTAACGGTTCACTAATCAACAATTCCATTTTTAACTTAACAATCTGAATCCCTAAGGAGTTTAGCTTCCATGATTAATGATTGGTAAGACAATCCCTCATTAGACAGCACATTGCTGTCAGCCAAAATTGAGGTATACTTTCTTGTGGTAAATAGAAAGCTCTTTTTTAAATTGTCAGGTTTTTTTGTCATTTAATTCTTTGTCTTCCAAATTGTTAGGATAATTGGAAGACTGATGTCGAGGCAGAAGAATATATCACATCAATCACACTCCTTAAAAGTGAACCAGATCAAGGTGGTCTAAGTCAGCCTTTTATCCCAGCAACTTCTCACAAAGCAATGAGGAGAGTAGTCAGCTTGGATGAGTTTAACAATGAACACAACAAGATGCGCAGCTCTGCAAGTTGGACCTTTTTGATGGTTAATAAAACACATGCTGTTGTGGAACAATAAACAAAAAATTCAATAGAAATTCTTTCAATGTTTAAGAGAAATTTATCATTGTTCTGGAAAGTGTAAAAACTGGGCAGCCATCTACGCACAGAGACATTTCAATTGGCTTTGATAAAACCAGATTTGGGAGTCATCAAGACCACATAGTTATTCCAGTGTATTTTTGCCACTAAACATATGCCACATAGAATCGTAGAATCCCTACATGTGGAAGCAGGCCATTTGGCCAATCAAGTTCACACCAACCCTCCAAAGAGCATCCAACCTAGACTAAACCTCCTATTCTATCCTTGTAACCCAATATTTTCCATGGTGAATCCACCTAATCTACACATCCCTGAACACTATGGGGAATTTAGCATGGCCAACCTACATAACATGCACATCTTTGGACTGTGGGTGAAAACCAGAGCACCCGAAGGAAACTCACGCAGACACAGGGAGAATGTGCAAACTCCATACAGACAGTCACCCGAGAGTAGAATCAAACTCAGGTCCTTGGTGCTGTGAGGCAGCAGTGCTAACCACTGAACCACTTTGTCACTCCTGAAAGCCTTTTATGAATGGTTAACTGACTTTATGAGTTAACTGTAGTCCAGAGCTCTCAAAATCAAAAGTGCACCAAAAGTATGCGCACATTCCATTTTGACCAGAACAATCAGAACAAAGGACAGCTACTCCTCGGGGTCAGTGCTGGGGCCTCAACTCTTTACAATTTATATAATCAATTTGGATTAAGCAATCAAAAGTACAATAGGTAGATTTGCTGATCACACAAAGGTAGAGGAGGAAAGTGAGATGAGAAGAGAACAGAAGAAGATTACAAAAGGATATAGATAGATTCACCAAGTGGGCAAAGATCTGGTAAATGGAGTACAATGTGGGAAAGTGTGCAATTGTCCATTTTTGCAGAAAGAATAAGAAAGCATATTTTCTAAATGGTGAGAGGCTTCAGAGCTCTGAGGTACAGACAGGTCTGGGTGCCCCAGTGCATAAAGCTTAGTATGCAGGTACAGCAAGTAAACAGGTAAGCTAATAGAATACTATGTTTTGTTGCGAGAGAAATTGAATGCAAAAGCAGGGAGATTATGCTTTAGTTACACAGGGCATTGATGAAACTGTGTTTGGAGTACTGTCTACAGTACTTACGGAGGGATGTTAATGCATTGGAAGCAGTTCAGAGAAAGTTTACTTGAAAATACCTGGAATATGTGGATTGCCTTATGAGGAAAGGCTAGATAGACTAGGCTGTCTCCTTTGGAGTTTAGATGAGTCAGAGGTGACTTACCTGAAACAGGCAAGATTCAGAGGGGACTTGACTGGGTGGACGTTAAAAGAATGTGTCCTGTTTTGTGAGACTTTAAAATTAGGAGTCGTTGTTTAAAATTAAGGGGGTCACCTATTTAAGACTGAGATGAGGAAACATGTTCTCTCTCTGAGAATTGAGTGTCTTTGGGAATCTCAACCTCAAAAGGCAATGGAGGCATAATCTGTAAATGTTTTTAAAACAGAGACAGATAAGATTCTTCATTACCAAGAGGATGAAAGATTATTGGGAATATGCAGAAGTGTAGGGTTGAGGTTAATATTAGATCAGCCATGATCTTATTGAATGCCAAAGCTGTGTGGCCAACTCTTGTTCCTAGCTAAGGAAATTCAGCATGTCCGTAAAGACTGTTCAATTTTCATTGATGCACCTTAGAAAGCATTCTATCCAGATGCATCATGGCTTGGTGTGGCAACTAATCTGCCCAGGACCGTAAGAATAATGACACTGGAATAATTCTGTTCTTCTCTCCACTAATGTTACCTGACCTTAAGAGTATATTCAGCATTTCCTTTCCCCATGTTAATTTCTAGCATCTGTCATAGTTTGTGTTTTAGTATAATGAAATTCATCTTTCTCCTCAGTTTGCTGAATGAGTCCTATAATGTGATGTATGGTTTCAATTGAGTTCAAATTGGATACATTCCAAAGAATACAACTGCAAAAAAAGAGTTTCATTTATAGACAGTGAGAATTATAGAAAAGATAATATTGTGCTTGTTTTGTGATAGACAATTTGATTGTACATTTCAAAGCAATTACATAAACAGTATTTTTGTCAAATTATTTTGTTCAACTTAAACAACCTAATCTTTTCATCTAATATTTTAACTGCTTCACCCCATTTGTTAATAAAGTGAATTGCCATGATCCTACTTCTAAAATGGTCACACAGTTGCAATGGATAACATGAAGTAACTGTCTTTATTTGTTTAAGACGAAACAACAAATCTTCTAAAAGCTACTAAAAAACATTCCTCTTTCAAAAATATCCTCTCCAACTCTTACTGTTAATTAATATTTTAAAAACAATTAGAAGCACAAAGTACCAGAGGAACGCAACTGTTCTTGCGGGATCTGTGGAGAGAGAAGCAAAGTTTTGAGTCCAGTGAGCTCTTCAATTAGCTCTGTTTCCCTTTCTACAGATGCTGCCAGACCTACTGTATTTTTGTAATATTTTCCCCTTTTGTTTCAGATCTCCACAGGATTTTGCTTTAATTGTAAAAGAATTAATTCATTACAAAGTATGAACACTGATATCCGATGAGGCAGTTTTCAAAGCTAAAAACAAAACATCTGTCATACGAATTGCTTCAATGCTTGCATCTGTGCACCTGATGCAGTGAAGAAGATTTTGAACTGAATTAGTCACTTGGTAATTACTTGACATACCAAGTCAAAACACTCATAAAAGAGCTCAACACATATTGATTGGCAAAGTGGGCTTAAGACATCAGCTTTAACAAGGCAATACTATGCTTACAATTCATCATTTTGCAACGCATATGAATGTTTTATTTATTTGGCATTTATTTATTTCCCTTCTCCGAGCCAAATTTAGAAAAAGCTGCTCCTATTATAATATTGGATAAGAATGAAGGTGCACAGATTTTACTGTTTTGGGCAAGAGGTGTGAGGAGATATGAAGAAGAATTTTATAGTGAATAAATAATAATGATCTGGAAGTCCCCCTACAGGGGTTGTGGAAATGGACATAGTGCATAATGTTAAAAGAAAACAGGATAGGAACTTGAAGAAAATATATTTCTAAGATGACCAGGCTCGAGTGGGGAAATGGATCTGATTGAATTACTCTGAAGAGAGATGGTTTGAACTCAGTTCTTCTTTATTCTAATAAGTACTGACTCAATCTACTCAATATCTCATCATAAGATGGTTCCTCCATATCTGGTATCAAACTATTGAGCCTTCTTTGGTCTGGCTCCAATGTCGGTATATATGGCCTTAGATAAGGGGCCCAAAGCTGTTCACAGTGTTCCAGCTGTGGTCTAATTAGTGTTTTGCATAGTTTTAGCAAAACCTCCCTATTTTCATGCTCCATTCCTTTGTGTTCCCTGATACTTGCTAGCTTTTTGTGACTCAAGGTCAAGAGCTTTAAAATTTGTTCTGTAACTTTCTGCCATGTTTCTTCATTTAAGTAATATTCAATTCTTCTACACTTCCTGCCAAAGTGCCCCATAAGGCTGAGTACCCAGCCGCCTACTGTACCCCTTATACACTCACAACTGTGTGACCAAATTCCACCCCAACTCCATTTACAAGTTTGCTGATGACACCAAGGTTGTAGGCCAGCTCTCAAACAATGTCAAGACAGAATACAGAGAAGACATAGAGTAAAGACAACAATCTCTCCATCAATGTCAGCAAAACGAAAGAGCTGGTCATTGACTTCAAGAAGCAGAGTGGAGGGCACGCCCCTGTCTACGTCAATGGTGTCCACCCTCATCAATGGTGCTGAGTTGGAGATGGGCGAGAGCGTCACGTTCCTGGCAGTGATGATTAATAATCTTGTCCTGGTCCAACCACGTCGAAGTGACAGTTAAGAAAGTACAACATTTCCACTTCCTCAGGAAGCTAAGGAAATTTAGCATGCCAATTTTTATATCTGCACCATAGAAAACATTCTATCTGGATGCATCAAGGCTTTGTATGGCAACTGCTGTCCCCAATACTACAAGAAACTGCAGAGAGCTGAGAACACAGCCCAATCCATCACACAAACCAACCTTTCACTTATTCATTTATATATCCTGTTGCCTCGATAAAGCAACCAACATAATCAAAGACCCCTCCCACCACGGTTATACTCTCTCTCACTGTCTTCCATCAGGCAGACAATATAACAGTTTGAATAGGTACAAGTAAATTCAAGAACAGCTTCTTCCCACTGTTATCAGACTTTTGAACTGACCTCTCAAATGCTAATTCTGATCTCTCTCTCTCTCTCTGTACCTTCTCTGCAGCTGTAACACTGTGTTCTTCGGTCTGCTCTGCTACCCTGATACACTTTGTATGGTACAATCTGCTTGTATAGCACACAAAACAACACTTTTCATTGCACCTTGGTACATATGACAGCAATAAATCAATCAGTTTCTTCTCTCAGGGGGTCGTGAATCTGTTGAATTCTTCACTGCAGTGGGCTGTTGAGGCTGGGTCATTGAGTATATTCAAGGCTGAGACAGACAGATTTTTAATCAGTAAGGGAATCAAGAGTTATGGGGAAGGATGGAAAAGTGGAATGAAGGATTATCAAAGCAACCATGACATCATTGAATGGTACAGCAGACCTGATGGTGTGACAATTCTATGGTTTTAAGAGGTGTATATTTGTCCTAGTTTCTTTTTGAAGAGAGATTTTGACCATTGGTGAAGAGCTGTCTATTCAAAGCCCATCAATTAAACAGCTTGTGAGGCCTTGGTTTTGTTTTAAATTTGGCACAACAGAAGCAGCATGGATGGGTGGAGACAGGCTCCCACAGAACCAGGGTTTTAGTTTGCCTTTCAGATGTTGGGGTTTTGAAATCTGCTGTGGAAGCTGCCCCCACCCACCTCCCACAACAGAATTTTCTCTCTCTGCTGCCAAAATCGCATGTGAGACAATCTATTTCACTGAATTTGCCTTTGCCAAGGGTATGTTTATGAGATGTTACTATTTTGGGTCAGTTGCTGTTTAGTAGTTAATTAATATGTTATTCTTTTTTTTATGACAGAGTTGAGTTGTACCAAGTCTTGTTTTGTTTTTGTTTGTATTTTAACTATAGGGGAAGGATAAAGTGTGTTTTGCTTAAAGCTGAGTAGCATAACAATTTGAATCACATCTGGAACACAGCACCTTACACTTGCCTTCAAGTAAGATAAAAGCTTGGGTCTAGGCGATCTCCTTGATATGTTTGAAGGGGGTATGATCTCGTCCAGTCCATAACAATGGGCCATATGGCCTTCTTCTGTTCTACATTCTATGGGTTTAATAAAACCCTGGAATGCAGACCAACAAAACTTAGTACAGCATCACCCTTTGTGGGAAGGTTCCTTATACCATTGTAAGAAAATACGTGAAAATTTAACACGCTTTGGAGAATTATTCAGCAGTTACAATACAGAAACGGAGAATTTGTATCAACACAGTCTGAGTTTCTGTTCATCTGCACACATGTAAGCAGTAATCATAACTTGACTGGTGATAGTGACATGATTTGGACAATTCTACAGTTTAGTGCTCCCTATAGACTGTCACATTTGACTGGAGCAAGACTTTCCGATGTGGGGCTAGAATGTTTTAAGTGCTTGCCTTGATGCTTTGAATGAGACTCCCTTCTGGGAGTGCTGGACTGTAGAATTATCCCTAATGTCCAAAAGCTTAAAAGTACCAATTAAATTTGCTAATTAATTAACAAAAATGGTATGAAGAGTGATATCAGGAATTGTTTCATGAGTGATATGAATATTCATAAATGTAGCAAAAATGATTGTGTGAGGGCCTGTGAGAGCAATATCTTCAACAATTGAGCAAATTGACCAACGAGTGCTGGGTGCACCAGATATTGAAACAGATTAAAGATATAAACTATGTTCTTAGAATCTGATCGTCCAACAATGTGACTCCAAGGTCACATTGTATCTTTTTAATTTTAGTTACATAATGAATGCTTATTATCAAATGTACTCGCCGTTCCTCAATTCACAGTGTTCATCTGAATAACAATTGAAATGGTGCTGTATCTGGAGGTGTATACATCTGTCACTGCAGTCTAATTTACAGGAAGTTATTGTGAATTGAAATTACAGTATTTTCCTCCTGCTTATTCTTAGCCTTTCTATTCTCCTCATTCTTATTTTAAAGACATTTAAGATCTAATCTAAATACTTTTCTTTCGTTCCCTTTCAGTTTCAATTCAGGAGTATCATTTCAAAGGAGGCATGCTCATACATATTTAATTTGGGCAGTGAACGAGGACTGGATTTTGCTTGGCAGTATGTTCAAAACTTGGGACAGAATGCATGAGATTGCAATGATTTTGTGATGTCTTCATGAATGGAATTCCACAAAGGTTTACATTAGCAAAAGAAGAACCCAATGCATTTTCCAACTCATTTTTCCTCAGAATCTTAAAGTGTTCAACTTCCTTACTTCCCATATTTCAAAGTTCTCCATTGCCCAATCATATTTTCTTCATTTACTTCCTTCCTCCTCTTTCTGAACTCAGAGGTCTGCAATAATGTTGCATCTATCTCCCATTTCTCACGAAGTTTCAAACAGTTTTCTTCAATAACCGTATTGCTATTTACACTTGGATGATACCCATTTTTTCCCCATTTCTCCAATTCCTGGCCAGCTCTATTTCCACTGCAGTGGAAAGATCAGTATGCTTGCAGGGAACCGCCACTGCTTTTGTGCCTTATGCACTCCCCGCACTAAATCTTTCTCTCTCTTGCTCTTTCTCTCTGTCTCTCTCTCTCACACACACAATGGTCAAAGGACAGATGATGTGAGATGCCCAACACTTTACATTTTTTAAACTTCCACAAAATAAAGGTGATGATGAAAAAACTACAGACACAAGCATGTGCTCAAACGTGCCCCTTGTTCAGAAGCAATTTGGATTCAGAGTGGTGAGCAATACACATGTGCTCACTTCTGGCATGAATTGCACTATGGTCTATATCCTTTATTCATTCACAGGATCAGGGCATCGCTGGCTCGGCAGCATTTACTGCCCATCCTTAATTGCCCAGAGGGCGGCTAAGAGTCAACCACATTGTGGGTCTGGAGTCACATGTAGGCCAGACCAGGTAAGGATGACGGTTTCCTTCCGTAAAGGACATTAGTGAACAGATGGGCTTTTCCCGACAACCGACAATGGATTCATGATCATCATTAGACTCTTAATTCGAGATATTTATTGAATTCAAATTCCACCATCTGCCATGGCAGGATTTGAACGCAGGTCCCCAGAACATTATCTGGGTCTCTGGATTAACAGTCCAGCGATAATACTACGAGGCTATCACCTCCCCTGTCAATGGATATTGGTCAATGGATTAGCCAGCCCCACAACTAATATCCATCATCTGTGGCATCACAGGCAATTCATGATACCAGTCAGCCTGCAATGTGGGTTTGAAACCAACACTTACACCAAAACTCTCAGCAGCAGGGAGAACCCTCCCACCAGCGCTATCTATAAGGATTGACTGCTTGCAGCATCATTGGTTACTGATTTCTTCTTATCCTGTCGCTATGATACAACATGCGCTTGGTGCTTGCAATGGTTGTTTGAGGTTGCTAAAGTCTACAGAGAATTGTGACAAGTCCTAAAGGACATATGCAAAACTGTTTGCTTCTAGACGTGGCTGCCTTGGTGCCGGGTGGAACTGAGCAGGACTGAGAAAGCAAACCAGCTCATGCAGACTAGGCCAAACTAACAGACCGTAACTGTAAGCACTATTCCTCAGGCAAGAACAACCTTAGCTTGTTGAAGTTCATCTGAGCAGTTCTGTGATGCAGGACTTTGTGCTCTATGGTCTGTGTCCTGGGATGCACACCGGACAAATGAGGTAGTAGACTTGCTTGCCAAGCCAGTGGGTTTGGATGCAAACATTTCGTCACCCTGCGAGGTAACATCATCAGTGCGCCTCCGGCAAAGCATCGGTATTCTATCCCACTTGTCATTTATATGCCTCGGTTTGCTGGGGTGGTTGGCATCACTTCCAGTTCTGGAACCACCCTACGATAGCGACTGACAAATGTAAAGGATCCCATTCCCAAAACCAGCAAAACGGTGTTATACACAAAATGCATATATACATGCATGTATACATTTCAATATACATGCAAGGACTGTGAGAAGCACTACATAGGCCAAACAGGAAGAAAACTCACAATATGGATGTAATAACACCAACTAGCCACCAAGAGACACAACCAATTCTCATTTGTCTCACTCCACACAGGCAATGAGGGACACGAATTTGACTGGGACAACACATCCATAATTGCACAAAACAAATAGAGACACACCAGGGAATTCCTGGAGGCCTGGAATTCCAACTGGAACTACATCAACAAACACATTGAATTAGACCCTCTGTACAAACCACTGAGAAACAGAACTGGAATTAATACCAACCACCCCAGCAAACTGAGGCATATAACTAACAAGTGGGACAGAACACTGACACTTCACCGGAGGCGCACTGACATTGTTACTTCGCAGGGTGATGAAACATTTGCATCCAAACCCATCGGCTCGGTGAGCATATCTACAACCTTGTCCACAACCCAAGCTACAAATCTTGTCGAAAATTTTAAACACCGAGAAGAATATTGACTGCTACTGGAAGTCCATCAACTCGGTGAAAGATGCTCTTTCATCTGCCTGAAACCTGTTGGTCTTCCAGTGCAAGGTTGACCTTGATTGCGTGTAGAATCATAGAGTCATACAGCACGGAATCAGACCCTTTGGTCCAACCAGTCTGTGCCGACCATAATCCCAAACTAAACTAGTCCCACCTGCCTGTGCTTGGCCCATATCCTCAAAACCTTTCTTATTCATATCCTTACCCGAATCACTTTTCAACATTGTAACTGTACCTGCATCCACCACTTCTTCAGGAAGTTCATTCCACACATGAACCATTTGTAAAAAAATTGCCCCTCATGTCTTTTATAATCTTGCTTCTCTCACCTGAAAAATATGCTTCCTAGGCTTAAAATCCCTCACCTTAGGGAAAAGACACCTGCTATTCGCTGTATCGATACGCCTCATGACTTTATAAACCTCTATCAGGTCAACTCTCAACCTCCAGTGTTGCACATTGACACATTCCAAGGTCCAGGACTACGTGCTGAGGGATGTCATGAAGTTTGGGGCAGCTGCTGCCAAGACACAGTAGGGCAAGACCATCATTTAAGGTCTTTCTGCCAAAGTACAATGGGGGTCTGTCCAGTTACCAGACCTTCTCGGTGCCTCAAGTATTTGTAAATATAGTCCTGTATAAGTAAGAAATGCCATAGGTTTTGTTTTGTAAATGTAGAGAATATCAAATTCTAATGTTTGCTCATTGTTCAGGTACAAAGACTGTATGGAACTGCATCAGTGACTGTGCATGTACATAAAGATTTTTTTATGAATAAAGTACATTTTTGCAATGAGAAAAACAACAACCTTAGCTTCAGTCTGCCACTGATCATCACATTGTCAACTGGGCACAGTGCAAAAACAAAACAGGCACAAAATAAAGATTCCAAATGAAATCTATTAACTAACCTTATGCTATTGCAGACAGATGTAAACAAATAATACTTGAGTAACCACTTTGAGCTCATTATTGAAATGTTTTTGTCTGTTTTAATGTCACCTGTTGAAACATGGTTGATGGAAATCTGTGAAACTCAGTGGAGAAGACAACAGATGCTATTGCAGGACAACCTCGAGCAATTCTAAGCCTGGGCAGCCCAGCTTCAGTGGGTATTAGCATGTGTGGCAAATTTGCTGTCAATGAACAGCACACTTGGTGCTTGTTGTAGCCAATAAATGAGCAGGCAGCAAGAAACTGGCAAACTGCATGAATTTCAATCAACTTACATGGCTCAATATGCATTAGAATTCTTAACCGATTTTTCAAGCTATCTGTTTGAGGCCATCTATTTTGTTTCTCTGCCTTTCTGTCAAAATTAATGTTTTCATTTATTAGAATCAAAAGGGTGGGCAAAGACACCGAATGTTTGAATGAATGTGCAGGTTCCCCAAACAAAATCAATTAAATTTGATCCAAAATCAACTGAATTAATCTGAGGATTTTTGCACATTTGGGTGGCAGGATTTTATTTCAGATGGAAGAATCTGAGATCTGGGTAACAATACTGAAGTAACCATTTAACAAATAAGTAGTCTTACACAATGTTGTGTTTGCAAATATAAATACACAGCTTTTCAAACTGTTTGGGGTAATACTTGTAAAATATTTCATGTCATGCATGTGAATGTTCAGTATGTGCCATTTGTCGATTCGTGATGTGAAATAAAATGAGCGAATGCAAGGGAAATGCAAGGATTACTTCAGGACAGTTTGCACTGATTTGTGAAGGGCAGGTCTAGTTTATTTTAAGTTAATGGAAATTTAAGAGAAAATTATTGTACTAATGTTCAAGAATTACAGCTGTTGCAATGCAGAAGGAGGCCATTTAGCCCATGGTACCTGCACCTTGTCTACTACCTATCTCCCGCCTTTTCTGAATATCACCGCATTTCTAACCAAATAACCATCCAGTGCCATCTTGAACGCTTCTATTGAACCTGCCTCTACCTCATGCAGTATATTCCACACATTAGCTACTCATTGAGTATTTTTTCTCAAATTGCACTGGCTTCTTTATGCAAAGATAAGACCTCTTGCTCTTTTTATTTTCTTTTATGAGCAAAAACAGCTTTTCCCAATCTGCTTTATTCAGCCCGCACATTACATTGCAGATTTCTATCAAATCTCCTTCCATCCTTCTTCTCTCCAAGGACAACAGTCCCAATTTCTTCACTCTATCCTCATAAGTAAAAGTTAACATGAACCTGGTGCAATTTAAGGACCTAAAAGTATTTCATGGAAGATTTATGAAGAGCACAAGTTCTCGTCATATTGAAGACAATCCAACAACATTCAAGATGATAGGCCAAAAGTTTAAGGGCTACGTTTTGTTTTCACGTTTGGAGTGTGAATCAGTACTGGGCCTTTTATTGATATTTTACCTCCATTTTTTTATAAATTAATTGACCATAGTATGTTGGAGTGATACCAAGGTTTGCTTCTTATCCCAAATTAGGAAGTGCACCAGACTTGAGGGAAAACATAAGAGAATTAAACACCACCACCAGACACATATTCCCCTCCCCTCCATTGTCCGCTTTCCGCAGGGTCCGTTCCCTCTGGGACACCCTGGTCCACACTTCCTTCACCCCCAACACCTCCCCATGGCCCTACGGCACCTTCGCCGGTTACAGGGGAAGGTGCAACACCTGCCCATTTACCTCCTCCCTCCCCGATATCCAAGGGCCCAAACATACCTTCCAGGTGAAGCAACACCTCACCTGCACTTCCCAGAATCTGGTCTACTGCGTTCGCTGCTCACAATGTGGTCTCGTCTACATTGGGGAAACAAAGCTTGGACTTAGTGACCGCTTTGCAGAACATCTGCGTTCTGCTCGCAGAAAAGACCCTGAACTACCCATTGCCTGCCACTTCAATGCACCACCCTGCCCTCTGGTCAACATCTCGGTCTCCGGCTTGCTACAGTATTCCAGTGAAGCCCAGCGCAAGCTGGAGGAACAACACCTCATTTTCCGCTTGGGGACCCTACAGCCCTCCGGACTCAATATTGAGTTCAATAATTTTAGGGCCTAAACTCTCCCGTGTCCCAGCCCCCTACCCCACACACCAGGCCTTGTTACCACATAGCCTGCCATTACACACCCCCTGTTGTTAGTCACTAACAGTCCCCATTAACGACTACTCACCCTCCCAGTCTGATCGTTAGCAACTCTTTTGTCTGTCCAACTGTCTTTCTCTCTCTTTGGGCTCTATCCTCTACTTTTGTTTACTCTACTCCTATCGTTTACTCCCTACCCCACCCACCTCCCTATTTTCTGCATATAAATTGATGCTTTCCCAGCCACCATCAGTTCTGAGGAAGGGTCACCGGACCCAAAACGTTAACTCTGTTTTTTCCTTCACTGATGCTGCCAGACCTGCTGAGCTTTTCCAGCAACTTTGTTTTTGTTCCTGATTTACAGCATCCACAGTTCTTTTGGTTTTTATAAGAGAATTAGCACTCATTAATCGAGTGAAAAGAAGGGTGGCAATTTCAATGCATAAAGTGTAAAATAGACCAGCAAAATGAAGTGCAGGGAGTTCAAACACAACATTACGCGATTATTTCAAAAAATATTTTGCAAAAATGTTGCTTTCTCTCTGTGACTATTTCCTTGGTATACATTCTATTTTCAGTTTAAAATTGATGATGCAGCAATATGTCATGCACAGAGTCAGCTGATGTCAGTACCCGATTGGAATCATGCAAACTCTCAGCATTTGTGCATTGCTCACTAGCCAATAGATAACTTAAACTTCTGTGCCATTAAAAAAAAACATTGACACTCTTTTGAAGGTGTAGGAGCAATGTCATGGCCTCTCCAGTCTTTGAATCAAATTTCACTGGTGAGAATCATTCCAACCATAAAGCTGCAGTATTCTTTTGCAACACTAGGAGCAGCCTTGAGCAGATTGGTCAGGTCCCAGATTATCCCTCTGGAGATTTACGTTGGATTGGCAATATGTATTTTTCAAAACAACAGGGAAAGAAGAGTTGGAAGGCTTAGTACATTAAGGGAGCTATAACCGGCTTTTGAACAGGAACATTTCTGAGAGACAGAAAGAGAGAGAGAGTGAAAGATACTTAGGGAATAACAGAAAATTATAGGGTTTGCAAATAAGTAGTCAGTGAATACATATACAAATGTTGTTGAGAGTGAGTCCATGGTGGAGGTGTAGTACCTTCCCCAAGCTAATGTGCAGCAGAGAGGAAAAGAAACTTGAAAGAAAAAACTAAATATTGGAAAAAAAAAATGAGCTAAGGCAAAACTGAACTCTGTCTGAAGACAGAATAGAGACATAAGCACCCTGCCGTAGTCACCTCTCAGGTTTGCTCTAAATGATGTTATGTCTGTCAATGCCAACATTTTGTAAAAGCCACAAAAAAAAACAGAAACACCTTCTTACCCCATGGACTTGCATTCATCAATTAATTTTTAGATGTGAATTCACACAGAAAACATTCAATGACATTTTATTTTGCGAGTTGTGTATTATATTTTTCTAGGGCAAGCAAATATCTGAAGGAACTCTGAGTTTAATATTAATTCCTGTGGGAACCCATGTTTTACTTAAAGTTGTTTCACTTTAAGTAGTGATTCTCAGGAACAGAGTGCAACATTAAGTATGGACCAACTTTAATACGCAAGATAGGAAGATTCTTAACAAATTTAAATTTAAAAAATGTCAAGGAATAATAGACTTTAAAGTATGACTGTATACACAGAACAAGGCAAAATAACAGAAATGATATTCTGAATTGTATGAATCAGATTACTGAATATACATGCCAAAAAGTGATTTTAAATGGGCACGCAATGTGAGTTCAGCAACTGTCTGACTACTGTATGTTGTTCTGAGCAAACTATATGATTGTATGAAAAGAGTGTATGGCAGCTATGAAATAGGCACAATAAAAAAAATCAGACTTACACCAGGAATGAGAGATTATAATTATTAAGTTGGCTGTGGAGATCAGATGACCTATAAGAAATGTTTTGGAAAATCAGTTAGTGGTTTATAAATTGTGCCTATGGCAGCTTTAATCAGTCAGTTGAAAATCATAAAGCTTTGTGCAGAGGTCCTTTCATGAGACTCCAGGGTGCTATTGACTAGAGAGCCTGAGTTTCATGACAGGGGTTAGACAACTGCCTGGATGGAATTTTTTCATTACCTTCTGAAAATATTTCTCCTCTCTCCACCATGTTTGATTGACAGTCAGCCATGAAAGAATGGAGAGCTAAAATATTCCTGTTTTTCTTTTATAGCAGAATCGAATAGTGATGGAGAGGATGTACTTTAAATAAATAAGGGTTGCAATTAAAATAAACATTTAATATGATACTTTTGCAATACCCAAAGTTAAAAGTGATCTTTGGGAATTCAATAAAGAACAAAGAACATAAAAGCAAAAACTGCAATGAAGAAAAGCTGAAAAAATATTTGCCAGGAGAAGATGGAGTAATGATGTCAATAATTTGGAACAGCTTCAGTTCATGTCACACTTTGGGTTTAGGAAGTTCACCACTTCCTGCAAAGCATACAACAACACAAATAAGTCAAGTTTGGTTGACTATTTATTCTTTCTATTGGTCAAGCCTAATCTGCTCAATGTTACATTCCGTGTCGTTTATTCATTCACTTGAGGGAATGATCTGCAGTTGTTCTTGACAGATTGTCAGACTAAAATTCCCAGTATCCATTTTCACTTTCATTCTTCTTATTCAAACATTCCATTTTCTCTACTTAAACTTCCATTCAAATCTCAACTAATTTCAAAGCTAAATAAGATCTGACAAATGGTCTCCACCTAAGATATTATTCTGTTTTTTCTCTGTCCGGATGGACAGACTATATGTGGTCAGGTTTTTTGCCTGTTTTCTCCAGTGATATTGGGCATAACATTGACTGACTGTCAGCCAACTGTTATTATGTGCGGAATATGGGTCTTTAATACAACATATTGGCATTTTTTTTCCTTGAATCTTATCAAACCAGTCTGAGAGCAAGGACTGAATTCTTTCCTGGTTTTGAGGAAAACCTGACCTGCACACCTTTGTGTTGCTTGTGAACTACACATTCGACCCACCATTTTTGTCTTTTGAAAGGGGTCACATTTGGAGTACGGCTGAGACCCACACTGGAGTGCATGAGAAATGTGGGTGCATTAGAAATGCCAGGATTTTATTTATCAAACACAGTATTTTAATTTTCTCTTAAATCTCACTGTCACACCCAACTCCATGCCATCTACCCTGCCTGCTCTCTTGGATCACTCATAGTACTTCCATGTCCTCGATGTATCTTCACTCACCCAGTATGAACTATTTAATGTCCTCAGATTCTATGCAATATCAACGAAAAATATTACAAATTCCTTGGAAAAATAAAATTCTCATCATTTAATGTATTGTGTTCAGGCATTGCCATCCAAACACCCCCCAGTTATTTCAGAGAAGGCTAGAGAAACTCAGTAGAACTGAAGTTCTGAAGAAAAGTTGTATTGGACTCGAAATGTTACCTCTTGTTTCTCTTGTGACAGATGCTGTCAGACCTGCTGAGTTTCTTCAGCATTCTAATTGTTTGTTTCAGATTTCAAGCGGCTGCACCATTTTGCTTTTATTATATACGTTACTTTGTAGATGTCCTTGTGTTTGAGGGATGCATTCTCAAAATGACAGCGAACTGGTTAGAAGCAACAATAGAACACTAGGACAGAGAGAAAACAGACATTGCTTTCAGTTATATGTCCCACCAGAGTGGCATTTGAATGAACACTATTTAATGGAAAGGAGTTGTGACTGGCCAAGCAAGTACAATTTGGGGGGACCTTGAAGACCAGGTCAATACATGTGCTGGAACAAAAAGATTGCAATGTATTGGAATTGGTGACACAGTTCTGTTACTCATTATTCCATGCAGGACCGGAGGAACTGAGTTTATGTAATTTCATCAAGACCTCCTTGCTGGTACTGAATGAAAATGCATTTTGCCTCATGAAGACAAGGAACTTGAAATACTCCTATTCTTTGATGTGGCACCTTTTCAAATGGCTTGTTCTAAGCTTCTGAGATCACTCTCATTCTTCTAAGCTCCAGAGTATACAAGCCCAATCTCCTCAAAGGACAGTTCCATCGTTCTCGAATTAGTCTGGTGTGAACCTTTGTTACATGAATTTCCCTTCACAAACCCATGTTGCCTTTGTCTAATCGTTGGCTTTGTCCACGGACTTTTTTTCCACACTCTCTTTAGAACATGGCATTTTAATTCTTTCAGGTGGCTTTATTTGTCTTCAAATGTGAAGACAGACACAAAGTACATTTTAATCTACAATTTCTCTATTTCCTTTTATAATTTTCAATTCTCTGCTTACAATGGACTCACATTCGCCTTTGCTAATCTTTTCCCTTTTACACACCTGTAGATCCTTTTACAATCCGTTTTGTTTCTTGCTCTTTTACATTCATATTCTTGTCTTTCCCCATCAATTCTGTGTTTGCTGAATTTTAACATTCTCTCAATCATCAGGCTTACAATGATCTTTTTTGACAATTTTATAAGCTTTGCCCTTTGATCTAATACTATCACTTCCCTTGTTAGCCATGGCTCTCTCCCGTTTCTCTTTTTGCCTCCAAAGAATATATGTTTTCTGAAAAATCAAAAATGAATTATTTAAATACTCAGCATTGCCTATCTACCGTCAAACATTTTAATTTATTTTTCAACTCAACACAGCCAACATCTTCTTCATGACTTTATAATTGCTCTTGTTTATAATTAAAACCTTTGGGTTTCTAATTGGAGTTTAGAAGGATGAGGGAGAATCTAATTGAAGCTTACAGATTACTCAGAGGCCTAGACAGAGTGTACATGGAGAAAATGTTTCCACTCATAGCAGAGACAATGTTGCGAGGGCACAGCCTGAGAGTGAAGGGATGACCCTTTAGAACTGAGATGACGTGGAGTTTCTTCAGCCAGAGAATGGTGAATCAGTGGAACTCATTACCACAGACGGCTGTAGAGGCCAAGTCATCGAGTATATTTAAGACAGAGATAGGTAGGTTCTTGATTAGTAAGGGGATCAAGAGTTATGGGGAGAAGGCAGGAGAATGGGTGTTGAGAAATCTATCATCCATAATTGAATAGCAGAGCAAGATTTGATAGGCTGATTGGCCTAATTCTCCTCTTGTACCTTATGGCCTTATGTCTGTGCTAAATAGCAAGGCAAGGCACAAGTAATGTGAGCCCCTTTCTCTGGCTGAGGGGGAAAAGGACAAATAGGCTCAGCAAGGCAATGCAAAATATGGTTGCTGGGAATATTCAGTTATGCTTAGAGACGGCAGGTGCTATAACTGAAACAGAACGCCTCAAAGATGCAGGCTGGTCCAGTCCATGAGCAGGCTGCATGTTCCTGAGCCCACAATGTCCTTGCTGTAGCATTACATTGATCATTGCTGGTGCAGCGTACAGTGCACCATTGAAGTGCAGAAGCATCTTGTACGTAGATTGGAGATGAGCAGTGAGGGTTCAGCAAGGCACATTTTGCATACCAATGACCATGGAGATGGAGTCCATGTGCCTGGTGCCCCTCGGAGCATGCCTGACATGTTGGTGCTTGGTATCCAACATGGAGGTACTTTGAAGCAAGCAATGAGTTAAATTCATTCCTGTTAAGTTTCAAGAAGAAGATGCAGCCAAAACAGCAGCAGGACCTTTAATAGTTGAGATGTTCACTCTACAAGGCAGCAAACTAGACTTTCCCTCCAAAATGACTGACGATGTCAAAATCACATCAAGTGATCAGAATCAAAGCGACAGCCCAACACAGAGACACAACAACCAAGTGTTCAGTCTGGTTTCCATGTCGAGCTTCTCAATATCTAGATTGTTCAGCAAGTTTGATAAGATAGAAAGGTAAGTATTAATGAGTTGAGTTGAGCCATCAACAAGGAGTTTAACAAGCAATAATTCTCCTTCATTGACAACATACCACTGCCTAGCAAGAATATCACCTCTTGAGAAAAGCATAAAAGATGCAGTCAGATGTTCCCGACTTTCATATTGGCCTTTTCAAACTTTTCATCCAATTCTTCTACAAATCCTGCCAAAGCCCATATCTCTCAGACTTCTATAAGCTTCTGCCTGAAGATACTATAAGTTTTGTAAAACACAGAAGTCTCTAATGGCTCGCTCATCTATATTTGAAGGATGGTTAAAATATTTCTCAGGATCTTTTGCTTGAAAAACTGTAGATTCATTAGGCCATTGGACTGATCTACATTTACACATGAGCTTGAAGACATTTATCATTTAACCTTCTCAGGTGCAACTAGGGGTGGGCAATGAATGCTCGCCAGCCAACAATGCCCACATCCCACAAGTGAATAAAAATTACTGTGATTTAGGGTGTGTGTGATTTATATATTTATATACCTTTCAATAGCGTTTATCTTTGAATTTGGATTTTTTGAATTATGAATTAGTGGCATATAGGGCTGTGTGTCTGAATTTATTTTTTTAAAACTTGAGGATGCATCCATTGTTTGAAGAGAAAGCTATCAAGTCTTAGTTTCAGATTGGGGCAGTTCTGCACAAGTCTTGGCTGAAGATAGATATGTTAGGAAGTTGCTCCTGACTAAAAGAGACGATTGTTTAGATTTGTTTAAAATAAAACTCACTGCAAGGAATTTAGTAATAGTTCCAGACCAGAAGTGTGTGGATTAAAACCCAGTAAGATTATTTAAGGCTGAGAAAGTTTAAGCTCAAGGTATGAAGGCTTCAGGAAGAGACTATCAGATTCTCAAGACTGGGAATTAATTCCATGGCTAAATTAGACCCTATAGAACTGATTGAGGTGGATATTCTCTCCAATGTGAGTAATCAAAAGGGGTGTTTTTTTTCGGGGATTGATGGAATTGTATTTTACCTGATATTTCTACATCTTTCAATTTGTGTTGCATGTAAACTGGTTGTTTTATTAAATTTTATCTTCATTTCATTCGTGTGATATTATGTGCTTATGTTTCATTAAAATGAAAACAAACAAAAAATACCCACAAAGTCAGATTTCAGTCTGGGGTCGGTCTTGCTCAGTAATAACATGAACTGTGATTATAACAATACCACTAGCTGGAAAGATGTATCTCACCAGAATCCAGAGAGGGCCAAAGAAGAGTAGAGTTAATGTTGTGCAGGCTTCAGCAACAGAAACTTTGATTTATACCTGTGCCATTTGTGGCCAGGACTGTCACTCGAGAATTAAAGTATTCAGCTGGTCATGATCTTGATGCATTGTAGCTTGAGAACTGCTTTGATGCTTACATCATCGCCCTTTGATACAGACGGTTGTCACAAACATTAATCTGATGCACACATAAACATGAAGTTGCGTAGCTTTGCTCCAAATGATTTCATGGCTCACTTAAAAGATGACCAGTAGCAGCTAGCAACCAATAACAGATAGTGAAACCATGACAAAATCCATCAGTGAGCTAGCCTAGTCAGACATTGATAAGTCATTTTTCCTGATTGCTCCCAGTAGGTTGTAAAGCTGAAATGGTCATTAATTGAGTCTTGAAAGATCTTAGCGAAAGCAA
Source organism: Rhincodon typus (assembly GCF_021869965.1). Classification (NCBI taxonomy): domain Eukaryota; kingdom Metazoa; phylum Chordata; class Chondrichthyes; order Orectolobiformes; family Rhincodontidae; genus Rhincodon; species Rhincodon typus. Next base: position 9,058,186 of record NC_063341.1, read on the forward strand.
CCAGAAGCAGTCATTACTGTCTTTTTAGCAGATCGAAGGAATGACAGAATACTGACAATTCTTTCTGTTAATGAGTAAGGTTTTTGAGGTGATATGGAAATGTTCATTAAGATAGCAAACATTTTCTCATTAAAGTGTGCAATTAAATCTTATTACAAACTTAATTAGAAGTGGGGCTGCTGAATGTTTCTGCATCCGAACAACCTTACAGCTTGCCTTGTATATGATACTGTTTGATGTCTTAAGGTTAAATAGGCAGCATTTTATGGATATAAACAATTGATGTGGCTCCAACATGTACTTTATAAGATAGCATTAAAGCAGTAAACACAGGTTGATTGCTTGTGAAGTTGGACATATTTTCAACAAATTTTGTCAACAAGGTGCTACATACAAAGTTCCAATCACATTGATTAAAACACACAGAACATGTAAAAAATGTATACATGCTCTTTTTACTAACTATCTACTTTTATTCATTTTCTTATCTCGTGTCATAAATCATGAGAGATGATTTATGACATGAGATAAATGATAAATTCGTAGAGATGATTCCTTACGAAAGTCAATAAGATTCCACAAAAATATTGCAGTCACAGGAGAAACAGGAAGCAATAGGATTGGCAAAGGCATGTGGAAGATAGGCACAGTGGGAATGCACAAGGGTGGTTCGGGTTATTTTGTATACATACATCAGATGTAAGTCCTAACGATGGATAAGAATGCACATTTATTGTTGCATTGTTGAAAAGAGGACAATGGGTGGAATCTTCTAAGGCTCTAGCTGAGGTGGGCAATGATGAGAATTCAGGAAGGATCATGTGGAAAATCCAGCGAGATATATCTCAGCATCGGGAGCAACAAGTCACATTTTCAAATAGAGTTCACTAGGGAGCATTGGGATGCCATGGGTATTATTGTTTGATATCCACTCTCATTAACAATGAATCTTAACTCATGAATATGTAGGTTTTACCTTCGGCCTGATAGAAAAGAGATGGTGGGAATTCCCGACATGAAGGTTAGTGTGGCTATGGAGTGACTCCAGCTTGCTGCTTTCTCCTCCCGACTCCTATCTTGGACACCAGCACCAACATCTCAGAGCAGGTTCTATGAGCAGCAACTGCATGTACCCCACATCCACCTTGGCATCTGACAGTTATTAGCCTCTCTTTACCATCATGGTGCATCTCCAAAACATCAACATAGTATGCTTTTAGATTTCAATGTTGCACTTTGGAACACACCAGCACTTCTTATTGCAGTGCTACTGCAAGGATTCTGCTCACAGGGACTGGCACCCCAGCTTGGGCATCTCACTGCCAGTCTTCACTCTTCTCACTCTACAGTGGATTATTTTCATGTAAACTGAGATGAAGGGGGCATTGAGTGAGATGAGAGCGTCTGACATAGCTGTTAGTACTGGTGCAGGCAAGGAAAATGTGGGTAATGTCTCCCAACTATGAGAGCATGAGGTGCAGGAGAATTGTAGAATTAGTAGTCTGGGGAGATCGGGTGGTTAAAAGCGACTGCAATAGTGAGAGTGGCAGAGCATGAGGCATAGTGGGAGGAGGGAGCAGCAGCAGAGAGAGTGAATGAGTGAGTGTGAGGGAGAAGAGAGAAGATGGTGGCACTTATGCCGGCAGAGTAGAGGTGGTCATGACCTGCTTTCCAACACTGCTTGGCCATACTGCCAGAAGGCCGAAACCACACTAAACCGAGTTGCTACCATGGGCAAGGCCGAGCCTGGTGTTGTGGCCTGCCAGTTTTTTGGAGTTGACCTCCATCTTCTGCACCACCCTGCAGGACCTGCCTGAAAAGCAGCTCTCCCATTTCCCCTTCTCTGTGAAGTCAGGGACAAATGTCACAAACAGGACAAGGCAGCATAAAAGTCCAAGCATTTGTCCGGGTGCGTAGCGGCTTTTGAAAGGTGACACTGACTCCGGAGATGATAGCCTATTCTGGCAGTGGTGAGTTCTTCACAGTACAGTGGGCAGTGAAATCCAGCTAAGACGAGTGTCTTAATGGTGTGTAAAATGGTTAACAGCACAAGCAAACTCACTAGGCCTCATGGAGAGAAAGCCTCCATGAAAACTGACAGAAATAACACTTAAAATATAGCAAAATGTAGCCTAATGTGATCAGTGTTGATTTAGGAGAAATGAAAAGCGTAGTACTATTAAAGAATTATCTTGTCTATCCCAAGCTACACTGACAGCAGTTAAAAGTCAACTATATGCAGTAGTCTGAAGTCACATGAAGGCCTGTAGATTTTCTTCCCTAAAGGACGTCACTGAACCAGATAAGTTTTGTTTTTATGAGAAGCAACAGCAGTTACATGGTCACCATTAGCTTTTGACTCCAGTGTTTTAATGAATCCAAACTTCACCACCTGCCATGATGGGATTTGAACCTATATCCCCAGACCATGTGCCTGTGGTCTGGATTACTAGGTGAGTGTTGGTGCCTACCCTTGAGTAACAACTTCCCTGAGATCAGTCTTCAACAATAGTTTCCTCAGTGAATTGGGCTCAGTTGTTTTCTCTCCTTGTTGCAGGTGAGGCGAAGAAATCTTTCCAGCCAGCCACTTGGACATAGACATGGGGCTTCTAGGACAGGCTGCCAACTCAGCCTTGGGTCTTGCTCTCTCTCTGGATGTCAAGTAGTGACTGATATAGAATCCCAGAACTGTACACTAAATCAATTGGGCAAGTTCCAATTTTAGTCATGTGATGAGGACAGGCATTTCCGGTGCTGAGGGCCCATCTGTGTTGGCTAATTGGCAGGTGGTAAGGTGAACGGTGAAGCTTTAACTCCCCCATCAGAATTCCCATTGCAAGGTGATGAGGTAAGCTTAAAAACATTAGTGTCCATTTTAGGATAATGTCTCTTGATGTTTTCTTTGTCCACAGGCTCATCTTCAAGTCCCTTTCTGACAGTTTGTGTGTCCATGTATGGACTCAGGCTGCTCTCGTGTCTGAAGAGTTGTGAATGGTACTGAACACAGTGTAATAATCAATAAGCATCGCATCTCTGACCTCATAATTAAGGATGGCCATAGATGAAGCAGCTGAAGTCGGTTGGTCCCCCGACACCGCCCTGATGAACTGCTGCAGAGATGTCTTGTTACTGTGATGACTGACCTCTCCAACAACAACTAATGATCTTTTTTTTATACTAGGTATGAATCTAACCAGCAGAGAGTTTTCCCCCAATTCCCACTGACTCCAGTTTTGCTTGTACTCCTTGACGAAGCACTCAGTGAAATTTTCCTTTACGTCCAGGGCTGATATTCTCATGTAATCTGCGGAGTTCAGCTGTGTTGTCTCTGTTTGGACGAAGGTTATAATGTGATCAAGAGCTACATGAGTCCGTTGGAACTTAAAATGAGCGCCACTAAGCAGGTTATTAGTGATAACACTGTTGATGACCCCTTCCATGACTTTGCTGTTGATCAAGAGCAGACTGACAAGATAGTAATTGGCCACATTTGATTGTTCCTGCTTTTTTGTGTGCAGGATACACCTGGGCAATTTTCTGAATTCAAAATCAGATATTGCTGGAGAAACTCAACAGGTATGGCAGGCTATGTGGAGAGGATTCATTTTGGTTCCAGTGAGCCTTCTTCAGAACTCAATTTTCTACGTTGTTGTGTCGATGCCAAACCTGAAGCTCCTCTGCGAAATTTGGATTTTATTCTTCTCATTGTTTACTACATTTCCAAGTCAAGTGGCATCTTCAAAAAAAAACTGCACATTGCAGCTCCTAATCCAAGTTGTTTGTGTACTTCAAAACCAGCCATGCTCCTAATACTGAAACTGGAGAACCCCGCTATATAATCCCAGTCTGAAAAATAACCTTTTCATCACAATGCTCTGTTTTAAATCACAACTAATTTTGCATCTATGCTGCTGCTACCCTTATAATTCCATAGGCCTCAATTTTACAGTCAAGTCTAATCAGTGATATTTGTTTCTCAATTGCATTTTGAGAGTCCACATGCACAGCATCAACTTTACTGCTTTCATTCATCATCCCCTTTGTCTTATCAGAAACTTTATTAAGTTAATCAAACACAATTTATTTTGGAAATATCTGTACTAGCTCTCTTTTATTAATCCTTGCTTTCCCAAGAGGTTATTGATGTTGTCACGGATTAATTATTTTGGATCTTTGTTTGTGAACAACTCACAAAAAAAAGGTAGCATGTAATTGACTGTTTTATCCTTTTTAGTAAGGGTCACAATTTGCCAGTTCTCCCTTTAGTACACTTACCGAGAATTGGTTGAGTCATCACTCCCACACTTCAGCTTTTCCCAGTTCAGTAACTTAAGATGCAGCTTCACTGAACTAGGTGTCCTTTCACTTAAATTACTGCCAGCCTTCCTAGCATCTTCTCTTTGTCTGCCTACATAGCATCCCAGAAACTGAGGTCCAGTTAGCTTAGTCGCTGGATGCCAGTTTGTAATGCAAAGCAATGTCAAAAGCAATGGGTTCAATTCTCACTCTGGCTGAGGTTGCCATAAAAGAACTGCCTTCACCCATTCCCTCATGTTAACCTCACCACCAGACATCTCTCTCCCTCTAGTGAGAGAGCAGCTCCATGGTCTACCAGGACAATGACAACTTTACCTTTATATCATCCAACATTCCTCAATGTCTTCACTTATCATAACTTTTGCAAAGTTCTAGTATACACTGATGAATAGTACCAAGTTATTTCCCCAACTATGCCTTCTGCTTACCACCAGTAGATGTCCATCATGGTCCCAATGGACCTCATCAATTGATACCCTTATGGTATCTTTGTCCTCTCTTTTCATTTTTTTCCTTCTTCTGTGGATGTTTTTAATCAACCTGATTCTTCCTTACATTACCAAATGGCATCATTCATCCATTCCCATTTTCTGTTTCACCATGCTCTCTAATTCCTTCATCACGTAGGGAGTTCTGGTTTCTTTCTGGGAATGTATCTAGATTGTACCTGAACAATCTCCAAGGCCTTTTGTTGCTCCGTTGTATTTCTGCCCTCCAGTACTTGACTCCATTTTAACCAGGCCTGATTCCTTTGCAATGTGTACAAAGGTCATAATTGATGCCAAAACCTGGAAATCTCCAATGTATCTATCAGTCTGGTGTGTGGCTCCTGCACTAGAGTCGGCAGAAGATGTCAACTCTCATCTCCCACCCTCTTCATGTCGTACACAACCAAACAACCTCTGAAATAGTCAAGGACTAGCCAGTTTCCACCTCCATGAAAATATACATTTCAGTGAGGAGGAGGGGAGAATTTAGACAGATTGAGTGCATCAGCTTTCTGACAGTGAGGGATGTAAAAAAGGCTGTTGTTTCAGATAGCCCTGACGTCTGACAGCCAACATAAGACCAGCCATGTCACAGATCACTGAGGACACAGATCTAAAACCAAGTGATGGATGGAGGCAGTCGATGTAGATTTGTTGACGTAGATGAGTCCATATCCAGTGAGATAACAAGATGTAAAGCTGGATGAACACAGCAGACCAAGCAGCATCAGAGGAGCAGAAAGGTTGATGTTTTAGGCCTAGACCCTTCTTCAGAAATGGGGGAGGGGAAGGGGGTTCTGAAATAAATAGGGAGAGAGGGGGAGGCGGATAGAAGATGGATAGAGGAGAAGATAGGTGGAGAGGAGACAGACAGGTCAAAGAGGCGGGGATGGAGCCAGTAAAGGTGAGTGTAGGTGGCATGTTAGGGAGGAGATAGGTCAGTCCAGGGAGGACGGACAGGTCAAGGGAGTGGGATGAGGTTAGTAGGTAGGAGATGGGAGTGGGACTTGAGGTGGGAGGAGGGGATAGATGGGAGGAAGGACAGGTTAGGGAGGTGGGGACGAGCTGGGCTGGATTTGGGATGCGGTAGGGGGAGGGGAGATTTTGAAGCTTGTGAAGTCCACATTGATACCATTGGGCTGCAGCGTTCCCAAGCGGAATATGAGTTGCTGTTCCTGCAACCTTCGGGTAGCATCGTTGTGGCACTGCAGGAGGTCCAGGATAGACATGTCGTCTGCGGAATGGGAGGGGCAGTTGAAATGGTTCGCGACTGGGAGGTGCAGTTGTTTAGTGCGAACCGAGCATAGGTGTTCTGCAAAGCAATCCCCAAGTCTCCGCTTGGTTTCCCCGATGTAGAGGAGGCCACAATGGGAACAGCGGATACAGTATACCACATTGGCAGATGTGCAGGTGAACATCTGCTTGATGTGGAAAGTCTTCTTGGGGCCTGGGATGGGGGTGAGGGGGGAGGTGTAGGGTCAGGTGCAGCATATCTAGTACCGGCTTCAGTCCCAAGCACCAGTCACTAGTTACTCCCTGGAGCAATCTGTCCTGGACAGGCAGTCAGATGAATTTCATGAGGATTTTGTACTGAGAAAAGCGCCATTTTTTGCCCTCATGTTGTACTTTGCACAAAAATAAAATAGTCACATCTATTTAACTGGAAAGGCAAGGTGAGTGAAAAGAATTGCTGGGCTGTGTTCACTACTATGTTTGAGAAAAGAATGTTTGCTTTAATGTACAGTTAGTCAGAGGAAGTTAAAGTGAATTATGTTATTCTGAACTCTTATGTCTCTATTTTTCTAATTTGTTTCTGGACTTTTTCTTTATTTTTCTGATTTGTCTTCCCCCTAAGAATTTGTACTTAAGAATTGGTACCTAGGTACCTTGGTACCTCAGATAGTGCTGTAAGTGGCGACCTGTAAACTTTTCACTGTTGTCACGTGAATATATGGGACAATGAAGCTAATTCTTAGATTCTTGTTGTAAAGTGACAGGCCCCCTGGATGAAGGTGCTTTGGCTAATCCTAAACGCCAAGAATCACAGGATTCCTGAGATACTTAATGTCAAAAGGAAAACTATGAGCTGGAACATTCAAGATTTAGAGGGACTTGTAGAAATGATTTACCAATTTGCAGAAATGAAAGAATAATGAATATAGCTGCCTGGAGGATGGATGCCATGATGTGGAGGTGCCGGTGTTGGACTAGGGTGGACAAGGTCAGAAATCACATGACACCAAGTTATAGTTCAACAGGTTTATTTGAAATCACAAGCTTTTTGAGCACTGTCCCTTCATCAGGTGCAGTGACAATAGAGCAGCACTCTGAAAGCTTGTGATTTCAAATGAATTGTTGGACTGTAACCTGGTTTTGTATGACTTCTGATCTGGAGGATGGATGTACATCAATACTCACTGGAAGGATAAGAGCAATGTTTGAATGAGAACTACCTGCTTCTTTCTTGATATAATTAACCTCGTTTTGGGGAATGAAAGACTTTTTCTTCAGTATATTCATATAGCTGACAGAACACTGTACAAACATCTCAGAGTAAAATATGTACATTGCTTCTCTCAGTTTTCATTTCTCACACACTAAGCTTTTACAAAACAAATCTGATGTCATATAACTCTGATTTCTATTTCCCTTGTATAACCTTGCCTTTTCAATTTTCTGGTCAGCTTGAGCATTGACGTGTCCCCCATAGTTATCAATAATAATATTAAACATTGATTAGTCTTTGGTGTATTTCAATTTAAAGTTCAAAAATTGAGACTGCAATACATCCTCAACAGAAAATGAAAGAATGTGGAAAAGCCAATCAAACTGTAAATTGCTGGTTCAGTACATCAACTTACATATTTCATTCCTCTGTCCTTTATTAGTCAATAACTCAGTTGAAGAAGCTTAATTAAAATATTTTCCAGCTATTTCTATTTCAGTGCCAATCTCCACTTTTAATTATTGAGCTCGTGGGTTTGTAATTAAATTCTGAAATGCACTAGAATGCACAATTGTCAAAATGGCTAAAGAAAATAATAGTGGGGACTGGGGGCACAGAGGGAGGCTATTCAGCTGAGGAACTGGAGGCTAGTTGTAGCATGTAAACTCCAAAAGTATAAAATGAGTGCGAATGAAGTCTGCCCTTCGTTTGAATGGCAAGACGCCAATTTCAACATTCTTGTATTGTCTTACCATGGGTTGTGATAAATACAAGCCCACTGTATTGCATATTCAAACAGTAATGCACTATTGTTAAATTGCTCAGAGTAACCACAAAGATGACTGACATAGATCTTATATAACAAATGCATAATCCTAAATGTTGAAAATCTGAAATAAAACAGCAATTGCTGGAAATACTCTGCAAGTTTGGCAGTGTCTGTGGAGTGAAAAATAGACTTATCATTTCAGGTGAATATGTCTCTTGTTCAGAACTGAAACAGTTTCTATTAGATGGCTTAAAACACTTTGAAAAAGAATGTCTGTACATATCACACAGATGATGGTTAAAAACATAAGAATTAGGAGCAGGCCTACCAATGTTGGTCCGCCACTCATTAAGATCATGGCTGATCTTTTTGTGGACTCAGCTCTTTACAGTTTAAAGACCTATCTTTGCGTTAAAAACATTCAACGAGGTAACTTCGACTTTATTAGATGAGTTAAAGAATTTAATCCAACATCACACCGCTTATAACAGTTTAGAATGTAAGAACATAAAACTTAGGTGGAGTAGGCCATTTGGCTCCTAGCCCTTTCCCCACCATTCAACAAGATCATGACTGATCTGCCCCAGGCCTTAACTCCTCCTTTGTGCAAGCTCAGCATAGCTGTTAAATCCATGATGTTTCAACAATCTATTTATTTCCTCTTCAAACACTTTTGCTGATCTAACCTCCACAACTCTCTGAGGTACAATATTCCAGGCATTCACTCCCTTCTGAGAGAAGAAATCCCCTCGCATCAGAGTTTTAAATGAGTTTCTACTTATTCTGTAATCATTCTGGAATAGTTTGAGATCCTCCCACTAGTGGAAATATCTTGTCAAAATCTCCCCTGCCAAGCTGCATCAGAATCTTGTCTGCTTCAATGAGATTACCTCTCATTCTTCTAAACTCTGATGAGTAAGCTCATAATCTGTCTCCTTGTTGAGGTTGGTTGGCTCGCCGAGCTGGTTTGTTGTTCCGCAGACGTTTCGTTACCATGCTGGGTAACATCCTCAGTGCAGCCTCCGATGAAGTGCCGGTATGTTTTCCCGCCTGGTTTTTAAACTCTGGGGTCCGTTGCGATGGATTGCCTCACTTCCAGGTTTCCTTTGTAGTGGAATGTATATGGGGTCGAGTTCAATGTGTTTATTAATAGCATGCTTCATGGAGTGCCATGCTTCCAGGAATTCTCATGCTTGTCTCTGTCTAGCCTGTCCCAGGATCTTGGTGTTGTCCCAGTCAAAATGGTGGTTCTCCTTGTCCATGTGGATTGAGATGAGTGAGTATTGGTTGTGTCTTTTTGTAGCCAGTTGGAGTTCATGTACTCTTGTTGTTAGTTTCCTTCCTGTTTGTCCGATGTAGTGTTTCTCGCAGTCTCTGCAGGGGATCTTGTAGATGACATTGGCCCTGTCCATGGCAGGGAGTGGGTCTTTAGTTCGGGTGAGCAGATGTCGTAGGGTTGATGTGGTCTTGTGTGCCACTCTGACGTCCAGCGGTTGTAGGAGTCTTGTGGTGAGTTCTGACGTGTTCCTGATGTAGGGTAGTGTGATGAGTGTGTCGGGGCATGTAGAATCTTTCTGATGCTGTTCCTGTAGGCATCTCCTGACCAAGTTCTTTGGATATCCATTATCCTTGAACACTTGGAAGAGGTATTCTTTCTCCTATTGGCGTAGTTTCATGTTGCTGCAGTGTGTTGTTGCCCTTTTAAATAGTGTTCGCACACAGCTTCGTTTGTGTGTGCTGGGATGATTACTATTGAAGTTCAATACCTGGTCTGTGTGAGTGGATTTTCGGTGTACTTTTGTTTGCAGTTCCCCATTTGTCTTGTGCTCTACCATGACGTTCAGGAATGGGAGTTGTTTGCTCTTCTCCTCCTCTCTGGTGAATTTTATTCCGGTGAGGGTGTTGTTTATGAGTTTGTGTGTCTCTTCTAATTTGGTCTGTTTAATGATGACAAAGGTGTCGTCTACGTAGCGTATCCATAGTTTAGGTTGGATTTGCGGAAGGGCAGTCCTTTCCAGTCTTTGCATCACTGCTTCTGCTATGAGTCTGGATATAGGTGATCCCATGGGTGTCCCATTGATTTGCTCGTATGTTTGGCCGTTGAAGGTGAAGTGGGTGGTCAGGCATAGATCCAGTAGTTTATGCATGTTGTCCTTGGAGATGGTTTCACTGGGGTCGTGTTCTTGTTCAAGTAGTGTTGTCATTGTTTCCCTTGCTAGTGGTACGTCTATTGATGTGAATAGGGCAGTGACATCAAACGATATCATGGTCTCTTCGTCATCTATCTTTATGTCTTTGATGGAGTTGAGGAATTCTTGGGCTGAGTGGATGGAGTGGGGTGATTTGTTGATGAGGTGCTTGAGTCTTCTTTGCAGTTCTCTGGCTAATCTGTGCGATGGAGTGCCTGGTAGGGAGACTATGGGTCTGAGGGGGCTTCCAGCTTGTGCACTTTAGGGAAGCCGTAGAATCGGGGTGTTTTGGTTCCTTTGGGTTTCATTCTTAAGAAGTCTGTTTGTTTAAGTATTTGTAGCGTGTATAGGATTTTGTTGCCTAGTTGTGGTGTCGGATCATTTTGTACTGATCGGTATGTGTTCTCGTCGGCGAGCAGTGCTTGTGCTTTGGAGATGTAGCCCTTTTTATTCATTATCACTGTCATGCGCCCTTTGTCTGCAGGTAGTATAGTGATGTTCTTGTCTTTCTTTAATCTGTCCAGGGCTTGTCTTTCCTGTGTGTTGAGGGTGTTGAGTTCGCTCCTTCTGGTTAGTGTCGGGACTACTGTCTGTCTTATAGTTTGTTGTGTTTCTTCACTGATATTGTTGGTCTTGATTGTGGCTTTCAGTGTAGCTAGCAATTCCGTTTTGTTGGCATCCCTGTAGTTGTAGTTCAGTCCCCGGGTGAGAACGGCTTTTTCCGCGTCTGTCAGTTTCCTGTCGGAGAGGTTCCTTATCCATGGGTCAGTTCTGTTGTTGTCGTTTTTGTGGGTAAGTGTGGCTAGCTTGTCTTGCAGGGTCTGTCTTTTCTTGGCTCTTGTGATCTGTCGACTGATGTTAATGGCTCGTTCCATGTTGGTTGTCCAGTCTTGATTGGTAGCTTCCTGGAATAACGTTTTTTGGCATGTAATTTCTCTGTTGTATTTGTGGAGCCGGTTGTGCGCATCATTTATCATTACCCTTACCATTTGCGGCCGTTTTGTTGTGCTGTTTTCCGGGCCTGTGGGTTGTTGATGCGTGGTTTGTACTTCACACTGCGTGGTAATACCTGGTTCCTGAGGCATCTAAGTAGGAAGTAGAGTTGTTCATGGGTTGCGCTCTCTCGTTTGGCGTAGTTTTCCCATTTCCTTGCCAGTTTGAGCGTGTTGCGCCCATAGGTCTCTAAGGTTTTGGAGTAGATCGGTAGCTCAGGTTGTGGGTGTTGAGGTTGGTTAGCTCGCCGAGCTGGTTTGTTGTTCCGCAGATGTTTCGTTACCATGCTTGATAACATCCTCACTGCAGCCTCTGATGAAGCGTCGGTGTGTTTTCCCGCCTGGTTTTTAAACTCTGGGGTCCGTTGCGATGGATTGTCTCACTTCCGGGTTTCCTCCGTAGTGGAATGTGTATGGGGTCGAGTTCAATGTGTTTATTAATAGCATGCTTTGTGGAGTGCCATGCTTCCAGGAATTCTCGTGCTTGTCTCCTTGTATTTGATCATTCAGCTCCTTCATCCCAGGAATCAACCTTGTTAATCTGTCTTGAACAGACTCAAATGCCAGTACACGCTTTAATAAATACGGGGGCCAAAATGATACACTGTTTTCCAGGTATGGCATCTCCAACATCCTGTACAGTTGTAACAAGTCTTTCATATTTTCAACTCCATCCTTCAAGCAATAAAGGCCAAAGTTCCATTTGTCTTCTTAATTACTGGCTGCACCTGGATGACACCTTTTTGTATTTCATGCGCAAGAAAACTCAAACCCCTCTGTGTTGCACTTGCTTTAGACTCTCTCTCCACTTAAAATCTGCCGTTCGATTTTTTTCCTGCCGCAAATTTCCTATCCAAATTTGAGGGCAGGTTTCATTGTAGAGTTGTACAGAGCATAAACAGACCCTTCAGTCCAAATTGTCCATGCCAACCAGATATCCTAAATTAACCTGCTCCCATTTGCTAACATTTCTCCCATATACCTCTAAAACCTTCCTATTCATAAACCCATCCACATTCCTTTCAAATGTTGTAATTGTACCAGCCACCACCAATTTCTCTGGCAGCTCATTCCATTAACGCACCATCCTCTGTGTGAAAAAGTTACGCTTCAGATCCCTTTTAAATCTTTCCCCTTTCATCTTAGACTTATGATTTTACCTCATGATTTTACAAACTTCTGTAAGGTCACCCCTTGGCCTCTGACGCTCCGGGGAAAAAGCCCCAGCCTATTCAGTCTCTCCCTTCAGCCCAAATCCTCCAACCCTGGCAACATCCTTGTAAATATTTACTGCTCCCTTTCAAGATTATCAACATCCTTCCTGTAGCAGGGAGACCAGAATAGAATGCAATATTCCAAAAGGGGCCTAACCAATGTCCTGTGCAGCCGCAACATGACCTTCCAACTCCCATACTCAATGCATGGACCAAATTAATTTCCAACAGATGAAATGCAATCTCAGAACTTACAGTAACATGTTGTGTTTTGTCTCAAAGACCATGATAGTTGCAAATGGATGACTTGTTGTGGCTGGTTTCCATGAAGATTTGGTTGTGATACATCATTGCCTTCAATTCAATTACCAAATCAGGATAATTTTCCTTTTCAGCCAAATATTTGGGACAAATTTGAAACATTCTATTGGTTTTCCAGTCAAAAATGAGTTCCTAAAAACAAGTTGGGCTCTCCTGCAGTTCACCCATTGGTTCCCCACAGACCTCAATTTTTGAATATCAGAATGAGAGTCAATGGATGGCATTGGTCATTTTAGACAATAATACATGATTTGTGCAGTAAAACACAGGGTGCTGTCTAGGGATTTAACTTGCTAGATGGCATCCACACTTTTGCACAGATCTGAATGATTAATTCAGTTTGCCATAACAGCAAGATAGGCCCATCATGTTTTAAGCATTTTGCCGGATTTTTCAAAGTAGAAGATGAAATTACTGCAATCATCTTTACTTTATAAGATTTCCAACTGACACTTTTCTCCAAAATGTCCTCGACAGAATGCTTGCATTCAGTATGACAACCCATAAAGAAGCTTGGATATGACAATGAGATTCATTACAAGTAATCATACTGTATTCATCTTTAGGATTTAGTTCTCCCTGAGCTTTTGAGAGAAGGAAACAATTTCAACTGATGACCTGTGATCCCGTTACAATCAATAGGTTCACTTCTTGTTCATTCTGCTCACTCTGAGCACTATTGTTTAACAGGAGCAGAATGAAGATGTCAACCCTCATAAAATACATTTCCCATGGACACACATTATTTGGCCACAAATGTTGAGTACCAGACCCCAAGAAGGATCCTATTGAGTGAAGGAAACTTCCTGCAGATAATTCTAACCTTAAGCTACCCCTTTTATAGGTGACCATTTGTATTGCTTTGGAATAATGCCAATACTTTACAGGCATATTTTGCTGCAAGTATTTCCTTGAGCAATTTCATCCTTGGCTGCCTGAAACCAGCAGAAATTTTACGTCGGCATTCCTGTCAATCTCCTGTTATGACAGCCCATCAAGAGGTTGTAGAATATTGGAATGACTATGTCACAGAAAGAAACCATTCTGCCCATTTCCCCATGCCAGCTCTCTGCAGCAGCATCAGTCAGTACCACTTCCCTGCTTTTCAATGATAGTTGTACTATTTTGATTTTCTTAAGATACTAACCTAATTTCCTTTTAAAACACACGATAGTAACAGTCTCCCCTACACACTCAGTCTGTGCATTCTAGACCCTGACAAGTGGTTACATTAAAAACAAAAGCTTTTTATATTCACTTACAGGAAGCGGGCATCGCTGGATGGTTGCCCTTGAGAAAGTGGTGGTGAGTTGCCTTCTTGTACCACTGCAGTCCTTTTGCTGTAGATTGACTCACAATACCCTAAGGGATGGAGTTCCAGGATTTTGTCTCAGTGATTCTGAGGGAACAGTGATATATTTCCAAGTCAGGATGGTGAGTGGATCGGAAGGGAACTTGCAGGTGGTGGGGTTCCCATGTATCTGCCGCCCTTGACCTTCTAGATGGACGTGGTTGTGATTTGGAAAGTGCTGTGTAAGGATTTTTGGTGAATTTTTGCAGCGCATCTTGCAGAGACTATACACTGCTGCTACTGAGCATCAGTAGTGGAGGGAATGGATGCTTGTGGATGTGATACCAATCAGGCGGGCTGCTTTGTCCTAAATGGTGCTTTTGAGAGTGGTTGGACCTGCATCCATCCAGGCAAGTGGGGAACATTCCATCACACTCCTGACTTGTACCTTGTAGACAGTGGACAGAGTCTGGGGAGTTACAAGGTGAGTTACTCACTGCAGTATTCCCAGCTATTGACCTGCTCTTGGAGCCATTGTGTTTTTGTGGCAACTCCAGTTGAGTTTCTTGTAAACGATAACCCCTAAGATGTTGATACTAGCAGTTTCAGGGATGGTAACACCATTGAAAGTCAAGAGGCTGTGGTTAGATTGTCTCTAATTGAAGCTAGTCATTGCCTGGCATTTGTGTGGCATGAATTTAACTTGCCACTTGTCAGCCCAAGCCTGGATATTGTCCAGACCTTGTCGCATGTGAACATGGACTGCTTCAGTATCTGAGGAGATATGAATGGTGCTGAACGTCGTGCAATCATCGGCAAACATCCCCACCTCTGACCTTATGATAGAGGGAAGGTCATTGAAGAAGCAGCCAAAGATGGTTGTTAGGACACTACCATGAGGAACTCCTCCAGAGAAGTCCTGGAACTGAGATTACTGACCTTGAATAACCACAATCATTTTCATGTTTCAGGCATGACTCCAACCAGAGGAGAGTTTTCTCCCTGATACCCATTGATTCCAGTTTTGCTAGGGCTCCTTGATGTCATACTGGATTAAATTGGCCTTGATGTCAAGGGCAGTCACTCTCACCTCACGTCTGGAATTCAGGTCTTTCATTCATGTTTGAACCAAGGCTGTAATAATATCAGAGGTTGAGTGGCCCTGGTGAACCCAAATTAGGCATCAGTGAGACTCACAGCGCAAAATGGTTCTTTTACTAATAATTTCTGCAGCTCTGAGGAAATTGCAATGGTGTACAGTCTGGATGAAAAGAAAATTGAACACAGAAACAGTTTCAATAAAGTGATGAAGCAATCTTTTGAAAATTGCTAATTTGGCCTGACCAAAAAAAAATTGCTTTGTTGGAAGACTGGGTCTTGCTTTCTTAATGGTGCTTAGAAGATGTACAACTGCATGAATTTGTTTCTTTTTAATGTTTAATGAATGAAATTTGATTTTATTTTATCCCCTGTTAAGTCTTTCTGGTACCCAGGTTGGCACGATGGCTCAGTGGTTAGTACTTCTGCCTCACAGCACCAGGGTTCGTTTCTAGCCTTGGGTGACTGTGTAGAGTTTGCACATTCTCCCCGTGTCTGCGTGGGTTTCCTTCGGGTGCTCCGGTTTCCTCCCACAGTCCACAAAGATGTGCAGGCTTGCTGGATTGGCCAAGGTAAATGCAGGGTTACAGGGATAGGGTTAGGGGGAGTGGATCTGCATGGAATGTTCTTTGGAGGAGCGGTGTGGACTCAATGGGCCAAATGGTCTGCTTCTACACTACAGGGATTCTATGATTACAACCAGATCTATCTCAACTCTCAATTCACAAAAATTTGCCATTGAACAGAAACCTCGTGGGTCTAGATTAGGTAGTAGCATATATTTGGTAGTACAGATTTGATGGGCTGAAAGGCCTCTTCCATACTGCATAATTCTATGATTCTTGAGTTGGCAAATCTGGAACCCAGCTGGAGAATGTGTTTAAAAGTGACATTAGCCCCAAATTATTGATGCACGCAAAGCAAGGGCCACAGGTGTTAGCAGTGAAATGTTGTCTGAAATCAAATGATAGTTGCTCAGTAGTTTCACTCCAGCAAAGATAAACTGGAGCAAGAGGTCAGTAGATTACAAATGTCACATCCAAATCTCATACGTAATGCTGCTTGATCTTGAAGAGTTGCAGAAGAAAATGTATCTTTACACAGTAAAAATAATCTGCAATAAATGATGCTGTAAAGGAAAAATAAAATCCAGATTTAAAAAAAAACAATCTAAAGGACAAGTGGACAGGCTATGCCAGGTGTGATGCAGGCTATGCCAGGTGTGATGCAGGAGCACAGCAGGATAAACAATTGTAGAGAAAGGAGATAAAATCTGTCAAGACAATGTTACAGATCCTGAAGCACCGATTATGGGGCAGTTTACAACTGTTTAATCACGGAAAGACTTGTATCAGACGATAAGGCCCAGATGCGAATGGCACAACAGGACCTTGGACACAGACACAGGCAGAAATGCTAAGACACAGGGAACAGACCCTACTGAAATGTGAGTGAGTTGTGAATGATCTGGCAATGACAAAAAAAAAACATGCAGCATTGAATTATTTGCATAACATCAGGGACAAAAAGACATATCTGCAAAGAAAGACTGAAAACACCATGGGAATATGTTCATTGGGATGAAAACAAAGCAGTATTTTTGCAGACATTTCTAAAATTAGGAGAGATTTTAATTGAATGAAATAAGAAATACTATTTCCTCTGGTTCAGGAAACATCAAAGAGAGTTTAAAACCATCACCAAACAAAATGCGAGTTGCTCAAAGAAAATCCTCCACGTACAGAGCTGTTACAACACAGAAAGCTTTACCACCGGATGTTCCAGAATTTGTGATGAAAATTGAGTTAAAATTTGAAGCAAAGGAAGACACAGGACAAGAGGAAGACAGCAGGCAGTGGGATTTTGGAGTTCTCTCACAAAGTTCCAGCGCTGGAATTTGAGGTCCTTTTAAAATTGAATTTTTCACGTCACGAGACCTCATATAATGGCTGCTACTGTGGTAGCTATCCTTCCCCAAGTGTGTGAAAATTTCTAGAAAGTGAAGGCAAATGAAAGGTACAAGAACGTTCCGAAGAATCATCAGGATCACTGAGGCCACAATGACATTAAATTGCACTGATGTCAAAGAACATTTATGGTACCGTGTATGCCTTAATGCCATTGCATTATTAAGGAAATAGAAATGTTTGTTCCCAAAAAGGATGAAAATTAACATTCAGAATGAAAACTGGGCAAGTGGAGAACTGTTATTCTGACCTCATAGTAGTTGTTCCATGTCTCTTGGTTGCGAGGATTCAATTATGGGTGATGACGCCGTGCAAACCTGTAGGTCCTATAAATAGGGGATGTCAGGAAAGTGTTGTGGGACAGAAGGCAGTTCTTAGGGAGCATTCCTCATTGGCTTATAACAGCCAGTTGGCATCAGGTAGACACCTTCTTCAGATGGGAGGTACATTAGAGAGATCAAGGAATATCCAGGAAAGAGTACCCAAACACTTTGGCTAGAGAGAGCAGGATCCTGCCTTCACGAGTTTATTGACACTTACACACTCTGTGCCAACAGCCTATTTGTCCCCTGGTATCAGTGAACCCTCCTCAATTGTCACAGGCTGCATGCAGTTCTTTGTCTAATTAACTAATGCATCATGTCAACAAAATTTATGAGCTATCTGAAAATTCCACCTTCCAAACCCACGACCATTTCCATCTAGAAGGACAAGGGCAGCAGATATATGGGAACACCACCATGTTCAAGGTCCCCTCCAAACCTCTCACCATCCTGACTTGGAAATATATCACCTTTTCTTCAATGTCGCTGGGTAAAAATCCCCCTAATGGCATTGTGGGTCAACCCACAGCAAGTGGATTGCAGCGGTTCAAGAAGGCAGCTCATCGCCACCTTCTCAAGAGCAACTGGGGACAGGCAATAAGTGCTGGCCAGTCAATGATGCCCACATCCCATGAACAAATAGAAACAAAGGTTGACTGCCTATATTTAGATAACTTTGCTCATGAACCCCTGACATACAACAACACAGACAAGATGGGATGATTGGCCCTCCATTCATACTGCTAACCTAGCTCGGATTGTAAACTGTGCTTTTATAGTCGACTTAAGCCTGATTACATCTCAGTTCTTGACAGTGTGGGACATTTAAAGTTTGACTGAATGATGAAGGAAAGATGATAGTTGGAAACAGCAACAAAAACAAGGTCGCAAAACAATCAGGAATACATTGCATTTTAATGGCTACGACAGTGGTGTCAACATCAGTTCTGAGCATATTTGCGAAAAAAAAAACTACTTGAGAAAATTCCAATAGAATTGAATTTTCTCTGGAATCTTTCTTCCACAGCAGTATCTCATCTCCCTTCTGTCAATTTCTACAAGCCCCTGAGATCCTGTGACACTGAGGAAAGTGGAGTGTAACTTACTTTTTTTTGATTTAAAAGCCAAGTTTGTACATCTTCACACTGCAGAAATGCGTGAATCCGCAAAAAAGAAATGGCAAGGGCTTCAGTATTCCACACAGAAAGTCAGCGTGCAGCAGGACCAGGCACAGACTGTAATCAGAGACCTCTGAGTCCTGCTTCATTTCAGTCATTATCCACTGAAGCAGATTTTAGTTATTAACAGATGTCTTTGTATTATGAGAGCCGCAGCTTGCAACTGAAATGTTCCCATTAACTGCATATCACTGGCTGTTTCCCTGCATGGTACAAGAGTATAACAAAGTCAGCTAATGTGCTTATGTGGCAATGTCACTATGTTGTCAAAATTGCAAGAGCTTGGAAGAGCTGCATTTAGAAATCCTAGCATCTGTTCGAATTGTGGATTTGACTCCTTTCAATGCACTGAGTAACAAAACTGGCATCTCTATTTCTAAAAGGACCCTTGCAGTGCCGATATGAATAAAAAAAATCAGAAAGATACAACCAACTTTTAAAGCTAAAATCCAAATTTAAACAGAATTGCCAACTGAAGTGCTGCTAGGAGTAGTCCTCTTGATCCCAAATAATGCTCTACCCATTAAAACATATTGGTGGAAAACTGGCACAGTAAGCAATTACTTTTTTTCCCCATTTTGCAGCCGCAGTGAGCAAAGCTAACATTATTTTTATACTGCAAGACACCCATGTCAATGGAAAGTGAAGAATATCATTAACTAATCCAAAACTAATTAATCTGCCCCATCCCAGTCTACATCCCTGTTATATTCCTCTGCTTCAAATATTAATCCATTTCTCAAATAAAACATTCAATTTTCCCCAGCATGAAAATTATTTAAAGAAAAAAATGATGTTCAGTTAATGGATAAAGTGATTTTAAAAAGTTAAAGAAGCATTTGAAGTACATTAGTAGAACTGAGGAATGCTTAAACTAGATGGGCCTTTTTCTCTGAATAAGAGAGATGGAGAACTTCTCATCTGATGGATAGTAACTTGATAGAAGTCTTTTAAGATTATGAATTGGTTTGATAGGGTAGACATAGAGCAAACTTTTCCACTTTCAGGTGGGTCGAACCTAGAGTGTACAAAACAAATAGTTAAGAAGTTCCGAAGAGAATTCAGGGGAATACCTTTGAGCCTAAAAGGATTATAATGGGGAACCTGATACCCAAGGCAAATTTGAGATGAATAATACTGTTTCATTTAAAAGGAAACTATACAAATGCATGAGGCAGAACCAAATAGAAAGATATGCTGATAGGGTACGATGAAGACAGATGAATGGAAGTTGATAAGCTGCATAAACATCGGCTTGGATCGATTAGATCAAATGACTTATTTCAGTGCTGTACGTTCTAAATATTTAGATGTGAGCAATTAAATGCTTCATTCATCTTGTTTTACAAAGGAATCCATGCACAAACAAGATTTTTGTATTTGGTCTTTGCAATTAAAACAGGGCATGTGTTAAAATCCTGCTGCTTATACCTTGCCAACCTCAAAGCATTCACCATTACAGAAGAGACATTTTTGTTCGTCTTTAAAGGTACACACCAAGAAAGCAAGGACTTCATTAAGATTAAAATAAATTGGGGTCTGGTGACATATTTCAGATTCTAATGCCACAGAGAGAGATGAGAAATTCAAAGATCGGTTTATGGTTTTTCAACCATTTCACAGATCAGAGATTTGTGTTTTGAAAAAAGAAAGGTTTTAAACCTTTTGAATGCTGTGACTCTCAAGAACAGTGGAAAAAAAACAGGATTTCTCATTTCTTTTTAAAATAAGCATGTGTTTATTTCCTAACACCTGAATATATTCACAATAGTTCCTACAAACGTGACAAAGTGATCATAAAGAAGGTAGCACATATTTAAGAGCCTTAAATCTTAAAGGCCTGAAATTTCACTGTTCACCTTTATTTTCTAGAGATGAAATATCAGAATCTTGCAGGCTTGTAACTTTCTTTTTCCTTTAGCTCACTGAAGGAATGGAGGCTGGAAGTTTCAGACAATGAATTCACAGCGGCTGATTGCTTGCAGTTAGTGGTTTCTCTGCCTTTACTCCTGTCAAGGTGCAGTCAAAGCCTTGTTGGGGAATTCTGTTTCTTTCCTTCAAGTCAATGAGTACAGATTAGATCCAGTTCTCTGCCTGCTGGAGATTTCTAGGCAGGGTCGTTTGCTTGGAAATCTGGATTTGCCAAAAGGAGAGGTCACCCAATGAACCCAACTAACTGAGTAAACTACGGTTGAAGATTAACCTCAGGGACGTTGTAGTTCATTGAAAAGTGGCAGTGGCATCACGGTAATGTCAATAGACTGGGAATCCAAAAATCAAGTCCAATATTCTGGAGATGTGTCTCTGAATACCACCATGACAGATGGTGAAATATATATTCATTAAAATCTGGAGTAACAATTTCAGCCACAGAACTGTTGTTGAATATCATTAAAAAGAAAATGCTGGTTCATTATAGTCCTTTTTGGAAGGAAATCTGCCATGTTTACCTAGCCTGGCCCGCATATGATTTCAGACCCACAGCAATGCCATTGTCTCTGACTTGTCCACTGGGCAATTAAGGATAGACAACAAATGCTGGCCGATCCAGCAACACACACATGCTGTGAATGAACTAAAGA
The DNA here is from genome assembly GCF_021869965.1 of Rhincodon typus. Taxonomy (NCBI): domain Eukaryota; kingdom Metazoa; phylum Chordata; class Chondrichthyes; order Orectolobiformes; family Rhincodontidae; genus Rhincodon; species Rhincodon typus. The sequence continues at coordinate 9,079,361 of NC_063341.1, forward strand.
AAAAGTCACCTAAACTGATTTTTAATAACTCTGGATTTACAAAAATGTGTAATTCAGAATCTAGTTCCTCTCGTTTTTCCGTCTTCCTTGCTGAGTGCTTCAGAGGAGTAGTGAAGCAATTCCCTGCATCTTGAATGCTTTGTTATTAAAATGCGTCTTTGAATTCCTCTTCAGGGGTTTGTTTGTGAGATTAAATCACAAATTTGAATCTGAAAACCATGGTTTAGGGAATATCTTTCAGCCTACCTTAGTGAGGGACGTGATGAAAAAGGGAAAGGAGTAAATCAAACAATATTGCTCTCAGGCTTAAGAAGAGAATAGCAAACATAATTTAAATTTAGTCCCATTCTCCTTTTGTCTCTGTGAAATATGATGCCAGTTGGAAAAAGCTCCAGTCTCTTGCTTAATCAGTCCTTTATCCTTTTATCCCTGGCAGACATGTTGCTTTATCACTCGTTTTATGTATCTTTTTACAGATGTAGCCTACAGTGACCTGGAAATATCTTGTGACATAAGGCTAAGATTATTATTTCCTTCATAATTTTGAATAGTGCCATATCTTTCCTGGAGGCTCTCTGAAAGTAAGTCTACACACCACAGCTTTACTGAAGTGGAGGTAGCTGTGATCAATCTCGAACAGCCCCAGGTAACAGCGATATAATCTTTATGCTTGGATCAAGGGGCATTGGTGAGGGTGCACATAGCCCTTGCTGCCTTTGTAGTTTAAAATGGTGCACAATTATGAATTCATCCTTTAATTCCAGGTCACCGAGGCAATTTGGCCCATTGAGTCTGCACCAACCATCCAAACAGCATCCCACCTAGACCCGCACTATCCCTGCAATCACCATGGATAATCCATTTAACTTACATATCCCTGGGCACTATGGGGCAATTTACCATGGCCAATCCAACTAACCTGCATGTCTTTGGACTGTGGGTCGAAACTCACAAAGATATGGGGAGAATGTGGAAGCTCTACACAGACAGTCACCCAAGGCTGGAATTGAACCCAAGGCCCTGGCATTGACAGGTAGCAATGCTAACCACTGAGCCACTGTGTAACCCAAAGTAAAACTGGGTGAAACCATATCAAAGAACACAGAGACACCCGAGCTCAGAAGACAAACCCAGTGGTGCGGTCCAGTCATAATGAAGAAGATGGAGGCTAGAACCTGGAGCCCAGGTATGCACACAGTTTCTGTTACTTTAAGATAACATTGTGTCTGTACCTATTAAGTAAGCAAAGTTGAGGAAGTCTTCAGGCAGATTTAATTTGGTGAAGTCTGTACCCACAAAACTCAGGTTGTTTATATGATGCTCAATGATTTTCAAGCTAAATCCTTGAAGAAGAGCTGAAATTCTTTGTGAGAAAGGTAGAGTTTTGAGGGACATTGGGACTGAGATTGATGACATATAAGCCAAGCAGACTGCTAAGTAAATTTGTGAGATCTGTCCAAGTTGCAGCTGTCACTTAATGTGTAATGTGTAGTTTAGAATCAACAACAATTTGGTCACTAATTCATGTTCAATCTATGTTGATTTGAGTTTGATTGTTATAGTAAATTTTTAAAAAGTTAGATCATATCCTCTAGGTTTCTCATTGGTGCCATTTGATAAATGCAGTTATTTTGCTTTATTGGTCCACATGAGGACCATAACACAGAATAAATTCCCATCAGCAAAGTGAACATCAAAATCCATCCGAAGGTCTCGATCTCCCAGCCATTGCCCAGTTTTGTCTTCCTTTTTGAGAAGTGACAATCCTAGTAATAATCACCTATCCAAGCCCCAGAATGATAGCACTGTATACAGTGTGCAAGTACAACATCATATTTACATTCAATAACTTTACTGTTATTTAGTGCTGCAGGAATTGCTGTTATTAACAGTATACTTTTCAGAACTTACACAAATCTCAATACGAAAACAGCCCTGAAGCTGAATCAACATAAAACTACCAATTTATTGGCAAAGCAAAGTCTACAGCATTGAAGTGACTCCAAGCACCAACACAAGCCTCTAATACTGATTGCAATTAAACTAAAAGCATTGTTTTATCCTACACAAGTACGTCTTCCACAGAGAGGTTCCCCTCCTGGAGTTGCTGAGATAATGGTGCTGACAGTCTGAAAATTCTTCTCAGGAGAAGAACAGCTAGGTAGTGGAACATTTTATCCGCCTACCAGTGCCAGTATTCCCAAGTTCGGAAAGAGCAAACAAGTTCAGAGGCAACGTTTTAATTGTGCAAATAGCAAAGATGACTCAATACAGGTCAGAGCTATCAACGGTGTACACAGGTGCCTGAGGAACATGGTTTCCTCTCAAGTTTCATGACATGATTTTCAGAGGCTGGAATTCAATAAGAACAGATAAATTTTATGAGTTAGCATTCCAAGTAGAGGGCTTGGTACAACAGGAGACCATAACTATTAAATGCATGCAGCTTATAAACTGCATGTATACAAATGCTGAAAAGGCTGATCTGTAAAGTAAATTTTCATTTCTGACACTGAGAATGTAGACCATTCATTGTCTTAGATAAAGTAGGGCGACTGTTCAACAGATGTTATTTGAACCGACAGAACAAGACACATATCCAGCTTGGACAAAGCTTTGGGATCACAGGCCCTCATGGTATTTGTCTCTTTTTGACTCATTCCACACAAGTCCCACTCTATGCATGGGTCTGGGTTTTTAGTCACTTAGTTGGCACAGTTGTGGGTACTCAGTTGTGGAGAAGTGAAATTGTTCATTTTGGAGGGGAGAACAAAAGAGCAGAGCATTATTTAAATGGAGAAAAATGGCAGAAAGCTGCAACACAAAGGGACCTGAGGAATCTTGTATTTGAAACACAGAAAGCTAGTACACAGGTGCAGCAGGTAATCAGGAAGGCTAATAGAATGTTGGCCCTTATTTCCATGCAGTTGGGATATAAGAGTAGGGAAGTTTTACAGCAACTGTAAAAGGTGCTGGTGAAACCACATGTGGAGCAGTTTTGTTCTCCTTATTTAAAGAAAGATATTATTTTGTTGGAGGCAGTCCAGAGAAGGTTCACTAGGATGACTCCTGGTCTGAAGGGATCATCTTATAAGCAAGGGGTATACAGGTTGGGACTCTACTCATTGGGAATTATAAGAATGAGAGATGAGCTCATTGAAACATATCAGATTCTTAAGGGGCTGGACAGGGTACATATTGAGAGGATGTTTCCCCTCATGGGAGAGTCTAGGACCAGACAGTACAGTTTCAGAATAAAGAGGAACCAATTTAAGACTGAGATGAGGAGGAATTTATTCTCTCATAGGGTTAAGAGTCTTTGGAACTCCTTGCCTCAGAGGGCTGTGGGGCAGAGTCTTGCTATGCTTAAGACTGAGGTAGAATCTTGATTAGTAGGGGAATCAACAGTTATGGAGAAAGGGCAGGAACGTGGATGTGAGGCAGTCATGATCTTATTGAATGGCAGGGGCCAAAAGGCCAACTCCTGTTCCTATTATGGTCTTATAAAACGGGAGCCAATATTGTGATTCTATGAATACATCCTGTCAGGCAGCAAGTCATACAAAGAAAGAAGATTGATACTTAGCAATCAAGTATTTCTGCATTTAACAGCCCAATCTGATGAGCTTCTTCAGAACAATACAATGTCTGTTGTGTTCTCCACATCATTATAAGCCTCTCAGCTATAACAGCGTTTTTACTATCCTGCCCAACTTCATTATAATCCTTCAGATGCGTAGAGGGAACTCAATTTTCACCATAACAGAGGAGTCCCTGCTCACCATCAGTCAAGGGAGTTGAGGGATTTGAACTTTCCTGAGAGGAGGAACAGACACAGCCTACTCCATCAAACAGTATGGATAGAAATGGCCATGGAAGTGAGCCGCAATAGAGTTTTTTTTCTCTGACATGTGTGCCAAGAGGATCCAGGACATTGGGAGGCATAACAGATGTATGGTATAACACTACTATGTGCCATGTCCTCCACAGCGATTTTCACTGCAGTCTACTGTGCAGCACACATTCTGCAGCTCCATTCATTCCTCTGCTGGAAAATAACACACCCAGTCAAAAGTCACAATAACCCTTATGCTCTTGCATCCATGCCTTGGGGTCAGAGTCACCACACACAATTGTTGTCCTTCACTCGTTTGAATACAAAACCACCCATAACACTTGCAGTTTCTTACTTATTCCCCCGGTAGAAGGGCAAGAGTCAGATGCATGAGATTGAGAGAATTGTGCCTGGCACCTAGTCAGGTATTGGCATTGCTGGACATTGGGGAAGTGGCCTTGTATCAAATGGCTACAGATGTCTCTAATTACTTTCTGTGAAAGACTGAGAGTGATACTTGCACACATTGAGATAGCTGGTCTGTCTGCTGGTACTCCTTCCATGTATCTCAGTGGCCATCTCCTCTACACCATGGCTGCTAAGAATGCAGCTGGTGTTGCTGAAGGTGAGGTTGGGAAATTTGCAGTGCACAATCCCTGTTCTACCTTCTCAACACAGTTAAATGGTGTAGCTGGTTAAATGCTCCAATGCCACTTTGAATGCTGGCAAGAATGGAATGCAGCTGAGATTCGGTGGATTGCTGGTCAGGTGAAGTACAATCTAGGCAGTTGGCAATCGTCTCGTCAAACAGTGGTAGCATTTGCTGACTGAAGAGCGCTTTGAAAAGCAGCCTCTCAGCCTAATCATGTTTGATGCTCTTCACAATAACTGCCCGAAGACCTTACAGCTTGTCACTTTCACTGAGGCAATCCCTCTCACTCATGCATTCATCTTACCCAACTAGCTGGGTTGGAGATTTAGCATGGGATTGAGAAATTCTACTTGAAAAGTTCTCTTAATCGTTTTCTTAATGAGTTTAGTTACCTTCCTGCCTCAACCACAGGGGCTCAACTTCACTGCTTCTGAGAAAGACAAAAAGAAGCCAGAACATTTTAGGGTATCAGTTCAATGGCTACTTTCCCCCAATTTTCCTGGACCCCCTGCCTCAAAACCTACCTTCGTCAACCTGGGAATTGTTTTCATAATATGTCTACTTCCCTTGCAAGTTCCTGCTCACACCTGAATTGCTGAGTGTTTTCACTAGCTTGGTACCTTCCACTCAACTGTATATCCAACCAAGTCATTACGAAATGTAGTGGAAAGTTACAGCCACAGAACAATCCCGAGAGAAAATCATTTGTCATACTGTTTTTCTTCAAGCATTCTGTCTTTTACTTCCAAATCGATTTCTAATCTGATAAAAAGGCTACTGCCAATTCGGGTACATATTTACAACCACCCACCCAGCCACAAAAGCCCCAGAAACAGAAAACAGCGTAATCACACAGCACTGATGAAAACACTTCGTCATTTGAGCTTGCACTTGCAGCTGCTAGCTCAGGCACTGGCACTGTGATTACCTTGATGCCCAGTGTAGAGTTGAGATCACCACAGGGTAAGGTGTCATGTCTGATTTGGCTGAGACCAAGCTGGGGTACAGAATAGATTTTTTTTTGAACAGCACCTCATATTCCGTCTTGGAAGCCTACAGCCCAATGGTCTCAGTGTGGACTTTACTAGCTTCAAAATCTCCCACCCCCGACCTCAACCCAAGACCAGCTCCCCCTCTCGTCCCCGCCTCCTTGACCTGTCCGTCTTCTCTTCCACCTATCTGCTCCACTATCCACCTTCTATTACCGCCTCCCCCCTCACCATTTATTTCAGAACCCCCTTCCCCTCCCTGATTTCTGAAAAAGGGTCCAGACCCAAAACGTCAGCCTTCCTGCTCCTCTGATGCTGCCTGGCCTGCTGTGTTCATCCAGCTCTACACCTTGTTATCTCAGACTCCAGCATCGGCAGTTCCTACTATCTCCAAGGTCATACATGCTCCAGAGGACCCTAATGAGGACCTCTATGAAGAAGTAGACAAGCAAGCACTGAGTGACAGATGAGATCCTGGATGCCTCTACAGCTTTCTGGAACAATCAAGGATGTTAGAGAGCTTTACTATCAACCTGGTTCAGGTATGGCACAGATCCTACCGCTCCACGGTTTGTGCTCCACCTTGTGATCAACTTGCAAACCCAGAGGCACAAGCTGCTTGCTGCCACTGAATCACATCTAGCCTTTGCATACAGTGGTCACCTTACTCCTCTGTTACCCCTGTGAGGATGAGGCAACGTACTCTGATAAATACAGAAATTCACCAAAGCTCCTGCAAAAACAGCCCAGAAGACTTATGTGATCTGTGCAATAGAAACTGCTCCTAATATTTAACATATCCGCAATGATAGAGTCTGCCAGTGTATTGTACGGTGCACCTTGCATCTTGACATTTCTTCCTTTATGGCTAAGTAGTGAATATTGCCTGTGTATTTATTCTCCAAACTCAGGATCTGGGTATCTTCACAGCTGGTTGGACTGTGAGAGATTAGAATGGCACAAACTTAGCAACCTTTGACACATGCAGCAGTAACTCATATTCTCCAGCCACCATGCTGAAGGCAGTTCTTTGAGAGAGAAGCTTTGCATCTTTGCCTGAGATATTTTGTAGGGCAGCAAGAATCAGTAACATATCACTGGGCTTTGCCCTAATACTTCAACAGGGGTCTAACAATATTTTAACGATGTTTTAACATAATTTTCTTACTTTTCTACTTTATACTACTGTTTATAAAAGCATCTCACCATGTCCTGCCACCGTCAACTCATTGTCTACACACATCTGACAGTCTTTCTTTCTGCTTTCTCTTCAAACGTTTCAGCATTTGCCGATAGTCCTCATTTTACCAACTGAAATAAATCACTTCATACTATTCTACTTTAAATATTATCTGCCAAGTGTCTGATCACCACCGTAGATTTAATCACAATTTGAAAGCGACCAAGCTTTAATATGCTCCGCTGTCTGTCTCCCTGCTGGTTGCCTATTCAGGCTGGCACTGTCCCTCTAAGACCCTCACTTCTGTTTTGCTAATAATTCTATCATAGGGTGCTTCGTTATGCGCCTTTTGAAAATTCACATATGACACCAACTTCATGACCTTCATCGATCCTTTCTGTTGCTCCATCAAATAATTTCAGCAATTTATGATTTGGCCTAAACAATTCTGTGCTGGCTATTGTTGCGGCTATGTGTTCCTTTAAGATCAAAGCAGCTTAGCATGGATGAGGATAGTCATCTTTCTGATCCAATTAGGAGAGTTTATTACATCGTTAAGAGTAAATTTAAATATATTGCTGCAACTATTTACAGATTAAGTGAGTATGATCCACTTTACAATAAGACAGTGAATTGCACACCATTCTTTCAGTCTTTCCCCTATCATGCAATCTGACCCAGACCTCATGGTAACATCACAGAGAATGGTTCTTGTTGTACTCAATCAAGTACTAACCCGTTCAGATCTGTGTACAGTATATTTCCAAGTCTTTTCTTCATGTTATGATTATATTTACACTGAGACTACATTTGAAGGTATATACAATGCTTGCCTTCATTATCTGGGGAATACAGTGCAGAAGCAAGGAAGTCTTGGTGCAACTTTATAGAGAATTAGTTAGGCCACAGATGGAAATACTATGTGCATTTCTGGTTGCCTTACTACTGGAAAAATGTGATTATACAGGGTGCAGAGCAGATTCATCAGGACGTTACCTGGGATGGAAAATCTCAGTTATGAGGAGAGATCTGATTGAGGTATACTGAATTATGAGAAATATAAACAAGGTAGATCATGAAAATCTCTTCCCCAAGGCAGATGTGTGTGGGGTGAGGAGTAAGTGGTTTAGAGGGAATCAAAGATAAAAGTTTTTCACTTAGAGGGTGGTAGAAATATGGAATGTGCTGCCTGACAGGATAGTGGAAGGAGTACCCTCGCAACATTTAAGAAGCATCTAGATGAGCAGCAGACTATGGACCAAGTGCAGGTAAATATGATTAGTTTAGTTCGGAGTTAGTTGGTCGGCATAGACATTGTGGGCCGAAAGGCCTGCTCCTATGCTATAAGATGCTCTATGACTTCTGCAAGCCTTTGACTTTGCACATTCAGGCAATCTAAACATTTTGCTATTCTCACCAAATGTGTTCTCTTCAGATTTGGAAGAATAGTAGCTGTTGGGTGAACGATAGCTGATTTGAATGCTCTTCCTGAAATTCTGAAGTCTACAGTCTCCATTGTACCTGCCTTTGGCATTCAGTTCATCCCAAAAATAACGTGTGATGGCTTAAGTGTCCCTTTGGGAGCTGGCTGGTGTGCTGCCGTAGATGGGGTGATTTTGGCTGAGGTATAAATATTTTCTAGGTAACCGACACCATCGTCCTCTCCCTGCTCCCACCCACCAACATTCGTCTTCAGTATAGTATCGTGGGATGTTTGATGACCACTCCAGGTTGCGACAAGACCTCAGTTCAGCATCTAGTGGCATTACCAGCACGGTAACATTCTCCCCACTGTGCGCGATTGTCAGTTTAGATTTCAGTGCCCTAGTTTCTGGAGTGACATTTGAACATATGACCTTCTGACTCAGAGGGCAGTGTGCTACCTATTGACCCACAACTGTTGTGATGACAGCTAAAGACATCTGCCTGGATCTTACAGTCAGCAGCCAAACAACAGTCTCTACTTTCTCAGGAGGCTAAGTAAATTCAGCATGTCCACAAGGACTCTTACCAATTTTCATCGATGCACCATACAAAGTATCCTATCTGGATGCATCACAATGTGATTTGGTAACTGCTCTTCCCAAGACTGCAAGAAACTGCAGAGAGTCATGAACACAGCCCAGTGCACCACGCCTCCATTGACCCCATCTATACTTCCCACCACCTCAGGAAATCAACTAACATAATCAAAGACCCCTCTCACCCCGGTTATACTCTCTTCTATTGGGCAGAAGATATATATGTTTGAATACATGTACAAGCAGATTCAAGAACAGTTTCTTCCTCGCTGTTATCAAGACAACCTCTCAAATGTTAATTCTGATCTCTCTCTCTGCATCTTCTCTCCAGCTATAATACTGTATCCTGCACTCTGTTCTGCTTCCTTGATGCATTTTGCATGGAAAAATCGGCCTGTATTGCATGCAAAACAACACTGTTCACTGTATCTCGGTAGGTGACAACAATAAAATAAAAAAAAAGTGTTAATGATGACCTTGAAAAGGACCGTCAATGACAATTCAGCGATTGCCTGAATTTCTCCTTCCTAATGTTAATTTAAATCAAACTCAAATTGAAGGCAATCTCCAAACATCCATCAGCAACGTTATCAAGTATGGTAAACAGCCTATCTCAATAAAATATTCTCCCAGCCAAAAACAAACAGGAAGTAAAATGTACTGCATTTGCCTTTGTTGCTACTTAAAATTTTACGAGAAATTAGATAAATGATTGTCTCATACAAATAGATTTAAGATAGAAATGGAAATACCATAAACATTTTAAAATGAAATTATTATTTTTGTTTTATTATAATTGTAAATTGTGCATTACACAAGTATAAAATTATTTTCTAATGAATAATAAAGCTGTGCTGTCGTAATCATGCATTTAGCATACAATTAAAAACACAGTTACACCTCCTCCATCAAAGTTTTCAAGGGTCTTTGCAGGAAACAAATAGCATAAATAGGTAACATCTCATCAATTGAGTGTTTCTTCATGCTTGCAATATGAGTGATCTTCAGTAGCTCCTCCTCTTGGGCTGAGAGTCACTGACAACCACTTGCAGATTGGAGCATTTAACAGCACATATTCATACTCCAGGAATTACTGTCAATTTTAGAGTAACAATGACACTGAATGCCGAAAGTTGCTCCATCATTACCATTGCAGAATCTGTCCCATCAAACGCTGAACTAAATCACAGTAACAACCTTTAACATAGCAATCCATGCAAGGCAATTCAGTACCTTCGGCAACCATCCTAAGGTACCTAGCATTGGCTCTGAACAGGGACACAACCAGAGATGCAGTGAGTGGGGTAGCATTTAAGGATGACTTTGACGGTGACGAGTGGAGAGGCATAAAGAGTGGAGAAAGAGCCATTGTAGTCATGTCGTGATCGGCATGATGGCAGATGATCAGGGCAAGTGACATGGAGCAGAGTTTAGAGTAATCTCAAAAGGTTAGATAACAACACTAAAATTACATGCAGTTGAGCTTGAGCAGTGCCCAAGATAAAACAGCTCAGCTGATCTGTAGTATAATGGGAAAGGAATATATTAATATTGCTGTTGTAAATGATACTACTACTCCAGCATCAGCAGCGAGCGATGCGGTCAAGGCTTGAAGAGGAGAATGAGAGAAGCTCTGTGCTAGAAAGGTGCATTCAGAATAATATAAATTGCAGTGCAAGTAGAGCGTTTACGAGACTTACTGAGATTGAGGGAAAGTTACTCATATACAAGAATAAGAATGTGGCAGAGACAGACATCCAAAGTTCAGAGAACCCATGGTGGATGGAATCACAAGGGGAGAAGTGCACAAGTTTAATTTGATGGCAAAAACACAATACACAGGTACAGCAGTGCAAGGAATGGTCATGGTGGTGAACTCACAAAGCACCATCCATCACCTTTAATTTCCAAGACTATGCAGATATAGTGGCAGCAGTCTGCACCCTCGCAGGATGCTTTGGACAATTTACCCAGTCTCCTTCTCAGCTGGCAACTTCAAACACACAGAAGAGCAAATGGATTGGAACGCAACTGCCTGCAAGTTAATTTCTAAGACAAAAACAACCTGAATTAGAACTATATCACTTTTTCCTTCACTAGTATTGGGTCAATATGTTTGAATTCGTTAACTTATAGAATTGTGGGTGTAGCTGCACCATATTGACACCGGTGAGTCAAGTTGGCAAGCTCATCAACACCTTCTCAAGTGCAACAAATTTTGGCCTTGACAGTCAAGCTCATACCCTAAAAAAAAAGAGCTTAAAACAATGAAAGACCTCAGAGCGATACATTAGCTACCTTACTGGTAATTGAGCTCCAGAAAATTCTTACGAGAGCTTGTGATAAAAGTTTCACTTGTAACATATAGATACTGTTTGAGAAAGGGAAGCAAATGAAACTGATCCTGAGATTGTAGGTAATGCTAATGAAGAATGGCATTTAGATAATAAATTGGAGGGGCTATTGATGGGATCCTGAGGGGTATTTGCAGTGGCCACTGTCACAAATGTGTTGCCTACCTTGGCACAAGCAGGAGAAGAACCATGAGAGTACAGTGCCATAATGAAACAACAAAAAGCAGAGGCAACAAAGGTGAAGGGCATGGAGGGGGTGGGGGGAAAGGATAAAGTGGATCAATTCACTATTGTTAAAATAATTTGGTGCGCACTGGTCTAGATTATTTTGGAATGGAGTAGCTCCAGCAGGTCCCATATGTTAGAGACTTTACCTACAGTTGAACCAATAATTACATTGCACGTGGAAGTTAATATCATGAGGTGGAGGTGCCAGTGTTGGACTGGGGTGGACAAAGTCAGAAATCGCACAAGACCAGGTTACAGTCCAACAGGTTTATTTGAAAAACACAGGCTTTACGTGTTAGTGAGAGAGGTAGTATCAGACACAGAGTTTATAGGTTAAAAGATCAAAAGGTCACACCACTGATCAGGATGTATTAAACAAACCTGAGATGCTGTTAAATCTTCAATCAGTTAGAAGGTTTTAATTGATTAATATGTATATGTCCATCCCCAAATTCCTTTCAAGTCCCTATCCTGAGAGAACTAAAACTTTTACCAGTGTAAAAAAGAGGTGACGTTTTAGGTCAGACAATGCATGTTAGGTGTAAGGCCTTGTTTAGAATCTGTTTGTGTTTTGGTTTGGAGTCAGAGTGGTTTTACTTCTAAAGTAGGAATTTATAAAACACCACATTGACTGACTATCTATAAATTGCATGCTTTTTGAACTAAACGGAATGTATCTGCAAATACAAATTCACCCCATAAACGCATGTGTGTGTGTGTGTGTATGAGTGTGTGTGTGTGTGTGTGTGTGTGTGTGTGTGTGATGGGGAGGGGGGCGTGGAGGTGGTGATTGGAGAGAGAGTGAGTGTGAGAGAGTGAGAGAAGAGTGAGAGAGAAAGTGAGAGAGAGAGTTTGAGTGAGAGAGTGAGTGAGAGTGTGTGCGAAAGAGTGTGAGAGTGTGAAAGTGAGTGTGAGACAGTGAGAGTGAGTGAGAGTGAGAGAGTGAGTGTGTGTGTATGTGAGTGTGTGTGTGCTTGAGACACTGTTGGACTATAACCTGGTGTTGTGTGATTTATGACCTTATCCATCCCAGTCCAACACCGGCACTTCCACATTGATGATGACAGGAGACCAGCATCTAAGTCTATCTCCTTAACTAATCAGATTATAATTGGACAGAGAGACAGGGGAACCGTGGAAAAGAAGATTATGATTTAGAGTTAAATCATGTACTTAAATAAAAATTAGATTGAGAAAAAGAGAGAAAAAATGACAAAGGAAAAGCAACACTATTTTTTTAAAATCAATCAGTTTGGATGTAGCCATTGTATGCTAGTGGAAATTGGGCCAGAAGGCTTGGGTTCATTGGTAGGAATAATGTCAATGTACAAGACTCTCAAATCATGAAACATTAGAAGTGTTATCAACAAGATTAGTATCAACATGTGGAGACCCCAATGGATTTCAAATCTATGAATTTAAGCACTCAGTCCTGGTGATCAGTCTATAAGAGGAGACAATCTTCCCACATGTCTTCAATTGCTAACACTGTCAATGGAATTGGAACTTGCGTTTTTCTCCCCGCAAGTATCAACCTGTTTGGGCATGATAAGACAACCTGCATGGTCATCATGTGCTGAGGTGGGACCTGCATACAAACCTCCCTCTGCAACGCAAAATGCAAAATAATTCCAGGAGCTATCCTGGTGTGATTTGACTCCAAAGCATCAACTTAGACCTTTGGATTATTAGATCTGTGGTATTACATTTGCCCCTGAGCAATATACTCTTTAATTCTTATTTTTAACTTAAAAAGTTAGCAACAACAGCTTCAACTGTTCTTTCCTCAGCCACACATTGTCAGAACATACATTTTAACCATTGGAAAGACACTGCTCAGTACCAGTCCAACTTTCTGTGGTCAGTTTAACTGGAGCAAATCAACATGAAGTCATGATGCGTGACCATTGTCCATTGTGTGATGTTCTCATTGAAACACCCAATACTTCAATGATTTGCTTATTTCAGTCAACAATGGTTATTACCCAAATTTTTATTGATTAAAGCGTAAATGCCGTTTTTCTATGTTTTCTGCATATTCATTGTATCCAACAGAATTCCAAAATTGATAAATGGCAAGATGCTTTCTGTCAGTTTCTCACTTTCATTGCCTACATCAACCAAATGCTTGCAGATATTGCAAGTTTCTTTTATGCCTGCGGCAGCATCAGAATGGATGGTAAGTCATTAGAGAGATGACAGCTGGTGATAGAATGATAACATATAATTCTTAAAAAAAACGTGTTCAGCAAAATAAATGCACACTGATGCAAATAGCAAAAGCTAACAAAAGAAAGGCATTGTTGGTCACCAAATGACTGAAATGTTCCCATCGCTATATGCTTTATGATAAATTTATTGGTTGTAAGGTCCTTTTAAATCTCTATTTGTAAAGTTCTTTAGAAAGCTTAGAAATTATTGCTCAAAAAAATCAAAAGTTCTTTAGATTGCTTTGATGCTTTCAATTTCACTCCCATCTTTGAATGTTCTACTCCCACCTTCTGAAGTCAGGAAGTAGAAGTAAATTGCATGTTACCACTCAGCAAAATTCTAAGCTTTATAGTCACTTCTCTATTATGTTCTCTTCTTTCTCTCAACATTAAAGCCACCTTAGGCACCTTTAACTCTCAATCAAGAGATGACCCATTGTCAGCCTTCAGTTTCAATCAGTTTGACAAAATTGCAATAAAATGAATTGGCTTGCCTTCCTCCTGAACCTCATCTTTCCCCGAACTCTGAATGATTCATACTATTGTTTGGAGGAAAATGTACATGTTACAATTATACGAGGCATCGAATGGTGACAAAAAATGTTTCTATTGTGACAAAATAGTAGTTAATAGACATAGTTAGAAGACTGGATGTCTCCCTTCCCTTGTGTCAAAGTGAGTCATGCCATGGACATCTTTCCCACCATCTATTCACTTGCTCCAATGCCACCACAATTTGACCAGTGATGGGGGGAGGCAACTGTATACAAACCTCATGCTGAGCCAATTGAAGGCCTTCAATGGCAAATTAATGAGCACTTGAGACCATAAGATACAATTGTGTTGCCCATCAAACCTGCTCTGCCATTCAATGAGATTGTGGCTGATTTAATGATGCTCAACAACACTTTCCTGCTTTTCTCCACCTCCCCCCACCACCGCCACCCCACTGTAATCCTTGACTCCTTTACTGATGAAAAATCTGTTTAACTCAGCCTCGAATATACTTAATGACCTGGCCTTGTGCCGTATATAAAAATCCATAGATTCATTACTGTCGCAACAGAAATTCCTCTTCATCTGTTTCTTAAATGGACAACTCTCTATTCTGAAATTATGCTCACTTGTCCTAGACTCTTCTATGGGGGGAACAACCTATCGACCATGACCCTGTCAGTGACTCAAAGAATGTTATACTGCTCCACTAGAACTAACACACAACTGGAGAGATCAAAGTCAAGCATATAACCTGGTAGCTTCTACAGTTCTGCTTCGTGGCTGGTGTAGGTGCATTGTGATGATACTGTGGCTTTAAGAGGTGATTTTGTCCTTTTTTTTAAAGACAGATTGAACAAGAGGTAATGGGCAGTCTGTCAGAAAGTAAACAGCTTGTGAGGCCTTGGGTTTTTTTTAAAGAAGTTGGAACAATAGAAGCAGCCTGAATGGGTGTGGTCAAGCTCCCACAGAACCAGGATCTTTAGTTTAGCTTTCAACTGTTGCTGTTGGGATCTTTTAGATCTGTTAAGTGGAAGCTATTTTGTCCCCTCTCTTGGTTACAGCCAAAAGCTGGGGGTTCTCTGTGTACTACAGGAATTGCATGTTGAGACAATGTGTTTTTTCTGAATTTACCTTTTGTCAAGGGTGTGTTTATGGGGTGTTACTATTTTGGAACAGTTAACTAGTAATAGTTACTGCATCTATTATAGAATCCCTACAGTGTGGAAGCAGGCCATTCAGCCCATACTGACCCTCCAAAGAGCATCCCACCCAGAGTCATCCCACTCCTCTGTTATTCCCCATGGTTAACCCACCTGGCCTGCACATCCCTGGACACTAGGGGCAACTTAGCATGGCCAATCCACCTAACATGCACACCTTTAGACTGTGGGAAACACCAAAAGAATGTGAAAACACCACGCGGCCAGTCACCTGAGGCTGGAATTGAAATCAGGTCCCTGGTGCTGTGGGGCAGCAGTGCCACCACTGCAAAAACGGTCATGGCAGAATTATTATTCTGTTAAGTTTTCCAATAGATTGTTATTCCAATTCCTTCTTTCTTTTGTTGTCTTTTAACAATAGCGGATGTATAAAGTATATTTTGCTTTAAACCAGGTAGATTGACCAAACGAATTGCATCTGGAATGCCACACCTTACATTTACCAATAAAATAAGAAAAAGTTAGGGTCTAGGCTGTCTTCTGAATATTTTGAGGGGGTTTGGTCTGGTCCATAACAGTATGTCTACATGCTGTGTTTCTGTGTGACTTTGCATCCACGTGCTATGTGCATGTGTCTGTGTGTGTCTGCAGGGCTTGTATATGTAAAGGTATGTGAGGGTATGGATGTGTGGATGTGGGAGAGCATGTGGCTACGCGTGAGGAGGAGGATGTGTTGGACATATATGCCCTGCTGGCCCTTGAGATCAAAACAGGACCCAGAGGTGGACATCCTCCACAGATGGGGCGGAAGGCATGAGTCAACCCAATTAACGGCCCGACATCTGTAAAAGGGCAGCTAGTCAAGCTGGTTAAGTGGAAATGGGCTCACCCCTGGCTCTTACACCTAGGCTCAGGGATTGCTTTACCCTCAAGTAAAATCCTGTTCATAGTGTCAATCGGGAGCAATTCATTGTTCGGTCAGACTGAAAAAGTAGGTCACTGGTACTCATGAATGGCTAATGGGACCTTCCACGAACAGCTATCTTAAATGGCTGCCACCGTACAGTTCATGGGAGGTCCCATTGACCATTCATGAGTACCAGTGACCTACTTTGTTAGAAAGACAATTGAATAGAGTTAAAAGTTCAACAGCCTTTGATGAGTCCTCAACTTAGCTCACTCCCTGGGAGACCTCAGCTGCCTGTTCTCGATGCTGCCAATGCAGATACAGGGGTAACCACCCTCCTGCGACGGCTGCTACAGAAGTTGCCATCTCCCCATCGCCTCCTGCTGCTTTCAGAACGTGCCGGGGCGGGACCCACTTACATGATGAGTTGCAGCCACGCCGGGCCGAGAGACCGTGCCAAGACACATGCTGAGAGACTGCCACCAGCCAGCGAGACACCACCATGGGCCGGGCTGAGCCGAGACGATGCCTCGCCAGGTCCATGGAGAGGCCAAGCATGAAAAAAACAAGAAAAGAAACCCCAAGAGAAAGAAAATAGGAGAAAGAAATAAGAAAGAAATGGAGGGAGTGGCCAAGCCACAAGTTGAAGAATCCTACGCTGCTGCCATCTTGGAGAGTATATAGTAGTTGTGGTGGTAGTTTTGGAACTTGTCACCAGAGCATTAATCTGGCCCTCCGGATTACTAATCTAGGGACATTCCCAATAAGGCACTGCCTCCGACAACCGAAATATGCAGGCCTGGCTGTATAACCTTGTATTTCCACATGGCAATCTATACCTGTGACTCAACAATCTTTCTTACTACACTCCATGCATTCAAATACATGCACAGAACCTATCTGATAACTTACCTCTTCCCAATGCCAGTGCTGCCCATCACTGCTAATTTTATATGCATGTTGGAATCCTTCTCTGATGTTATGTCCTGATTTCCACAGCTCTGCAAAATTAGGTTAAACTTTTCTGACAGCACTAGCAAATCACCTGCTCAGGAACATCATGAACTTTAAGGTGCAATCTGTTTGACTTGTCTGGGCCCTATCTCCCCCAGAGTTGGTACCAAAGCTCCAGGAATCAAAGCATCAATATGAACCTGGAATGTGTTATTTCTCAGATCAGAGATGTGCATGTGTGACTCAAGAACTGATGTGGGAAAAATGGGTTTTGATTCATTGAATACTGGCACCAGTACTGGGGAAATAGGCAGCTGTATCCTTTAGGCTGGCTTCACTTGAACCACATCAGGGCCAGTATCCTGGAGAATCCTATAACTAGGGGAATTATGCAGAGATCTTTAAACCAAAATGCACTCAGTGTGGGGGTTTCACATAAGGAGGGATTTAGGAATCTAAATAGAAAGGCCAAGACAATAGTGTAAAATAGCACTTACAAGTAATGATAACCAGGTTAGGACAATAAGAGAAACAAAGTTTAAACATAATACTGAACCAAAAAGTAAGTTGGAGAAGAGAAAAATAAAGGCAAACTTAAATTCTGTTTATAGGGATGCATTTGTTCCAAGATATAGAATTGCTAGCACAAATAAATATACATAATGATGATCTAACACTCTTTATGAAGCCATGATTGCTCGTGACCAAGGTTGGGACCTGTTCAACCATTTTTGACATTTTGGAAGCACAGGAAGATAGGAATAGGATTGGATAAAGCTTTATTAATAAAGAATGATATCCATGTAATTATAAGAAATAATCTTGGACTAGAAGATCGAAATGTAAAACCAGTTTGAGTGGAGATAAGAAATAGCCAAGAAAATAAGTCACAAGCTTACAGGCTAGCTGACAGTCGTCAATAGTAACCACACCATCAGACACCTCTGACCTGGTCAGACACAGCTCTCTGGGTCAGAGTCACTTCCATGGTCAGAGGAAACACCAGCAGTGCCAGAAGAGGTGAACAACTATGATGATGAATATAAATGGCACTATGCGATGGATATAAATCAATGATAGTTTCTAAGAAAAGTATTGCGATGATCATAAGAATTTTTCACCTTTGTGTAGACTGGATAAATCAAATTGGAAGTGATAGCTTGGAGCATGAATTCATAGAGTCTATATGGGTAGTTTTGTGACAAAACAGCATGTTCTGGATTCAGTTGGGAAAGGCTATTTTAGATGTGATAAGGTGTAATATGGAAGGATTAATTAACAACCTCATAGTAGAGGATTTATCAATATTGATCATAACAGGTCAGAATTTTGTATTCAGTTTTCAGGTGAGAACTGTGATTTTGAAACTAGAGTTACAAAGACTTAAAAGACAATTGCTATGGATTGAAGATAGAGTTGGCTAAAATGAACTGGCAAAATAGGTTGAAAGTTATAACATTAGAGAAGCAGTGGCTGATCATGTGATGATGTGTTTAATCAGTCTCATCAAAAATAACCTTTAACGAGGTTTTTCATCAAATCAAAACTAAATTGAGAAACAAAGAATGATGAACCATTCACAGCTAACTAATGAAAAAAGATGCTCTCAACCTTTAAAAATAAATTAGAAAGCTGCAAAAATTACTTCATGTTAGCCCAGAAGGTGGGATAGGTTTACAAACTAATATAGGTGATGAAAAAATTAATAAAGAGGGAGAAATTGGGATATGAAAGAAAATGAGTAAGGTTTATAAAATCAGATATTAAAATCATCCAAGTATGTAAAGAGGAAGAATTAAAGTAAACATTTAAAGGGTGAGACTGATGGATTAACAATTGGAAAGAAGGAAATGATAGAGAATGAACAACCTACAACTGCCATAACAGTACAGGACACAAAAATATTTCAAGAGTAGTAGAATATCAACAAACAAACAGAAGGGAGGCCCTAACAATCATTACCAGAGAAAATGTAGTGGGAATACTAATGAAACTATTGACTGTCAAGTCTCCTGGTCCTGATGATCTACATCCTAAGGTCTTCAAAGTGGTTGCACTGATTGCTGATGCCTCGACTGTGGTCTTCTTAAACTTCCTAGTTTGCACGTTGGAAAACTGCAAATATGATTTGCTGAAGAAAGAGGATGTTAGAAAGCATGAAGCTGTAGCCCAGTTGACTTAACATTGGCTACAGAATAAATGCTAGAATCCATAATTAAGGAGATGTAGCAGGACATCTAGAGAACTGGTCACTGGGTAATACAAAACTTGAAGTGTTAAAATGTGAGACATCTTGGTGACGCTGTTCATCGTCACTCATCAGGTCAAATTCCAGAATGCCAAGTTTCAAAATTTCAGAATAACTCACCATAGAAGAAAAGGACAATTGATTATTTTGAAACTGTAGTACGAACAGGCAGAGTCAACATGGCTTTGAGAAAGGGAAATCCGATTTCAAAACATTAGAATTCTCTGAAAATGTGACCATTGAAGTGGATGAAGGGGTACCAATAGATGTGGTGCTTTCAGATTTCTAAAAGGCATGCAATAAGATGTCACTTGAAATGGTCCTTCGCAAAAGAATAACTTATTATGTTTGGGATCATATATTAGCACGGATAAAAGATTGGCTAGCAGGGATCAGAGAGTCAGGATAAAAGGATCACTTTCAGGTTGGTAAACTTTAATTAATGGAATGTCACAGGGGTCAGTGCCAAAGCTCCCTCAAAGGTGCACAGTTGCTTGGAGAGTCCATGCATGCCAACCAGTGAGTGAACTCATTGACACCCAATTTCAGACAGCACTGCCATCTTGGCAGTCCACACAGTAACAGGAAAAATTAGAGGGCTCAACTATTTACAATCAATGCTTATGGCTTGAATGAAGCCAAATTTGCAAACAATACAGAGATAGGTGGGAAAACATTCATAAGGAATAAAGAGAGTTTGGAAAGGAATATAAGTAGCATAGGTGAGCAGGGAAAATAAAAGTAGCAGATGGAATATAATGGGGAAAAATCATGTTCATGTTGGCAGGATGAATAAAAAAAATAAACATTTAAATGGGGAAAATTACAGAATGTGATGTAACTTGAACATGAATCAAAAAAACCGTTAAGATTCAGACACAGAAATGGAATATTGGCCTTTATTTCAAGGGCATTAAGCATAAAAGTAAGCAAGTCTTGCTACAACTATACAGGTTATTGGTGACACTGCACATGGATGGAATACAGTTTTGGTCTCCTATTTAAGCAGATACATACTTGCAGTGGAATCTGATCAGACAAGGTTCAGCAGATGGATTCTTGGGTGAAGGGTGTTGTTTTATGAGGAAGTGTTGAACAACTTGAGCCAATACTCATTGGCATTTCAAAGAATGAGAGGTGATCTTATGGAAACAGATAGGATTCTGCACAGACATTACAGGATTGATGCTACGAGGACTTTCCCCCTCATGAAGGAATCAAGCCAGGAAATACAGGGGTTCCCAATGAAGATGGAGATAACAAGAGGAATTTCTTCCTTCTGAGGGTTGTTTATCTTTGGAATTCTCTTCCACAGAGGCTAGTGGAGGTTGGGTCATTGATTACATTCAGGTCTATTTTTTACAGATATTTAAGCAAAAATTGAATTAAGGGTTATCAGGACATACAGGAAAGTGGAGTTAAGACCACAATCAGATCTGCCATCACGTTATTGAATCATGGCATAAACTCAATGGGCTGAATGGTTTACTTCTGCTTCTATTTCTTGTGATCTTGTGATTTTATGGCCTTGTGATAAATGTGAAATGTGACAAAATTTAGTTATGATTTAAGTTAGATACACGCACACATATTTGGGCAGTGGCTTTCAAGTTTTGATTTACATTCTAGTTTGACAATGAGCGAGGCTACAATATTTTCCCATGTAAATTCTCCCTTGCCTGCATGTTAACACATTAAAGCAACAGTAAAGAAGACAATTATACTTGGTTTCATCTGCACAATTCCTCATTTCAAGTAATCAAATATTGCACTACAAGGAAAATTTATTTTCAAAGCACATTCACTGATAAATGAGAGGCAGATAGCTCCTCTGTGAATTAGTGTCTTATATGGTTCAGCTCATACACCAGGTGGCACTATTCTTGGAATTTAAGCTAGTTAAAAACTGCCTGAGTATATGATATGTCATCTTCCTACAGCTGAGTTACTTCCCTAAACACTTCCCTGAGGAACACAGATAAAATGAAAAGTCTTTGCAAGCAGTTTGTGAATGTTTAACATATGCAAAAATGAAGAATTATGAGGTCTTTAAAAGTAATGTGTTCACCCAAGGCAAGAGAATAGGCACTGTTATGAAACACAAGAACCTAGTAATTCTCTGTGGCAATCCCTATTTCTATTGCTGATGTTTTTATGGCTATTAACTATTTCCAAAGTTGCCAGGTAGTAATCCACATGCTAGTTTTGAGATGGCATGATGTGAGGGTGTGATGATACAGATCTCAACATGAGGTTTGGTTCTGCCCAAGTGTTGCCATCAGCCCTTAAAAGTTCAAAGCCAAGCTTAATTCTCATTAGCAATGGAGAAGAAATGCACTTCATCACAAATATTCAGCAGAGGACACGGTAACTGCAAAATAAGTTGTAAAGAGCTTCAAGTACTGACGATGCCAGCGGACATCTAACGCTGTCATTTGCACGTAACCATGGGGAACTCCACAAACAATACCAGAACCAGAAAGTATTTCACTGTGATTTACAACTGCATGACAGAAAGCAACAAAAATCAACCTTATGAAAATATATTTACAATCCACATAAGATTTCATTTCAAAATTTGCTTTCATTAAATAAAATGCAACAAATTTATCTCATCACTCAAAAACACACATACTAAATCACATTTTTGAATTTTTCATTTACTCTTCAGGCATGTTGTGTAACAATAGATAAATGAAACTTTTACTTTGAAATATAATCAATCTAAAATTGTTAATAGCGAAGTATTAAATTGTATTTGAGTGATTTCTCCAATGTCTTTGACAATAGGAACATGCTGTACTCGTGCCAACTGCTGAACTATAGTCCATTTTACTCAAGAGGAGTAGACTAGATTTTGCTTAGTCAGCTTGATTCCAAGTTGTACGTTCCTGCATTTTTAGCATTCTAATGCTGCATTTATTTTCAGGGTTAATCTCGAAAGCATGCTGTAGATTCCCTGCATTGGATGTGTCTGGAATAAGGAGCTCAAACATTGATGGGAAGGGGGAATCTGGTACTGCTGCAGGAATTGTTATGAACAGACGAGGAGGAGAGAAGAACCGAAGAAAAGAAGGAGTCAGTTTGGAATGGGGTGGGGGGCAATTACAAGACCCAGACCAACGTCTGTAAGTGAAGGGAAGTTCAGTGCTCAGACGGGGCCAGGTAAATTTTCCTGGAGGAAATGAGATGGAGGAAAGACGCTTGTACATTAGAATTACTGTACAGTCCTAAACAGCTCATAGATGGTAGGATACTGAGAACTGGAGAGGAACAGAGGAACCTCAGAATGTTTGCCCACAGATTCCTGAATTATTTATGGCTGTTAACACGGCAAATGAGAGAATTTCCTTCACTAGCTAGGGCTGTGAAAATAAGAACAAAAACAAAGTTGCTGG
>NC_063341.1:9102394-9156561 GCF_021869965.1 Rhincodon typus
GACCTGCTGAGCTTTTCCAGCAACTTTGTTTTTGTTCCGGATTTACAGCATCCGCAGTTCTTTTGGTTTTTAGCTGTGAAAATAAAAGTGGGCAGGTTATACTAAAAAAGTCAGGCCATAGTTAAAGGGTTATGTGCAGTTGTGTTTATTGCATTACAGGAAGATTATTTTTTGCAGTACCAAGGCAACGGGGGAGATTGATGAACATGCTGCCAAAATGGGGGAGTTTATTTTTTGAATGAGAAAAAAATTGGATAGTCTGGAGTTGTTTTCTTTGAATTAGTGGAGGATGATAAAAGATATACTTAAGGTGTACAAAATGAGCAGAAGCCAAGGAAAATTGGATAGAAATGATTCATTTCCCCTTTCTGACTGGTTCATATCCAAGGGTTTAGATTTTAAGTCGTTGGAAGAAGGAACAGAGGAGAGATGAAGAGAAACATAACCACCCACATGGTGATGAGTTTTAGAAATTCACTGCCTAAAAGCGGTAGAGTCAGGAACATTGTATTTTAATGAAAATAATCAGAAAACACTTTGAAGTGGGTTTAGCCTGAATAGGTATTTTTCACCTGATGTATACATGATGGCTTGAATGGCCTTCTATTAAACTATAAATGCCCTATGTTTTCTATGAAAGAATGGCACGCACCAAAAAGATCATTGGTGTGACAAGGTGTGGAGCTGGATGAACACAGCAGGCCAGGCAGCATTTGAGGAGCAGGATGCTGCTTGGCCTGTTGTGTTCATCCAGTTCTACACCTTGTTATCTCAGATTCTCTAGCATCAGCAGTTCCTACTATCTCAGATGATTGGTGTTATGTTTTCAAGTCTTCTCTCTACTTCAAAACTCTCAATTGTTTAGCGTTCATTTCAAAGTCACTTTCCTGGATGAGTTCTCACTGCTGAGGTCTTTGACAAGCTCTACATTAGTCTCTTGACATAGGTAATGGCTCAGCACAAGGACCAAAGCAAAAAAATTCTTGGCCTATCACCTGCTTTAAAGACACCAAAATTATTGTTTTACTTTTACAAAATTTAAATCCAGTGAGCACGGGTAATAAAACATTGAGTAAGACCATAAGATCAGGAACAGAATTAGACCATTTGGCCCACCATGTCTGCTCCACCATGTGATCATGTTTTTCAATCATATTTTCCTGCCTGCTCCTCATAACCTTTGATCCCCTTACTAATCAAATACCTATTTATCTCTCAAATACGCTCAATGACTTGGCCTTCACTCAGTTCTACAAATTCACTACCCTCTGACTGAACAAATTCCTTCTCACCTCAGTTCTAAAGGGTCGTCCCTTCAGTCTGAGGCTGTGCCCTTGGGTCCTAATCTCTCCTACTAGTAGAATCATCCCCTCCAGGTCCACTCTATCCAGGCCTCTCAGTATTCTATAAGTTTCAATGAGATCCCCACTCATCCTTCTAAACGCCATCAAGTACAGAGCCAGAGTCCTCAACCCATTCCTCATACGACAAACCCTTCATCCCTGGGTCATTCTTGAAAACCTCCTCTGTAACCCTTCCAAGGCCCACACATCCTTCCTTAGATACGGGGCCAAAAACTGCTCAAAGTATTCCAAATGCAGTCTCTTCATGGTTATAATGAAATAAGTATATTAAATAAACAATGAAATAGTGGTTGCTATAGACAAACGCTCTGAAAAGCAATATAACACAAGTTCCAACTCCAAGTATTATTCCAATCAATTTATAATTCATAGACAATGTCCTGCTGCTTGTACACAAATAAGATTTTAGAACGAAGGGAAGTCTACATGGTTATCAGTGAGGATCCTATTTTGTTGAATTAAATCCACATAAAGACTATGATCTCTTAGTTTTCTTTCATAGATTGTCCTATTGCCAAGGTTTTCTAGAAATTCAGAACTACAAGGATCATTCAAATGTATGTAAGCTATGAGCGATTCTAGTTTAGACTTTTGTTAGTATCTACCCAAGGGGTGCAAGTGTCGTGTTGGAGGAAACTGGTCCTTTGCTCTGTGATAGTTTCTGAAGCCTGTGTAATGGGGCCATTTATGTTTTCAGTGACACTCATCTGCGCAATAGGGGAGCAATAGAAATATTTACCAAGCTTTGCAGCTGGACATTCAAAGATGTGTAACTCAGTTCAGAAGAAATCAGAGGTGCCTAAGACCATTATCATGGCAAATATTAAAAGAATGATTTCATTTATTTTACTATTGCCACTTGTACCTAGGTACAGTGAAAAAAAAATGTTTTGTGTGCAGTACAGGCAGATCATACCATACAAACTGCATTAGGGTGATAGAACAGAGCGAGGAATACAATGTTACAGCTGCAGAGAAGGTGTACAAAGAGTGAAGTCAACATTGAACTTGAAATTTGGAAGGTCCATTCAGAAATTTAATAACAGCGGGGAAGAAGCTGTCCTTGAATCTGTTGGCACGTGTGTTTAAGCGTTTGTATCAACTGCCCGATGGAAGAGGTTGGAAGAGATTATAACTGGGGTGGGAGGGGTCTTTAATGATGTTGGCTGCCTTCCCGAGGTAGTGAGAACTATAGATGGAGCCAAAGGATGGAAGGTCGGCTTGCATGATGGACTGGGCAGTGTTAACAACTCTGTACTTTCTTACGGTCCTGCGCATGGGAAACATCCTCAGTCCTTGGAAGGGAATTCTTCTGAAAATATTCAATGTTTCTTGCCCTTAGTGTCTTTGGGACTTTTAGGAGCCCTAAGACATCTGCAAACTGGAATCACAATTCACAGGGTGGCTGCAAAATGGTTCCAGACTGTGTTTAGTGGCAGAGGAAGGAGAAGAAAACAAATCAATGAACATTTTCAATTTTCTCCCCCAGCCCGTGGTCAACTGGGGTTTCCTACTTAACATCAACAGGAATGAGAAAATCTTGGCCAATCGTCAAACTGTTTGGAATCCTCAATCTGTTGGAATTACAGTCAGAAATTTTATTTGACCAGTGTTTAGATTCCCTCTCAAACACTCATAAAAAGAAACCTAGACCAGAATTCACAACATATTTAAAACAGAGGCTGCAGATGGATTTTCTTTTCAGTCTAATGCATTTTCCTGATGAATAAGTGACCACCAACAAATCAAGACTGAAGTACTGCGTAATCTTCACAGAGATGAGAAAAGTCATTCTTACGTTACACTCCTGCCCCCCAGATGTTTAATGGAAGATGTTTAATGACATTATTAGGTCACCTAGGAAAGGAGATCCATTAATGTAGTAAAGAAAGCATCAATTATGTTCTTGCTGCCTTAAAGTTACTTTGAAGTGTCAACCACAAACACTAAGTATACTGTTGTGCACCGTTTTCTTATCCAGTGATCAGCCATAGTGTTATATTACTCCCAATCTTATACATCCAACCCAACAGAATCCTATCAGCCATAGTGGTCTGATGTGTCTGCATACCATCACATCCATTCTGGCTTGCCAAACTTAGCATGCAGTCGCTTGCAGTAAAGTAGATGTTGAAACAGTTTGATTGTGGAGGCTTAATTTAAAGTTAGTGCTATTAAGGACACTAATTCTCTTTTCCCTGATCATCACCCTTTTCTTCTCAGTTGTGTTAGAGGGACCTCACTGTAGCTAAATAATTCACAGCGCATAGTTGTCCATCTTATGAGATACTCTGACCTCAAGGTAAGCTAGGGCAGTGTACACTGGGTGAGGCAAAGTCTATGATAAGGGAGAAGAAGCTTGTGGTGGTCAAAAAAGAAATAATCATATTCAAATCATGGCATCTACTGAGTCATAATTCCCAGCACCAAAAGGAAGGAAGGATGCATTCTGAATATCAAGCATTAGTGCAATCACTTAAAGCCATATGACTAAATTGGTGGATGTTAGCTTGGATGGAGGAATCCACTACCCACATTCTGCCTTACATGATGGCTTAGCAGTAATTTCATCTGGAGTGGAAACATACGCTGTGAAGTGTCCCGTAAGACATTGAGATATGGGAGCAGAATTAGTCCATTCAGCCCTTCAAATCTGCTCCATCATTCAATCATGGCTGATATGCTTCTCGACCTCATACTCCTGCCCTCTCCCTATTACCCTTGATCCCGTTACTAATCAGATACAGATCTACCCTGCCTTAAATATGCCTAATGACTTGATCGACACAGACATCCTACAATGAGTTCCACAGATTCATCATCCTCTGGTTGAATAAATATGTCCTTCTCTCAGTTCTATACCTTCATTCTGAGGCTGTGCCCTTGGGTCCTAGTCTCTCCTACTTGTGGAAACATCTTCTCTACGTCCACTCTATCTCGGCCTCTCAGTATTCCCTAAGTTTCAATGGGATCTCTTTCCACCCACATCCTCCTTAACTCCATTGAGTACAGACACAAAGTCCTCAACCACTCCTCATTTGACACACCCTTCATCCCTGGATCATTCTTGTAAACCCTTCTCTGAACTTCCTCCACTACCGGCACAATCTTCCTTAGATATTGGGTCCAAAATTGCACACAATATTCCAAATGCCGTCTGACTAGACCCTTATGCAGTCACAGCAGTACATCTCTGCTCTCCTTGTATTCTAGCCCTGTTGATATGAGTGCTAACAATGTATTTAGCTTCCTAACTGCTAACTGAAACTGTAAGTCGACCTTAAGAGAATCCTGAGCTAGGACTCCTAAGTTCTTTTGTGCTTCAGATTTCTGAAGTCTTTCTCCACTTAGAAAATAGTCTACACTCTATTCTTCCGACCAAAGTCTATAACCTCACACTTTCCTGCATGGTATGCCATCTCCCTCTGCTTTGCCCACTCTCCTAGCCTGTCCGAGTCCTTCCGCAGCCTCCCTGCCTCCTCAACGCTACCTGCTCCTCCGTCCATCTTTATGTCGTTTGCAAACTTAGCAACAATACGCTCAGTTCCTTCTTCCAGATCGTGTAACGTGAATAGTTGTGGTCTCAATGCCGACATCTGCAGAACTCCACTATACACCGGCTGCCATCCTGAAAAAGACCCCTTTATACTCACTCTGTCTTCTGCCAGTCAGCCAATCCTTTCGCCATGCCAGTACCTTGCCGCTGACACCATCGGACCACTGTCTTCTTGACTGATTTTACATGTTTCATACTACTATTTCTCAGTGCGACTTTACATTCCCATAATCGTGCCATGCACTCTTCTGCCTGTACCTGTGTTAGATCTTACCACAAGCTGCTGGAAGTCAGGGAAAGCAAGGCTACTTCAATTGAAAAAAAAACACTCTTCCGCAGACATTGTGAATAAAACATCTCAGGTACGCCTACCACCAAAATAATGGCAAGTTTTAACAGAGAACTAAATCTCCCACAACACTGTCACCAAGGGGATAGAACTGAGCCACAAACAGTACTATAGTGCTTATACATATCACTTCAACCACAGACTCATCGTTCACATTATTATCTGAGCTTTCACAGCTGGAACATTCAGTGCTGTTCATCCCCTACATTATAAGTTATTATTACATGAGGCTTATAGAGCATCCAATGTACAAAACACAATTCAATATGATAGTGGAAGCACCATAAGCATTTGGCATCTGTCTACCAGTTGTGCACTAAGCTCACTGGGGACCTCTTTCATTCATTCAGAAAGGAGGGGATATCTTCATAATGTAATTAACATGCACATGTTAAATGAATAACAGCTAAGTTTTTGGTTTCTTGATCATTGATCTTACGGGTTCTTTGCTGTTTCATCATGCCTCATACCACTAACAATGTAGCCTCTGCAATACAACTAGAGAACAATGCAAGATATCTTTGTAAATTTAAACTTTACGATCTCTGCAATTTGTTCATATTTGGCAAGTGAACAGTGCTCAAGGAACTTTGAATAATTCTCAATTTTACAGGTTTTGAATGAGGAAGACAATCGGAGGGGGAGGATAAAAATGACACACAAAAGAAGTTGAGTTTGCTCCTTACATGTTGCCTTAAGGTCAGTTCTTATGCAATCAGATATGAGAGCAGGGCCAGAGTCCTCTGTCTAGATATATCTGAAATCATCTGTATGCAATGCTTACAGTTTGCAAAGATGTCCATAACAGAACACATTACTTTTCTGCGGTCAACGTGGGAGTCATTCCCAGAATACAAATGGTGTTAATAGGTGTGAAGGTTACAACTGCAATGAATTTTTACACAACAGGCTCCTCCAAGCAACTTGGAAAGTCTCTGCCACTATTCCCACTATTCACTTTTAATTACAGCATGTAGATCATACACAGTTCGCTAGACCCTGGAGGAGGACACTGTACCTGTTGCCCTTCTAGCCCCTGATGAGAGGCCTCTCCTTCTCTCTGTCATTGACCCCACTCACCTTGAATAATGGTCTGAAAATGTTAATAGTTGACTGAATGTATGAGCACCACATGCTGTGAAGATTTGGTGGAAGATAAAATAGGATCTCATGGGAGACAGACCTAAGCTTAGTTCCTCCCCACAATCTTTCCGTTATTGTAGAGCCTATTCTTATAATCTGTAAATAGTTGCAGAGTTGCAATAAATTACATCGGGTTGACATTGAAGTTTGCAACACATATAGACAGGATGGTTATAAAGGCATTTAGCACGCTTGCCTTCATTGCTCAGTCCTTTGAGTATAAGAGTTGGGACGTCATGTTGAGGTTGTGCAGGACTTTGGTGGGGCCTTTTCAGGAGTACCGTGTCTAGCTTTGATCACTCAGCTACAGGAAGGATATTATTAAGTTGGAGAGGATTTACAAGAGATTTAAGGGTGAGGCGATAGCCTAGCGGTATTATCACTGGACTGTTAATCCAGAGACCCAGATAATGTTCTGGAGACCCGGCTTTGAGTCCCGCAATGGCAGATGGTGGAATCTGAATTCAATATGTATCTGAAATTAAGAATCTAATGATGACCGTGAAACCATTGTCGATTGTCTGAAAAACCCATCTGGCTCACTAGTGCCCTTTATGGAAGGAAACTGCCATCCTTACCTGATCTGGCCACATGTGACTCCAGACCCACAGCAATGTAGTTGACTCTGAACTCCCTCTGGGCAATTAGGGATGGACAATAAATGTTGCCTAGCCAGCGATGCCCTCATTCCGTGAATGAATAATAAAAAAACAGGATGTTGCTGCTGCTGGGTATGGAAAGTTTGAGTTATAAAGAAAGGTTGGATAGGCTGGGACTTTTTTTTATTTTGAGCATGGGACGTTGAGAGATGACCTTATAGAAGTTTATAAAATCACAAAGGGTATAGATAGGGCTAATGGTAGCTGTCTTTTCCCTAGTTTGGGGGATTTCAAGACGAGGGGGCACATTTTTAAGGTGAGAAGAGAGAGATTTAAAAAAGGCGTGAGGGGCAAATACTTTACACAGAGGGAGGAAGTGGTGGATGTGAGCACAATGACAACATTTAAAAGACATTTGGATGAGTACATGAATAGGAAAGGTTTGGAATGATATAGGCCAGAAGCAGGCAGGTGGGACTAGTTTAGTTTGGGACTATGTTCAGCATGGACTGGTTGGACTGAAGGGTCTGTTTCTGTGCTGCGTGACACTATGATCTACAACTGCACAAGACTCTGCTTGTTCGACCAGAACATCGTCAACCCTTGCACACAATAGACCACTCATGGATATAGATGGCTGTAGGGGAAGCCTTGGAAGGAGTTTTGCATCAGTACACAAGAAGTACAATAAATAGGCTCCACAGGATGTCTGTCATCAACAGCAGTGGGGCAGTGCCTGAACCGTTGCTTCTACCTCAGCTCCTGATGCCCAGGGTTTGGTCAAGACATAATGCCACATGAGAAAACTCCAGATTTTGAGGCACCACAAATGTGGTATAGGTCTTTAAAAAAGAAGATTCAATTTTTCACATGTACATATTGGAAAATTATGTTTATTTCACTTTATTCATGCGTATATCTTCATCATCCATTGGAATTCTCTTAGTTATAGAGCTAAATGTATTAGTATACCTCATAGCTGGAAGGCCAATGGTTACAGGGGAATTAGGGACTTTTCCTTTACCAAGAAGCAAACTCTATTGTGTGTTTGCATTCAGTCTACAATCAGACTAGCAGGAAGCAACAATGGTAGAGACAACAAGGTGCAGAGCTGGATGAACACAGCAGGCCAAGCAGCATCATAGGAGCAGAAAGGCTGACGTTTCGGGCCTAGACCCTTCATCAGCAACAATGGTAGCTGTGTTTTCCCTAGTTTGGGGGATTTCAAGACTAGGGGGCACATTTTTAAGGATCACAAATTGTGAGCACAATTCCTTAAAACAGGGAGATCAACTTCTACGCCTTGTATTTATGCTGGAATTGCTAAAAGTTCTTTCATCAGCCCAACAACATACACAGAGGTCCCTTCAGCAACAGCTAATTTGGAACAGTCCAGTTAACAGCTTACCGGCAAGACTGACACAATCCTTTTCTTTAAATACTTAGTGTCTAGATATGATTTTGCAGTGCTGCAATCAGCACTTACTGCATCAGTACATACTGCATCTACTTCCAACAGAGTAAATCTGAGCAAAGGGCCAACGCTTGTACATGTGGCAGCTACAGATTGCCATTGTGTTTACGTGAGCGCGTATTTGGAGTGTTCTCGTTGAGAAGGAAAGAACATCATGGAATGCAAAGTCTCCCATGGAGGAAGGCTTGTGGAAGACAGATTTTTGTTGACATATATTAACTTGGACTTGAGTTACAGTTGCTACAATGTTCTTGTAATTAAACTGGATATGATCAAATGGTGTTAAAACTACCTCAATCATCTCAAAACCTTGCAATAATAACAGGCGGTCTCTGCCTATGACTGACTGTGTTAACAATTGTATTTGATCTTCTCTACTTCAAGTAAGCTTTGTTGTAACAGAAATATCAATACTTTGGAACAAGGCTCCCTATGGTTTCTGAATATCATGTATCAAACCTAATATAAACTTGCAATCATGATGTTGGCAGGATGAGCCAATGTTCCAAATGAAAGGAGAATAAGACCTCACTGTGCCTTCCAACAGCAATGAAGATATTCACTCAAACTCAGTTAGTGACTCAAATGAATCTAATTTGTGTGGGGCAACCCAGGTACTCAAAAACAAAGGAGTCACAGTCAGTCCAGGCAGGGAATACCACAGCCCATAGGTTAAAAACCAGTTAAACAGAATAGTCATACTTGGGAATTAATGTACTGTTCATTCTGGGGCTCTATTTTGAGGCGTACAGGATGAGCTGGGACATTATGCATCACTCTCTAGTTTTACTGGTCATTCTTTTCAGGTTTTTCGGCCCAGGATATCTGAGTGGCCACATAGCTAGAGCACACGTAACTGACTACACTTGAAACTGCAGCCTCTTCTTTTAACAACAGAGGCTTAGGACCTTCGGTCCCAGCTGCAGGGTGGACCCATCAGTAAGGTGAATCTAGAGACACAGTTGAAAGCTACAACTGCAGCAACACTACACTCACTGTTATGTCCCCAACAGACAACACACCTTCATAACTGCCTTTAATTTCTGTTGGCTTAAAGCTGACCTGCCAGCTCTTTTCAGTTCTGGGTTCCTTTTGAAGCCACCTCATCAACCCTGATACTGACACTACTCACTGCATCCCTCACACTTGCCCCAATACAAAACTCCCATATTTCTCCCTGCAACAATGCCAACATCCCATGGCATTACCCAGCCCCAGCTGTATGTCAAGGGGCAGGGCAGGGCTGAGAGAGTGTGCACATTTGCATATCGATAAATATGCAGACTGAAGTCTGTACCAGGGAGGGGAGGAGCAGAGTCAGATGGTGGAGCAGTGTTCAGGGGTGTGTGAGAAAAGGAGAGCAGGGCTTGGTGATTATGACGTGGGGAGAGCAGGATTGGGGGAATATGTGATGGGGTGAGCAGTGTTGGTGGCACAGAGAAGGGGAGAGCAGTGTTGGGGGGTGTATGAGATGGAGAGAGCACTTTTGGGGGAATATGAGATGGGCACAGCAGTATTCAGGGTTTATGAGATGGGAAGAGCAGTGTTGAGGCGGTATGAGATGGGGTGGGCAGTGTTGTGGTGGTATGAGATGGGGCGGGCATTGTTGAGTGGGTATGAAATGGGGAAGCAGTGTTGGGAGGGTATGAGATGGGGAGAGAGATGTTGTGGGGGGGAATGTGTGCGATGTGGAGAGCAGGTTTGGGGTGTTTGAGATGGGGTGGGCTGTGTTGGGAGGGTATGAGAAGGGGAGAGCAATGTTGGGGGCATATGAGATATGGAGAACAGTGTTGGGGGGTCTATGAGATGCAGAGAGCAATGTTGATGGTGTATGAGATGGTGGGCAATACTGGGAGTGTAAAAATTGGGACGGCAATGTTAGGGGCGAATGAGTTGGGAAGAGCAATGTTGGAGTCATAGAAAAGGGGAGAGCAGTGTTGGGGGGCGTCATGAGATGGGGTGAGCAGTGTTGGGGGAGTATGATAAGGGGTGAGCAGTGTTGGGGGGGTTGCGGAATGAAATGACGAGAGCAGCGTTTGAGGGGGTATGAGATGGGGGTGATTCTTAGGTGACTCTAGGCAGTCAGTATACAGACATTTCATACTGGCTTGACACAATTAATCACACTAGGTTTCCCCAATAAAATCTCAAGTTTAAGAATCTGAAAGGCAACAACACAAATGATAAGAGAATCTGTATATCCCGGAAATATCCACTTTATCTTGTGCTTCAAGCCATTTCTGCTATCTGCACATTGAGATGGATCTTGGGCATTGGTTGTCTGGATGTACACTGCCCATGAGGCTGCTTGTGCCTCATCTCTCCAGTAATTCTCTTCAGCCTATTCTGTGATGTATAACACTCCTTTATTTACATCTGGGCATGATAGGTTTCAAATGCTGCTTTCTTATGTAGGGTCTAAGATCTCTCTCTCTCTTCACATACTCAGTCTAGTGTCACTTCTGATGTCAGAACCATGTGAACAATTCCACACAATAAACCGTGATTCATACAAATCCCATTTTGCCACATGATCCACAAAAATTATCAGCAGGACCTGTATAATCTGTTTTTTAAAAATTTAAATTGTTCAGTCTTTTGTCGGTTCATGGCAGAGTGGGTTGTTGAATGAGTCACGGACAGTTTGAGAGAGCTTCATTGTTCATTTGACAGCATAAATTTTCATGTTCACACTTCTTATATAATTAAGTTTATTATTAGGTTCTGATGTATAATACAACTGGCCAATTATTCAGACAAAACTCTAGGACCATATCCTAACTGACACTAG
Source organism: Rhincodon typus (assembly GCF_021869965.1). Classification (NCBI taxonomy): domain Eukaryota; kingdom Metazoa; phylum Chordata; class Chondrichthyes; order Orectolobiformes; family Rhincodontidae; genus Rhincodon; species Rhincodon typus. Next base: position 9,113,671 of record NC_063341.1, read on the forward strand.
ATTTCAGTTGTCCATCATTCCTGTGCATGCATTAGCTCCCAGTGCACAAAAGGCTCACATTTAAAATTCTCCTCACGAAACCACAGAACTACTGAGAAGCTTCCAAAGTCTCACTCATCCCCATCTTTGTAAACATAACCAACATTATAACCCTGTGACAATGCCAGTGGCTGAATCTCTTGTTTATTTGGCCAAGTGTTGTGGTGTTTTTATTTGTGGGCTTTTATATCTTGCAGGGCCCAGCAGGATCTCTTGCCATATTGTGGCAAACATTCCTTACTCTCAGATGCTAGCCCTGGCTTACCAAGCGCCATTCCCAGAACGGCTCACCAATCACTGAATAACCATTGGCATTCCCAGCTCCCTTTAAAAGGCTGCGGTGCACCTGAATGAATGATGATTTGTTGTCACTTGTACTCTACAGTCAGCAACACAATAACATAAAGTGAAAAGCTTCAACTGCCACCACAGTTTGGCCTTGTGAATATTTTAAGAATATAAAAGAATAAAAAGATCAAGCTGAAAGTAAGTTCATCTTTGTTCCACATGGAGCCTGAACCAGCTGATCAACGACACCTATGCTGCCACTCTTCAGGCACCATCTCTTCAGTGCTGGGGGCACCTCACCAACAGACTGCCGATGCCAGGTCCCGTGCTGGACCCACACTAGCACCACAACCAGGACCTACTAGCTCTGCTGCTGCCGCTTTCCTGTCAACCAGGAGACCCAGGTTTGGGGGTCTATCAGAACCAGGAGCAAGGACCTAGGCAAGGACTGGCATTCCAAGGCTGCCCTACTGGGTGAAGCACATTTGCTCAGAAGATGTCGGAGAAGGGGGAAAATAGTGTCACAGTTCTCGGACCGGGGGCTTGGAGATGCAGGTGGAGGGGGTCACCCACAGGAGAGAAACTCTCTCCCTGGAGGAGAAATAAATGAGGTCTCACCACCTGACCCTGGCAGCCTGGTCTGACGTCTCCACAGTCTGGACATATAAATTAGCAACAGAAGTAGGCCACTTGGCCCCTCAAGCCTGCTCTGTTTCTCAAGAGCGTAAGAAAGAAGGAAAATAAAGCAGCCCATTAGACCCCTTGGGACTGCTCTGCTATTCAAGAAAATTATGGGAGAACTTCTGCATCAGCTCCACTTTCTTGACCTATCCCTTATTTCTTTTAGATTCTGGATGCAATGGCAATGGAACCACCAGGAAGCCCATTTTGCACAGTTTCTACCAGGTACCTAGCACATACTCCTTAGAAAAACACCGGAAGCCGAAACCAGAGGTTAATTTTAAAGATCTAACCTCCATGTCTCTTTCAAGGAGTGAGACAGAACACAAATTTTCCACAAGCTGTTTTAAAATATATACTTTTTGCAGAAAGGTACAGACCTAAATTAAATATGGAGCTGACCACAGTAATACTGGGCTATTCACGGTGAATGGTGGAATTTCACTGCAGCCTATTCGGGTGATCAGTGACAGAACCTCCAAAGATAGCAGTATAAGATGGGATGTGGTTCCCAAGGATGGTGGGTGCCTGGTGGTGGGGGCTGAGGGTTGATACTAAGTGGAGGGGGCTCCCTTTATCGAAGTGTCAGGTCCCTTAATTAAATACATTAGGCCTTTGAATGACAGATGCATTCCACCAGACAGCTGCAAGCAAACCTGACATGGTTTGCTGGACAGCTTCCCCAGTGGAGAGAACTCTATCTGCTGCTAATTGAAACCTTTAATATGGCTCTGAGTGGTCAGTGATAGGCTTTACTTGGTTTCTGGGCAGGAAGACCTCCCACCCCAATGTTAATCAGAAAGAGGGAAGGTGGTGGGATCCCGCACCTACATCCTCCCACTAAATCACACAGCTCTGAACTCCGCATTCCTGAGGTGGCTTCAGACAGTGGGTATAGGCTATTAAATTCTGCATAACGTTTGTTCTTAAAATACCTACAACTCTCAGTGCTTTGCACAATGGTTCATCAACAATTATGTTTCATGTACCCTTACATCGATTCTTACTCAGGCTTTTCCGTGAGGAATGTCATGTTGTATCAATTAGAAATATAACAATTTCTGCGCATGATCTCATTTCCTATCAAGTACCACCAGCTGCACACAGCACATTAATTCCAAGCCTATTTCTATCACAGATCTTCTGTCATACATTTTTTATTTCACAGCAATATGTGTTTGCCATATTCCACTATTATAAATAATTAGTTCAAATACCACGTTCATAAAAATGATAAATCACAACAAATTACTATTGATTCAGCAATGCAGACTGTTTGAATGACTGAAAGAGTAGGAAGGCAGGAGGAAAACTATCAACAAACAAGCAATGGACAAGACAAGGCAATAAATGGTGAGCTAGAGAACATGACGACTGGATCAGAAACTAAAAGCTTAAAGTGTTCACAGCTTCCATTGCGTCTTGTAAGGAACCCAAGGAAGCAGGGCTATAAAAAGAAGACAGATTCGATTGCTATTCAATCTAATTTTGACTGGTCTGGGATGCATAAGACACACAAAAATTGGGCAGACAGCTGCAGTGTCATAATTCTGCCGTAGCAGCGTTTTGCAATTTCCCTACTGTGCGATTCCTTGTCTTCGAAATGTCCGCTCAAATAGAAACATTCATTTTGCAGTAGAATAGACATCATAATTACAGGCAATTGGATGAATTTCCAATTACTTTATTCATAGGATGCTAGGAACGCCTTGAGTTCCTGGTATCCATGGCTTCTATTAAATTGCAGGGAAAAAGGGAAATTACATTTTAAAGGCCCAGACTACTTCCATCATGCACATTTGAGGCAAAGAATGTAATAAACTATATTGAAACCGCCCCCTCCAGATAAATTCTAACATTCAAATAATCCTGATCTAAAAGATTCGGTGGAGTTTAGGGGCAAAGACAAATGACAAGCAAAGGTCCCACACTGCTGAAGTTGCTTTACCACTGCACTGAAAAATATAATTACAGGCAGTTCTCCCATAATGCGATAGTTGCGTTCTTGTGTGACCTTGTCCTATTGAAAATCGTGTTATAGGGAAATCGCCATACCTGTACAGTAAAAAGTTCACTCCATCCAAACAGTGTCCACTGTTCATCAATCATGTTATGGCCAATTGCCTTAACGAAACACGTTATAGCAGAACTACCTGTCGCTCAAAGGTTTCTAACGTAATAAGTATGTACGGTTTAAGAATTTTAGATACTTTTAGCTCATAAAATTCTATTTGCCCATTTGAGAACACGACCAAAAGAGTTTGCCTGAAATACTTAGGTTCACTACGAACCTGCAGCTTCACTTTGCTTGGTCTCCTCCCATATTTGCTTTGTACAATGGAGCCGACATAACTAAAAGCTTTTTTAGAACTCCATGTATTTTGGAGTTTTGCACACTCCAAGCAATGCCCACAAACCTACCAGTGCTTTATTAAACGATAACAGGGTCACTCAGCTCCTGACCTCATTTCAGCGTTGGTTCAAACATGGACAAAAGAGCTAAATTCCAGAGGTGAGGTGCCTTTGGCATCAAATCAGCATTTTACTGAGCGTGGCATAAAGGAGCCCGAGCAAAACTGTAGTCAATGGGAACTGGGGGAAACTATCCAGTGATTGGAGTCATTTATACCGCAGCTGGAGGACATCTCTGCAGGAGTTCCTCAGGGTAGTGTCCTCGGCCCAACCATCTTCAGCTGCTTCATTGATGACCTTCCTTCTATCATAAGGTCAGAAGTGGTGATGTTTGCTGATGATTGCACAATGTTCAGCACCATTTGCAACTCCTCAGGTATTGAAGCAGTCCTTGTCCAAATGCAGTAAGATGTGGACAATATTCAGGATTGAGCTAACATGCAGCAAATAACATTGGCACTACACAAGTGGCAGGCAACAAGCATATCTAACCATTGATCCTTGACACTCAGTGACACTACCATCACTGAATCTCCAAACATCAACATTGTGCGGCTCACTATTGATGTGTACTGTACACTAAAGATAATACATAGTAAGTCAGTGTCTGGAAATATAGCAGTGAGTAATCCACCTCCTGACTTCCCAAAGCCTGTCCATCATCTACAGGGCACAAGTCAGGAATGTGATGGAATGCTCCCTACTTGTTTGGATGAGTGCAGCTCCAACAACAATCAAGGGATTGGCACCATCTAGGGCAAAACAACCTGCTTGTTTGGAATCATATCCACACCATCCACCACCGTCGCTCAGCAGCAGCAATGTGTACCATCTACAAAATGCACTGCAGAAATTCACCAAGGTTCCTTAAATAGCACTTACCAAACCCACAGCTGTCACCATCTAGAAGGACAAGAGTGTCAGGGACATGGGAACACCACCACCACCTGCACGTTCGGCTCCAAGCCACTCATCATCCGGACTTGAAAATATATTACAATTTCTTCAGTGTTGTTCGGGTAGAATCTTGGAAATTGCTCCCCAACAGCACAGCGAGTTTACCCACAGCAAATGGACTGCAGCGCTTCAAGGATGTAGCTGCCACCACCTTCACAAGAGCAACTAGAGATGGATACTAAATTCTGGCCCAGCCAATGACACCTACATCACATGAATGAATTAGGAAAACAGGCTATGGCCCTAAATGTTTGCATGATAAAAACACAAAATAGGAATAGGCAAAGGCCATCTAGTCTGGTTTCCTATTTAATACAATCATAGCCAATCTATGATTCACTTTCTTGCACAATGTACTGTAGCATCCAAAAATCTATTGGTACCTGTGTCAAATATCCTCAATGACAGAGATCCAGAGTCCTTTTAGGTAGAAAATTAACAACTTGTTGATGGAAGAAATTTTTCCTCACTTCAGCCCAAAATTGTCACCTAGTTTTGAAACTATGATCTCCAGTTCCAGACTCATCAGGCAGAGGCAACACCTTTGTGGGCAAACCCTTGAGATTGCTATAACTTTCAAAAGAAAACACCTGTCATTCTTTTAAATTCTCGACAATATAGACTTGGAGTATTCAATCCTTCCCTAAAAGACAGTCCCCTTATCCCAGGAATCAGTCTAGCAATTCTTTATTTGCTCTATCCAACGCAATTATAGCTTTGCTTAAATGAAGAGACAAAAACTGTACACAGTATACCAAGTGTGATCGCACCAAGGGCCGACATAACTGCAAAAAATCTCATACTTTTGTATTCCAGTTCCTTTGTAATAAATGGTAACATGCTGTTTGCTTTTCACATTGTTTCTAGTACATAACTGTCATCTCTTTGTGATGTCTATTCAGAGGCATTTGCAATCTTTCACTGGTTAGAAATGTAATTTTATTTCTGTTGCATTTTGAAAATTGATATTCTAAAGGCCACTTTCTTGCACACTCACTCAATTTGTCTACATACCTTTGTAGGTTCTTTGTATGCTCTCCAGACAGTGTTGAATCAACAGCAAATTTGAGATATACTTTGTCTGTTCCAATAAGACTTTGATAGAAATTGCAAAGAACAAAAATCTCTAAACTTGACCTTGTGGTACATCACCTACCAACCTAAAATGGCACATTTATTCTCACTCCTCATTATCTGCTTGTTATCAACTCCTTAACACATGCTTGTATATTGTTCCCAATCTTGCGAATCCTAACTTATGTCATAACTTCTTGAGAGATACCTAATTGAATGATTTCTGAACATCCAAATACATTACATTCCCTTATCTATGCTGCTAGATATAATCGCTACAAACTAATACAGATTTGTCAAACATGATTTCTCTTTCATAATCTGTATTGACTCTGTCTCATCTGATTATGATTTTGTAAGTGCCCTGTTATCACATTCTTAACAATAAATTCTACTATTTTGCCTCAACTAACTGGTCTGTAGTTTAGTGTTTGTCATTGTCATCCTTTCTTTCTTGAATATCAACATTATGATTTATACGTTTCAAAATAAGGGGAATTTTTTGGAACCTAAGGTCTGAATTTTAGGGCTGCCACACCTCCGCCAGCTGTGAGTTGAAAAGACAGGGTGAGACAAACTAAAATTCCATGGTTGCTCCATCAAAAATATGATGCTAGAAGCAGTGTTAATTGCTTTAAAGTAGGGCTTCTGACTTTCGCTCCTGTCTTAGTCGCAAGTCGCACCTTACAGAACTGCTACCCGATCAGATGACGGCAACTCTGTAGAACCAACAGCACCAGCTGTGAGCAGTGACCACCCTCGGGACTACATCAAGCCCCACTGCATCCAGGAGGAGTCAAGCTAAGTCTGGGATTCAGGGTCTCAGCTAAGTGGCTGTGGAGAGAGAGAGAGGTCGGGGTAGGATTAAGGTAGGAGATTACCGTAATGGTGATGCTGTCGATAGGCATAGGAGGACACTCCCCTCCCTTTGGCCAGCACCAAATTTGCCAGATGTCCATATCAAATGGACCTCCCTTCATCATGTGAAACACTGGTGGAGGCGTAATGAGCCACTCATCGGTCAGTTCAGGCGCTCAGCAGGGAACGTTCCTAGCCCGTCTCAATCATCAGACAAGTCAGGATGGGCAGGTTGCAAGTAGGAACGCCATCTATAAGTGGGGCTGTAAAAATCAGCCCTCGGAAATTCTTCAGCAATTCATCCACAGCTGTTACTTTTTGGCCCAATTTCACAAAATGGTGCATTAAAAAGTACCAATTAACGTGCAAAACTGCAAATAAATTAAAAGAAAATGGCCTTATCAACAGATACACCATTTCATCTGATGTAAGTAAATGGACTGTAAGTAAAAAAAATGACAATTATTTCAAAAAAATGAAATTTTATTTTGTGGTCACAAAAATAAAACAAGACATACAAGAAATCAATTTAGATCCACAGGAGATGAGTTCTCCCCTATATAGATTGCACAAAACTATTTGCCGTTTTATTGACTGGACGCATGTGTTCATTTTTATTCATCCGTGGAATGTGGGCATCACTGACTGGGCTAACATTTATTCCCCAGTCCTAGCTATCCTTGATGAAGATGGTGGTGAGCTGCCTTCTTGAATTGCAGCAGTCCATTTGATATAGGTAGGCCTACAATGCTTTAGGGAGGGTCTTCCAGGATTTTGACCCAGTGGCACTGAAGGAGCAGTGATATATTTCCAAGCCTAGATAGTGAGAGTTTGGAGGGGAATTTTCAGGTGGTGGTGTTCCCATGCATCTGCAACCCTTATCCTTCAAGAGGATAGTGGGTGTGGGGTTGGAAGGTGCTGTCTAAAGTTCTTTGGTGAATTTCTGCAGTGCATGTTGTAGATAGTAGACACTGCTGCTCCTGAGTGTCGATGGTGGAAGTTGTGTTCGTGGTGCCAATCGAGTGGGTGCTTCGTCCTGAATGGTGTCAGGCTACTTGAGTGTTGTTGGAGTTGCTCTCATCCAAACAAGTGGGGAGTAGTCCACCACACGCCTGACTTGTGCCTCAAAAATAATGAACAGGCTTTGAGGAATCAGGAGGTGAGTTACTCGCTGAAGGATTTCTAGCCTCCATCCTGGTGTTGTAGCTATTGTATTTACATAGCTAGTCCAGTTCAGTTACTGGTCCATGTGACAATCCAGTATGTTGCAAAAATCAATCATTTTTAATAGGTTACATGCCCCCCTCCACCATTACTGCCTTGGCTGCATGTAAGTTATTCTGAAGTTGCTGACTTGCATGAATAAATTTTTTGTTGACTTCCACCCATATCTTCTAGATAGTGGATGTCTGAATGGAAATATGACAGTGGCATAGTCTCAGCGTCATTACCTTGTATATATCCTGTAAAACTAACCCTATGGTATCAATGCTATTATTGTAAATTCAGTTTACCCAGTACGTATGAAGGTTAATGGCCCCATGATTACTGTCCTTACACACATTTCTGATTTCTTGATTCATGCTTTAGGGCAGCTTAAAGATAGTTTTGTCAAAACCTGTCACCCTGCACTCATCAGGACAAGTGATTGCCTTGAGAAATTAGCTAGCAAATGGCTGTCACGTATTATTTTTGAGTTGGAAAAGATAGTGTGTGTACATGCTTTTTTCTGTCTGCAAAGTGCACCCCTGTGTATCAAACAATACCCTCCACAAAACGTGTCTTTTTTCCTGCAATACTCAAGCTTTGTATTACCAAATGTCAAACTACACTTTGCTTGACACCAAAATTAACTTCAGGAGCTATTAAATTAGTCCCACCTTTTTTTTTATTTTCAACTTCATTTGACAGATTGATTACGGATTTAAGGTATTTTCTCTCAGAAGGATCATAGAATTCCTAGTGTGGAAGCAGGCCATTCGGCCCATCAAGTCCACACCCGATCCTCAAGAGAGAATCCTACCCAGACCTGCCCCCCTCCCGTAACCCTGCATTTCCCATGGCTAATCCACCTGGCATGCACATTTCTGGACACTACAGGGCAATTTAGCATGGCCAATTCACCTAGATTGTATATCTTTGGATTGTGGGAGGAAACTCACACAGACACAGGGAGAACATGCAAACTCCACTCCACTTGAAGGTGGAATCAAAACCAGACCCCTCGTGCTCTGAGGCAGCAGTGCTAACCACTTAGTCACCAGGCTGTTCTCAACTGTGGTTTTCGCATGCTCTATTATCAGGACTGTTCCCACCCCACTTCCACCATTTCAATTTTGATTATCTCTTAAGTTTCCTTGAATATTTAGTTCTGATCAATGACCATTCAAACGCATCTTCAAGTGAGTGACAGAATCAAACAGACCCATTGCTATTTGCACTAATATTTCATCTATTTTCCGTTGAATGTTTAACTCGCTTAGATATAATTCATTTAATGTTAATTCTTTTCTATAGTTCCCTGATGCTACGATGAAGATTTTTGAAGGCATTGTGATTGTAAAACATAAACAGAATGCGTGTGATGATTTGTATGTTCAGAAGCATTCATCTTTCACTGTGTCAAACTAGACAATATGGATTCTTGTAATTCACTAAACCAAAAACAAAGAACTACTTATGCTGGAAATCTGAAACAAAAACAGAAATTGCTGGAGAAACTCAGCACATGTGGCAGCATCTGTGGAGAGAAAGCAGAGTTAATGTTTCAGGTCCAGTGACCCTTCTTCGGAGTTCTGAAATGTTAACTCTGCATTCTGTCCACACGTGCTGAGTTTCTCCAGCAATTTCTGTTTTTGTTTCAGATTTCCCGCACCTACAATTCTTTGTTCTTTTTTTGTTCAGTGACTTCACAAAGAACAGGTCTCACAGAGTCCAAGGTATAATCACTTCCTTCACTTACATAAATAATATGTCATTCCCAACCCTCAGATAGATATTCAATGCCACTTGAATGTAAAAGAGATGATAAAAGGCAACGTTTTTAGATATTTACCTAAAATTATCTGCCAGCTGTGAGTTTGAGGGATCTGCAAGCTCAATTGCATGTTGTAGCTGAGTGTAAGCATCATCTTAGGTGTTTCCACATTGCCTGCAAGTTGTATGCCCACAGTAGTCTCTTGATTGAACAAATAGGAAGGTGTTCAGGACTGCGCACCTCTCAGTACAATCAATTTCATTATCAATGTAACAAACACCTGTAATTCTTCACTGGTGCAAGACATTTTGTCTAGTTGCTTCTAGATTGTTCTGACTTTTGAAATCTAGAACAGGTGTTAATTTTCACAGTAATTCCCCACTAATAGCAAGGAGACAAACTGACCAGATGATGCGTTTCGGCATTGCTTACTTAGCACTAATTGCAAAGCAACCATCTAGCAAAATGAGCTAAACGCCACCTTCCCAAAAGTATATGTAAAGGAGTGGAAAGATGCTCTGATTCACCTCAATGGTTCTTCCATTATCATTTGCACTTTTAATTCATCTATTTTCTTTTGAATGCCTAACTCATTTAGACACAATTCATTTAATGTTGACTCGTTGCTATTGCTCCCGGATGCTACAATGAAGACTTTTGAAGACACTGTAATTGTGAAAAATAAACAGAGTGCATGTAATGATTTGCGTATTCAGAGATATTTATCTTTCACTGTGTCAACCTTGACAATATGGAATCTTGTAATTCACAAAACAAAAAGGAACAAAGAAATACTGACGCTGGAAATTTGAAATAAAAACACAAATTGCTAGAGAAACTCAGCAGGTCTAGAAGCATCAGTGGAAGAAAGCAGAGTTAATGTTTCAGGCCCAACAACTGATAAACTCTATTGCAGTAAAACTTTGCATCACATTCAGTGTTTCAAGAGGCACTGGATCATGGCGACACTTTGCGTTTTGCACGCGAAAAACACTTTTAACTATATTTTTATATGCATGTGATAATAAATCTAAATATAATTCTAATTCTTTAACTTCCAAGGTTATTTCAGGGACAAGCATATAACTATTGGTTTCAATCTGAACTGTGGGCTTCAATGCATTGTTCAATACATCAGAAATAAAAGTGATGAGAAAGAGAACATTCCCTGTGCTTATTTACACAAGATCACTCGTTTCAAAATTAAGCACTTTTCTGTTTTTATTCAAGACTTATTCATGCCAACTGAACACAGACAAAGATCTGTAATGTTAAAACTGCATTATTGCCAGGGGCTTAGTCATCACATTTCTGAGTATGCAATAGCGTTAAACTTTGTAAGTAAAAATGGAGTTAGAATTCAAACTAAATGTGGGATTTGGAAGCTTAGCAGTTTTGAACATATTTTGGAAAGAATAAAAGATGCCAGGGAATGATCATACATTGTAATGTCTTAACATCTCGATTGTATAAAATAGTAAATATTAATGGATACACTAACATCTTTGCATTTCATTAAGTTCTGTCTGTCCAACTTCTGTTCAGAATGAACATACTTGCTAGTTATGTGAGTAATTCATATCAGAATTATACTTCTATATTCACTCGTGGAACATGGGTGATGCTGGCTTTGCCAGCATTTATAGGCCACCCTTAGTTGCCTTTGAGAAGGTTGTGGCGAGGACCTGCCTTCTTGAACTGCTGCAGTCCGTGTACTGTAGGTAGACCTATAATGACATTAGGAAGGGGATTCCAGGATTTTGACCCAGCAACGCTGAAGGAACGACAACATGTTTCCAAGTCAGGATGGTGAGTAGCTTGGAGGACCACTTGCTGGTGATCCTGTTCCCATGTATGTGCTGTCCTTGCCCTTCTAGATGGAAGTGGTCACTGGTTTGGAAAGTGCTATCTGAATATCCATGAAAAATCATTTTTCCAAGTATTTTAGTCTAAAAGATTTAAGGTGAACACTTGTAGTAAATAGTTTAGCATAAGGTTCAAAGTCAGATTTCCACGTAAATGTTCTGGTCTCGTATTAGAATTAAGAATGACAAAAGTCACAGGGCCCTTCACCTAAGGTTGGGTCACGAAATGGTCATATTGATAGGTTTATGTTCATTGAACCCTATGGTACTCACCATGGTTCAAGGTGGCAAAACACTTCAATTAAAGTTGTCAGGTTGTGCATGGTGCCTCATTGAGAAGCATCCAATTGCACAAAGATTTTTAAAAAATAGATAAATTGTGCAATGATACAAAGTGGATACTCTCATTGAGTCAGGGGCAGACCTTTGTAGCATCTGCAGTCATGTCATACTTCATAACGTTTGGTATCACAAGAGAAAAAAATTGTTCTGTATTCCATATTCTTAATCAGATGTTCACCCCATATGCAAATCTTGAATATTCTGACTTCAACCTCACAAACAAATTGCTGAGTTGACTTAATGCTTACAGTGCAAATTCATAGTCAGCAATGTAAATCATGATTTTTTTTGGTAATGATAGGGTTTTAGCTGGACTGATTAAACTCATATAGCTGAAGCATGCCTTACTGCTGTTCCTTTATTGAGCCGCAGCCGTTTTTGCAGCTAAAAATATTCCATGCATTTAAAATACTTGCCATTTGCCATTGCCTTTATCTTAACAGATGCACATCCTATGCAAATACTTTGAAGGGTGTGATTTTTGTCACAGAGGTTTTTCATTCAAAACAGCGTGATATCTTAAAAACAAAATGCTTTTTTAGTGACTGAAAACTTGATAAAAACAGGAAGCGCTGAAAATACTCAATGAATCTGGCAGCATCTGTGGAGAACAAAACAGTGTGAATATTTTGCACAAAACAGTGTGAATATTTTGAATCAAATCTGACTCTTCTTTAGAGCCCGGTTCTGAAATAGTGCCATCTCTTCATAAACTGTTATTGAAACAAATGGAATAAAATCCACTTGAGAGATTAACAGTGTTGGCTGTATTGTATTGTTACTTTGAGGGATTTCACAAATGATTTGGTGCCACAGTTGTGAGTGTTTTAGGAAAGTGGATCTCGAAAGTAAAAGGATTTATGAGTTAAACTTCCATATAGAATAAATCCAGGTATTCCTCAGATATATCTTAATGCTACCAATGACAATATTTGGTATTCCACTGTTCCTGGTCATGATCAATGGGATTTCTCATTCTATAGTTCAAGAGTTTGCATTTTAAACAATTACCCTACCATTCTGGTGTTTAAGACAATGCAGCCTTGTAAATGCACTTTATAAGTAAGAGTTGCCTCCTGTCAGACTTTTGGATGAAAAGTTCTTAACGGTTTACAAATGGAAGCATGATTTGTTTAATTAAGTGTCTTTCTTTTCTCAGTTACATCTGTATTTTCTGACATACAATTATTGAAGGCAATGTGGACCTTATTGAATCTAATCAACAGTGAAGCATATTTTAGAAATAAATTGCACCCTCATTGTCACATTGCTATAAATTACTCTAATATGGTAACTTTAACTCTGAGTCATCATACAAATAGACCTTCACTAAGCAAGGATGTAAACTACTTTTTTTTGTTTAAAAAGCATGAGATGGGGTTGAAACTATATTCAGGAACAACTTCAGTTGACAATTGACAATTCTCTTGACATTTCAGAAGTAGGTCAGATTCACCTATACTGGACTTCTTGAGCCCTTGAGTTACCATGCCACGTTTGAAATTGAATGTGTTAAGTGAAATTCCATTGAATTCCATGTTTGAATAGACTGTCTTCACTTACTGTCCAAGTTCACATATTCACAAGTTGTTAAAGCAGTGATGTAGTAGGGATTCAAGCAGCAAATGAGAAAATGCACAGAGCTTATTTTTAAATGTCTACATTGAACAGAAGGTATATCAATAGCAGTGCACCTTTAGTTTATTTCGAACCCTTTTATTTTCCAAAATGGGAACATCGCCTCCATATATGTTAACAATTTAGGGATCTTTATTATTTCCTAATTGTTTTCTTCATTCTACTGAGGGGGACTGGCTCAAAGCAGGAGTGAAAGTGTATGATAACACCATGTATGGAATTCCCAGTGTCTGTTCGTACATGGGCTGGATTTCTTGGGAATGCGAGCACTGGTGATGGAGTTCAGAGGAAATCCTGAGATATTCAACACTAGTTGGTCAGTTCAGGTTTTACTGGATGCAGATGAGCTTAACAGAATTAAGTACTGAGGACAGTGGTGTTAACAAGTAATAAGGCAGACACAGATGAACCTTGGCTGCTCTGCCACATACCTGCATTAACTGATCAATTTTGAATAATGAAACCTCTAATTGTCACCAACCTGAAGATTATTGAGGCTAACACCAACATAAATTTCATAGATCCTTATATTTTATTCTTTTTATGTTACTGACAGGATTGAATTGTGCACAATTGAACTCTGAACTCTTGTGTTTTCTGACTGACTGACAGACTCAGAGAGAAATTTCTTACTGATTTATTCTTTTAAAAGTTTCACTGTGGTCACTTTTCAATGTCCTAGAATGCCGATCTTGTCCGCAGACTAACAGTAAAAAAAAAGTTGAGTGAATAGATCGGATCCCATACACTTACAAATCACAATGGTGAGTTTCTCCATGAGCTCAGTAAGTAAATGCACCATGCTGTGTGCTATTATGTGTTATAGATCAATGGGAAATAAAGAATTAATCCAACATTTGATTGCTTGTCTGTGCTAAAGTTACTGATCTCAGCAATGATCATGCTGGAGGCATTATATTTGCCTTCAGTAACACCGAACTTGCAAGCCAATGGAAACTTACATTCCAGTCATAAGCACCATCTGAAGGGCATTGTGGCAAATACATATGCAATGACAATGTGATAAGGCTTGACTGTGATGCCCCCACAATTGAATAGCTTGCTAGCACTCATCCAGCAGGCTTACAAGTGAGGACAGTTGTTTTGTTACCCTCCTCCAACCCCAAAGAGTTACCTGTCCCTGCAAATCCATGGCATTATGTCAATCATAGGATCCAACATGAATGTGAGAAACTGAAACATGTTATTTCTTGTGTTCTATCACATATCAGCGTGGGGTGGCATAGTGGTTAGCACTGATGCCTCGCAGTGCCTGGAACCCATGTTCAATTCCACCCTCGGGTGACTGTCTGTATGGAGTTTGTGCATTCTCCCTCTGTCAGCGTGGGTTTTCTCTGGGTGCTCCAGTTTCCTCCCACAGTCCAAAGATGTGCAGGTTAGGTGGATTGGCCATGCTAATTTGCCCATAGTGTTCAGGGAGGTGTAGGCTAGGTGGGTTAGCCTTGGGAAATGCAGGGTTACACAGATGGGGTTGGTTTGGGTGGGATGCTCTCCAGAAGGTCAGTATGGACTGAATGACCTGTTTCCACCCAGCAGGGCTTCTACAACTTCATATTTTCTTGATCCATTCATGTAATGCATTAAAATCTCCTTTTGCTAAAACAATATTTTCCAGCAATATTAAAGGTAGATGAAGCTATATTCCTATGAGCCAGCGGTGTCAAAATGACAATGTAAAATGTCACATCCTTGCCCATGTTAACCATCTTTACTACTACCTAACAGACTCCTGTAAGGGAAGGTAGGTCATGCTGTGTGGAAATGCTGAACTGCAGGAGATCTATATGCCATTTTAAGGACTGCGAAAAATATCAAACCAAATTAATATTTCAGTGTCAGTCAACCTAGAAGCTACATGCAGGAGGAAATGTTTCTGGTAGGCTAAATTCTGGCACATACAAGCTACCATGATGATGAAATTGAGCTGGACTTCATCAAACAAACCACTTTCGTCTGGAGCACATACCACAACAGGTCAAATTGGTAGTTGAAGACATTGCATTTCATACTGAAAGAATTTATCAATATTACTTTCCTGGCTCTTGAATTCATTGTCCTTGTAATGTTAGTAGGTTTAATATGAGCATTTGAAATTCTGTAGAATTCACCACATTCTAAGATTGAATCAGTTAGCATGACTTGTAATCCTCAGTACTGCTTGAATCTTTTCTCTAGTTTAGACTACCTGAACATCAGATAGACTCAAAACAGACTTTCTGTTCCACCACTGAACACGGTTTCAAATTAAATGCATTCTAAATGCATTATCAATGCTTTATCACTGACTACACCCGAGGCAAAATGATTCTGTGGATCGGTAAATCACAAAGCACCTCTTGAAGTAGCTTCAAAACTGATCAATTTACACAGCATAGTCAAACTTTATTATCTGTCCAGTTTATTAGGTTTTTATTTCACTAGATCAGTAACCAAACAGGGATCAAGCAAAAATAATTTCAGAGCTGTGAGCACCTAATTGGAATAATTCTGTTTCAACTCAAATGAGTTTATTTAATGGAATTAGTCAACACAATAAGAACTGGCCATTTCTCTAGACAAGCTATCAAGCTAAGAAAATTGTTCAGAATATTAAATCCTCAAAAATCAGGACAAATCTCACTCAGTTAATTTCCACCTCTTCAATTTCCTCTCAACTAGTGAAGGTAAACAGGTAAACATCTATGGAGAGAAAGCGGAGGTAATATTTTAGGTTATTTGACCGGAAATGTTAACTCTGATTTCTCTCCACAG
Source organism: Rhincodon typus (assembly GCF_021869965.1). NCBI lineage: Eukaryota > Metazoa > Chordata > Chondrichthyes > Orectolobiformes > Rhincodontidae > Rhincodon > Rhincodon typus. The sequence goes on from NC_063341.1 coordinate 9,129,574, forward strand.
ATGCTGCCAGACCTACTGAGCTTTTCCAGAAATCTCTGGTTGTTTCTGATTTACAGTATCTGCAGTTCTTTCCCTTTATTTAAGAGATTGAAGGGGTTATCGGCATGACTGTCAAACAGCATTGACTCGCCAATATTCACAATATTCAGTTAAGTTTCTGATAGGGTCAATTATCTCCGGAGCTATTTTCCAGCCTTGTTCTAAACCTCAACAAAAGAGTTGAATTCCAAAACTAAGTTGAGAGTAATTACCCGTGATGTTACATAGAAGGGCAAAGGAAGGAGATGAACAATTTTCAAGCTCTCTCTCCAAGTCCTTACTTGGAACCTTGTTGCTTCTTTGTTTATCCTGGATCACAATCCTTGAACTACACCCCTAACTTCCACCCCAAATAAGCCTGTACGATCATCTTCACCACACAGACTGTACAGGATCAAGGCAGTGGCACACCACGACTTTCTCGAGGGCAGTTCAGAATGGGTAATAAGTGCTAGCCTTGCCAGAGACTAATAGAGGTAAACTGCTATAATCGCCACAGGCTGCTCGCTTCCACAGGATACACAGACACAAAATGGGTTTTATCACATTCCTCGTCCCATCAATCAATCTAGTGAATCTCGTCAGGTTATACTGCCTCTAGTGTATATCCTTTCTTGTACATAGACTTAAAAACTGCAGAAAATTGGAGAAGATTAAGCACTGATTTTACTTGCTTTTAGTAAACAATGGATTAGATAAAAATAAAGTGAAAAACATCGATTTTAACACAAAGTAACCTGTGGGGAAAAAAAATCTACCAAGGTGTGTTACTGTGCAAAGATACAAAGGCAAAGGTAGTTCTTTCTCTCTCTATCCCTCTTAATAGATACCCATAAGGTTCTGGTGTGGCCATATAAATTTAAACCCAGGAATTAAATTTTCTTCTATGTCAAGCAGAGCCACTTGAACTGCATTCCAGCTGACCTGGTCCCAAATGCTCTAATGGATTCAGGTTTTACCCAAAATGTCCCAAACACAGGTTGGTTTCCTTGTCAGAACCTGAAACCTAGCAACAGATTAAAAAAAAACTGGTTGAAAAAAATCCCAAGTTTAGGCATTAATTCTGCGGGCGAATAAATGAATTACTGAAAATATTAGCTTGACAGCGTGAAATTCTAAGCTATTAGAATCTACAATGAAAGAAAGGAATGAGACTCTAATGCAGTCAATGACCTGGATAAATTTATACCAAATTGCAAAGCATAAAACACAATTTACATTTATTTATTATAGATTTGCTGAGGGTTTCATCACTTTATCAGGCTGTTTCAGGCTTTCAGCATCTGCAAAATTTTGCTTTTTAAGGAACTTAAAATTAGAAACATATTCTTTCTTCTCCAGGCAATTACAGCATAGAGAACTGGAGGCAAACTGAATACGGTGGCAAGCCAAATTGTCCAATAGAAAAAATACCCAGAATGCAGACAGATAGAAAGTGGATTATTCTGCACCTATTCCATCAGTGCAAAGCATGTGCAACCTGGCTAGATTGTTAGGACTAATGCCCTGTGCTCTACAGACACCAGTAAACGTTTGATCTGAAATAGGTTGGGACAAATTTTGGCATCTCAAGAAAATGGCAAAACAGGGAATAAGGTTTTCAATTATATAAATACTCCTATTATAGCCCTTCATAAAGCTTGACCGCTGTGACTGGGACATGTGAAGGACTAGCTTGCTGTGATCGTCAATTAAGGCAAGTTACTTTTAGAAATATTGCAGAAATTATTGGTAAGGCTCAACAAAGCACATTAAGATTGCTTGTATGTTTTGTGCTACCTGCTCAGAACAATGGTTGCAATGTCCCTTTAGCTAATCATGCTGCTGAGTGGCTGCACAGTTTAGCAAGTGGCCCAAGAATGCGTGAGCTGAAATGCTTCAAGTCAAAATGCACACACCGAAGCTAGCCTACACCTCTGAAGGGCGGTGGGGTGGGGGAGGGGCGGGGGGATGTTGGTGGTGCATTATTGCTGCAGTAAATGCTGGTATTAAATTTCCCCCCTGAAAAGTGAGGCTCTCATTTTTAGGCCATGGCTCTTAGTCTTAAAGACCCCCAACTGGCCGAAAATTTCTCTCTATCTAACCTGTTCATCGCCCTTACTAACAGAAGTTTCAATCAAATGACTCCTTAAATCTTTTACATTCCAGGGAATGCAGCTTCATCTTGTTCGATCTCTCCTTACGCTTGTGGTTCAGGACTGGGTTTTCAGTACGGAGTTGGGAACCCAATTGCTGAATCATTTCTGTGTCACAACATTGCATCACATCAGCAATAGTGAATTGATGAGACTTTGAAGGGTAATGCTCCAAATTGGCCGAGGGGAGAGTACAGCGTTGAGGCAACCTGGAGGTAGGATATCATGAGGGAAAGAGATGTCAGAAGCTGCCATGACTGGATTTGTCATTGCCTGGCAGAATGAAAGAAGAGCTTGGAGGACCAGAGAGTTTGGCCTAAGTAAACATCCTCTGATAGACCCGTGGTTTCTTGATCTTCCCTTGAATCATTAATGAGTGCAGTCTCTGAGCAGGGATATGTGATCTTCCCTCTCTCTCTGGAAGAAGTGGTTCCCCGCTCAGACTGAGATATACATGCATTGAGTTTATTGCAGAATTCAGCAGCCAGGAAATCATTCTGATGATATGGGTTCAGTGAAGAAATTATAATGTCATAGATTTCTTACAGTGTGGAAAGAGGCCCTTCAGTCCATTGTGTCTGTGCCAGTCATCAAACATGAACTTATTCTAATCTTAGCTTCCAGCATAGCCCGCTGCCTTGTGTACTATGGTGATTCAAGTGCTCATCTGAACAGTTATTAAATGCCTTGTGGGTTCCTGCTTCTACCACCCTTTTAGGCAGTGAGTTCCAGATACTCAACGTCCTCTGGCTGAAAAAGTTTTTCTCTAAACCTCATGCTCCTTACCTCAAAAATATGCCCCGTGTTTATTGACCTCTCTACTAAAGGCAAAAGTTTCTCCCTGTCTACCCTATCTGTGCCCCTTATAATTTTGTATATCTCAGTCATATCCTTCTTCAGTCTCCTCTGCTCCAAGCAGAAAAAACCCAGTCTTTCCAATCTCTCTTCAAACATAAAACGATCCAGCAAACGCAACCTCCCAGTAAACCTCATCTGCACCCTCTCTAGTTCAATCACATCATTGCTATAGTGTAATGAACAGAATTGCACAAAGTCCTCCAGCTGTGGCCTACCTAACGTTATATACAGCTCCATTATAACCTCCCTGCTCTTGTATTGAATCTCATCATTAATACAGTTAAGTATCCCAAATGACTTCTAAACCACCTAAACTACCTGTCCTGCCATCTTTAAGGATCTATTGACTTGCATACCTCTAATCCTCTGTACTTCCTAGGGTCCTAACATTCAATATGCATTCCCTTGCTGTGTTAGTCTTCCTAAAATGCAGCAACTCATAACTTCCGATATTAAATTCTATTCGCCATTGTGCAACACATTTAATCAGCCTGTCTATATCATTACTGTTGCCTCAGGCTTTCCTCCTTGTTATTTACCAGATCAATCTTCATGTCATATGTAAACTTACTGATCATGATCTGTGGACCTAGGTTTGAATCCCACCACAGCAGATGATGGAATTTAAATGCAATTGAAAAGAAAACTGGAATTAAGAGTCTAATGATGCCCATTAATCCATTGTCAATTGTGGAAAAAACTCATCTGGTTCACTAATGTCCTTTAGGGAAGAAAACTGCCACTGTTACCTGATCTGGACTATGTGTGACTCCATACATCTGGTTGACTCTTAACTCTGGGCAATTAGGAACGGGCAATAAATGCTGGCCTAGCCAGAGACGCCCTCACCCCATGAATGAATAAAAAGTAACATCTGTGGACAGAAAGCAGTATTAATATTTCAGGTTCAGTTCTGAATAGGGTCACTGGACCCAAAACATCTCTGCGTTCTCTCCACAGTTGCTGCCAGACCTGCTGAGTTTTTCCAGCAACTTGTGGTTTTGTTTCTTGAACACTACCCGCTGTTTTCTGCCCACTAAGCCAATTATGGACATAATTTGCCAAAGTGCAACTGAATTCCACGGGCTCTTGGCTACTTCACCAATCTGCCATGTGAAGCATTGTGAAAAACCTCAAACTCATAGAGTCACATAGCATACAAACAGACGCTTTGGTCCAACTAGTCCATGCTGACCATGTTCCCAAACTAAACCAGTGCCACCTACCTGCAATTGGCCCATATCCCTCTAAACCCTTCCTATTGATGTACTCATCCACATGTCTTTTAAGCATTGTAACTGTACCTGCATCCACCATTGCCTCTGGCAGTTCTTGCCACGTATGACCAACTCTGTGTAAAAAAGTTACCTCTCATATCCTTTTTAAATCTTTCTCCTGTCACCTTAAAACTACGCCCTCTAGTTTTGATCTCCTCACTTCAGGGTAAAGACCTCATCTGTACCCCTCATGATTTTATAAACCTGTATAAGGTCACCCCTCAACCTCCTACGCTCCAATGGAAAACAGTCCCAACCTATCCAGCCTCTCCCTATAATGCAAACCCTCCATTCCCAGCAACATCCTGATAAATCTTTTCTGAACTCTCTCCAGTGTAATAATATCCTTCCAATAACAGGGCGGCCAGAACTGCACACTGTACTCCAGAAGAGGCCTCGCCAACATCCTACACAACCTCAACATGACATCCCAACTCCTGTTTTCAATGGTCTGAACAATGAAGGCAAACGTGCTAAATGCCTTCTTAATAATCCTATCTGCCTGTGACACAAATTTCAAAGAATTATGCACCTGAACCCTCTAGACCTCTCTATTCTACAACACTACCTAGGGCCCCAGCATTAATTGCATAAATCTTGCCCTTGTCTATTTTAGCAAAATACAATGCCTTGCATTTATCCAAATTAAACTTTATCTGCCACGCCTAAGCCCATTGACCCAATTGATCAGGATGCCTTTGTAATCTTAGATAACCTTCTTCACTGTCTACTAAACCTTCAAATTTTGCTGTCATCCACAAAATTACTAATGATGCCTCCTCTCTTCTCAACCAAATCATTTATGTAAATGACAAACAAAAGTAGACACATTATCGATCCCTGTGGAACACCGTTGGTCACAGGCCTCCAGTCTGAAAAACAACCCTTCACCATCACCCTCTGTTTCCTACTGTAAAGCCAACTTTGAATCCAAATGGCAAGCTCATTCTGAATCCGATGTGATCTAATTTTACTAATTAGTCTCCCATGTGAAACGTTATCAAAGGTTTTGCTCAAGTCCAAGTAAACAATATCCTCCGCTCTGCCGTCATCAATCTTTAAATTGCTTCCTCAAAAAAACTCAGTCAAGTTTGTGAGACGCAGATTTCCTGACACAAAACCATGCTGAATATCCTGAATCAGTCTTCACCTCTCCAAATGCACGTAAATTCTTTCATTCAGAATCACCTCCAACAACTTATCCACTAGTGATGTCAACCTCACAGGTCTATAATTCCCAGATTTCTCCTTACAACCTTTCTTAAATAAAGACACAACATTAACCACCCTCAACTCCTCTGGCACCTCACCCATAGTTACAGATTGTACAAATATTTCTGCTAGGGGCCCCGGAATTTCCTCCCTAACTTCCCACAACATCCTGGGATACAGATGATCAGATTTTTTATGCATCTTCACGTTTTCTAAGACCTCTATCACTTCCTCTTCTATTATGTGCACTGTTTTCCAAACATCAATATTTATTTCCGTGAGTTCTATGGCCTCCATTTCTTTCTACACAGTAAAAACTTTATGAAATATTCATTTAATATGTCTCCCATGTTCTGAGGTTCAACTTAAAGATGACCTCGTTGATCTTTCAGGGGCCCTACTCTCACTCTAGTTGCTGTTTTACTTTTAATGTACTTGTAGAATTTCTTTGGATTATCTTTAATCTTACCTACCAAGGTTATCTCATATCCCCTCACTGCCTTCCTGATCTCCCCCTTAAGAATGCCCTTATGTTCTCTATGCTCTTCAAGGGATTTATTTGATCCCAGTTGTCTGCATCTAATATATGATTCTGTTTTATTCTTGACTAGAACCTCAATATCTTTATTCATCAGACTACATCAGCTGCATTACCCCATTTCCACACCTAATCACCTCCTCAAAAAGTTCAATCAAACTTTTTAGACACAATCTCCCCTTACAATACCATGCTAACTGTTTTTGATTAATCCTTGGCTCTGCAAGTGATGATTAATTCTGTCCCTCAGAATTTATTTCCAATAGTTTCCCTTCCGTGGATATAAGACTCACTGGCCTGTATTTTTCTCTTTTATCCCTCCTACCCTTCTGGAATGATGGGAGCTTATTAGCTATCCTCCAGCTTTCTGGTGCCCCTCCTGTGGCTAGAGAGTATCTGAAAATTAATGTGAAAGTCCCTGCAATCTTGTCTTTTGCATACTAAATCAGCTTGGGATAAATTTCAATTGGGCCTGAGGAATTATCTAAAACAGTTAATACTGCCGTATTTTCAACGCCAATTCATTTAAGTATGTCACATTCCCCCTCCCTGATTTCTGAACATACATCATCCTTCTCCACAGTGAAGTGAAGTTTTTTAATAAACTGTTAAAATCAGGAAAGGGGAATGGCAAATGACACCCGGGAATCAGGTCTCTAACTCTGTCAACACCTAGATGAGATGATTGGAACGTGTGCTCACAATTCCCCTTCCCATTGTTAGGAAGCCAGTTGAATCATTAAGACTTCAAAAGCCTCACACATGTATAACAATACCCTTTATTTGTATCCATTTGGGCTGTGTAAGCCAGCAAGCTGTAACATCAGCACAGGATGTTCCACATCTTATTACCATTGATTCTGCCGAGTAATAAGGATAGGCTCTCTTGGAATGTTTTCATTCACTTAATTCAGTGAGCAAATGTTCAACAGGCAGTTTTAGACCATGAGAGACAAGGAGGCAGAGAAGATGACTATGTGTCACCAAAAGGTTGTTGTTAGCTGCCGCCATGCAACTGGGACACAGAACAGCGTATGCAGTAGGGCTTTACTCAGAGCAAGTCGAGAGCTGGAATTAAACCAGTAATTAGATGCTGGAGTGCAGTCATGTGAAGCCCAGTGGGACGTAATCTCAGGAGAAGACATTTAGTAGCTGGGAAGTGAGCAGTTGTTGGCAGCAGTAAGTCTGACTAGCTGGGGCCACACTTGTGTTTAGGCACTTGAGTATATCCCAGCCAAAACAGGAGGAAGCTTCCTGAAAAAAAAATATCAGTTCAGCTTGAAAATAAAACCAGCAGCCTATATCTGGGAGCACAGGGAAAGACAACAGCGACACAAACTCAACAAAGTTAACTACTTGGCTAATATAATGTTGAAACTTGGCTCATGATTAGACACTTGTGAACAATCTCAAAAGTCCTGAAAAATTTGGACCATGAAGAAGAGATTGAACAACCAGGACATGAACAATTGTTAAGTAATCCAAGTCGAAGTAACTCCTGAAGAAATTCATATGCTAGGTTTCCAAAACGATATTCCAAAATCCTTTGTGAAAGAGGGATAGCTTTATGGCACGAATGCCTGGATGGATTGCTTAGAAATCCATGGGATCTGTCTTGACTGCCTCTGTGATGTTCAACTATAGTTTGTCTGGTAACCTATATTTGCCTCATGTTAATTATGGATGTTAGAGTAATTGAATTGAATTGAATTGAATTAACTTTATTGTCACATGTACTTAGATGAGTATAAAAGATAAAAGTTGCCATTTATAGTGCCATTTAGTTATAAAGGCACCCAGGTACAGATTCTTCAGCACAAGTTTTCTTTGGAAAAGAAATCATAAAATAAGGAAATAAAAAGTCCAGCACTGCAAATTGTAGGAATAAATTAGAAAATAGAGAAATAAAAAGTTCAGAACAATGGTCCTTCCAACCCAGTCCACTCTGGCACCAGGCCTTCAGCCCGTGCAGGCCCTTGACCCCAGACCATGCCAGGCTTCACCTTGAGAATAAGAAATATGGGATTATTTTGCTTTTCTAACTGTGCATTGTAAAGTTCATTGTGTTTGCTCAAACCATAGAGTCTTGTAGCTTTATTCTTTTGGTAAGTACTTGGGATTTCAAACAATGTCTGCTTTAAACTTAAAAAAAGTTACTCATCCTGAACCAGATCTAATCATAAAGTTGGTGGTCTAATAGAACCATAGAATGTTACAGTACAGAACCTTACATGGTATTAGCTCTACATAAATTTAGCAGACTTCTCTGGAACTGTAAGTTATTTTGGGTGTTAATGAGCAGAGAATATCATAACATTTGACATGAATGCAATGTTTGAATTGATGAGGGAGAGTACACTCTTTAATACTCTTTTAATCTTTAACCCATTGGAATATAGGGTGTGTGACCAATGAATGATGTCTTGAACTGTTGGTTGGTGCTGCACCTCCACATACTCATCCTCATTGAGGAGACAGACCAGCAGATGGAGAGTGTGTCATCACATCATAATGCATGCATAATGGAAACACAGGAAGCTAATCAGAACAGAGCCATTTGATAGTGCAATGTGCAGCTGAAGGTCACCTCTGCTTAGGGCATGTTGCTACTGTATAACTACTGCAACCTGTCAGGTGTGCTGTCAGGTAACACTGCTGCTTCTCTTAGTCCAAATACCTCCTGTAACGGCACTTATCAAATGAATCATGAGGCCTCGGAATTCTACCCAAGGGTTAAAAATAATAGCCTTGTAAAACTATGGGTGGATATGAAAATTTTGACCATTTGGCAATGTATCAGTTTGCCAGCACTGTACCATTCTTTGGCCCTTTCTTAAATACATAATCTGTAATTGACAGACAATCAACTAAATAGGGTTAATGGCCTATTGAAGTACCTTGTCAGAGGTGACTGGGGTTTTCCATTCAGCCTGCAGGTCCCACCAATCCCTCCCCACTGAGGCACAGTAAAGGAGACCACTGACTGGATGTGACCTCTCAGCAGGTGCCAGAGGGCCCAGGGCTCCAGGCCGGTTTTGAGGCACTCCGCACCTACCTGACTACCACTGCACCTGCCCAGTGGAGTGACCCCCACCCCACAGTGGAAGCCTGGCTGACGAGACCATTTTGACATAAAGAGGTTTTGCAAAGACAATTCTTCAAGATGGAACCACTGCGATCCCTGTCACCTGAAATGCTCGTGCCATGTTGGACAACAGCCCACCCACCGTCCTTAACTGGGCAATAAGCCTTGGGTGGTCAACTCAGAGAAAAAGATCACTGCCAAGTGACATGCCTAATACAAGCTGATGCTTTCTTTGCGTTAACATTTCACCAATTCTTACAATAATTTTCGATCTCTATTCTCCAGAAATGTGATAAGCAGGAAGATTGAATTCCAGCTCCTAACCAAATTGAAACCACATTTCAGTGTTACTATATGATATTCCTTTAGGGATATTAATGTTTCTAACCTACAATTTTGTTTTGAATGGCTTATGCCTTCATATAAACACCATTCAATCTTGATAAAGGAAGAAGATGCCTAGAGATTTTATTATTTGGTTGCTTGGAAGAACTGACAACTTTCCAATACATCCTTGCTGATGGATATATTGAAAGGTATTCCATGTGAAATGTGCTGCTGTAAATTATTACTAATCTGGAGGGGAAATGTTTTCCCTTAGCATTTTATCATTTCTACCTTTCAGACAGATCAAGAAACATAGTGCAAATTACGTGAAATCTCTTCTTAATTAATATGGTAAATGACAGTTAACTCAGGGCAAACTAACACAAGATGTAAATTAGCAGATCTGTAAGGGATTTTTTTCCAACACTATTTTCTCACACCAAATACCTGACAACAGTTCCTGGAAACTGCTTCTTTTTCAGTATGAAGTTTGCATCTTACACTGTGGCAGACTCAGTGAATGTGGCCCGAGGCAAGTAATTAGTATAGTTCTTGCCAATACCACAATGGTATTTAAATTGGATTCCCAGTAGGTCTCTTGCCAATCCGGAAGGCAGAAGGGTTTGCATCTCTAAATCACTGTGTACCTGATGAAACTATAAATCAATTCTATTTTTTACAATTACACAATTCGGGCAAGCTAGAATATACCATACAGCACAAGTCATTTACCACATTTATGGTTGCAATAACTGTTTAAACAATCTTTTGTTCTCCTACTATTTACATCAAGATAACAAAAAACCCAAAAACTGAGGACGCTAGCAAGAAGGAAAGAAACTATTTATATGCACTGTTGTACAGGGTAATGGTTCTGAAGGGATGAATGTACATATTACATTCGTTTGATCCATTCTACCAATGTCTCACACAGTCTGTGGGTGGAGACAAGGAGTTTTTTCCCAGTTTTTGGAGGAAGCAGATGTACATCTACCAGTTCCCTCAGACCTGAGTGATTTTGCCTAACCAAATGTAAATGTACTTATTTCTATCAGGCAATGAGCCTCCTTGATATCTGAGAACAGTGTTTCTCCTGTAGATTCTCTATGTTGGCAATCTTCTGCCTTTAATCATTAGATTGGTCCAAGACAAAGCAAAGTCAAAGGAGAATTAGTGACAGCAAACTACACTCATCCAGTAACAAATACTGGCAGAGGTGGCACTGTGAACAAGGTGCCAGAAGTGAAATAGCACATGGTTCTAATGGTGCTAATCTGGTCCCAACACCACCATCACCACCTTCAAGGAAGGTAAATCAGGAAAAAAAGTAAGGAAACAACTTAAAGCAAGTAAGTTTACTGCTTTAAGAGCATTGCTGTTTTTAGAAGCTGCAGTTAGTCAACAGATTAAACGTAGTTATCGTCATGGCGAGCTATCATCGGACCTTTGACATGACAAATAGTTTTTTTTCACTAAATGACTATGACAACCTCAGAAGTTGGTGGAACTAATGCAAATTTGACACTAACTCTTTCAGAACCATTACCTTATAAAACACATTGTTTTGTTGATGTAGCAGCATCCTAAATGTAAAATCCATTGCTGCATCACAACAGTGATGCCATGCTTTGAAGCTATGTCCAGGGCATTTGTTTTGGAAAAAAATACCTTGCTTTATCTTGGAAAGAAATTTCTCCAGACCTCTAACCTCACTGCTGAAGTTCTGAGACCATTTCCCCACTGATGCTTCAAGGAGCTCAGGCTGAAACGTTGCATGTCCTTTAAGTGAGTTGTAAAACATTGAAGAATCTTAAAACATAGGTCAGCAACTAGAATAAGACTGCAAGTCCAAAACATAATAATCTATATCTTAAAACTTTAAACTGCCTCAACAGCTTTTGTGAGTGCCACATTCCATTCCAACCCAATCCATTTTTTGTGAAGGAGCCTTCCTGACCTTGAATGACCTACTTCTCTTTTCAGGAATAAGCTCCGCCTCTCTAGGACATTCTACCAGAGGAAATAGCTTCTCCAGATTGAAGGATGCGGTACAATCTCCTTAAACTATTAAATATGCAGCAATTATAATGGAAGACAAGCATTGCACCATGGATAAAGTGGAATGGCGTGAATCTACATTATGTTTGCTTTGTCCCTCTCGAGTCCAAAGCTGCAACTTCAATTGTATCCTTTCTTTTTTACTCCTATCCCTTATTATTGTGGTTAGCTGAATGGTGTTACTCAAAACCCTGGTTGTAGATTCCAACTTTTGTAATAAACCCACAGAAAAACTCTTTAATAGGAAATCAAGGATAGAATTATCGACAAATGTTTGAACAAAGTGGGGGAAATCCTTTGCTATTCCATTGACATGCACAAGCACTCAGGCTATTAAGGAAGACAGGACTGGAAAGGAGACAAGGCATTGATGACAGGTTTCGGTAAAACCTGAGGCAACAAAAAATCAGTTCAGATGAATCACAACTTTCTGGAGTTCAGACTCCCAGAAAAGTTCCCTCATAGAGCTGGGCTCAGTAGTTTACAATCTTGTGTGCAGAGTGTAGGTTTCTGTCCAGCCAACAATTTGGAAACAAGCCGCCAATTCAGCCTGGAGACTTGTTCTCCCCCCATTATTACAGCAGCAACTGACCTAGACTCCCACATGCTATATATTCAAGCAATGCAATCAGTTCCAATTTCACTCGCAAGAAGAAAAGGCAGATGCTGATTTCATGGGATAATTGGAAGGCATTCCTCTAACAGTATAGCTTTTCCTCCCCCATTAGAGTTTCAATTGTGAGATGACAAAGTAACTGTAAAAACATTTGTGTTCATTTAAGCATAATGAACCATAAACCAGACTGCTCATGTCCAAGTCCTTTGTGTTAGCTTTAGCTGGAATTTATTTACGATGCAGGGGGGTTCAGAAACTTCTGAAAATACAATCATTTGATCAGTCTTGGACATTTTGAAGCCAAGAATATTGTTGATTTTTTTTTAAATGAAACAGAATTTAAACCTCAAAATAAAGAACACATTTTTCTTGGAGATTTCATTTCATGCCTTCTGGCCATTACACTTTCTCTATGCAACCTATTACCTTATTTAATTCCTGTAGCATGGCTATTATTATGGTGACAAGTAAATCTCTGGCCTCATCTAGAAACAGTTGCTGGATAATGATTAGGGAGAAGGGAAAAGGGCATATGTGACACATCCTGCGAGCTACCAACTTCAAAGTTCCCCAACCACAACCAGCCTGTTTTCATTTTCTTCCCTGAAATATATAGAGAATAGCCTTGGCAAGCCGTCTGTTGTAGTCTGTCCCTTCCATACAACTTATTTCTTACTGTCTTGCCTCTCTTATTTGCTCCTCTTTTCCAACTTACATTCCTGATTCTTCTGATGCATGACATCATTTCAACAATTTCCTGTTTCCTGGCCTCAAATACCTCCTCTTCTCTAAGGATGCCCAATCATATTGCACATCCATCCTGCACCAGGATGGTCCGAAGGCTTTCTGCTTCCTCCTTGGATGGAGTCCTGTACAATCTCTGTTCACTAGCACCCTTCACCACCCAACTGAACCTGTTCACTCATCGAACGATTTCTCCTGTAACCTGTCTCTCAGTCTCCAAATAACAGATATGTCCATGGGTACTCACATGGGCTTTAGTTATGCCTCTCTACTTCAGTGCAGTATGTGGAACATTCCTTGCTCCACTCCTGCTGAAGGTCTCTCCCACAGTCCTTTCCCCAGTATATTGTAGATGCAATCCGTGCTGCTTCATGCACTTACCCAGAATGAGAAAACTGAATCACTTTTGTTTCCAAGTTCCATCCATCTCTCAACTTCACTTGGTCATCTCTGACACTTCTCTTCCCTTACTTGACTTCCCTTTTTCCATTCCCCAGGGATAGGCTGTCTATTCATATTCATTGTAGCTAACCAACTCCCCATGGTTACCTTGACTAACTTTACTTATAGCCTGCTTCCTCCATGGCCTCTATTCCATTCTTCCATCTCTGTTGCATCGGTTCCAATGTTGGTGCATTCCACTATCGTGCTACTTACTTATCTTCTGATTTTCCTCAACTGAGGATTCCCCCCACAATGGTGGACAGGGTGCTCCACCACGTCTGGCCCAGTTATATTCTACACACAAATGATGGTAGCCATTTGGAACTCACTTCCAGAAATGGCAGTTGATGCTAGATTGGTTGTTACTTTTAAGTCTGAGGGACATAATTTTTTTATTAAGAAAGGTATTAAGCGATACAGGGCCAAACGCAGGTTTATGGAGTTTATGATCTCATTGAAAGGTGGAAAAGGCCTGAGGGGCTGAATGGACTACTCCTATTCCTATATTTCTATTTTCCATACTTCTGCCTTGGCTCCCTTTTCCTCTCTCCCAGAACAAAAATAGATTTCCCCTTGGTCCTCATTTGCAATCCTAACAGCCCTTGTATTTAAAAGAATAGTCCTTCTCACTTCCACCACCTCTAGCAGCATGTCACAACCAAATGTGACTTACCTTCCCCTCCATCATAGTCATCAGTCCTTAGGGATAATTACCTCTGAGGCAACTGGTCTACTCCTACAACATGCTTCCCTTCCCACAGCAAAGTCTCCTGCAATCACAGCTGGTGTAAAACCTGCTTCCCTCATTGTCCAAGGTCTCAATCATTCTTTCCAGATGAAGTATCGCTTCCCCCGTACTCTTTTCAATCCACTGTACTCTATTCATTACTCTCAATGTGGTCTCCTCTCCATTGGCGGGGGGAACCAACTACAGACTGGAGATGACAGTTTTGTGGAACAATTCCAGTTAGTCCACAAATACCGACCTGAACTTTTGGTTGCTGACCATTTCAGTACATAATCTTGCAGTTATGGTCACATTTCTGTCCTCTGCCTCTTGCGGTATTCCAGTGAATCCCAACGAAAGCTGGAACATCAACACCTCAGTTTCCAATTAGCTGCTTTACAGTTTTCTGATTTCCACATTCAATTCAACAGTTTCAGACCATGAACTCTGTCTTCCATTATGTTTTCTGTTATTTGTTCTAACACCACCTTTGGTCTCAAAACTCATTCACCCTATAACCCTGCCTTTGGATCCACTTGCTTATTATCTCGTAGTATAAAACCCATCACACTTCAAGCTCTCTCTTCATTTCAAAGAATAATATCAGAGCTGAAATATTAACTCTATTTCTCTCTGTCTCCACAGATGTTGCCAGACCTGCTGAGTTTCAGCAGCACTTCCTGTTTTCATTTCAGCTCTCCAGTGTTCAGTGTTTTTATTATGCTAGTGAAATAAGATTACACCAACATCAGAGCAACATATCCTGCCAAGGCCTGAACTAGACAGACAAGCAGTCTAACCAGAACTTGAAATAATGTAGAAATGTATTACAAAAATTCCTTCCCTTTACATTCTGACATCTTGAGATAAGATCAAACATTTAATTGAATTTTTTTTTCCCAGTGACATATTATACCTGTCCATTGCTTCTTCACAGTTCTTTTACCTTTTGGATAATACTCCTATTCTTATATTTTAGGTGTAAACTGGATGACCTCTCATGCCCGTATAGAATTTTGTCTGCCAAGGTTTTGTCCAATTCATCTGTCAAGGTCCCTTTGCAAATTTCTGTTTCCAGCTGTCCTGTTTAATTGCGCTGTTAACTTGGTGTTGTCAAAGAATGTGGATGCAAAACTTACTATTCCATTTCAGTGGCTCCCATCTGAACTGACTGCTTACCCCCTTCCAGATTTATGAGCGGCCCATGTAGCCTTGCTAGTATTTAGGTTTAACACAAAAATTTCTGGAGAAGGGTCCCGACCCGAAATGTCAGCTTTCCTGCTGCTCTGATGCTGCCTGACCTGCTGTGTTCCTCCAGCTCCACACTGTGTTATCTCTGACTCCAGCATCAGCAGTTCTTACTATATCTTAGTATTTAGGTTTACTCTTTTAACTCCTTTAATGCTCAAGTATTGTTTAAAATGTACAAATCCTAATGTACACATGGATAACTTGAAAAGCAGATCAATTACTTTACTTACCATGAATGGTATGGATTGTTGTTCATTTTTATCAGGGTGAATTGCATAATATTTGGAGTGATGGGTAATAGGTTGAGTCATTTCTTACGCAAATAATAATTTCCTTTTGTTGCAGTGAGTGACAAAACCCAATACATTGTAGTAAACCGTGTCAAAAAGCCTTTACAGCAATATCTGACAATCGAAGAAGCATGCTTGTACTTGGACTCAAACTCAGTTTTGGGGGAGTAATCAGTTTAAGATGTCCAGTGGGTTTTTTCACCTTTTTTTAACAGGCAGATTTCATGGTATGGGTATTGCAGGAAAAGACTCTGCAACAGCAGTGGGTCCAGATGCTTGTATTTACATCAAGGAATTGTCATCCGATAACTACGTTGCCAGTTTAGTCATGTAACCTTTAAGACTGTTCTCATTGTAGTTCAACCATCATCAAAATTCATGCATTTTTGGGAAAATTCCTGCATTGCTTTCCACCACAATGCAAGCTCAGAATTCTGACGTTGACCGAATGTTATCCAAGGCATTAAAGACTACTGCACTCAGTACTTGGATTCTTAAATGTAACTCACTCCACTGAAAGAATAATTCAAACAAGAAGTCAATCCCTGAGAGGAGTGGCATGGTGGCTCAGTGGTTAGCACTGCTGCCTCACAGTGCCAGGGCCCTGGGTTCAATTCCAGCCTCAGGTGACTGTCTGTGTGGAGTTTACACATTCTCCCTGTGTCTATGTGGTGTTCCCTCCAGGTGCTCTGGTTTCCTCACACAGTCCAAAATTGTGCATGTTAAGCAGATTAGCCAAGCTGAACTGCCCATAGTGTCTAGGAATATGCAGGCTAGATGGGTTACACAGATAGGGTGGTGGGATGCTTTTCAGAAAATTGGTGTGTACTTGTTGGGCTGATTAGCCTGTTTCCACACTGTAGAGTGAGACAATACCACACCAATTATGATAGTATGAGTGTCCTGTACAGAATATTAACCTCAGAGAAATTTTCAAAAAGATGTTCCTCAGCTGGCCACATGACAACCCTCGAATGGATAGATTAACACATTTGCTTTTTCTCTCATTACATAGTAAAGAAAGTATACTTTTTAAATCAAGTCTGAAGTTTTTATAAAGTTTACCATTTTCACATCACATTTGACACACAATACTATTCCACTTATCTTACCAGCTGCTGATCGGCTTGCTCCATTGTTGCAAATTCCAAGACGTTGAATTATTTTGGCAATGTTTTTGAGTTGACTGGGTACATCACCAGGACGCACCTGCAGGGTGTTACCCCTCACCCAGAGTGCTGAACTCTGGATCGGGGGATTCCATCGGTGGGCCTAGCAGCGTGGGTCAAAATTCATTTTTAAAATTTAAATTGTCTTCTGATGGTGCCTTGAAATAGAGACACCCTTGTGTTTCCTTCCTGCAGCAGGACCCATTTGTGCTGGTGGAGCTGCTTTCCTTCCAAGGCTTCAACCCTCAAACTGGGCCTGCAGCCTGTAGTCTCTGCCCACTATCCTTAATTGGAATGGCCCTCCCAAAGCAGGTCTCTCAGTTCACCTCCTCCAGAAAGAACTCACATTGTATTGTGTGTTATGTGTAGTTTTAGTCTCCCTACCTCAGAGATGATATACTTGCCACAGTGGGAGTGCAGTAAATCATCACTAGGCCGTTACTAGAGATGGTAGGACTGTCAATAAGGAAGGATTTGTTGAACTGGGTCTGTATACACTGCAGTTAAGAAGAATGAGAGGGAGATTGTGACTGAAACACATAAGATTTTAACAGACTCGGTGCATGGAGGATGTTTCCCCCTGGTCGGGGAGTCTAGAATCATGGGACACAGTCTCAGGATATGAGATAGGCCATTTTGGATCCTGAATCATGATTATAATGAATGGTGGAGCAGGCTCAAAATGGTTGAATGGTCCACTCCTGCTCCTAGTTTCCATGTTTCTAAAGAAGACTCAGCAGAAGAGATTCTTAACTTTAATAACAGGGTACAGTTTATTGCAGTTCATGACTATGTGCAGTCATTCCTCTATACGCACAAAGGTTCCATTTCTGAGACCCCCCGCAAGTAATGAAATTCGTGAGTGCAGGTTAAAATAGGTTAAAAATTGCAGATTTATGAGTTTGCTCACAAATGTTAAATTTTGTTGCGACTGACTTTTTGGTGCAAATAGGTGAAGTTGCAAGTCGTGAACTCAAATACAGAGGATTTATTGTACATGTTACATTAACTCTTGGGTGCATTACCAATGAATAAAAAGGGGGTAGGTACAGCACGTGTATCTCGATGTGGGAAGTATGCCTTCAATTGCCTAATGGTCCTCCAAATAGCTGTTATATATTAGAGTGGAAAAGTTGCAGTTTAGCTCAGATTAACCATTGTCATGTGAGATGGTTTGAAATGAGAAACTCTACTTCTGTTGCTTGTGTTTTCTTAAAAATAGGTGCCTTGCTGGACTGACAATACAGATGCTATTGATCTCATGATGTTGACCACTATTTCTGGACAATTCTGATCAGCAGTAACTAGAGGGCAAAGTCTTATATGATCTTCCTGGAATATATCACACTCCTTGCATTGCATGAACACACCAGCCGTAGCAATGAAGAGAAACAGTTGATGAACAGTTCTGAGGAAGAGTCACTGGACAAAAACTTTAATTTTGACTTTCCTGCTGAGCTTTTCCAGCAATTTCTGCTTTTGCTTCCGATGAAATACCTACATCAGTCACTTCAACATAGAGGAAACCAGTGAGACACATAACAAAATGAAATGGCACTAATTGCCTCTACAGTTATGAACTTCTTTAATTATACATTTATGACTTCTTTTGTGAATATTCTCATAACTTCAGAAGAGAAAATGACAGAGTAGCTCCAGGCTTCCCTAATTCCTGCCTCTGATCTTAATCTCCCTCAGAAATCTGATATATGGAAAGAATCTTTGACCTCACTTGCAAAGTGAACTGATTCACACTTTATAATTTCTGCACTTTCAATTGCAAATTTAACTGTATGTCAGCACTTGTGAAAGAAACTTCTGTATAAATTCAACGGAAAAGACCTCTATTGGATATTGACTTTATTGTTCTGTACTTCATGTTAATTAATTCATATGACAGTAAGAGATTTCCGCTAAGTAATTCATAATTGTAGCTTATTTTCCTTTTTCTCTTCCTTGTATGCTCAGGTGTACTGTGAATTATTTCCCAGATTGAAAACTTGAAAAGTGCATCCTTTTGGTGTTCTCTTGAAAGGGGGCTGAAATGTGAGTCAATTAAGAATTTAACTTCACAAGCAATGAGTTATGGACTGAAGCAGAGAAGATATTGTAGCATATTTTGAAATGGAAACACTTTCTCCACGTCTGCTCTGTTCAGATTGAAAATTTCTGTCAGATCTCTGCTTAGTTTTCTTGTCTCCATGTTCCAAGTTCTTCAATCTACCTTCACAAGTGAAGTTTCTCATGGCTGGAACAATTCTTGTAAATTGGACTGTCAAGTCATGACAGAACTCATGATCGGATATACTGAAACAACAAGGAGTTTATTAATGGATCATTGTGAAGAAGGACAATGTTTGCTCATAACTAATAACAATTAGTTATTATTCCTCAATCCAGCATCATGTGACTCTTATCCCCCACTCTGTTGACAAGTCTTAATGCCCATTAATATGGTCTTCTAAATCATACAGCTGTTTGAAACAAATCCTTGAATTAAAAAAAAAGCCCATAACTACCTTCTCACAACAAGTGAGAGTGGACAGTAAGTGTGATTTTGTCAGGTTCAATTTCAAACTCACAACAAATATTTTTAAAATGCTTATGTGGATCTCCCTTCTTACATATAGAGATGACAATGCTCTGGAACACCAAAATTAATGGTTCCTCAAGCAGGATCTCATTTGTCAGCTTGTAAAGACTAATCATTTGATAATTATTGACAATGCTCTGCAAAAGCCATTGCTGGTTCCAGTCCAACATCTCTTAATTTACAGTACCTTTAAGACATTTTTCAGGAATACCATCCACCTGTTAAGACGATACTGAAAGAAAGGAAAGTAGCTCCTAAAACAAAAAGGTACATTCAGAGTAATTGGCTGGATTTTATCCTCAAAGTATTCAGAAAACTGTCTCTCAAGATCATCCACAATCTGATCTTCCAATTGCTACATGATCATTTCCCTGTTTAGAAGTAGCCCAGTACAACAATTCACACTAATCCCACAGACTACCTGATCAATTGGAGAATTTCATGTTCACTCCAATTATCTTGCAGAAAGAAGGATTCTAGGAACACACTTTTCTGAAAATTGTTTCTTCCCTGTTGTTTACAAGGCAATGGTATCCCTAACAGGCTAATGTATCACTGCCAGCCATTGTTCCCAAAGGCAGTGATGAACCTTTATCAAGTGGGTCTACTTATGGACAGAGTACTACCGAAGTAAGGCTAACCTTTTCAGTTGTATTACCTGGCTCACAGCTACCCTCAGTCTCATAGCACAAGCATTTGATTCACTTTGTTTTTAGATGCCACAGCATGACCATATTTCTGCAATTGAATTAATAATTACCTAAATTTCTTTGGACAGTGTCTACATATGCCACTGGTGGTTTTCCATCATTCAAACCAACATGGGTGGATGTGTATACAATTTAGAATTGAATATTAAGAAAGGAAAATATATTAACAATTAATACGTAATTATTTTTCATGCAAGGTAGTGGTTATTGCACATTTTATTACACCACACATGTCAAAATGCTTCCAAGAAACCCCAGAAGTACCATCACTATTTCACGGACAGTTGATAGTTGCTTATTTAAGTAAAGGCTTGTTCTCTTATTAGGTAGAGACGACTGGTGGTGGTTTAACCTGGGGGTCACCAGGCCTCAGGCAAGAGAAGGGGTTGAGAAGGAGAGTCCTGCATGGTAACGTCATTCAGTATGGGTGTACTGCCAAAAAGTGACACATTTTGTCAAAGCTTTTCATCTTCCCTTCTTCAGGACTATTCACAACTATCTCAACCTTAGGAAAAAGCCATTTATACTTCATGAGAGTAGAGTGAGTGCTGATTGATTGGCAAAGGAGTCGAGGTGTTCCCTTAGAGAATGCATCAATTAATGAAGACTGACAGTTAATGGTCAGGCTTTGTTTACATTTTAAACAAGACAGGTTGACTCTAATTGGGCTGGGCATTGTGCTACAGAATGAACTAGTGAATGATTGTTGCTTATTTTGCTGAGTTGAATCAGGGGATTGTGTATCATACACATTCTTTCACTCTGCAAATGACAGGCACTGTGTATTTTTATATGCAGCATCCAGTATACTTACTTCATTTTTATTTCTCTAGTTATTACAGAATAAATCAAATACTTAATGCTGCATATAAAGAAAAAATTTAAGGCAGCTATTTAATTATATACACTTGCATGATGTATCAGTTTGAATACAAACATTCGCAGATGATCCTTTACCATCAATACCAGAAAACACTGCAGTGAAGCAACTGGTTAGACTCAGACTGAACAAGTCAATCAGTCTACAAGATACAGCCTGTAAGAAAACATGAACTGCTGCATGTGAATTTGTTTTAAGGAATCACGGTGGGGATAAAGTAGCGAGAAAATAGATTAGTAGTTGTTCCACAAAATCAGCATGCCATTTATATTCCAGGCATAAAGTCAGAGCAGAAAGTAAGGCAAGTTCCTGCATGAACTGACAGTTTTCTTACTGAAAACTGACATTTCACTTAAACTACCTCAATTTGAGCAAGTGCATAAATGTGTCTAAACTAATTTAGTCAGCTTAGCCTTCCAAAGACTATAATACCACCACATGACATTATTATGGAAGGATCAAAGAAACAATTCAGAGAAAAGACCTGAGTGGAATAAATTTCCGACGGTGAGTATTCTGACCTGCATTGCCAAGAAGTACATAATGTAATAATGATAAAAAAATGGTTCATATTTAATTCACTTCCCTAGTTATCAGGCAACATATGGAAAATTACAGTCAATCCCACCTTTGAAATGTCTAATGAACAAAAGGCCACACAGCAGATATCCTCCATTTATTTAAATGGATTCTGCAAGTGATCTAGAACAACCTCAATGGCCCATCATTGATTTTTCTGGGACCAACTGTTATGGTTTGTGTACTGTGTTAACTTCATCCAAATCACGTATCTCCAATTCAGTCTGGTATCTCCACTTTCTCAATATTTACGAAATGAAGCATGGAAAGAAATGGTAGTTTTGGATTTCTGAATGAGGTAAAGTTACTTGCCTGAACTCCATATTCAAATTAATACATCTGTAGACAATGATGAGTCTTTAGGTTTGTGCTGTCATGATCAGAAGTTTGTATTTGGGTGGCATTTGAAATATAGATTTCCCAAGCTTCACAGTCACACAGTAGCCTAGCATTTCAGTTCCATCATGTCAGGATCATGTTGGCTACAAAGAGTTTCTGCTGTTCCCAATTTTTGTCTTGAAGTTATCCAGCAATCAAGACACTGTCAGAAGTTCTTCTGGAAGGTCTTATACCACACTTTGCCTCTGGGTGGTTTCCACACCAAGTAGGTGAGTCAGGTGAATGCAAGATCTTCTCTGCTATGGGCAAGAGGGAACTTACTCAATTATTTCCAGAATGCAATTTATCTTGTTTCTTGTAGGTAGTTAGAATAGAGCGTTGCTAAGAAAAAGACATAAGTTGCTGAAAATTTTTGTTTGCATTTATCAGGCCAGAAATACCAATGTAATGGGAACCAAAATTTAGACTGGATAAGAAGAGATTGTTGATTCATTGGCAAATGCATGCTGTTTGTTAGATGTATTGTCATGGGCAGTGTATCAGTTAATATATGACTGTTACATTTTTAAATTTTAAAACAAGTCAGAACAAGCTAAGGCAATCAATTGATTATCAGCATCATTCTTTGCACACTCAGAATTAGGTAGCAAATGTTCATCAATCACAGAATCACACCAAATGTTCAACACCTTTAAGTGAGTTGTGCAAGCATGGGCTAGTTGGGCACAATGCATACATTTCTTGTTGTAAACTGCTGAAGGGATATTTTGTTGAGATGATCCACCACCTTTTGGGACATGAGCAATCAATGTTTCCGGTATTAACCTTCTTCAATGCTGAAGAAGGGTAATACCCAAAACAATGACTGCTCCTTTCCTCCAGATGCTGCTTGGTCTGCTGTGTTTTCAAGCCTCCTGTTTTCCGACCTTGGATTCCAGCATCTGCAGTTTTTTTGTCTCTAATTTTTGGGACATACCTGGCATCACACTGGCGATGAAATTAATTTACGGTATTATACATTTGCACTTGTGGCAAGATGAGTTTATGGCTTCAAAACAACATCC
Source organism: Rhincodon typus (assembly GCF_021869965.1). Lineage (NCBI taxonomy): Eukaryota > Metazoa > Chordata > Chondrichthyes > Orectolobiformes > Rhincodontidae > Rhincodon > Rhincodon typus. The sequence continues at coordinate 9,152,509 of NC_063341.1, forward strand.
TGTTAGTGTCTAAATCTGCTTGTGTTGGCTATTGCATATTAAGCAGAGTACAGTCAGCTATACCTGTTGCTCAAATGTTTGAGATGCCTTACTTTTCCAGGGCAATTTGAGATCAAGAGAAAATGGCTGAAGGCCCATTCATGATTTAGCACAATATTCAGTAAGAACTGATCTGATCAGGGTGGCTATTTTGTGAAAGGATGACTTTGAGGTGCTGCATATCAGCATCAAGCCTACACGTCAGACTAGTGGCTCAGATCCTATTTATGAAATTGCAGATAAAGCCAATCTTCTCGTGTATGGATCTGTAGTAATTCCAACACATATTTACGAATGAAGGTAACTTTATGGTAGATTGTAGTAGTGAACCTTTTGCTGATTTCAACACAGATAATGTGGAAAGAGAGTGCATTTGATTACTCAGAGTTGAATTTGACACAGGACAGAGCCAATTTTGACATGTAAGGAAAATCGTACACACATTTAAGTAAAGAAAAATGTATCAGCTACATATCATAAGTATGTAAGAGATTGGAGGTTAGGTGTCATTCCAAGCACATTTCTTATGGAACACAGTAAAAAATATTTGTGAAAACCGAGCCCAACAGGGATTCCATGGCCACACCATCTTGAAAAGGCTCGGAGGGTGGGCAAAGAGATGGCAGAAGGAATACAATGTGGGAAAGTCTGAAGCTATGTACTTTGGTATGAAGAATAGAAGTGGTAGACTATTTTCTACATGCGGAAAGGCTTCAGAAATATGAAGCACAAAGGGACTTCGGAGTTTTAGTTCAGAATTCTCCTAAGGTTAACCTGCAGGTTCAGTTGGCAGTTAGGAAAGCAAGTGCAATGTTAGCATTCATTTCAAGAGGGTTAGAATACAAAAGCAGAGATGTACTGCTGAGGCTGTATGAGGCTCTGGTCAGACTGAATTTGGAATGTTGTGAGCTAATTTCGGGCTTGTATCTAAGGAAGGATGTGTTAGCATTGGAGGAGGTTTATGAGAATGATCCTGGTGACGAAGAACTTGTCATATGAGGTCCAGTTGAGGACTATGGGTATATACTCGATGGAGATTAGATTGATGAAGGTGAAACTAACAGAATACTGGAGGCTGCGTAGAGTGGACATGGAGAAGATGTTTCCACTAGTAGGAGAGACTAGGATCTGAGGGCACAGCCTCAGAACGGAAGGGACGACCCTTTAGAACAGAGATAAGGAGGGATTTCTTCAGCCAGTGGGTAGTTAACTCTGTAGAACTCATTGGCACAGAAGGCTATGGAGGTCAAGTCATTGAGTGTGTTTAAGCTAGAGATAGGTAGGTTCTTGATTTGTAAGGGGGATCAAGGGTTATGGGGAGAAGGCAGAAGAATGGGGTTGAGAAACATGTCAGCCATGATGGCCCAAATGGCCTTATTCCGCTCCTATAACTTATGGTCTATTTGGACAAACATTGTGTGGTTAAAACTGAACTGAATTGTACAAGTTGCTGAATTCATAAGTTCAATGAATACTGATTCAAAATGGTGGCATATCTAGGTAACAAAAATACGTACAAAGCTGCAGTGCCCAAATCTATGGCTTCCTTGAGTGGTACCTTTTTAAAAAGGCAAGTTGGTGCATGGTGCCATGTCAATGTCTCTACATATTAGAATCTACCTGCCAACCAATCAGTATTCTCCTCCCAGACATATAAATATTGCTTTTCCTTTACCTTGGTATTCTTTTGATTCATTCAAATGAGAGCAAAGCGAAAAGCTTCGAAAAAATCTTTTTTTTCAGCAGGTTTGGTGTCCCCAAAGGAATATACTCATAATTCTTGCATTCTGGAGGTTGGAGTGGAGATTTTATTTTCCTCCCAGATCTGCAGGTTGGGTAATTGAAGTCTTGCTGTGAACAAGAGCCTACCAGCTTTAAAGGCCTTGGGTACAGTGTACCAGCTACCAGTGTGGATTCATGGTTGAAGAGTTAATTAATGTATTATTTCCACTTTTGCTGGATTGTCATTGTCATCATTCAGAAAGTGTAACACCATCCTGAGAGGGAAGGGGAATTTTTCCTTATGATCTTCGTCTATTGATGGTCTCGGTGTCTTCAAAAAATCTTCACATGTTATGATGGCAAGCATGTTGTTGGATTTCTTGGGTTATCTCTTCCCATCATACATCCCTTATTGCCCAGATCTGGCATTGAGATTCAGTCTTGAATTGTTTGTTTGCTGCCTTCTTGACTTGCGACCTTGGGTTTTTCTGCCAGGCAATGATGGCTACTTGTTTTGTTGCCAGAGGTCACATATTTCAATATTGCTTTTGTTGAATACTGATGCTCAAACCAAGTGGTCTACATGTAGGAATCTAGCACATGTGTGAAGAATTCCAGATCGTTTATGGACTTAGAATCATCGAATTCCTGCAGATGGAGGCCATGCAGCCCATTGAGTCTATACCGAACTCTGAACAGCATCCCACCCGGACTCACCCTACCCTTATCACCAGTTTTTCCCATGGGTAACTCACCTAACCTGCACATCCCTGGACACTGTGGGGCAATGTAACATGGCCAATCCACCTCAGCTGGGAAGAAACACACGCAGACATGGGGAGAAAGTGCAAACTCCACAGAGACAGTCACCCAAGGCTGGAATCGAACCTAGGTCCCTGGTGCTGTGAAGCAGCAGTGCTAATTGCTGAGACACTAGGCTACTCCCAAAGTTTTTTTTTACAAGGACAAGGAAGTCCTCTTCATGATCGCACCACTTCAGAGTCCTCTTGTACTGTCGGTTCTTGCGATGTCTTAGTGCTACGTGATCGCTTGTCACTGAGCAAACAAATCGGTGATTTGTTCAGTGGATATTAGTCCTCCCTGTGGATAGAGGTGCCCAAGGACACCTGTCTCTCAACATTGGTTTCAAATGACCTGCATGCCCGTTTTGCCTGAGTGCAGAATCTAGACTAGGGCACACTGGTTCACAGAATTGTCCTCACCACCAATCCAGCATAGTCATAGGACATGGCAGTGGACCACAGTAGATGCCTGCACATGCCTTTATTTAAGCATAGGAATCTCCATGTACTGTTATTGTCCACAAGATCCTGACATATTGGTAGTTAGATTTTGGTGACACATTGAACACTATGACTGGGACTAATTTGCCTCTCCTTTAACACAATGGCAGGAGATCTTTAGGAAGAGCACAAACTAGAAATTTCCCTTAAACCCATACTTCTGCTTATGCTGCAATGAAATATGAGATATCAACCATCAGGGATCATCCTAATTTGGTCGACAAGTATGCCATAAAAAATGGACTTCAATCTCTGCATGAAGCACTGTCCCAAATGTGTGCAGGACTCTTTCATGCTTCTTGATATTAAACACAGAGCTGGTGAAACAAAACAATAAAATAAATCAGAAACTATTCAATCGATCTTACAGTATCTGTGAAGAGAAAACAGAGTTAGCATTTGAAATGACTGGGTCTGATGGGGATGTGGTGAATTATGATAGAACACAATATTTGGACATCAATTAATTGGGCTCAATACCTGCCATTGGGCTCCATATTTATCTGCTTCCAGTGCTTTTTCACCATGTCTATGTAGAGCCTATTGATTACCTGGGAGTACAGGCCATTGCTCCTCCTTGCTTTTTATCATGATCCATAGGGCAGCATTAGAAAACCTGGTTACTCACTGTCTCTCATATCGAGCCCTTCTTCTGTCTTTCCCATGAACGTTTTGCAAAAGATCTCAGGTTGGTAAAGTTGTCGTCTTTAAGATACCGCGTGTGTGTTGCCAGCCAGAAATAAATCAAAACATCCAGGCAATTAATCATATACCAAAAACAATTGAAGGGAACAATGCAAAGGACTCCCACAATCTAAATCCATTTCAGGGATACATGCCAAATTTTAAATTGTGCTAGCAATGAGTGATTTTGAGAGTCTGCTGTTTGTTTAATCAAACAATAGTTTCTGATGAAGGGTCTAGGCCCGAAATGTCAGCCTTTCTGCTCCTATGATGCTGCTTGGCCTGCTGTGTTCATCCAGCCCTG
>NC_063341.1:9156571-9164668 GCF_021869965.1 Rhincodon typus
TTCTGCTCCTATGATGCTGCTTGGCCTGCTGTGTTCATCCAGCCCTGCACCTTGTAGCGTACTTAGTGCCAGCTGCTTGTCAAAAGCATACAAATGTATAAGCAAAGCAAAGGTGCTATGTTGCCTGTAGGACATCTAACAAGCACAGTCATTCATGCAGTGTGTGCCCAGTGTTTGTTTATGAGGGTGATCTAATTTAACTCCAATGATATCGTCATTGTGAACACATTCCATTCTTCCATGTGCACACCTGATAAATTAATGAGTGTAACAAGTCACATCACAATTTTGGCCATATAATCAAAAAATAATTTCAAATCTATGTTCAAGAATAAAACCTGTACAACAAAGGCTCTGTATGCAATAAAGCAATACTGCTGTCTACTGCAGGGGTTCTATTCAGCTTCACTACATCCTTCAACATTATAAGTGAGAAGTTGGCAAAAGATAATGTTCTGCATTTGTAGCTTAAACTTTCATTGTTATTCCATTAGTTAGTAAAAAAGAAACCGAGAACTTTTCCTTTTCAAATGTAATGGCTGAAAATATATTGCACTGGCTTTCCAATTAATACAGTTCTAACAGCAGTCAGTCCAATATCGGAGACAGAATGGCGTGAATCATACATATTTAAGACTTCTCACTTCGCTTTGATAATAACTTTTGCTTTCTTATAGCTCTGCTTACAATGGCACTCTCCAAGATAATGTATTACCGGTAGCAAAAGAGGGTCTGCTGTGTCTGAGGGCTACTGATTACCCAACAATCTAACAAAACACAAGGATTTTTTCAGTGGAATCTGTTGTCAGTTCTGCCTGAAAATAAAATGCTAAGCATAATGGTAGGGGCGCTTGTAGCAATTGTAACGAGGACCTTATAGAATATGCGTTCTTTCATTGGAGCTGTTAATCTGGTCCGATCAGGGACCCCTGACTGACAGATAAAAACAGGAGTGTTGGACATCCTGTTCACTCTGTGAACAGTGTCAAAGACTTTCCAAGTGTAATTAAAGGATGATTTGGTGACAGGATACCAGCCTCTGTGGAGTTATTTCAGTGGCAATGAGAGCATAGCACAGAAGAAATAGAAGAAATTTGCTCGCAATAATCATCTTTGAATTGGGGTGAGCATTTCTGGTATCATGCTGTTATTTGAGAAGCTTGACTCGTTCAATTCTGCCGTTGAAGACTGCGACTGATACATTGGAAATAATACTTTTTTTTTCCCGGGCAAGTGATATTGGGGCAGATGAAAAACAATGAGTAATTGTCCTAAGAGCTTGTGGATCTGCAGATTTTTTGATTATTAGGAGCCTGACATTTCCTGAGGCAACAGATACTGAAACCTTTCAAGAATTAAGTTAAGGAATATTCCGAGACCAAGCCTCCTCCAATTTTGAGACATTATCAGTTTTACTCGACAGTTCGAGAACCAGGGAATCCGTGTTGGATTTTTGACTAGGTTAAGATGACTGGCAGAGACATGTGACTTTGGTTTAACCCTTAATGAGATGCTGACAAATTGCACGGTATTTAGGAATAATGATGCACCATGCAGAAGAGCCTAATAGCTGAAGCCCAACTGGACTTCAAACAGGCATTACAACTGGCTTTATCATTGGAAAATGCTGCAAGTGGAGCATATGAGTTACAGGGTATTCTGATGGAAGTGGACACCCTTGCCAGGCCGACTGAGCTTGGAGGACACCACTTGAGTGAAGGCAATTGCGTAGCCTCACTCAGAACATTTCCTGAACAGAGGGCCTCTAGGTCAGCTGTCAGCAAAACCCCAAAACAAAAGCAAGTGTTGGCTAAACAGTTAGAATTTTCTTCAGCATCCATGCCAGCAAGCTATTGTATTTGCTGCCAATTTGTGGACTCGAGGCAGTGAAAGAGAATCCGACTAGACCTAAATGGAATAGGAGAACTCGTAGGCCGGTATCCAGGAGAGTGCACACCCTGCGAAAGTCCACCCAGATCTGTTGGACCAGTTAAATTACTTAGCAACATCCAAATCAGAACCAGTCAAAATAAATGTCTAGTTAAATGGTCACTCAGTTCTAATGGAGGTTGATACCAGCATGACTGTATCAGTGATTGCAGACCAGCCTTTAACAAAATTTGGTCTGGACTCCAGCCCTTACGTTTGTGCAAGACCTTGCCTAGACTGAGAACCTATACCGGGGAACCTTTACAAATTAACGGTACAGCTTTGGTTCCGGTCTCTTATGAGAAGCAGCTGGTTCAGTTACCACTGATTGTAGTAAAAGGCTCAGGCCCAAGCTTGATGGGGCGAAATTGGTCGAGAAAGATTCACCTAGATTGGCTCAACATTTTTTGATTACAAAATGGGAAGTCCTAATTAAATACCCAGATGCTTTTCCAAGAAGGTCGCGGGATATCAAAGGAGACAAGGCCACCTTACATGCTGACCAGGAAGCAATTCCACAATTCTGTGAGGCTTGCCCAATGCCATTTGATTTACGGGCAAAAGTAGAAGCAGAAATCAGAAGGCTAGAAAGGAAAGGAATCATCAAACCAGTACAGTTTGCGGAATGGGCAGCACTGGTCGTGCCGATTGTGAAGCCTGATGGGTCGATTCACCTTTGTGGGAATTTTAAACAAATAGCTAACAGCTTTTCATGGCTGGATAAATACCCAATCCCTAGCATAGAGGATCTATATGCAAAGTTGGCAAGAGGTCTATCCTTCACCAAGCTGGGCATGAGCCATGTCTACGTGCAATTGCAGTTAGATGAGGATTCCCAGAAGTATGCTACAATTAATACTCACAAGGGTTTATGCCCATGTGAGACTGCCATTGGGGGTATCGCCAGCCTCTAGTATTTTTTGGCTGACAATGGAGGACATCTGACAAGGTCTATCCCAGGTTGCCATCATCTAGATGATATGCTAATAATAGGGAAGCCCAATAGGATCACTTAGAGAAACTGGACATAGTCCTTAGACGTTTCATGCTGCATGTGTAAATAAAGGGTGACTTGCTGACTGTGTATCAGCCTTTGGAGTTATTTCAGTGATAACCTTTCAGATGCTTTCACTACATACATTTACCTACCTTAAATCAATTGCACAACAGAATGACAGCTTATTACATTTAGATATAAATGATACAGAAAACAATTTGAGGGACTTGGTCAATATATGTGGCTAAGTACATCTCAAACACAGACTTATGCCCGGAGAAAGGAGGCAGAAGTCCAGCTTCAAGCCTAATAGTAGTGAATCTAGAGGATACAGCTTACCACTGGATTCTCATAGGCAATTAAGGATCCAGTGTTTTTTTTACCTACAAGTAAATGCAAATAAATTCTTGTTACACGTTGCTTTTCATAATTGACGCACATTGTTACTTCTAAAACATTTATAGGTTACAAGCTTTGACACAACCTTATGTTTGCCTTTTGACAAAAGGCATAGAAAGATAAAGAAATATTACCCGAATTTTTATTTGATCCTCACTGCCCATTGCTTTCCAACTCCTTCTCCCATATTATTCATTAAAAAAATGGAGACCAGATCTATTATCTGGATATCTTCCAAATCTCAATGTTTTCATGTCTTTACAATTTCTGAACTGCATCCCAGAGGAATATTGTTCTCTACTCAGGTGGGAGTGCAGTGGGTTTAATGTCAGTGACGAGTATCATAGTGTACCTTACCTCTGGATTTGAAAGATGATTCCTTGTGCTTGAATAGTTGGGACTGGAGACCCTTGCAGCATTTTTGCTGTGTACATGGTGAGCACTAGCAGCTAAAGAGGGTGCATTGAACTCATTTGTTTGAATGTGTTCTTAAGTATTCGATTAGTTATTTTATTGCAAATGCGCAAATTAAACAAACCTTCCCAAAGGTAACACATTTCTTTCAGTTTGGAGCTGGAATCAAAGTTTAAAGAAAGGAATATAGTTTAAACAATCCAATTTGTAGAAGTAAATATTTCTTTGACTCCTGATGAGCATTTTAGGCAGTTAATATGTGCATTTTGATATTAAGGCCTGGATAACCCATCATTTCCTACGCTTAGTATCAGAAACACCATGCATGATACAAGATGATGGCACAGTAAGGTTCCTAAGCTGGACCTCATCTGCCTTATCCATTTTGTTTCTTCTATTATTTCTTTTTTTTATGCTTTTCCTTTCTTCTTTCTTTGCATTCTCTCTACTTACCTCCATTCCTCAGATGGACTCAATGGACACCCAAGCCTCAAGGTGAAGCCCAGTGCGGAGTCCCTGCTTTAAACTCTAGGATCGTAATGCTGAACTTTTAACTTTATTTCTTCCCTTTTCTCATTTATACTTAAGATATTGTACCAAGGACTCTTTGTTCCTTAAATGGTGCTGGAAATTTTTTTGTACACTTTTCGCTGTACTCATGTATCCCTGTACTTGAGTATATGCGGCAATAAACCGAATTCTAATTCCTAAATCCAAGGGCATTTCCTTTTCCTCTCGTCAACAACCACACGACTGCATGTCTAGCTCCAAGAACATATTTTGACCCGTACCCGATTTCTACCTCCTTTTCTATGTCTATCTTTCAACCAAGACCATTTGCTTGTAACTCTTCTACATTCTGTTCTGATTTATCTCCCACTGTTGCCAAAACTGAAAAAAAAGCAACATTATCATTTCAAGACTTGATGGGTAAAATACTTCCCAGTATTCCAAGATGATATAAACGGTGGAGTATACACTTTAATTTCTGTTGACTGATTTAACACCTGGGACTTTTGCCAACCAAATGGTTTTAACAAAGGTTATTGACTTAAAATGGCCCCAGGCATCAACTGACCCATCCAAGCCGTCCATGTTTAATGAAGCCAATGAGAACACAGCCTGAGCTGAAATTAACCGTGTACGCAAAGGCAATGAGAGCAGTCAGTCATTTCCTGGGATGTGTTTAAAAACCTTTAATCTCTGAATCGTTTTATACCTTGCTGAGAATCTTGACATGTTCGGGTTGAAATCATTGCCTACAATTATGAAATCTGAACACAATTAACTCAGTAGATAGAATGTAGAAATAAGCTATAATTACAGAAGTTGTCTCTGTGGAAAAGCAGAGATTTCTTTTTGATTGCAGGCCTGAAAAGGATGGGGAAGACTCTTTTTTTTCTCTGCCTCTCAAGGAAAAAAATCTCAGTGACAACACTGACTAGAAAGAAACATCAAGAATGACAGTATTTGCTGCATAAATTAACCCACCATGTTTTCAGGTTAAACATTTGGACACTAAAATTACTCTAAACTGTATATTGTTTTATTACAACTCTGGTGGGAGGAGTGCACTGAAAATCAAGTCTCACGTCTCCACTAGTCAGACCAGAAGTGTAAATATCATATTTTCTCACTCAAATGGTCATTTTTTTTCTCCTTTAATTCTGTTAAGTAGAACAAAAAAGACGTAATTATGTGTTCAATCAACTCCCAAATAACATGTTTATAACAGGAAGAAAAAACATATTCTTCAAACAGATGGCAACTAGTTATTAACTCAGATTTTAGACAAATTAAACAAAACCTTCTTCTTCTTTGTAATCACAGACATTTTTAATAAATAGACAGGAAAAAGACATGCATGAATCTACATAGCTATTATGGCAGAAAAAGAAACGCACAATGTAAATTAAAAAAGAACACAGCACCCTTGCAGATCAAGCATGAATTCAGATGACTAAAGTGATTGACTTGTCACAGCTCCTTTGATTTCCTGATGTGGAGATCTAAGTGCTGACGGTCACACACTAATGGCAACCCTACAGATGAGATTTTACATTCAGCCAAACCATAGATCGGCGCACTGATGTATGAAACTTTGTGACATTTTTTTTCAAACTACTGCACTGAGATATATAAAGTGTGCTGCTTTCCCCAAAATGTCCTGACTCCTACTGACAGAGAGAGAGGCAGAAACAAAGAGAAAGAGAGACAGGACTGTTTGTCCTTGCAAACATCTGCAGCAACTGTAAACCCCACCCCCTGCTTCTTGGCATGTACCTGCCTGAAAAAAAGACTCTCAGACCTCATTCCAGAAGCTGTTGCTAGGCGATGGCACCATAGACACATTAAGGATTTTCAAAATTGTCTGTTCAACATCTGAAGCAATACAACTCTAACCCATTCAGAGATAGTAAGAACTGCCGATGCTGGAGCCAGAGGTAACACTGTGTGGAGCTGGAGGAACACAGCAGGTCAGGCAGCAAGAGGAGCAGGAAAGCTGACATTTCGGGTCGGGACGAAGGGTCCACACTGTGTTATCTCAACTCTAACCCATTCTTGTTTATAAAAATATTGGTGGACACTGCATTCAAAAGTCACTGTTTTGCGAATAACAAACAGATCATACTCCCTGTTAACCTTCGACATTCAGTTCCAAGAAATCACATGATAAATCCATTGAGACCAGTAATGTCCAAACCTGCCTATTTTCCAATTCTCTTAATCAATAATTATATGCATTCCCAACACTTTTATCTTCCTTTTGCACTGCACACTCTCCCTTTTAAAATTATATCTCTGTATTATTGCCCAAAGACCATTTTTATTCAGTTTCTTAGAACTTGCTATTTATTCATGTAAGAAAATCTTATGATGTATCCTTACAGCTGCAGTAAAAATTAATTAACAGAATTTTAAGCAGAGAAAGGAATATCTACATGTTAGAAAGGCCAATGAGCAAGGTTGAAAGGAGAAGAGTTAATTCACCATCTTTTACCTGAGCTCATTGCTCCTGTTTCTTCCATTGTAAACATCTTGCATGGAATTTTCCCACCCAATATGTGGCAAGGAGAGGAACTGATTGGGCAAATTGGCCCTAGGGAGACACTTTCACCTGTTTCTCTCCCTTTCCAGTGATGTGCCAAATGGAAAGATTCTATGGTGGCTTTTGTGACACAGCTCACTTCCATTAAACTGGCAACTTTCCCATGCAGTCAGGGAGTGGGAAAGGAGAGAAGGGTAAGGGGTGAGAGTGGGGAGAGTTACGTAACAAAATGCTAGCTATAAAGGCCTTCAGTCGGGTTTTTAAGTGTGCTGTCATGACTTAACTAGGAGCAGTGAACGGTTAATCATTCCGCACTGTTCTACAAGTCATTACAAAAATGTACAGAAACCAATTTGATAACTGAGATGATCAATTTGCCTGATTGACTGCTATTCAGGACAAAAGCAATTCACATTACTTTTATTAGAGTCTTTCAGAGGGTTCCAGGAAAAGAGAAACTGCCAGGTATAATCTTCAACTTCCCAGACAATTCCTTCAGAATCTGCTACGATGGGGATTTTACAGGAGCCCGATAAGGAACATCTATCTACAACAGTCTGGTCAGCAGAAACTCTGGGCTTCTATTTATTGTGACAAACTTAATTTTAACAAATGTCAGTAAAGAAAGGACTGTGAATCTACCTCTATGAAACTTAAAGCATACCCCTTTAAAAAACCCACATATGCACACAGTAAATCATAGTTAAGACTGACAAATGATGGTTTGACACATATTATGGGTGAGGAAAAATGCAGACTGGGAAAATTATGAAGATCAAAAGCAACATCATCTTGTACAGAAAAATAAGTAGCACCACACACTCCCACTTACATAAAATTGCAAAAATCAACTGGTCTTTTAGCGCTATAGCAGCATCCAATGCAATTTTCAGTTTATAGTCTGAAAGTGAAAATACGTAAAAGATTTCCCTCCTCCTTGGAGCAAGCAGACAACTCTGCATCCAGTTCTGCTGCTGGAAAAATGTCTGATGGTGGGAGCGTATGACAGAGCAGTTCCCTCTTAATTTCCAGGCCTTTCCAATCACCCAGCCTTCCACCTAGCATTGCTGAAATTATGCCCTTTCTATTTATTTTCACCTTCCACTCTACACTTTTTCATCTGTCCGTAAATTCTGTTACATCTCTGTACACATGAGAAATGCAACAGTAGTCCATCTAATGCAGTGATAGTGGGAACTGCCGATGCTGGAGAATCTGAGATAACAAGGTGTAGAGCTGGATGAACACAGCAGGCCAGGCAGCATCAGAGGAGCAGGAAAGCTGACGTTTCGGGTCTAGACCCTTCTTC
>NC_063341.1:9169668-9201225 GCF_021869965.1 Rhincodon typus
TTTCTGAAGAATGGTCTAGGCCTGAAACGTCAGCTTTCCTGCTCCTCTGATGCTGCCTGGCCTGCTGTGTTCATCCAGCTCTACACCTTGTTATCTCATCTAATGCAGTGTTTGCTTTTGGTGTATTAGCGATCTAGACTCACAAAAAAGATTATTCCCGTACGAATGGGATATACAGTCACGCAGCACAGAAACAGACCCTTCCATCTGATTCATCCATGCCAACCAGACATCCCATTCTGACCTAGTCACATTTGCCAGCATTTGGCCCATATCCTCTACACCCTTCCTGTTCATGTACACATTCTTTTAAATGTTGTAATTGTACTCATCTCCACCAATTCCTCTCGCAGCTCGTTCCATACATGCACCACCCTCTGCATGAAAAATTTACCTCTCAGGTCCCTTCTAAATCTTTCTCCTCTCACCTTAAACCTATACCCTTTTGTTTTGGCCTCCCTGACCCTAGAAAAAAAGACCTTGGCTATTGACCCTATCCGTGCCCCTCATGATTTTATAAACCTCTATAAGGTCACCACTCAGCCTCTGGTGCTCCAGGGAACAATGCCCCAACCTATTCAGCCTCTTCCTATAATGCAAAGCCTCCAAAAACCAGCAGCATCCTTGTAAATCTTTTCAGCACCTTCTCAAGTTTACAACATCCTTTGTATATAAAGGTGACCAGAATTGTATGCAGTATTGAGGTTGTTGACTTGCTTGCCAAGCTGGCTTGTTTTTGTTCTGACATTTTGTCACCATGCTAGGTAACATCATCAGTGAGGCCTCCGATAAAGCGATGTTGTTCTACTCCTCTTGGAATTTACACTGTCCGGTCCATTATGGTGAGTTGTGTCACTTCCGGTTCTGTTCTGTATTGGTTTGTATATGGGGTCCAATTCTATATGTTTGTTGATTGCATAATGGGTTGAGAACCATGCATCTAGGAATTCCCATGTGTGTCTACGTTTGGCTTGGGCTACTAAGGTTATGTTGTCCCAGTTAAACTGATGGCCTTCATTGTCCGAGCGTACTGATATTAGGGAAAGTTCATTGTGTTGTTTTGCTCCTAGCTGATGTTCGTGTATTCTGATGGCTAGTTTCCTTCCTGTCTGTCCGATGTTATGTTTGTGGCAGTCGTTGCATGGTATTTTGTAAACTATGTTGGTTCTGCATGTTGTGGGAATGGGGTCTTTAATCTCCGTGAGTGTTTGTCGTAGAGTGGCTGTGGGCCGGATTGCTACAATGATTCCTAGTGGTTGTAGGAGTCACATTGTCAGCTTTTATATGTCCTTGATGTAGGGCAGTATGGCCAGTGTGTTAGAGCATACTGTGTCCTCTTGGTGTTGTCTATTTAGTAGGCACCTGCAGATGAAGTTGCGGGGATATCCGTTCATAGCGAAGATTTTGTATAAGTGATTTTCCTCTTTCCTGCATACTCCTGGCGTGTTGCAGTGAGTGGTGGCCATTTTAAATAGTGTCCTAATACAGCTGTGTTTGTGGATGTTGGGGTGGTTACTGTGGAAGTTGAGGATTTGATCAGTGTGGGTTACATTACAGAATACTGAGGTTTGGAACTCCTCATACGTTCAACTCTGATGTCCAGAAACAGAAGTAGAATGTTTTTTCCTTCTTCTCTCGTGAAATTAATCCCGGCGAATATGTTGCTGATGAGGTGGTGGGTCTCTTCTAGTTTGGTGCATTTAATAATGACAAATGTGCCGTCCACATACCAGATCCACAGTTTAGGTTGAATGTGGGGAGGGTAGTGTGTTCTAGTCTTTGCATGACTGCTTCTGCGATGAGTCCTGAGATGGGTGACCCCATGGATGTGCCATTGATCTGTTTGTATATTTGACCATTAAAGATGAGGTGTGTGGTGAGGCACAAGCCCAGTAGTTTGAATATGTTGTCATTGCTGATGGAGCTGCTGGTCTGTGTTCCTGCTTCCTCTAGTATGTGGCCAGTGTTTCTTTGGCTAGTGGGATGTCAATTGACGTGAATAATGCTGTGACGTCAAAGGATACTGTAATCTTGTCATCGTTGATTTTTATGTTCTTGAGGGTATTGAGGAATTATTGGTAGAGTGGATGGAATGGGGTGTTTCAGTCTCTGTTGTAGGTCCTTGACCAGTTGTGTGAAGGTGTGCCCAGTAAGGAAACAATGGGTCTGAGGGGGATGTGTGGTTTGTGCATTTCAGGGAGTCCGTAGAAGCGGGGGGTGTTCATGCCTTCTGGTTTCATTCTCATGTAGTCTCTCTTCGTTATCTGTCCTGCATCCTTTAGTCTCTTACCGAGCTGTGGTGTTGGGTCTATCGCCACCTGTTGGTAAGTATATGTATCTGCGAGCAGTGCTTGTGCTTTCTCAGCGTAGTCCAGTTTGTTCATAATGACGGTCATGCTCCCTTTGTCTGCTGGTAGGATTATGATGTGCTTGTCTTTCCTGAATTTATCTAGTGCTTTTCTCTCTGTGCTCAGGGTGTCCCATTTGTTCCTTTGGCTTAGTGTGGGGATTATAGTTTGTGGGATGGCTTGTTGTGTTTTGTCCGTGAGTCTGTTGTCTTTTAATGTAGTTTCCAGGGCGGCCATGAAGTGTGTTCTGTTCGTATCTTTGTGGCTATAGTTCAGTCTGAGTAATAGGGCAGCTTTCTCAGTTTCTGTGAGAGGGCACACCTTCACACAAATTGGCCAAGGACCTACAACAGAGACTGAAACACCTAGTCGATGGATCACTCCATTTCATCCACTCAACCCAAGAATTCCTCAATACTCTCAAGAACATAAAAATCAACGACGTTGAGATTACAGTATCCTTTGACATCACAGCATTATTCACATCAATTGACATCTCACTAAACAAAGAAACACTGGCTAGAGGAAGCAGGAACACAGACCAGCAGCTCTGCGTTCATCCGCAGGTACCTACTAAATAGACAACACCAAGAGGACACAGTACACTCTAACACACTGGCCACACTGCCCTACATCAAGAACATATAAAAACTAACAAGAGACTTCTAAGACCACTAGGAATCATTGTAGCAATCAAAGTAGCCACTCTGTGACAAACACTCACAAGGATTAAAGACCCCATACCAACAACAGGCAGAACCAACGTGATTTACAAATTACTATGCAACGACTGTCACGAACATTACATCGGACAGACAGGAAGGAAACTAGCCATCAGAATCCACAAACATCAGCTAGCAGCAAAACGACAACGAACTTTCCCTAATATCAGTACACTCGGATAATGAAGGCCATCAGTTTAAATGGGACAAAGTAACCATAGTAGCCCAAGCCAAACATAGAGGTGCGTGGGAATTCCTAGAAGCATGGTTCTCAACCCATAATGCAATCAACAAACATATAGAATTGGACCCCACACGCAAACCCATCCAGAACAGAACTGGAAATGACACAACTCACCATAACGGACCGGACAGTATAAATTCCAAGCGGAGTAGAACAACATTGCTTCATCGGAGGCCTCACTGATGATGTCACCTACCATGGTGACAAAACGTCCGAACGAAAACAAGCCAGCTTGGCGAGCAAGTCAACAATCTCATCCACAACCCAAGATACAAACCTTTACTAAAATCTTGTATGCAGCATTCTAAAAGAGACCTCGCCAATGCTCTGTACAGCTGCAACATGATGTCCCAACCCCAATACTTGATGCACTGACAAATGAAGGCAAGTGTGCCAAATGCCTTCTTCACTACCCTATCCACCTGCGAATCCACTTTCAAGGAACCATGCACTTGCGCCTCCAGGTCTTTGTTCAGCAACACTTCCCAAGTTGAAGTGGAAATCTTAGAAGTATACTTCTGGCATTCCCTTTAGAAATATAGATTACTGGAAGTCATGGAAAATATAAACTTACTTGAGCTACATAACGGTAAAAATAATTTATATACTTAAGTTTGGAGTTGGAAGCTGTGGGGAGTCTGAAAGTCTTTTTCTTTATATGCATTGGAATACGATTTTATAATTTTGA
This sequence comes from Rhincodon typus, assembly GCF_021869965.1. Lineage (NCBI taxonomy): Eukaryota > Metazoa > Chordata > Chondrichthyes > Orectolobiformes > Rhincodontidae > Rhincodon > Rhincodon typus. The sequence goes on from NC_063341.1 coordinate 9,173,671, forward strand.
AGCGGATTTGAGATTTAACAGTTCAGTTCATTAGGTAAAAAGTAAACAAAAATTAACTAGCAGCGGAAGTCCAATGACAGACAAACAGTACCACCTAGAAAGTTAGCCAAGTATGGGGGCACATAGAGGATAGATGCAAAACAGCTAGATAGATGAGTTAAGGAAGTTTATATCCTTGTTGTGATGTTAAAAGTGATAATGAGTTTAGTTCGCAGTTTGTTTTAGGTATTTCATACTCAATAATGGGAAAAATGATCTACTGACTACAAAGAAATTTGCAGAAAGGAAACCAGTTACAGCTGTCCCAGCCTTAATCTGAGAAAACAACTTTAGGGTCGAGATAGTTGTGAGTGTTCACTGAGGGTTGAGAGTTTCTAACAATATTATTGGGGTAAAATGGAATATTGTGAGTTTGAGTCCTTCTCTAATCTTTTTTCTTTTTGCATAGGGCAAAATGGATCATATGTTTTTGTTTCCCCTCCCTTCTTTAACAAACATTTGATTCTTTGTGTTAAAATTATACTGGCAGCCTCCTATGAATGTGTTTAATAACTGACTTCCATTGTTTAAAAAAAACAGCTGGATCTAACAAGGTTTAATTTTGGTATCTGTGTTGTCCAGTGCTAAAGTCAGCCAAGATCATAACAAAAATCAGAAACAAGTCTTTACCAATGCCTTACGTAGCAAAGGAGTTGAAAAAGTACCCCTTACTAGATTAATTTCCCATTGGAATCTTTCTCTTGATGGCCTCAGAAAATAAAAAAAAAATGCCACAGATATTTTGAGGATATACTTGCCATCCTATTTGAAGCTTGTCCATATATAAAATTCAAAACATAGGGAATATCTTCAGACACTAACATTCTCTCGAGCATCAGCAAATTCTGCCTACAGGCATTTAACACTAGTTCATGTCACTTGGCTGTAAGCCTTAATTAACAGAATCAACTACTTCCAGAATAAAGCCAGCAGCTTTCCAAATATCAGATTGACCCAAATGATTTGTCCATGGTCTATTAATACACAAAATCCACTGGGTAGCATCTCATTGGTTTGTCTCTAGGAATGAATATAAGGCTGTAGCAAAATCACGTTTATAAGTTGGGTTAGTTCCCAACTGAAACTCAATTTTAGAATCATAAATAGCAGAAAGCAAGTATGGAAGAAGAATACATGATGGGTAACATAATTAACATTTCTGTGGAATTTACACAATACATGACAAAGGAAGATGGCTGACTCCAAACATCAGCACAAAAGAGAATGCTGATACCCTAGTGAGGGAATGTTGAACTCTCTTTTGGGTATGACATTAAACTGGGACCTCATCTGCAATGTCAAGTGAATCCTGCAGAGATATGGGTTAAAACGTACGTTTATGAGACTATGAAGTAATGATACTGCTAGCATGGTATTAGACAGAAGGACAATCAAATAAATGGAGTAGGCATGATATTTACCATGAGATCTTTGTTGTAAAGGAAGAGTTTAGAGAAAATCTTACTGCAAACTATGTCTAAGTCATTCATGTAGGAAGAGAAATCTCATTCAGCTGTGAAACACATTAAACATGAGGATAACGAGCTCAAAACCTGGCAGCAGGTCACAGGTAAAGAAAAATAACTCGGAACATTGATTGATGAAGGGAATGTTCAACTTTCCAAAGAAGGTGGAAAAGAAAAATAATGAACAATGGTAGGAAGCACAATGAGAGGCAGTACTATTTTCTATGCTGACTCAATAACACTTCTGCTTCCCCAGTCATTCAGAAGCTTTGATGGTCCACAGCAAGGGAAATGGTCGGAGCCTCTGGAATCATCATTTCAAAAGGTACCGAACAGACAAGACAAAACTGTTCTATACTTGTCCACATGCCATTGGGCTTTTAGCAGGTAATGCCCTGGCAAGACGAGGAGTTGACCACAGCATCCTACGATGAGGTTCTGGGTTGGTCTCCCACATATTTCAATCTAAAATGATATTTGAACTGTAAGTATTCGCCAACATGTCCTTACGTAGAATTAAACTTTCTTGGATAAAGGGGAAGTGTTGAAAAGAATACAGCACTTACAATCACCTATTCTCTCCTTGTGACATTACTGGCTCGGCATTGGAAAGCCATTGCCAGAACAGGCACTCCTCTCTTCACTCACTCATTCATTGATGTAGTGATATTCCATGGCCCTTCTTTTCAGAGTTCTTCATGTTGTACTGTACAGAGAATAACACTAAACCTTCATTTGTGTGTGATGGCATGGCTCACATTAATGAGGACCTGCTCTGATTCTTATGTTCTCCACCCAGATTCACAGTAAATGATGGAATCAGCCACAGCAGGGTTATCCTCTCTGTTGCTGTAAAGCAACCAAGGACGGAGAAACAGAGGGGAACGAGATATATCAGCAAACCCAGGACAGCAGTAATCTCCAGCAGATGCTGAACAGCCTGCACATGAAGAGGTTGCAGTTGAAGGTCCGCTCAAGGTGTACAAGAGGTACAGGAAGCATAGAGTCTTTCATCCTTAATGCCAGTTCCTTCAGATGACTGAGATGCATTGTTGGTGTAGACTGAGGATGCCCCAGGACATGGTCACAGAACTATGCCAATAGCTGGACTGGGACCTTTGGCACATAGGGGCAGGTGACCGTCTTATCCCGGGGACGCCAACGTGACAGTGCCTGAGCTATTGAGGATTTCTGTGTGGAATCTATCCATTCTTGATCCACAGTCTGTTTCTGATCGCAATTTGTGCCAGACCACATCACTTTACCTGTCTTCCTTTGCTGAGTCAGTGCTGCAGCCCTGAGCAGTAGACTTTGTCAAAGAGCTCGCTTTCCCCAGGTGCAGAGCACAATACACCGTATTCACATTGCCTTGATAGCCCCATATCATAACACAGGCTGATTGCATCAATGGAAAAGGCTTCCATTCCATCAATGTATAACTCATCTGTGATCATCAGTACAACATCGTAGAAGTCTATGCCAGGTACCCTGAAAGCTGCCATGATACCTATATCCTTGAGAACTCCATGTTCCTGGTTTGGTTCAAGAGTCTGATGCCTTACTGAGGGAATGTTTACTGAAGGGCAAAGGCTATCGTTTGCAGTCATAGCTGATGATTAGACAATTGAAGCTCTCCAAAAATTGACAGTTGGGTGATTTTAGTTAAGATTCAGCTCTATATGTTTACATCTATAATTTTGTGGCTATAAATAGTTTGTATCATCGATAAACTTCAAGACTCATAGAATCATACGACAGAAGGTGCTCTTCAGCTCATTGAGTCTGTACACGAAAAATATACTATTCCACTTTCCCACAGTACGCTCATAGCCTTGAAAGTTATGACATTTGCTCATGCAAGTTACATGGACTAACATATAAAAAAGCACAAAGCACATTAGGTTCAAGCACAGAAGGCAGGAGCACAAGCCAGACCAATGATTAATTAGCAGAAAGTTTATACTGATTAATAAATCATTTAGTTTAACCAAGGCTTAAAACAATTTTGTTTTTGATAGCATACTTTTGGGATGCTCAACAAGCTGTTGTTGGATGCTTTGTTCACAAATTGAAGATTTGGCATGATGGACTCATGAACCAGGCAGAGCAGCAGAAGCAGAATCGAGGTGCACTCTGGGGAGACTGCAAGGCTCCAGATCTATGATGTAGGCTGAGAGTAGGAACTCTGTTCATTGAGAACCACAGAGAAAAGCCCACTAAAATCACAGAAAGAGAAGGAAGCACCATTTCAGCCATTTTGAAATGCTCCCTTTGTGGCACCAAAGATACTCATTAGAGAAAAATATCCAAAACTGGGACTCACATGGTTTCTCTGTGGCAAGACAAGTAACTTTTCAGATCCCAACATCCATTGAAAGGAGGAGGCTGGAGCAATTTTGCAACAGTTACAGAATACAGGAAATTGAAAATGAAGAAATTGAAGCTGAAATTTTCCAAGGCAATATAAAAGATCCTGATAAGAGGGTGTGTTTGACAGGACTGGAAGTCAAACAATTTTGGACAGAATGTAGACATGACACAAGGGCTGGAGTCACTGTCTTAGCAGATAACTTGGAATGGCTTAAAGAATTTGAAATTCAGCTGTTTAAATTAAAACTGCAAGGACCAGGAGGGAAAGTCCTTGAAGTGAATGACTGGAATGCTACAATACTTAAAAATTCAAACAAAGAAATTAATGAAACTCTTGTAGACTCTTAGAATCATACGTTACAGAGGTATTCTTCGGCCCATTGAGTCTGTGCCACCAAAAATATACTATTACCTACATGAGTCCCACTTTCCCACAGTGCATTCATTGCCTTGAAAGTTATGACATTTGAAGTGCTCATGCAAGTACTTCTTACAAGGATGTGTGATATTCCACCTTAACTACCCTCCCTGGCAGTGCATTCCAGAACAACACCATCCTCTGGGTGAAAATGTTTTTCCTCAAATCCTACCTAAACCTCCTGCCTTTCACTTTAAAAGTGTCTTTGACTTTTTGTTTTGACTCTTCGACTAAGGGGAACAGCAACTTTCTGTCCACTCAATCTTGTAGACCTCTATAAGGCTCCCCCTTCGACCTCTCTGCTCCAAAGTAACATTCCTGAATTTATCTGGCCTCTCTTCACAGCTAAAAATGCCCCACCCTAAGGCAACAACCCACCTGGGAGAATACAATTGATGAAAATGGCGTTTGTGCTCTATCTTAAGCTGGTTCCAGCATCCCAGACTGTTGTTTTAACTAAATATCAATTGATTGGAGTCAGAGGAGCTTGACTGGACCAGATGGAATTAATCTCTCCTGATGATCTATCCTTCCAATTGATTTATTTTTAATTGCATCAGATATCTGGAGAACCTTTCCTTTTCATCTATATTTAATGAGTGATGACACATGGATAAATTATTTAAGACAAGGACATGCAAGACGAATAAAATCTCCTTCCTCTCTGTCTATTTCTACTTCAGAACAGGCAAGAGAGTGAACCTGAAACTTACCCCATTCATAACATTGGTCTTTTGGCGATGCCATCCAACCAATTAACTGCATAGTAGGGCTGTATTCAGTTTGGCCAGTCAGGGATATTTGACCCTTCACTTCCAGTTTAATGGCCTTTTCCAACAGCTTTTGCAAGCTCTTTTATTTTGAAATGGAGTTGATTGTTATGGCTGTGGTATTTTCCAAGAAGACCACTGCTAACTCCTTGTGGTATTCATCACCTCTACCAGTATGTGCTACTTTGTAGGAGTAGTTTGAAGTAATTCTCTTCCATCAATTCTTGTTTGCCTTTGCTTTGTCTTGGGCCAAGCCAGTAATTAATCTTTGAAGATACGCCACTACCATAGAATATCTACATAAAATGAACTTAATGGCACTAATTACAACAACATTTGGTCAGGTATAATGACCAGGACCTTAAGGAGATGGTCTGCTCGCTCTGAAATTTAGAGTAGCAGTCCTTGTCTCCACCCACATACTACAGGTGATATCAATAGTGTGGGTGATGCCAATGGGGTTCAAGATCAACTCTTTTAGGATCATCACTTTTTATTGCAAATTCTATTTCATAGAATCCATAACTTGTGTTGGAACAAACCAGACGTTGACATATAGCTCACAGCAGCAGGGAAATCATTTGGAGTGCATTACTTTCTTCAACGAAATAAGGATGCATTTTTCTGCACAGTTTAGAGTGAAAATTATTTTGCACATTTTATGGATCACAGGACTGACAGAGCTCTTGGAAATTATTTTCTTTAAGTCACTTTTGTGCTAATTAAGCTGATGGATTTCAGCACAAAGTGTACATTTCTCTACTTTTGAATGTAATATTCATGGGTCAAACATTCTCTGTTTAAAAATTGTACCAATTAGCTACAAGGTTAATGCCCTGGTTTTATTTCTTAGAAGGCATTTGGAGTGAAATTAGTTTACATTAGTAATATAAAACTGCCAAACAATAAATTCCCACCTTGTTTTCTAACTTACTGTGCTTTCTTTTCAATTAAAGTCAATCGAAAAATGGTGATTTGTAAAGTTGGGGGAGGCGATGGCCTAGTGATATTATCACTGGACTGTTAATCCAGAGACCCAGATAACATTCTGGAGACTTGGGTTCAAATCCCACCATGGCAGATGGTGGAATTTGAATTCAATAAATATCTGGAATTAAGAATCTACTGATGGCCATGAATCCATTGTCAGAAAAACCCATCTGATTCACTAATGTCTTTTAGGGAAGGAAGCTACCACCTTACCTGGTCTGGCCTACATGTGACTCTAGACTCACAGCAATGTGGTTGACTCTGAACTGCCCTCTCTACAATTATGGATGAGCAATAAATGCTGCCTAGCCAGCGACGCTCACATCCCGTTAATGAATAAAGGGGAAAAAAAAATTCCGATGGTTACAGGTCCCGAACACATGTACAGAGGTGTAGAAGGAAGTTGTGTGCTTTCTGTTCTTCAATATGTCAAAAGTGAGATTGTTTTCCAGGTTTCTGATCAGCACTCACAATGCAAACACGAAACTAGAAATAATCACTTGGGTTGGGTAAGAGTATCATTTAGTGAATGTGCAACCTTCTAATTTCCCAGTTCAGTTAAGAAAGGTGCGGGGACAAGTGTCAGTGTTTCTATGAGTGAAACTAAGAGTGTGAGAGGCAATGCTAAGAACTGTGCGGAAGATTCGGCTTTATGGACCATTCAGTTCCTTGGATACATAACCCTTTGCTCTCACGAAGAAAACAGGGAGGAAAGAGTCAGTTCTCTTTTAGTTTAGGAGAAAACAGAACTGAATTGGAAGCATTCAGCTTCTGTGGGGCATTTATAAAATGAGAACACAACTGAGTCGAAAGAAACCTGACGGTAATTTTTCTTTTCCAGTGCTAGGTATTGTACAATGTTATTCCCCTGTTCATCACCAGTCAGTGTACAACTTATACCCTTGTGAAATATATTGTTCAAAATAATTGGAATGAATTCTTCACAATCATACACATTTGCCAATGTTCATAGAATCCCTACAGTGTAGAAGCAGGCCATTCGGCCCATTGAGTCCACACCAACCCTCTCATCCAAACTCACCCACTACTCTATCCCTGCACTTCCCACCCTCGACACTATGGGGCAATTTAGCGCGGCCAATCCACCTAGCCTGCACATCTTTGGACTGTGGGAGAAAACCGGAGCACCTGGAGGAAACCCGCGCAGACACGAGGAGAATGTGCAAGCTCCACACAGACAGTCGCCTGAGGCTAGAATCGAAACAGTGCCCCTGGCCAAGTCTGAGTCTTTGTAACAGTTTAAGTGTCTCAGCAAGAGGTGTGACTGCAATATGAGGAAGCACATGTTTAGTTGAGTGAGCTGAAATGATCTGTAGTTGGCTGCTCATCAGAGCGGTGAACATGTCATAACCCACCTCCAAGGCAGGTGGGGCTTCAACCTATCCCAGAGGTAGGGACACTAGCACTGCACCACATGGCTGGTGGAAGCAGTGACGGTCATGATTTCAAAAGGATATTAGAATGGATACGTGAAAGAAATAAATCTACAGGGCCACGTGGATAGTGTACGTGGAATGGAATTGACTGGATTTTTCCACGAATAGCTGCCATACATTCAATGGGCTGCACAGCTTTCCAGAACACAGAAAATGTGATAGCGTGGGAGTTTGTGAAACGAGTTAACATGCTGCTGCACAGGTTTGCATGCATGCGCTACCAGTGTCCCTTTCAACTCTTTTTAATGACCGAAACAAATTAACTAATGAACTCAGTTAAAAAGTGATATCTCCTTAAAAGGGGGCCTGTAACAAAACTCAAATGGTTGTAGAAAACGTAAAGTTAAATTTAACATGTAATTGTGATGAGAGGTAACATATCCCAGCCTTTGCACGGCCCACTGTCGTCAAAGGCACCATGCTCTCTTTATTGTAGCACTGAGCATGGATGTAAACATGGGAGTGAGGAAGGCACTGTAATTACAGGATGCCTGACATCGAAACAGCGGTCACTGCAGAGCTAAATCATTGGCATTCCTCAAAACTCCGTGTCACATCTGGCATCATCTTCTGATGTATAAGAGGTAGCACCTCTTACTTCCCTCTTCTGCTTCCCGAAACCACAACCATATCCTTGGGCCTTTTTCTCTTGAGCCACTCAGGGAAGGCAACCAGTTCAGACAGTGGACGAACACACTATGAAGAGATGAATGATGAATATGTGGCAGTATCACTGGATTTCCCATACTCAGCCACCAGCTCGGATATTGAGAATGCATGCATCTGAGAGAAAAGGTGGGATAAAGGTGGTAAGAGTCTGATAGAGTGCAGGCAAGACAGTGGGTACAGATGGCATGGATGCTCGTTTCTCAGAGTGATCTTACACCAGGGTTCCACCACGGAGGGTTCAGATGAAGATTTCAGTGGGGCAGCCTGCTGAGAAATATTGATATATGTGGGCAATGGAATACTTGCTGCATTAGAAGCCTGCCAGAAAACATGCAGTCAAGGTTACAGAAGTGGGAGACATCCATCACCAGCTTAGTACATGGCTGTGAACAGAGAAGAAAGGCTTGCAGTGTATCACAGCAGTCTAGTAATCTGTCCTACATTAGATTACTAGCACAGTTTAGGAACTTTTCCAGTCAATTGCCAGTGATTTCATGGATCTAAAACCCGCTGTTCTCTCTCAGAAACTCAATATTCATCCACCTACGTCCGTCCCTCTGCCAGGGCTCTCGGTTAGCTAGTCAAGCTCAAGCTGTCCATGCTGAGATAAGCACAGCCAAGCCTTCTATGCCAAGAACTGCTTGGGATTTGCAGCCTTTTCTACTGAAAGTCAATTGACTTCATTCATCCCAGCAACAACCAAAGTCTGAGGCAGACGTAATGAAAACAGGCATTAAAGGAATGTTGAAGAATGATGATAATGCACTCATTTATAAAATTGGGTTGGAACGTTCATTTTATAGCAGCTTTTGTTTTTACCTTGTGGCTAAGCAGTCACTGTGATCATCAATGACAGAGGGGAAATTGAGTTTGTGCTGATCAGCATCGCTTACAGGTAGACAGCCAGGCAGAAGGGAACTGTCTAACTTGCCTCTTTCCTCTCTCTTCCACCTCCATTTGTTGTCTGCCACACAACTGGGTGACAAACCTAGGACCCTCCACAAAGCTGTTTTTTGTATTGCAACATGAAACTGACCACTATAATTCTTGATACCTGCTCTGCAGAATGAGTAATGTCTATGTAGTCAATGTATCCTTCAGTATCACGAAACCTGCAATCCAAACAAATTCAAATGCTACCTTTGCTTGCTTCTCTTTGGCAAAAGAAACTTAAATGCAGGCTGATAAGAGTGGCCTGAGTGACTTCCTTGCACAAGACCGAATTACACATTGCGTTTAAACCCAACATCAGCCTGCAGGGAACCAGGCTTTTGAACATTCATCATCACAGAGTCATCTCCATTTCCACTGGTGGTGCTATCTTTACCTTGAGGCTGAAGTCATGGATGCATCAAATGGATTTCAGTGAGGATGTTTTTAGCCGAGAATGGAAGTCTCTCACATTGAATCTCAAGGAGATTCAGGCAGAAGGATTGCTCTCTGATCACCATGAGTGGATAAGATGTGCTGATCTCCCTTCTCCCTCATTTCATCTCCCCTCCTCCTGCAGCATGTTCTGAACTGTAAAACCTCCTTTCATTCCTCTATCTTTTCTTTCTGTCAATGGGAATGCCCACAAACACACCCATGGCTATGAATAACTCTTTCGCTGAAGCCTTGAAGTCAACAAAAATCTTATCACCTGCCACACCACTCTTTTTTTTGCAAACTAACAAAATAAAAGAAAACACTGAACAATTATACAATTAAGAGAGGAAAATAAACAATCAGTGGCTAATCTGGAACTGGTCAATTGTCCATTTAAGTAGTATTATGGAGGATATTCCTGTGACTTTACAAGCTTTCAGCTAAATGGTTAACAAAAGGAGGAGACAGGAGCATCAAGATCCAAAATGGTATTGCTGACATCAAAAGAACATGCAACAGCATGAACTGACTGCTCTATAAACTTCTATCAGATCTTTACTGCAGACATGCAAACATCTGTACCAATATTAGTTGTGTTGCAATTTGTGCTGAATATCTGTTGTATGCCATGGATGCCATTTTAGAATTCTGCATTGAATCACAGCAACCAAAAAAAAATAGTGCTAATGCGTTCAATTTCTCACACAGTTTGCATTAGAATTAGAGTATTTGACATTAGTGCACAAGGACTTCGATCATCGGAAGATCGAGAAATGTAGAATAGATTCTAGGGATTTGAATTGGTTATTGTGGATGTAAAGAAAGAATCTGACAAACAGTTCATCATCTAAGTGCCTTATGCCTCACCAGCTCTGCCAACGGCATCATAAAACAACAGACTAATGGATGTTGTTTGTTTACTTGATGCAATGTTTCTCAATTGTCATCAGCCGTACTTACAGAAATTGTAATAAGTGAACGTGAAGTGTGTCAACACAATGCGCAAAATTAATAACTTTAACCTCAGATTTCATGACTCAAGACACCTTGGCACAAATCACTTCACACTGACTCCCTATTATCAACTGGTTGAATATTATCCAAATTACAGAATTCAAGGGAGAAGCAGCATTTCACAATTATCTCCTGTTTCTCAATTAGCACCTGTGAATGAAAGTATAACAGTGTTACAAGACTGCAAAAGTGGGAGAGATTGATAAGTGTGGAATTTAACTAAGTTCATCAGTAAGTGGGACTGTGTCAGTGATCGGGACCAACAGTGGAAAGTGCTGAACAAGTTAGAGAGGTGCAGGGCAGCCGATTGGATTTGTAGCAGAAGAAAGTTCTATGATCAGAACCCAAATACGACAATAACATTGATATTATAAGGGGGTGGAATTTGGAGCAACTCTGTGCAGGCAATAAATGAGAACAAAACAAGAATGAGAAGTCAATCCGTAAGCGGGGTTTTGTTTTAGTGTTCAGAAATCAATACCCACCTAAAGCTTATTTAAACTGGCAGAATGCGATGTCTTTGACGACTGACCTTAAACTTCACCTCAATCTCTGAAAACACACAACTACCACCCTCTACCAGTAGAGTGGAACTGTCCTCATTACTACAGTCTATGATCTTCACACCTAGGAGGGAGGATGACTTTTCTTCCAGTTTTTAATTTTTCTCCTTCCTCCTACTCAGGAAATAGTGATGACCCAAATCTATCCAAACAGTACACATTCAGAAGGTATGTTGAATTTTTCAGAAGTTGATGCTTTTTGTAAGTCACCAATGGAATGTGCTAACCTTGCCATTGTTTCAAGACCTGTAACTGATCTATTATGAACTTCAGTGTCAAAACGTGTTGCCCTTTCAATTGCTTATTGCTTTAGGAAGAATAATTAGCTATTAAGGCAATAATATATATGTTCAATGCAACATATTCTGTTGCATAAGATGTTGGATCTGAAAGAGTTTGTTTAATTTGAGCTATGTTTCCCTCAATCTGATGATGTCTGAGGGTGGAGAATCAGGCAGTTGAGTATGTGGTCCCAATTGAGACAGACTGACATTTCTGGCTTCCTATGGTATTATGTAATTACCTATAACACAGCCCAGTCCATCATGCAAGCTAACCTTCCATCATTGACTCCATCTATACTTCTCGCTGCCTCAGAAAGGTAGTCAACATCATCAAAGACCCCTCCCAACCCGTTTATAATCTCTTCCAACCTCTTCTGTCAAGCAGAAGATATAAAAGCTTAAACACATGTACTGACCGGTTCAAGAATAGCTTCTTCCGCGCTGTTGTTAAACTTCGGAATTGACCTCTCAAATTTCAAATCTAATGTTGATTTTGCTTTTTGTGCACTTTTTTTTGCAGTTGCAACTTTGTATTCCTTGCTCTGTTCAATCAGCCTATGATCTTTGCATGGTATGATCTGCCTGCACTGCACACAAAACAAAATGTTTCACTGTACCTAGGTACATGTGACAATAATAACAAATCAAATCAAATTACTGATCAATGTAATTTTTAACCTATTGTGATCACGCAGTAAACTGCCTCTTATTAATCCTCACTAGGGTAAGTAAGGACTGCAGATGCTGGAAAACAGAGTCAATAAACATGGAGCTCGGCAAACGCTGCAGGTCAGACAGCATCAGTGGAGCAGGAAAGTCAATGTTTTGGGCCGAAATCTGACAAAGGTTTCTTTCCTGCTCCTCTAATGTTGTCTGACCTGCTGCGTTTGTTCAGCTCCACTTTGGTTGGGGGTGTTGATTGAGCAGCTTAGCACAAGGTGCCTGTGGAGACAGATGTGTCCTCTCTGGTTCCTGGGAGTCTTCACTAATTATTCCTAATTGTCAATGTAACTTGTAAGTATTTCTATCATGCAATAAATTCTTTCTCATTAGCTAAGACAAGTGTCTTTCGTTGTAAAGACTCACTAGGGGTAAATCGTTCCACCACAATATGTCCTCAGACTAAGCCTAAAAAGAAAGAATTTACGGGCTCTCATATAGTGTACCTGTCTCTGAATCAGGATGCATGAGTTTAAGTCCCACTTGCTTCAAACGTGTGTAATAATGGCTCTGAACAGATTGATTAGAAATATCTAAAAAGGAGGATTGGTGTCAACACTGTAATCCAAGCATAAGTTGCTCGTAGTTGATAAGGCAGAGCCCAATTTGAAAGTCCTCACAAAGTTTAAACAAGTTCTTTGATGTACAGGGCCGGGCTGGGGGTGGGGGGGAGGGTGTGGGGGGAGGTGGGGGTGGGGGTGGGGGTTGCTCCCAGACTCCAGTAAATGAATGTTGAGTTCTATGTTACTTATCTCTATGACATTTCTTCTATTTCTCCCCCACATATTTAAAGGTCTTTCTTTCTCAATCCCATACCTGCAGGGACATCTGACAAATTTGAACAAGCCTTGAAAAATTAAGAAGCTCCCATTCCCATCACTCTCATGTATTTGAACTACCTCCATCTGGTAGTTAGCAGCTGGTTAGAATTGATCATTGCCATCGGTAAGTTCATCTTTACCTACCCCTCTACAACAAGAATGTCATGCCTGCATTGTCAAGCAGTCTGTACTGAATACATCATTTAATGTAGCAATTGATGCAGAATTTTTTTGCAAATGCAGTTGAGAGGGTAGTTATTCTTTAGAAAGAATAAATCTAAATATGAAAATTGGAATAACTAAGGCACGTCTTTAAGCTCAGACCCTGTTAAAAGCAGTTTCTAAACATGAAGCCTTCTCAAGCTCGAGTGATGAGGATTCTTCAACTAACTCATCCATAATCGGAAGCTGAGGGAATGTGTCAAACAGTGACTGTGAGATTTTGACTCAGGATTACAGTTCATGGATTATTCAGCCAATGGGACATCTGTTTAATGCTGGCAGTGAACACTGATTTCAGTGGGGCAACTTTGCTGATAGTAGCAGAAGGCAGTCTAATGATCCCTATGAACATAACTCATAGATATCGATTTTCACAAACAATTTGGAATAACATCAAGGCAGTCCTCAGGACCAAGTTAATTCTTCATAAAGCCTGCATTCTCTGGGCCATGTTTTCCAAAAATGCAACATGGGTGACTTACAGTGACCAAGAAGGCCACCTGATTGTGGCCAAATGCAGCAGTGTACTCAAAGGCAAAACTCCTGAATTCATTAGTACTCATCATTCAGAGGCAGTTTAGTTGACTTTGACATGTCTGTTGGGTGGAATCAGTCTAATTCTCAAAGTATCTGCTTCAGAGGGATACAGCTCTTCAGCTCTCTCTGCAAGGGTCCTCCATTTGAAAACATCCCATCTGAAATGGACTTTTTGCTCCTTGCCCACTAATGTTTATAGATGGATGCCACCAATGACAACTGATTAAATGGTTTATCTGCATTGTAGTACAAAGGTGTACTAACAAGAGATGACATAAGGTATAACTGAAGAACAGGAGAGGAAGGTTGGATCAAAACAATTTCAATGATTCTCTTGAACAGTAAACTATGAAACTTTGTTTTTACCTCTGTATTCAAGAAAAATGCAATAATTTTAACAGTGAATAATGTCTCCAAAATACCTGAAAGGCTTATAACAGATTTTTATTACAAAGTTAAAGATCACTCAGGCCGAAAATACATGGTAATGTCTTCTAAATTGAAAGTCTATAAATTTTGAAATCTATAAGCCAGATAGAAAAAAAACACCTTGGAGGAAAATTGCAGCTGTGTCATGATTTTCATTAAATCTTGCCCGGTATCCAACCATATTATACCAGTCATCCACATCTTTCAATTTTCTGTTTTATTTCCTCTCTGCTCTAGTGATATCTCTTTCCCAATTCCATTGTTCTTACCTTTTGCCAAAGCATGTGACTGAATTGATTGCCAATCACTTTTGCTAATTATGAAAAGCTGAAAAAATTAGCTGTCCACAGGACAATTGATCCAGATGAGACATACTCCGAAATCAGTATAGAAAAACGCAAATGAATAAATGAACTCTGATTAATATCTGTAAGAGCTCTCTGAATGCAATAACTACACGCAGGGGCTGACATACAGCAAAATCCAAAAATAGAAAACAGAGATGAATGAAAGGCTTGGGTGCAGAGTGATCATGGAAAGATGTTTCTTTAATAGAGTGCTAATGTCAGGAATTTTGTGCCAGTGGAAACTCGAGGCAGATAAGTGGTGTATTTGCATGTTTCATCTTTAATAGCAGATGTGATTTCAGTTGGGAGACTTGCTACTGCTGTATTTTATGAAAATAGTAAATTAAATTAAATAAACCAATTATTTCATAAAAAAACAATTACGTTAAAAATAGTTAATTAACTAAACATACAGATAAATATCTAAATTGTAGGACAGGTGTTGCATCAGAAATGCAGAAATGGAGAATGAAACTTGAAAATTAATCTCTCAGCACCAACAAGCCATGCTAGCTCACTTCAAACACAATGAGATCCAAAATAGAGAATGATCTAAAATGTCCATCAGCATGGACCCAACAGAAAAAGAGCACACCATTTTGGACAAGAATTTTTTGTTTTAACTCAGCATATCAGCTGTCTTGTATGACTTGAGTGAGAATCTGTCTCATTGAAGTCCAACGGCCTGTTAGTCAAAGAATCAATTGCTTGAATAGGCTAATTCAAAGAACATCCTTAGAATCTTTACCTGAAGAAGGGTCTCGGCCCGAAACGTCAGCCTTCCTGCTCCTCTGATGCTGCTTGGCCTGCTGTGTTCATCCAGCTCTACACCTTGTTATCTCAGATTCGAAGGGATCCAGTTACAATCAGCCCAAGAGTTGTTTATTGCAAAGTGTTGATCAGACATTCAGGCATCTTGACTGCCTGAGTACATGAACTTTATACTGCCCAAGATGGCAATTATGAAGGCACAACCCCATTGGATGACTAGAACCCAGCTAATGACCCCATTGGTCAAAGGCCACAGAACATTGTGGAGGATGAGGGGGCATAAGAGCCATGCCTCTAGAAGTCACTTTCTCAGTGAAGACTTACGGGGAAGTATTGTGGCAGAAGATCATGTGGTGACCCAAGAAGATGCAGGAGACGATTTGCGCTGACCTGTGAGACCCACCTCCGTAGATCAGAGCCAACCATACATCGGACAGGAAGGAAATTCAACGGCCCAACTCAAACATGTAGATTGTTCCATGTAATATCCTTTCTCAGACAGATTGAACGAGATAGAGAGTAAATATTGTGGGAATTTGAGAAATGCTCATACAGTGTATTAATAAGGGATATTTTAATAAAATCAGCTTGTACCATGGACTGAATTCTGTGTCCCTTTGTCCTCCTCACTAACAAGAATACGTGGGTAAAGTGTTGTTAATCCAAGGATGTCCAAAATACAGACAACATCTAGCCAGCATCTGCCAAATTTGTATAAACTTACCATTTCAAATGATCTGAGGTTCTACTTCAATTAAACACTTTCTGACTAGATTCTCACCTGACAGTTGTATTAACTGAAAAGGTTTGAATGAAAATTAACTTATCTGTTGAGAAATATGCATTTTACTGTAGACCAAAATAATATATATTTTTAAATAACCTAAAAAATGATAACTATTTTAGATGCAAAAATATTAGATTACCTTGAGCATTTGTGTCTGGAGCACCATTAACCTAGCTTCTGATTTAAGATGTAAACAAATTATTTTACAAAACTATGCCTCAGTAATTGAAACATTTTGTTCTCTTGCAGAGTTGTAGCTATGGAGTAAAATGGTGTCATACTGATTAACTCCTCTCAAAAAGTAAATTAGAGATGGATTAACATTTAGATGCAAACAGAATTGAAGGTTTTAAAAAGGTGCTATGGATTTAGAATTCAATTGTCTACATAATACAATGATTCTATCAGATTTTGAAAATATCATCTGGAATGCAACTGCTGTAATGGCATCAGAAAATTAGATTTTGGCCATGTGAGCAAACATATTTACCATACCTTTGTATTTTTGCTGTGTTTGATGAACTATGTTCCTACATTACCATTAAGTTCATACTCAGTAAGATGGCATTTCAACCCCTTTGAAACTGAACTCCCTCTGGCAATCTTGATGTCACATTATTCCAATGGACGTCTGCATTTACTGTACCAGGTAGCAGTTTTGCTAACAGGGGCTGTATTCATGGTGAAAGGCAAAACTTTGTTCTAATTGTTCTGACAATTGTTGCAAAAATGGCCAAATATTCAATTACACTTGCAGTCACTACCACAAAGGGATAGCCCAATCCAAAAATTTATATTGGATTGGCCTGTTGTAACCAAAATGGCTTTATGCTTCAGTATTGATTCTGAGAAAACATTACTGAAGTGAATCACTCAGTGTCTGCACACTATGTTTTCCTACCATTGTTATGAATTAAAGTAGACCTTTTTTGCAAGAAATTGGCCATTTGGCTTAACAAGTTTTTTTTAAGTCTTTATTTGTCCTAATTCCATGCCCTTGTCTCGTTCCCATATCTCTTTATTCCTCTCTCATTCAAACACTAATCTCACTTAATTCTTAAATATTAACGTTCTCTTTAAACAAAGCTTTCTCTGTACCTTACCTTGTACCTACGCAATGTCATTCTAGGCCCCTTAATCACTGGGAAGAAGAAGGATTTTAATGACATTTTACTAATGCCTCTTTAAACATCTATTAAATTATCATTTAACCTACATTGAACCAATGAAATCACTACCAATTTCTCAAACAGCAAGTGTTAGAGCAACATAATGGGTCTGGCAGCATCTGTAGAGGAAGAAACAGAGTTGACGTTTGGACTGCAATATGACTCTTCTTCAGAAGATCTCCAGTATCCACAGTACTTTGCTTTAATGAACTTTTCAACTTTTATTTCACATTTTTCATTTCCTCTTTTCAGGCAGAATCCCTCCTGGCTCAGAACAGTACTGCTATTCCTTCAGTAGCTTGGGTCAAACAGGAACTCACTTCCCAACAGCACTGAGGGGTTCACCTACACCATAAAGACTGTTGCAATTCAAGAAGGCTCTCACCACAACCTTCTCCAGGACAATTAAGAAAAGCAATATTCCTTTCCTAGCAACATCCCTTGTGTTGTTTTTATTCTAACCAAGTTGCAAATAATGTAATTTAATGAGATGTCATAAAAACAAAAGTATTATATCTATTCTTCTGTGTATGTTTCCTCTTCTATTTCCCTCCCAAGCACTGAGGAGTGTGGAATGCAATTCTACTAACGTGACAACTATAGTTTTAACCTTCAGTTTGTCCAAACTCCTCTACTGCACACACTGCAATACTTCCTCCAACATGTATTTCCTCCATCAATATCGCTTGTCCTCTCCTTTCTCACTTACTCTGTTCTGTTCTTTCTAAAATTATAGAGCATCAAACAGTACAGCACAGGAAAAAATCCTTTGGCCCATGATGTCGTGTGGGACATGACACTAAATTAAACTAATCCCTTCTACCTGCATGTGGTCCATATTCTTCCATTCCTTGCTTGTTCATGTACTTATTTAAAAGCCCCTTAAACATCCCTGTTGTATCTGCCTCCACCACTACCCTGGGCAATGCGTTCCAGGCACCTACCACTCTCTATGTAAAAAACTTGTCCCTCACATCTCCTTCGAACTTCCCCCTCTGACCTTAAATGTATGCTCTCTATTATTAGATATTTTAACTCTGGGTAAAAGATTCTGTCAACCCTGCCTATGCCTCTCATAATTTTGTAAACTTCTATTAGGTCTCCCTTATCTTCCACTGCTCCAGTGAACACAACCCTAGTTTGTCCAGCCTTTCCTTGTAGCTCATATCCTCTAATCCATGCAGCATCATAATAAGCCTCTTCTGCACCCTCTCCAAAGGTTTAACAATTGATAGGTTTACCTATATGCCTGTTCGATCTTCATGCAGTTCTCTCCATTGACCAATGACATACTTACCTTCTTCCCCTTACATAATCCTTTCCAGTCTTCCAAAAACATAACGTACCAAGGCAGTAATGCATCTGGTACTCTCAGTCTGTGTGCAAAAGTCAGTGTGTTGGAGTATTGAATCCGAGCAGCAGGTTCATTCAGTTGTGGAGCTCTGAGTAGTAGGTATGTATCCACACTATGTGGAGTGGAGTGGACTGAGCTGGTTAAAGCATTGCATGGATTCAGTAAGACTGAAGCAAAATCAAAGAATAAGGAACTTCTCCTTTTGCACGTTTTGATGATGAAATCAGTAAAAAGAGTAACAATTCTGTGAAAGATGGCAATGGGTAAATGATTTCATCAGCGCTGAAGTAGTAGCCAGTGAAATCCATTCACAGTTAATCAAATCTTCAATGAGAAAGGCCCAATGACGTTATATGCGGAGCATGGAATGAGGTGAAATCGAGCTGTGATTGACAAAATGCTCCAAAACATATCAGCTGGCCAACCAAATTTTAAAAGTTAGAGGCATTTTCTTAAAGCATACAGACAGGTTCATGTGGGAATGGTTCGGGGCATTTGAAAAATTACTGACAGCTAAAAGCATAAAGAGTTCAAAAGCGGAAATCAGACTTTGTGAGTTTATAAATAAATAGGGTTGGACATTAAACTAAGTTAGGAATAAGGATGAATCAACACTCCAACCATGGAGAATGTTAACAGAATCCTCATCAAACGGGTCAGAGCCTCACAAAAGGAAGACTTGACAATGAAAAACTAGTTGAGAAGCTTAATGGGCAATCAAACTGCTTATGGACATAAACTAGTCCAGATGTGTGCTGTGATCTATTAGAATCAAACACTCCAGTGAAGATCCTCTTAGGGCAAAGTGGTAGTGTTCCTACCCCTGAAACGTGAGGACTGGGTTCAAATCCCATCTGCTCCAAAGGTATGTAATAACATCTCTGAACAGATTGACTATAAAAATAGGTTAAACTAAAAAGAACTCTTATATCCCAGTGATAGTGTCCCTACCCCTGAATCATGGCAGCCAGATTCAAGCTCCACCTGCTCCTGAGGTGTGTAATAACATCCCTGAACAGGTTGATTAGAAAAATTTTATTAAATTTATAATAAAAACACTCTGCTGAAATATGTGACTATTGGCCAAGTGCTAAGAACAAATAACATATTGAAGAAATTAAGTTTAGAGCAGTCTGCGCTCAGATTCCCACACCAAAAGGAATGACATTAGTCATTTTTATTGGCAAGTGCAGCAGGATTCATTGCATGTTTAGTGGGAAGAAATGGAAAAGACTCTACATTAGGAATGGGAGTTGAAACAAATAAAGAATAGATAAAAGAACCTTAGCTATGGAAATACTTGAACTGATACAAGGGATGGATATGGCAAAGTGTTTATTGAGGACTTTAAAGGAAATTCTAGATGAGGGTTAGTCATGAAAGAAATGAGTCTATAGCATGTTACGTTGATATGTTTCTTCTTGGGACCACACTTACCTGACAAACAGCATTGCAAAAGAGCTTGAATATTGATACTGCGTGTATAAAAGTGATATTAGATTAAAAAAAATAAACTACTGAAGTAAAATGGGTGGATGCAAGTCAACAGTTAATCGGATTGCTTTACAACGAGAAGCGCTTGTCTGAAGAAATTGAAGAGAGATACTTCATGAATTATTAAAACAAGGCAAGATTCATGTTGTAATCACATTGAAAATTATTTTGGTTTTCAAGATGGAGGAGGTATGAAGTATATTAACAAGGAAGATACAACTGCACAGCACAGGCGCGTTAGCCCACCAAGTCCATGCCGATCACGATACCATTCTACACTAATCCTGTTACAGTCCGTATCTGTCTTTTCCCTGCCTGCTCATGTGTCTGTCCAAAACCAGCTTAAATGTTGCTATCATATCTGCTTCTACCACCTTCCATGGCAGCGCATTCCAGGCACTTACCACCCTCTGCATAAAAAGCTAGACATGCATGTTTCCTTTAAACTTAACCTTCTCACCTTAAACCAACCCCCCCTCATATCTGACATTTTCAACCTGGGAAAAATACACTGACTACACACCCTATCATAATTTTATAGATCTCTAGCCGATCGCCCCTCAGCCTCCAATGCTCTAGCAAAAACAATTCAGGTTTGTCTAGCCTTTCCTTACAGCTAATACACTCCAATCCAGGCAACGTCCTGGTAAACCTCTTTTGCACTCTCCCTAAACCCTCCACATCCTTTCCTGTTGTGTGGTGACCAGAACTGCACACAATACTTCAAATGTGGCCCAACTAAAGTTTCATGCAGTTGCAGTTAAAAACTGATTATATGACTGTAATATATAGTACTATCATTTTACATCTTATGAATGGCACTTTCAAATCAACCTGTTTGAATGTGTTATAATATACCTTCATGGTAATTGTATCCTGAAGAGGGACTTGGACTTTCTGGACCAGGGTAGGAAAATTACCACTGTGTCACAGAAACCTCTGAACAGTTTTTGCTTTGGTTTGCTTATCAGTATAGTTTAGAGCAAGTAAAAAGGAGGAATCTATTAGTATTTAATAGTTCCCATCAATACATATTAAATATTTAGTAGTTGAAGGTAATAAGATTAACAGGTGTTTGCATGAAAGGGTTTCTGAAAGACATAGACAGTGATTTTCCAAAGTTTGTATACTTGACATTTTGCCTTTAGTATCTTTCTTGCCATTAGCAAATACTAAAATTGCTCTTTTTTTAAACTTGGCTCCTCACTGCAGTAAGAAAAAAAAGTTAATTACATTTTAATTGGCAAAAACATATTGCAATGTGTTAAGAAGTGAAATTAAACTTTTGTTATGACTAATCGGGAATGTTGAAAAGAGGTTAATTCGTCATAAGAAGTCATTAAAAATCATCAGTAATAAGTGACAATCATTAAAGCATGCATAAGATGATACTCAGAACACAGCAAATGATATTACTTTTCTCCCAAGTAATGACACTTTCCATTAAAATTCTTCTCACTTAAAGAAACCAAACACGCAGAAGGTAATTTTCCAGTGATGAAGGTTCTAAATTTATTTTAAAATAATAATACTAAACAAGCAAAACATTAAAAGAAACCACATCAAAAAGCTAACTTTGCTTATCTGTATAGCATTTCTTACATTAGCCAAAAGCAAAAATCACTTAATAATGCTAATACTGACATGCTTTATTTCTCTCTTCACAGCAGTAACATATTAATTTATTTAACCAATAGCTTAAAAGCAACTTCTTAATCACCAAATTAGTCTAGCAGCTCCTATCATCTGTGGCTTGATTGTAGCTCACATGCCTCTGAATCTGAAGGTTCAAGTCACAGTCCAGGATTTGAACATTCAAAATCAGCACTGATTTCAGGAGTGTTGAACTGTTAGAAGTCTCATCTTTTGATGTGATTTTAAGCTGAGGTCCCATTGTCTGCTTGGGTGGATATAAAAGATTCCAATGCACAATATCAAAGAAGAAATTTGCCTCTGGTGTCCTGAACAATATTCATCTCTTAACCAGCTTTATAAAATGGGAGTTATCTGGTCACTTTCGCATTGCGAATTTTTTTTGAATAACAAATCTTTTGCTCAACTGAGAAAGAAGGAGGACAGTTTTCTGTCAGAGGATTTTAGAATGTTCAGAAATTGGAATGCTCCCTAAAGAGTTTTGGAGGCAGTGACTGTTGTGGAAGGGTCTGAAAGGGTTACTCAAATGGTGAACCAACTGAGGATCTTGGAGGAATAAGATGCAACATCCAGGTTCCCCTCAAAGAATCTCTGTAACAATGTCCATCAGATCAATTAACCTCTGGTTTAGAATCATAGAATCCTAACAGTGCAGATAGAGTCCACACAGCCCATCAAATCTGTGCCGATCCTACCCAGACCCACACCCTACTCTACATCCTATCCCCGTAATCCTTATTTCCCATGGCCAATCAACCTAGCCTGCACATCTTTGGACTGTGGGAGGAAACCAGAGCACCTGGTGGAAACCCATTAAGACACAGGGCGAACGTGCAAAATCCATGCAGACAGATAGTCATGCAAAGCTGGAATTAAACCAGGCTCCATGGTTCTGTGGAGGCAGTAGTGCTAACCACTGAGCCACCGTGACATGAACTACTTCTTGCTTAATATGTGAGCACGTTTTAGACTAGTAAATGGTTTTCTTTATAAGACCAAGCAGCCCTGTAGATAACAACAGGCCAAGAGGATAGTAGCAGGAAACTTGCCACACGATGAGTTGCACACACATGGCAGGCAGCTGAGCAGCGAGACAGATTTCACCCAAAATACAACAGTGTCATGAATATTTTGAAAGAATATCAATGGTTATCCTAGGGTGAGGCAGAGTTGACCCCACAATCAAATCAGCCATGGTCTTACTGAATAGCATAGCAGGCTAGAGATATTGAATAAGCCTACTCTTGTTCTTGATTTGTACACACGTATGCAATTTGTCAGAGTCTATTGAGAGCAAATTTCTTGCCAGATTTTCTTCATTACAACAATGGCCACAACTCAAAAAGTATGTCTATGCCCTATCAAACATTTAAGACATCTAGTGGTTGTGAAAATTGTTGGTTTAATTCTCTGTCTTTCTTTACAGCTTGCAGGTTATAACCTATTTTCCTAACAATGTTAGCACACAGGCAGTGAAGAAATTACATTTAACATAAAATAGTGTGGTGGTGTGTTCAAGATACTGACGTGTTTGAAATGTTATAATTAATTTTCTTTCTGTCTGACACAGAGATTATATGAGGATTATCTTAATTAGAAGTAAAAGTAAATAAGGCTATTTTTTCAGCTAAAAATGTTTATTTCGTACAAAATGTTTTGGCAATAAATAATGGTTTCCCATAATAATACCATTTTCTTTTTTTTTGTTTTACAAAGAAATATTTAATACAATTTTCTTTGACTCAAAGATAGCAGTGTTTCACCTGTTTGACTTCATGTTTGCATGGCATTACAATATCTCTATCGACTCAGTCGCTACCCTTTCCTGCTTTGTACCATTACTGCAGGAGTATTGTGTAGTGACACATTAATCATTCAGTTACTACCTAAAATCAGGAAAAAGTATAATGCAGCAGTTACAAATGTTTTATTCATCGAAAGGTTCTCATTTGAAGAGTTTTTCTTTGGGGAATTCCAGCTTCTGCAGATTTCCAAATAAAAGACTGAATAATCAGTCAGAGAGATATTAACATGTCTCATGCTTTTCTCCCCCCCGGATAAGTTACAGCCTCAAACAACATATTAAATAAATTCAAGCAAACTGTCTTCGGCTAAGGCTGATTGGAAAGGTAAGTCAGTCACCGTGTGAACAAAGCTCAACTCAATTAAGGACACCTTTTCTCAGGCTAAATGAATAAATCCACTCATTGGCATAGTACTGAGCTATCCAGAACAGTAGAATTGCTGCCTCAGTATACAGCCAGCTGACTGCAATCAAAAACAAGGGCAATGTTGTTAATGCTTGCATATAAAGGAGGAAAACTAGGTAATTCAGAGATTCTGCTTTTTGTTTTCCATGCAGGTGTCCCTGGCAAAGGCAATGTTTATTGCCCATCTGGCATTACTATTGAGATTCAGGTGGTGAGTCATTGCCCAAGTGGCAGCTGAGCATCAGTTGGGAGCACCCTTGCCTTTAAGTCACAAGATCCTGTGTTCGAGTCCCAATTCAAAGATTTCAGCACAAACATCAATGTTGACATTCCAGTGTGGCACTCTGTCAAAAATGCTGCCTTTTGAATGAACTTTTGTTCTGGTGGATGCAGAAAGATACCATGGCACTATTTCACACACGCACAAAAAAGAGTGATCCCTGGCTTTGATTTGATTTGATTTCTTATTGTCACATGCCCCTGAGTTTCGTTTTGCATGCAGTGCAGGCAAATCATAACATACAAAGATTGTAGGGTGACTGAACAGAGTGAGGAATGCAAAGTTATAGCTGCAAAGAAGGTGCACAAGAAGCAAGATCAACCTTCAATTTCAAATTTGAGAGGTCCATTCAGAAGTCTAATAACAGCGGGGAGTAAGCTGTTCTTGAATCTGTTGGTATGTATGTATTGTATCTTCTGCATGACGGAAGAGGTTGGAAGAGATTATGACTGGGGTGGGTCTTCGTTGATGTTGGCTACCTTTCTGAGGCATTGAGAAGTACAGATGGAGTTAATGGATGGAAGGTTGGCTTCTGTGATGGTCTGGGCTGTGTTCACAACTTTCTGTAGTTTCTTATGGTCCTGGGCAGAGCAGTTTCCATACCAGGCCATGATGCACCCAGATAGAATGCTTTCTTTGGTGCATTTGTAAAGCTGTCCTGGCTAATAGTTCTCTCTCAATCAGCATCACAGTTAGTCATTCTTACACTGATGTTTCTGGGAGTTTGCTATGTGCAAATTAACCTCCGTGTTTCCAAAGTACAATAACACCTACAATTTGTTAGTCCTTAATTGGCCTTAAGGCAGTTTGAGACATCTGGTGGTCAAAAAAGTGATACTTAAATCCAAGTCTCCCTGAATTTACTTTTTGGTGGTTGAGTGGCTTTGTACATCATTTCAGGAGGCATTTTAGGTTGAAATATTGCTGTGAGTCTATGAATTCACTGACCAGGTGAGGATTGCAGGTTTCCTGGAATTACATGAGTGAACCACATGATTTTCTACAATGATCTTACAAGAAAGGATCACAATTATTGATACCAAAAGCATTAGACAAAATCTTCTCAGCCCCTGAACAGTGAGGTCCAATGAGAGAATCAGTGAGATGTCCAGCAGGCTCTTCTTGATGTTAGGATCAAAAAGTCTCAGTTTGCAACCAAGTGTTGGATCGTGAGATGGATTCTTACGAGATGGCAGCAAGAGGCCTATTTTCATGGAGCACTTATTATCACACTCATTACTACCTCTTCTCTCATACTGCTAGATACTGAGAATTCCCAACAATAAACACACAGTAGAACCTGGTTACTCCAGCTCACTGTTCATGTCTCCAGATTTCCATCTTAGACTTCTGGCGTCAACATCGCAGGGTAGTCTCTGTACCCGTATTGCTGCATTTTAATTTCTATAGTGGTTAACAGTGAAGTCTCTGCAAGGATGATGGGGAAGATGTAGCCAACTTCAAAGGAAAATAGCCTACTGTGCAAGACAGAACGAGGCACTGTTCATTAAGCAAGAATCTGTTGATAAGGGCTGCTTGACCTTCGTGATTATCAAGGCAGAAAAGAAAACAATTAAACAGATGTAACTTATCTCTACAGCCCTTGGATGGAAGATCTTAGAGTTACAAGGGTCCCGGACAAGAGTTTCTGGAATATTCATGAGAAAATACCTGAAAATAAGTGTTTTAAAGCTTTTGGCAGTGTAACCTAGGAGCAACCATCATAAAAGCAGGACCCGAGCTCGGAGTTCAACGAGGAAGGACAGACCCAGCTGAGAGACTGAAGCCTGGCCAGCTCTCCCTCAGTGTGGGTAATACATAAGTCTCAGCCGTGAGTCTGAGGCAGCTTTATTTTTAAACTGATGTGTTTGATTCTGTAGCATTAAACCAACTAGGAGATAAATAAAGAAGTAGACTGCAGTAACAACGCAGGCTATAATCATTGTGTCCACTGGTATTGACCCAGAGAAGGTAATGGACAACAACTGCATGTGCAGCAACCATTCCACGCCATTTCATGGATCTTGGCATCCAACATGTACCAGTCTCACTGCTTTATCATGGCACATCTCCGATCCACTTAAGGAAAATTTCTACACTTTAATGGTGCACTTTGGAGTATATTGGCACCTTTGAAATTATTCTGATGGAAGTTGGCTATGCAGGAGCCCTGGTTCATCCTGAACACGGTTATCAAGGACCATTGCTGCAAAGGTAGGTTAGAAACTGCCTTTTGTAGAGGGGGGCTTGTCAAAAGAAACTTGTTAGTGACTTCCCATTCTTCCTATCACTTGATCCAAGGGATAATGACTGGTGGATGTTGTTCAGGAAAGTTGATCCTCATGGGATGACAAAATTGAAAGGAGGTAGTAGGGGGATTGAACATGTCATAATGGAATGCAGCTTGTGCATTTAGTTAGTCTGCAGCTGTATGGGGAAATGATGTTTATGAGGACAGGAAGTGGGATTTGGGTGCAGAGTTCCAGTTATTTTCCATATTGTCACATTCAGTTGAGTGTCAACAAAATGGATGTAAGATGTTCCAATAAGATAAACATTGAGCTCTCATTCCCATCACTTCCTGTTCATTACCTAGTCACCTATGATCAAAGACGTGTGTATGAAATGAATTGAGTTTAGTCTAGTGATAAAGTAACTTGGCAATGTTAAAGTTCACTGTTAAGGAGTACCTATTCAGCTAAAACACAGGAAAGCTGACACAGATTAAACCAAAACAGAAATTACTGGAAAAGAAGGACTGAGGGAGGGTCGCTCGATATGAAATGTTAAATTTGATTTCTCTCCATGGATGCTGCCAGGCCTGCTGAGTTTTACAAGCAATTTCTGTTTTTGTTTCTGATTTACAGCATCCACATTTCTTTCATTTTATTTTTACAGACTAAACTAATACCTTCATTCATGAGGAATTTGATAGAACCTTAGTTCACGTTGTTAATGTTGCATCAAGCGTGTGATTGTTCATCAAGAGGCAGACAATTCTGAAGGCATATTTGAACATCGAGATTTTCATTCCAAAAGTGATCATGGTTGTCTAAAATCAAAAACTTGCAATGCCATTCATTTGTAGACTTCTAACACTTCAATTTACTTCATTAAAGCAAAAGTCAGCTTTGAATGACAGCATCTTAGGTGGTTTGAATTTAATGTAGAATGTGAATATAGCAATCAGCTTAAGAAATACATGCTTCACAGATTTGACTTTTCTCAATTTACAAACAATAAACTGGCAACATGAGATAACAAGGAATAGAGCTGGATGAACACAGCAGGCCAAGCAGCATCATAGGAGCAGGAAGGCTGACGTTACGGGCCTAGACCCTTCATCAGAAATG
>NC_063341.1:9201625-9297915 GCF_021869965.1 Rhincodon typus
CATTTCTGATGAAGGGTCTAGGCCCGTAACGTCAGCCTTCCTGCTCCTATGATGCTGCTTGGCCTGCTGTGTTCATCCAGCTTTACACCTTTGTTATCTCAGATTCTCCAGCATCTGCAGTTCCTACTACAACTGGCAACATGAGCTCTTCATATTTGAAGTCAATGTCTTGAGTAAGGTTATTACAATATCATATGATAATGATGTCTGATAGCAGTTCAAAAAACAATTCCATATTTTCCTATGATACACCAGTTCTGAGCTTTCTTGCACACTGCATATCAATCTATCATTCCTTTTATTTCCTAGTTGACATTGTCTTCTAACTTCACCTAACGCACGCGTGCACGCACGTACGCACACGCGCGCACACACACACACACACACACACACACACACGCACACATACAGATCTCTGAATTACCAGAGTCACTGTTGCACCAGGGCATTTTTCACCTTTGTCTTGACAGTAATGTGAAAGAGTACATTGCTGCTCTTACAGAACTTGTTCAGCCTTCATCCTATTAAAATCAATGGATGATCTCATTGAGTGTAATCTTCACCGCCAAATTAATTCCAAGTGGTGAAAGTAAAATAACCACCACCACTTCCAGAATGTTTTTGAACATAATTTAATACTGTCACACAAAATGTTCTGCTTTTCAACACAGCAGCATTGTAATGATTTCTGCCAGATCCTCCTGACTTCTTCCAAATGTACAGCCAAAATCTAGGTGAGGTCTTCGTCCTGCGGGCTAATTAAGATTAAATGTTAACTTAAAGAATCTTTTGCAAGCTTTTACGAACATCCTGTAGTCTTGTCCAAATATTTCATGGTATCTCTTTGAAAATAAGCAATGAATTTACTCATTGTGAATGAATGTGGCTTTATAAACTCTATTGGAAGGTCAATGGTTCTTACTTACTTGATCAGGGTCTTTCTGGAGCCAACAGTTTCCTCATAAGGGGAGGCTAGACAAGCATGTACCTGTCACTAGGCAAAAAGCAGCTCTCATCTTCAGCAAAATAGACTAAAGAATCCTCAATTTAACTTTCACCTCAATATCAGAACATTTTGTTTCCATTTAAGGCATTAACATTAATTCGGGTTGAGGACTTAAAGCAAATAAACTGGCAAAGCAGCAAATGCAAGAGCACATAACTATTTAAAATTTAATAATAGTTCAGAATAGTTCATGAAAAGAAGTTTCACGTGTCGCAGAAAAATAAAGTTGCAAAGTAAAATAAAAGCATGGCTTTCAGCTGGGATTTGAAAAGGTACAGGCCTCAAATCCAAAGCACTGCTCTTCCAAAAGATTTGCCTCTGGGTTTTTATGGCAAACTCAACTGTATTATTCAAAATGGCAACATTTCTGCCGACAAATTTACTGTCAGTCATACTTTTACATCAAAAATGCAATTGTATTTTCTGTTGTTCACTATTGTTAAGGTAATAGAGAAGTTTAAAAAGAAAACAAGAGGCATTAACTGCTCAAGCAAATTCCCTTAACCCATCCAAGGCAAACTACCTCGCAGTATCCGAATTCAATCTGTGCCAAATCTTAACATGCACTTGGTTTCGGTTTTCCCACCACAGTCAGTTCAATGAGAGATACATGCAAAGACTATATTATCACTGCTCTTGTATAAGATTGATAAATTCATCCACTGTGTCAATCTAAATTTTTAATAAGCATCAGGTCACATGTCTATCATTTATCAATTTTTTTCAATTGCTACGGTTACGTAAATAATTATGATCTTCACTTAGCAGTTATGCAAACATTTGTTAAATGTAAGTACTTGACTGGCCATCATTCAGACCAGGGAATAAAAACAAATGGGGAATGCAGTCCCCAATAGATTGTGCACACTGATATTTGATTAGCAAAAATTGGGGTGATCCATTATCCTTTTCCAGAAAGGTCAGAACATCTATTCCTTTGACAGAGCTTGATGTCTTCTCCATATCAATCAATATCATGAAAGAACGCTTAATGGAAGTATTTAAAGATCTACCCCCGTATATATGAGGACATAGTTCAGCACATCAACAGAGATGACTCAGTACTTTCCATTATTAAAAGGACAAGAACACGTTGATAATTATACAATCACTGATCAGTAGAAGGTTTTCAGTAACACTAGATGCCTATGTTTAACCTCTCAGTTCTACCCTTTATTAATATGTCTTTAAACCGTAAAGACTGCAAGATCTGCCAAATTTCAGGTCCTTTGAATGAATTAAGTTGATAACCCTTGCAACATAATTTATCCAAACATCATCCTTGCAATGCCAAGACGATTATGAAACCACATCTCACAGTGCAAACAACATTCGCCTCAGCTTAATATCACGTGAATGTAAATTGTTTAGGTGTTAATCTTTTTTTTTAAAAAGGGTGGGGCGAAAATGATTTGGAATAAATAGTCAAAACAGTGGAACTGACCATCACAGAAATATGGAGGATTCGGAGTTCTTCCTCAGCAGAATCTGTTTGAGAATAGATGGTTGGAATGAGCCCTGGTAAACGGTGGGCATTATTCTGGTGGTGAACATGAAAAAGCAACGTTCCATTTTCTAGCCACTGCTGCCTCCAGCGAACAAGGGGAATCTCTTCTGAAGAGCCAGATATTTCTGTGAAAGACAAATGTATTGATTTGGAATTTCATTGAAGAAAGTGAAAATCTCAAAAGCGTGCTGAAAGTAATTTCAAATTTAATAATATAACAACACTTCAGCTAATACAATAATGTATAATCTGTCCCCTGTACTAGTGGTAACTTATTTATTGATTCGAACAAAAGGGAAACTGGAAGCATCCCTGAACTTAAATTAAAGTTCAATCATAAAGAAGTGAGGGATATTGAACTTAAATTTCAGACTAGATGAGCTTGGAAATAATGGCAGCTCATACACTTTATTCAGCTCTTTGTCAAGCCAAACCAGGAAATAATAAAGTCTGGTTCAATTATCATGAATAATACCTTTCTAATCACACCAAATCATGACAAATTGTTTCATTGTAGTAAGTAGAACATTAACCATGCATCCAAATCTATCAAATGAATGGTGGCTATAAGGCATATCGCTGGGCTGTAGGGTAACTTACCAATATTAATTTTCCACATTAAAAGAAGCTTCCCTCTACATTGAGAACATAATGAGCGGGATGGAAGTGCAAGTTGAGATCATTTCTCAGTCCTGAATCCACAAGGATCAGGGGTGAGTCAGGATAGAAAATCCTGTCGGAGGCAGCCAAATTCATTACCATCTTTATAATTGAGCAAATCATTAGATCCCAGCAATTTTGTGCCTGTGATACCCCAGGCCATGTAACGTGGGAAGAAAGTGTTGGCAGCACAGTCACCTGTAGGAGAGGTTAGATGTCAGCACGACAGCGAAAGTGTGAAGTGTTCTTTTTTGTGATTTCCAATTCAGCTGCTAATGTTTGCACAATCAATCAGTCATGAAAATGGTCTCATCCAATTTACAGGAGAAAGAAAAAGAGACTGCACATTGCCTGGGAGTGAGGGCCAAGCAAAGGTAGGATGGCCCACATTTCTGTCCTGATGCAATGGAAGATGATGACAGTGTAGAACTCCAAAAGGAGATAGAGTCATAGAGCAGGGAAACAGACCCTTTGGTCCAACCAGTTCATGGTGACTGTAATCCCAAATTAAACTAGTCCCACCTGTCTGCGCTTGGTCGACATCTCTCCAAACATTTCTTATTCTTGTATTTATCTAAATGTGTTTTAAACATTATAACCGTATCCACATCCACCACTTCCTCTGGAAGTTCATTCCACACACGAACCACCCTCTGTGTAAAAAAAATTGCCCCTCCTGTCTTTTTAAAATCTTTCTCCTCTCACTTTAAAAATATGTCCTCTACTCTTGAAATCCCCCACCCTAGGAAAAAGACCATTGCTATTGACCTTATCTATACCCCTCATGATTTTATAATCCTCTAAAAGGTCACTCCTCCACCTCCTACACTCCAGTGAAAAAGTCCTAGCCTACCCAGCCTCTCCCTATAACTCAAACCTTCCATTCCTGGCAACATCCTGGTAAATCTCTTCTGAACCCTCTCCAAGATAGACAAGTTGGTGGGGTGGGCAGGTAGGAGGCATAGATGAAGTTCTGTGAAAACTGTGAATTGATTTGTATTGTTGGGAACAACATGGGCAGACAGAACAAAATAAGGGACACAAATCTTAAGGGAACGCAGGAGCAATGGCATCTGGGTGTATATGTGCATAGATCATTGAAGGTGGCAGGACAGGTAGAAAGTGGCAGGACAGGTCGAGAGAGCAGATAATAAAATATCTTGCATACTGAAGTTTATTAATAGAGGTATAATGTACAAGAGCTGTACTCACACAGACATATTAGTCTTCAGCTGGAGTATTCTGTGTAGTACTAGGCACTACACTATAGGTAGGATATGAATGCATTTGAGAAAATGCAGAATAGATTTACAAGGATGGTTCTGGGGTGAGAAACTTCAGTTATGAGGATAGGCAGGCAGGCTTAGGACTGTTCTCTTTGGAGAGAAGGCAGCTAATAGGAGATCTGACAGAAGATTTCAAAATCATGCAAGCTCTGGCTAGAGTTGATAGGGAGGAAATGTTCCCACTTGAAAACAAAGATCAAGAGTGAGAGGAGGCAGATTTAAATGCAATTTTCAAATTAAGCAAATGTGATGTGAGAATTTTGTTTTCACTCATTGAAAGTTTTGAGTCTGGAACACACTGCCCAGAAGTATGGAGGAGGCAGGCTCAACTGCGGCATTCAAGAGAGTTTTAGGAGATTATTTAAACCAGAAACAATGTCCAAGGGGATGTGGAAAAGGCAGGAAGTTAGCATAAAGTCGTAATGCTCATTTGGAGAGTTGCTTCAGATATTCTGGGCCCAATGGCCTCCAGCTCTACTATAACAGTTTTGTGATTCTGAGATGCTGGTGGAGCACATAATATTTAAGAGGACATGACCTGGCAAAGGAATAATATGAACATTCAACTGAGAGGAGGTGCAATTTTAAGGAATGGCATACTTGTGGAACCGATACAGCAAACATCCAGTAAGAAACAAAACTGGAAGTGGTACCAAACACCCCAACAAACTGAGGCATATAATTAACGAGCAGGACTGAACACCAACGCTTCACCATTGAAGGTGAAGCATGGTGATGTTACCTAGCAGGGTGACGAAACGTTTGCAACCAAACACACCGGCTCGATGAGCAAGACTACGACCTCACCACTATAGCATATTGAATGTTATTTGCACGTTTTGGCAATTAAACAATTGCAGAACTGTGAAGTGAAAGGGAAGCAGGGGTGTCATATTCATGAGCAATTGTTCTCCTGACACAAATAGGCCAATGCCAGAGGAGCAGCAGGAGGAACGGATGAGCAAATATACTGCTCAGAGGATGACAGACATTTGGAGGATGTAGTATCAAACAACACAGGTATACCATTCACCAGGGCAAAACCCACAACTCGAGGCTAAAGTATCTCATATGTAACAAATGTCACAGGCTGAGGAGCACAGCAAATTTGAGCAGGTCACTGAAAACATTGAGATTAATGTCAGTCCTTGACATAGGATGGACAATAACAGCAACCATGGTCATGTCACCATAGCTGAGCCATGGGGGTTATTCATAAACAGCGTCACTAATGGCCAAAGTTGATTGTTCGCTTCATTGATTGTTAACTGCACTGATGCTTTCTTAGAATGAATAATCTATTACTTCCAAGCTCACAGTGTACATTTCCTCCCAGCCTCACATACATAGTTTGTTCATGAGTGTCCGAGATGTCACAGTAGATACAGATGTGATATGGATAAGCTGGCATACATTGTGGGTGTGCGATTGGGGAAGACAATGAGTTTGGAAGCACTGAGCTAAGCAATCGTTTTTTCTTAGATCAAGCATTGGCCAATAGTTGAATCAAGACTGGGGGACAATAGTGAGATGTTGTCTCAAACCATTAACTGCAACTTAAGGCCATCTTAAAAAAAAAAGACATGGTGTCCTTGCAGTTTAGCATAGAGATCTGTCTGCTGATAACTCATAGAATCATAAAACCCCATGTTATGGAAACGAGCCATTCAGCCCAACAAGTCCACACTAACCCTCTGAGGAGCATCCCACCCAGACCCATCCCCCTAAACCTGCATTTCCCATAGCTAATGCACCTAATCTACACATCCCTGAACACTATGGGTAATTTAGCATGGCCAATCCACCTAGCCTGCACATCTTTGGACTGTGGGAGGAAACTGGAGCGCTGGACAGAAACCCACCGAGATATGGGGAAAACGTGCAAACTCCACACAGGTAGTTGACCAAGGCTGGAATTGAACTCGAGTCCCTGGCACTGTGAGGCAGCAGTGCTAGCCACTGAACCACCGTGCCACCCCCATAAATAAGAAACATAAAACAAAACTCAAAAGAATCCTCTATAGGGGCTGCACTGCTTTCATCCTCGCGATACAAGTGATTGAGAAAGTTTACGAATGTCCCCAGTCAACTCCAAAACTGAGCCAATGGCATAGACTGTCACCTTTACTGCCCTGAGAACTGGGTGACCATCTATACCCTGTGGCCTGAGTTCATTATCCAGATGTTGGCAAGCAATTGTAACTAGAGGTGCAACCTTTTAAGGCACTGTTGATCTGAAATGTTTAGGAAACAGAAGCAGTATCCACATTTACACTGCCCACCTACCCCTACAACACCCCACACACACCTGCACCCTCCGCTCCCCACCCCACCCCACCTCCTTTACAGAAAGTTTCATCTTCTATGTTCTGTTGTAACTGTAAACTATCTGCAAAGCTCCACCACTGGAGTCTGGATCTTCTTTTTGGTCTGCTTTTCTTCCATTGTCAAGCTAATTACTGTGCAAATGGACCTCATTGAAAGGCCAAAACACACCAACTTTAATTCACAGGCCTTTATTTGCTGAGGTAAAGCTCTCTACTTCAATCCATGCGTCCAACCACAGAAGGGTTCATCCCTACTGCTGACCCTTTTTGTACCCACATCAGCATTAGGCTTTCATTGAGCAAGCTCCTACTGCGCAGATTCTTCAGTAAGCTGCTGTAGTGTCGACATAGAATGCTATCTCTGCCAAAATAGCCAATAATTAATGCTACCTCATTAGCCTCTGGTTGGCAATTGGTGATAACCTGCATCCTGCAAGATTGCCCAGAGGCTGGAACGCATGAGTGCTAACTATGAAAATTACATCCCAGTACCACCCTCAAGCCTGCCTCCACAGATATGGAAAAATATTACTGTATAGTTTCTGTCCAACATATATCCAAAATGGGTCATTCTTTTTCGTAAAACTAACTATACATTCCCACTTAATCATCAAATTAACTAACAGTTCTCTTCAATACATAAATGTGAAAATGTTTACATCTGATGGACTTTAGCAAGGCCTTTGACAAGATTCCACATGGTAGATTGGTCAGTAAAGTTAAATCACAAGGGATCCAGGGATAGCTTGCCAATTGGATACAAAATTGGCATGATGTTAGGAGACAGAGGGTGGAAGTGGAGAGTTATTTCTCAGAGTGGAGGTCTGTGACCAGTGATGTTCCGTTGGGATTGGTACTGGGTCCACTGTTGTTTGTCATTTCTATAAACAATTTAGATGACAATATAGGAAGCATGATTAGAAAGTTTGTAGATGACACTAAGATTGGTGGTGTAGTGGACAGTGAGGAAGGTTATCTAAGAGTATAATGGGATCTTGATTAGCTGGGCTAGTGGGTCGAGGAGTGCCAAATGGAGTTTAATTTAGATAAATACAAGGTGTTGCATTTTGGTAAGACAGACAAGAACAGGACTTATACATATAAAATGGTAGGGCCCTAGGTAGAGTTGTTGAACAGAGAGACCAAGGCATTCAGGTATATTGGTTCTTGAAAGTGGCATCATAGATCGATAGAGTGATGAAGAAAGCTTTTGGCATGCTTGGTTTCACTACTCAGACCATTGAGTACAGGAGTTGGGAAGTCATGTTGCACTTGTACAGGATGTTGGTGAAGCCACGTTTGGGGTGTTGTGTACAGTTCTGGTTGCCCTGCTATAGGAAGGATATTATTAAATTGGAGAGGGTGCAGAAAAGATTTACAAGGACGTTAATGGGACTGGAGGGTTTGAGTTATAAGGAGAGGCTGGATAGGCTGGGATGTTTTTCACTGAAGCGTAGGAGGGTGAGGAGTGACCTCATAGAGGTTATGAAATCATGAAGGGGATAACTAAGGTGAATAGGAAAGGTCTTTTCCCTAGTGTGGGGTGTTCAAAACTAGAGGCATAATTTTAGGGTGAAAGGAGAAAAGATTTAAAAGGGACCTGAGGACCATCTTTATCATACAGAGGATGGCTCATATGGGGTATGAAGTGGTAGATGCAGGTACAGTTACAATATTTAAAAAACATTTGGACAGGTACACGAGTAGAAAATGTTTAGAGGGATATGGGCCAAGCACAGGCAAATGGGAGTAGTTTAGTTTGGGAAATTTGGTCAGCATGGATGAGTCGGACTAAACAGTCTGTTTCTGTGCTGTATGACTCTATGACTATGTTTCATGTACCAAAGTTAATCTGGACACGTCATCTAGTCACTGAGGACCATGCAATGAAAAGTGCTTGCTCGTTTCAGTTATGTCCCACAAAAGATTCACTTATCATTCCTATCATGTTTCGCACATTCCATTTCTCATATTATTGGAAGCCTGAGTGGATGATGCACAGTGCTCCGGGCAACAGACATGATTGTCCAAAACTATCACAAACATACAAAAGGGCAGCCACAAGAACATCCAAAATACTCCATGATGCCAGATCAAACATAAAAAGGTGTACAATAAAGATACCATCTCCCCTCATACCCATTTAGTTACACTGCTAAAATTGTTTTGGATTCATTCCTCAAAGACATTTAAGTCAGAAAAAGAACATTTAATAACGTGAATGAGACAAATAGCATGAGCCCTCCATTGAAATCAAAAAAGTGCATCTAGTTGACTGGTATCAGCAGCAAAATCTATGTTAAAAATGAGCTCAAGAAAATGTATAATATTTGTGATATAGGGTAAATGTGAGAGGCAGACATAAAAACAGCAAATATTAAACAAAAAAAAATCAGGAAATTCTTCTGCAGGGATTTAGAATGACTAGGCAGAAGTCCAGTGACCCAAAATATATCCCTCCTGAGAACTACAATTGATTTATGGCACCACAAAAATTGCTTTATTTGATAATGAAATGGGAAGGCATTGTTAAGATTTAAAAGCTCATATAGAAATAAGAAATCATTTTGGCAATATAGCATTGCTGAGCATCTGAAACCCTGAAGGCCAGAAGATGAGGAAAGGGTAGAAAATTGATAGGCGATAATGACAATCACTGACAAAGAGGTAAGACCAATAAACCAGAATTTCGGGAAATCCTCTCAACAACAAGCTGAAGGTAAATTAACCTGGTTAGGAGTTTGGCTGGACAGAGGAAACAGAAATTAGGGATTTTTGGGAGGCAATTTAATTGGCAGGATGTAACCAGTGGTTTCTCTAAAGGATATGTATCAGGACCTAAGTTTTCACTGTATTTCTTAATGACTGTGAAGATGGAATGGAAAGTGAGTTATAGTTGTCTGTGGATAGACAGAGATATACAGCACTGTAAGCAAAGGAGATGGCAGCTTAAAATAATGAAATGATATTGGCTGCTTAAGTGAATAGATAAGATTGTAGCAAACGGATTTCGCTGTAAGGTTATGAAATCAGACTTTAAGAAAAGGTCAGGAGCAGATACTTTCCAAATTATAGTGGGGTGACAGCACAGAAAGAGGCCAATAAGTTGTTTTTTCCCATGTCTGGTGGGTTTCTGCTGGGTGTTCCAGTTTCTTCCCACAGCCCAAAGATATGCAAGTTAGGCAGATTGCCATGCTAAAAATTGCCCCGTAGCATCCAGGGATGTGTAGGCTAGGAGGGCTAGCCATGGTAAATGTGGGGTTGTGGGGATAGTGTAGGGGGCTAGGTCTAGATGGGATGTTCTTAGGAGAATCAGTACAGTTGCGATGGGCCAAATGGCTTCAGGGATTCTATGATTCTAAGTCCATCATGTGCATGCCTCCTTGCCATTTTCATGGCTCGTGAACACACTCCTGCAGGTCTGTCTGTTCCTATAACTGTTTGATAACTATCCCCTTTATTTTTTGTTGTCCCTTTTCATTCTTCCGAACAACATGCTTGAGGAGTCTAGGATCAGGGAGTATTTTCTAAAAATTAGACACAGACCATTCAGAAATGAAATTAAAGGAACATCATCATACACAAAGTGTGGTACAAGTTTGAAACTCTCTCCTGCAGGTAGTAACTAAAGCTCAAACAATTTTAAATCTGGTAGATTATTGTGAACTTATGCGATTAATAATTTGAAAAAAAGCCTTTGAAGTTATGTCATAGATTTGGCTTGGTTTTATTGAATGCCAACAGAATGCGCTAAAGGGGCTGAATGGACTACTTCTGTTTTTGTCTTGTCATTTCAAGAATTTGGATCAAATTCATTTAGCCTAGAGAGATGGAATCAACGTTTACTCTGTAAGGACCCAAAATGCATTCAGACATTGGGTAAGGCTGAAATGCACTTGACAGCGTTACCCACTAAAGTTGAATTGGTTTCTGACGTTCACTGTCTGGGGTTGTACATCAATGTTAGTCACTTGAATGAAGTGGATAGGCTATCAGCCCCTGAGAATCTATTAATACTTATAGGAGAGGAATGAAGAAAAGTTGAATAGAAACGTAGATGTCTGTCATGGACAACTCAGAGGGATTAATATAAGAGTATCTGTCTCAACTTGAGCCTCGATTGCATGATAAGAAATTCAGTCATTTGGCCTGTCACAATGTAAAAGCATATAACTTCATTCTGTGACTTCTTTTCTGCTGTTTGGCAATATATTGAATGTGGTTTCCATTCTTGATTTTAAACTATAATCATGTTTTCTTTGACAAAATAGACATAATTATTCATAATGATTACAGCGATAAAAGATTAAGTATATTATTGGTGAACATTATTTCTCTGAGGTAACCAGGCTACACATAATATGTTGAAGAAAAGTACTAAAATCCAGATAAGCAGATCATTAACAAAAAAAATTCTGAAACAATTACCAAGCGGTTAATTAAACTTCAAGCATTCCAACATCTGTTCTCATCTACTTAAAATAAATCCAAATGGAATTAAAAGATCACAGTAGTTCCAATATGCCTTGCAGTCTATAGTATTCATACATGCACATTGCAATGTAATGAATAACATTCATCCCAAAATAAAACTTAACAGAAAACATGATGTTTTATGTTTTCATGGATGGCTGTCAGTTACTTCAGTGTGTATGGCACTTTATTGAGTTCGGAAAAAGTGTCATTAGCCCATAATCTGTCATAATCAGAAATAAGGCCTTGATCTCATCTAGATGACGGTCAAATGTTACTGTGGATATGACAGAGGCAGGATGAATGTAATTCACCAGAATTTAGCAAGTCCAGAATGAATGAAACTCTTTCAATCACTAGTACTACAGAGTGCAAACCAATGATTAAATTTCCAACTGCAGGCAAAATGAAGTGGCAGTTAGGCATAGGGCTCATAAAACTCAATGCATCTACAAGCAGATAGAAATGATAGAGTAAGGATCTTAGTGAAGCAGTGGTTTGAACATTGACCCTTCACATCAACAGCTTAGATTCAAATCACCATGGTGATGAGATAAAAATCTCTCCCTTAAAGGACACCACATGAAACAAATTTGACACATGCTGTTGCCACAAGATTATTGACTAGGGCAGCATATAGCTCTGAGACTGATTACATTAATTCTGCATCTGGTTAAAATGGATCCATAATCAAGTATTGAACAAATTTCAAGCTAGATATAGGCAAAATAAGATTGATTTAATATTGCCTCAGGGATACTATTTAGGTAATCTTATTGAGGTAAACTGCTCTGCCTGCATTCATGTAATCCTTTATACATCGATAATTCATTGAAAGAACAAGTTGGCTACTTTTGAACTCATTATCTCATGCATTCAAACTACGAAAATCATTAAATTCAATATTTACAGATACTCTCCTGGCTTCACAGTTGAAAGAACATTCAAAGAATGTTGTAATAATAAAAACCATTTGTAGAAATATTGTTTTACATTTCCTACAGTAGAATAGCTCAAGAACATAAAAACTTTCAATTATTTTCAGCTTATGATATAGCAATCATTTCTCTTCAGCGAGATTGCATGTTAAAAATCACTGACTTTCTGGACATGATTTAAATATATATTGTGAATTAAAACAGTGATGTGGTTAAAAAATTGTTGCTTCAGTAAAATTATAGTGAAGAAAAGAGAATATTAGATACATTACAATTATGATGTTTATGGATTATGATGTTTTATGATTGTATCTTTTGGTTAATTGGATTGTCATAATTCAGGACTGTCTCTTTAAATCTAAATGAAATGGGTTATGTAACATGTGCTGGAGCTTGGCTGACAGTAATGGATGGACTTTTGATTGTTAAAGGCCAAAGAAGGAAACTCAGATTGTTTTATTGAAAGGCACGTGCAAGATATTTATGCTTCAAGGCGTTCACAGCAGTCTCCATCTGTAATCTACAATCAGTAGACCCCAAGTCTCCCAAAATGCTAGAAAAGTGTTAACAATATAAAGTTGTAAATAGCTGTTCTCCAAGCAATCTTGGGATCAAAGACTTAGGTTTAGATATTTCGAGAAGACAATAAAAGAAGTCACTTTGTGATCAGCTTACAGTCTTCCCAACAGTCCTGGAAACATCACAGAGCAACAGCAAATGCAATTTGTCTTATGAGGACTTTACCCAATTGTGAGGTATAGAGTGAGAGATAGGAATGCCCAGGACTGAACTTGAAACAGAGAAAATGCTGACTCAGTCTTTCAGCGTGCCGAGCATGTGTCAGACATCATATTTACATTGAGCATTGAGTTTATGAAGGGCTATAGTGCTGTACAGTTAGGGCAGAGTTGCTGTGGGCATCTGCAACACTGACATCAGACCCTCTGAAGTCTCATGGCATGAGGTAAAACATGGACGAAAACCTCCTGCTGATTGTCACTTTCTGCCTCTTTAGATGGTAAATAAGTCCTGGTTCGACATCACTTGGAAAAATCACCAAGGGTGGCAAATGCACAGAATGTATTCTGGGTAGGACACTTCTATGTCCATCATCAACAGTGGCTTGGCATCACCACTGCTTGCTGAACTGGCTGGGTCCTAAATGACATAGCTGCTAGACTGGGTCTCTGGCAGGTGGTGAGGAAACCATTAAAAAGGACAAACATAGTTGATATTTTCCTCATCAATCTACCTGTTGCAGATGCATTTGTCCGTGACAGTGTTAGTAGGAGTGATCACCACATTGCCCTTGTAGAGAGGACTCCTGTTTCCACATTGAGTGTACCTACCATAACGTTGATTGTTAGTACAAACATGGTGGGATAGATTTTGAACAGTTCTCACAACTCAAAACTAGGACCCATGTGGCACTGTTGGCCATCAGCAGGAGCAGAATTGTATCGAACCACAAACTGTAACCTCATGGCCTGCCCTATCTCTCATTCTACCATTACCATCAAGCTGGGGTTCCAACTCTGCTTCAATGAAGAGAGCTGGAGTTCATGCCAAGAGTAGCATATCTAAAAATGAGGTGAAAACTTTGTGTAGCTAAAAGATAGGACTACTTGCTGAGTTGGCTGCATTTCTTGTTGGGATGCAGAGAGACGCCAAAAGAATGGGTTCTATTGCCACACTGGCTGAGGTAACCATGTCCTTCTCAAGCTTTCCCCTCACCTGAGGTACGGTGACAATCAGGTTAAAACACCAGTATACTCTCTTTCCCTGCAAGGAGACGGCAGCCCTGTGGTCTGATAAGACTACAGTGAATTTATCTTTACTTGCAATGGAAATAGCAGGTGGTAGACAAGGCTAAACAATCTCACAACCAACATATCAAATCAGAGCTCTGCAACCCTGCATCCAATTGAGAATGGTGGGAAGACAATTAAACAACTAACAAGAGGAGGAGGATCTACAAATATCCCCATCCTCAATGATAAGGGAACCCTGTGTACAGTGCAGAATACAAGGTTGGAGAATTGCATCTATCATCAACCAAATCATCTACCATATCCTCCCGTGGTCCCCAGCATCATAAATGCCAGACTTCAACCAATTTAACACATGCTCCATGATATCAAGAAACAAGACACCTGCTCTGACTTCCAGGGAGTTCTAGATTTGTTGGTCCTCCTTTCTCATTTGAGAAAATATACCTTCAAGGACACAAACCATCTCCTCTTTGAAGACAGCCCAAACTTCAAATACGACTGTTCCTGCCAACCTCTCAATTTGGTCAATGCTGCTTGGTTCTGTTCTTGCCCCATTAGAAGACATTGGATTATTGCATGTCATTCTCCAGCATCATCCTGAATCTTACATTTAAATGGGGGCTGGATTTCTAATATGTTACCCCAAATAAGGTGTAACATCAGTAAGTTGGAAAATTGCCCATGTATGGATTATGCTTAAAAAGCCAAGCAAATCCAATCTGGCCTATTAATGCCCACTAACTGTATCCTCAATCATCAGCAAAATGTTCAGAGGGATCTTGGCTAGTGCAATCAAGCTCAACCTGATTAATAATAATCTGCTCTCTGATGCTGAATGTGGGTTCTGCCAGGGCCACTCAGCTCCTTACCTCAGTACAGCCTTGGTCCAAACATGTTTAAAAGATCTGATCTCCAGACATGAGGGGAGAGTGACTGCCCTTGACTCCAAGGCCACAGGTGACCAATCATGGCATCAAGGAGCCAAACAAAACTGAAGTCAATGAGGCTCAAGGAGAAATTCTCCACTGGTTGGAGTCATACCTAGCATAAAGGAAGATGGTTGTGGTAATTGGAGGTCAGTCATCTCGTCCCAGGTCATCTCTACAGGAGTTCCGCAGGAAAGTTGCCTAGGCCTAACCAACTTTTACTGCTTCATCAAAGAATTTTATACCACCATAACATCAGAAGTGGTTATGCTTCGTGATGACGGACCCCTCAGAAAATAAGCAGTCCCACTGAATGCGCAGCATTACCAAGACTTGGGATGATAAATGACAAGTTGCATCTATGCCACACGAGTACCTAGCACCAGGCAATGCCATCTCAAACAAAAGGAGAATATGACCATCTCTCCTTGACATTCAAATGTCATTAAAATTGCTGAATTCTCCACTACGAACATCTTGATCAAAAATTAATTGAACCATTTTTAAATACTGCGGTTGGGAGAGCAGTCAAATGTTAGAAATTAAGGGATGATAGGTCATCACCTGTCTCTCCAAAACCTGTCTGCTGTCTGAAAGGTACAAGACAGAAGCATACTGGAACATTCACCACTTGTTTTCATGAGTACTGCTCAAACAACATTCAAGAAGCTCATCACTATCCAGGACAAAGCAAGCTACTTGACTGGCACGCCATCCACCAGTTTCATCACTTACATCCTTCACCATTGGTGCAGAGTAGCAGCAGTATGTGCACCACTTATACATTGATGTATTCTACTAACCAACTCACCAAAACTTCTTTGGCAGCACTTTGAAATCCATAAGCTTAACTACTTAGAAGGACAAAGGCTCCAGATACATGGGCACATCATACCTGCAAGTTTCCGTTCAAGCCATACACCATCCTGATTTGGAACTGTATTCCATTCCTTCACTGAGTTTCTAGGACTCCCTTCCCAACAGCACTGTGTATGTATCTACACCAGATAGTCTGCCCCAGTTCAAGGAGGCAGTTTACTCCTACTTACTCAAGGGCATTTAAAAAAAAATGTTGGCCTAGCCAGTGATACCCACACCTGATGAAGGAATTAAAAAAAAACAAGTAACCATTCAAGGTATAAAAACAAAGTTGCTGGAAAAGCTCAGCAGGTCTGGCAGCATCTGTGGAGGAGAAAACAGAGTTAACGTTTCGGGTCCGGTGACCCTTCCTCAGAACTGATGGTGCTGGGAAAACGTCAGTTTATATGCAGAAAATAGGGAGGTGGGTGGGGTAGGGAGTAAACGATAGGATAGAGCCCAAAGAGAGAGAAAGACAGTTGGACTCACAAAGGAGTTGCTAACGATCAGGCTGGGAGGGTGAATAGTTGTTAATGGGGACTGTTAGTGACTAACAACAGGGGGAACTCAGAACTGAGTTCAATAATTTTAGGGCCTAAACTCTCCCATGTCCCAGCCCCCCACCCCACACACCAGGCCTTGTTACCACAAAGCCTGCCACTACACACCCCCTGTTGTTAGTCACTAACAGTCCCCATTAACAACTACTCACCCTGCCAGCCTGATCGTTAGCAACTCCTTTGTGAGTCCAACTGTCTTTCTCTCTCTTCAGACTCTATCCTATCGTTTACTCCCTACCCCACCCATCTCCCTATTTTCTGCATATAAACTGACGTTTTCCCAGCCACCATCAGTTCTGAGGAAGGGTCACCGGGCCCGAAATGTTAACTCTGTTTTCTCCTCCACAGATGCTGCCAGACCTGCTGAGCTTTTCCAGCAACTTTGTTTTTGTTCCTGATTTACAGCATCCGCAGTTCTTTTGGTTTTTATTCAAGGTATAAGTTGCCTATAAAACAAAAATGGTTTTTAGTTAATATTGTTATTTCGTCAATTGATGTATAAATGATTTAAAATTTAAAATGTTGATGTGTCCTTCTTACAGCTCTTTGGAAGTTGGAATTTCTCTTTCAAAGTTTTTGGACTTTAGAGAGATCTAAAAGGTGACACTGGAGAGACTTATATTTTTTCCACTTCAGGTAATCAGGTGTCAGTACTTACATGAAAGTCTCTTTTCTCTGACATTTATATAGCATCAGGCTTGATTTTAAAACTGTGTGTTTTGTTTAGTGATTTAGTCTGTCCTCAGACAGTCTGTCATTTGTTTGGACTAGTTTAAACCCACAGCAGAAATAGAGGTTTTGAGATTAAATGATGGAAAATTTTGTGGTAAACCAGGAAACACTGTTGAGTTTAGGTCTGGTGAAGATATAAAGATGTATCGGATTCACTTTGCAGTCTTAAAAATGTGGGGATATTGACCATAAATCTGAAAATAGCAAAACAATCCTTTCTATGTTACAACTAACACAACAATTGAAAAGGATGGCCAAATATTGTAGCTTCCAGAAATATGGAGACATAAACTTCACAGATTTACATG
Source organism: Rhincodon typus (assembly GCF_021869965.1). Classification (NCBI taxonomy): domain Eukaryota; kingdom Metazoa; phylum Chordata; class Chondrichthyes; order Orectolobiformes; family Rhincodontidae; genus Rhincodon; species Rhincodon typus. The sequence continues at coordinate 9,218,979 of NC_063341.1, forward strand.
CGATCTGAACAAATTGCTCAACATAGATTGTGAAATAGTACTTTACTTATTGAGCTAGACAGTAAATGTGTCTGCTATGTCATGTCAACTCACTAGAGATCTCCCTTGAATTGTGAACTTGACAGAATATGGCTGTAGTTAAGCGAATGAATTTCAATATTAAGCTCCTCTCGAGACCGACAATCCTGTGGTTTTAACCACACTAACTGTGTTGCAATTGAAAGTAGGTTTACTCTATTAAGTTGCACACTGTGGTTATTGCATGGCATTGCTTATGTGATATTATCACCAACATTTAAATTCAAAACAGAATTAGGCTAATTGACCTCTTGAGCCTGCTACACAGTTCAATAAGATCAAAGCAGGCCTGATTACTCTACTTTCCTGCACATTCCTGATAACCTTGCACCTTGTTGTTTATCAAGATTTTATCTAAATCTACCGTTAAAAAATTCAAAGACTCTTTCCATCGCCTTTTGAGGAACTGCCTTCCAAGACTTCCTGTGCGATATTGTTGCATAAGCATTTTCAAACCAATAACAGGGTCATTCCAATCACATCATCAATACCGTCTTGTTGAAATATTTGACATATATTGAAATGGATATGGAAAATTGTCAAGAAGAAAGCAAACATTAAGGTGAATACAGAAAAGAAGAAAAAGAGGGGAGGAAGAGAAAGGCAAAGAGAGGGAAATAAAGAAGATCAATCTTTGGTGTTACTGGCTAAGGGCTGAAACTGTCCAACATGTCAAATTCTGTGAATTATTAATTTCATACATTTAGGTTCCGAGTAATTCTACTCAGTGAACAGTTGCATCTCAATAACCAATGCAGAATGGAATAGCTTCAAAAATGCTGAGTTTCCGAGCCAGCTAATTTAAAGTCACTTTTACACCTCTTATGATCAAAGGGGAAAGATGTTCACATGGATATTGCTAAAGTTGACAAAGGAAGTTGTCCTTACTTGCATCATATGGAATCTGCCTTTAGCTTTGGGTTCCTGTATCTGCTGGTATACCTAATTTATTTTAATCATTGTGGGGGACACTTGCAAGCTCAGAATTTTTTGCCCAAATAATAGCTCAGAGTCAGCCACATTGCTGAGAGTCTGGAGGCACGCGTAGGCCAGGGCAGGTAAGGATGGCATATTTCCTTCATTAGAGAAGACATTAGAGAACCATATGGGTTCTGACTGCAAATTATCAGTAACTAAATGGTTGCCAATAGTTTAAATTTTAATTCTAAATTTTATTCGCTTAATTCAATTTCATCATTTATCATGGTGGGATTTGAACCCAAATATTGGCCTAGATTATTTGTCCAATGATGTTATAACTATGCCACTCTAATCTCCTCACTAATCCTCCAACCTGAACTAATGTTCTCTTAAACTCCAATCACAAACACTGAGATGCAGCATTAAACAGGCTGAAATGGAAGAGTGCTAATTATACTGAGGAGATTGACAAATTTGGTTTTGGGAAATGGGTGTGTTAAATCTTTCAATTGTCAGCACAGGCACATTCAGGATCAGTTATTTTTGTATCATAAGCCTTGTATTAGTTACGATAAAAGACAAGAAACAAATGAGAATACAAAATCCTTAACTGGAAGGGAAACTATTTCAGTGATATGAGAACAGACCTGGCCCAGGTAAAGATCAAAGATCGGCAGACAGACTGAATTGCAGCAGTGAATGTCTTTAAAGTAAAGATATTGCAGATAAAGTTAAAGGGCTTTCCAATGAGGGGGAAGGCTTGGGCAAGCAAATCTAATGCTGCTGGCTTGCTAAAAGAGCTAGAAAGTAAATAAAGCAGAAAAAAAAGTGTCTGACAGATGTCCAGTTATCATACAACAGAGTATATGACTGATTCTTGAAAAGGCAGAGGGAAAGTGAGAAAGAAAAGAGGAGAGGCAAAGAGAGTGTGCGAGAAGAAACTGGCAGTTAACATAAAAGGAAGTCAAAAGTCAGCTATCTACACATATACAGTAAAAAGGTAGTAAATGGAGGAGTCAAGTTTAATAGAGGTCAAAAATGGGATCTATATAAGGAGACAAAGGACATGCCTAAGTAAGGACATCGTAATAAGTGAATGTTTTGCCTCTGTCTTTACTAAGGAAGAACGTGTTGACAGAATCATAGAAAGATTAAGTGGTTAAGACATGAGATAAGCTAAAACAAACTGTCAAAGGATTGGTAATAGGGATGTTGGCTATACCCAAATTTGATAAATCACCAAGACCGGATAAGATGCATCTGACGATACTAAAGTAATTAAGGTTGAAAGTTGCAGGTGAAGGGCTTACAAATATCCAATCTTCCATAGATGCAGTGACAGCATCAGCAGATTGGAGAACTGCAAGACTTTTTACCTTTATTGCAAAAGGAGTGTCAGTAGAAGCCTAGCTACTACAGCTCAATCAGTTTGAATGAATGAATGAACGAACAAACAAACAAACAAACAAGCTTTATGGGCACATGTACTTGAAAGTATTCAGTGAAAAGTTTGTAAGTCACCACGTGCAGCACCATCTTAGGTGCAAAGGGTAACTAGGTACAGCTTCTTCAGTTGCAAGATTAGTTACAGTGTAACAATGTCACCAACACCTGGCGCCATCTTCGGTACAGAGTACCTAGGTACAATCCTTTGTTACAGAATACAGAAATGAAGGAAAAAAAGAAGTTACACTACAACTGTACACAGTATACCCATAGGTCTGAAAAACAAACAAAGTTTAAAAAGGCAAACATCACAGTCTCTCTTCAAGGAGTCTCCATGACAAACCAGCACAGGGGGACTCCATGCAGTCTGACCATTGGCTGCTGAAATACTCTATACTGGTCTGCTGTCACCATGTTCCACCTTGGGCCGCTGGCATCGCCGTTTCGGGCTGCTGGTCAGAATTTAGAAATGATAATCCAGGCCAAAGCCAGCAGTCACTTAATACTCTCAGACACCTTCTGCATGTCCTAATTTTAAATCCGCATTGCCCCATTGATTTCCAATAGGTTACAGCAGCATAAAAGAAATGTGACTAGCACCAGCATATTAAAACTTGTATGTGTGTTTTGCCTGTCAAAACGCATATTATGATTTGATATTGTGAAAATACATTTGCTGTGGGAATTCACTGTGCAATCTGTGTGAAAATCCACAATGATCCAGTTGTCATGTCATTTTTTTTTGTTTCATTTGCCCTTCAGCATCTTAGAATTTCCTATTAGTTCAGGGGAGATCAAAACTGACTGACACATGAGTGAATGGAGACAAAAGAATTGGCAGTGATAGTTTTCTTACGCTTGCACGCTGCACCGCTGAATTTTGTCTGACCTGGTTCTAAACATTTTTCCCTCCATGTGATTTTAAAACAAGGTCTTTGAAGAAAACACATATGAACAGCTCAGCAATACCGGAACAACTGAAAAAGATCAAACCTTCTTGACATTGTTTCCAAAAACACTCTATCCCCATCAGAATAATCCTGTTACTCTCTTTGATAACAGTTAACTTTGCTGAAATGATGTAAATCTGTTTGATATCCTGAATAAGTTGCGATTACCAAAGCAAATGTTATAACGAATTTTAAAATTCTCTCTAGCAAATAAAGTCCAACCAGAAAATAAAACTAGATATGACTATTTGATGAGGAGCATTTTCAGAACCAACGGTTCAGGAAAAATTTCCTGTTGGTCTTCCATTCCAGTGGAGAAATAATATTAGAGTCCAAACCATTAGACCTCAAGGATTCTTCTACCATGTGATATATACTGAAATCTAGGAATGCAGATTATGACGCACATGGAGCAAAAAAATCTTTTAAGAATAACATGTAAAATGTACAGGCCATAATTTGCTCTTGTCTGTATATTGCTGCCATAAGAGGTGACTGATTGCTTGCCATGTGTCTAAATGCAAATTGTGCAGGAAAGCAGAGTATCACGAATAGGTTTTCAGTTTGAAGATCTGGGTGCAATGATTATTTACCATAGAATTCCTATGGTGTGGGAGCAGGCCATTCGGCCCATCGAGTTCCACTCCGATTCTCCGAAAAGCATCCCACCCAGACCAAATCCCTACCCTAGACACTATGGGCAATACATCTAACCTGAACATCTTTAGACTGTGGGAGGAAACCAGAGCACCTTGAGTAAACCCATGCAGACACTGGAAGAACATGCAATTGAACCCAGGTCCCGAGTGCTCTGAGTCAGCAGTGCTAACCACTGAGCCACCGTGCCACCCTATTGTCTCCCTGTTGTTGTGAAGGTCTCAATTAAACATAACTGGATAGATTCCTAGAGTCATAGAGTTATACAACATGGAAACAGACCCTTCGGTCCAACTTGTCCACGCCGACCAGATATCCTAAATTAATCTGGTCACATTTGCCAGCATTTGGCCCATATCCTTCCAAACCTTTCCTACTCATGTACCCGTCCAGATGCCTTTTAAATGTTGTATTTGTACCAGCCTCCACCACTTCCTCTGGCAGCTCGTTCAATATACACACCAGCCTTTGCGTGAAAAAGTTGCCCCTTAGGTCCCTTTGAAATCTTTCCCCTCTCGCCTTAAACCTGTGCCCTCTAGATTTGGATTCCCCTACCCTAAGGAAAAGACCTTGGCTATTCACTCTATCCATGTCCCTCATGATTTTATAAACTTCAATAAGGTCACCCCTCTGCCTCTGACATTCCAGGGAAAATAGCTCCAGCCTATTCAGCCTCTCCTTATAGCTCAAACCCTCCAACCTTGCTGGAAATGTTGGGCTGTGTCCTGAGAAAATGTGTTCATAAGTTAGACAGTTTTTATATCCAGATAACTCATCATAATGGCTTACATACCGCACTGAAAGCAATTTCAAGTTTTCTGCATCAAATCCCAGATTGATGCATTGAAGAGATTTCAGAAATACAAGGAAAATGTGACTCCAGGACTTCAGTTAGAAAGATAGATTCAAAACTGCCTAGTTTCCATTGGTGATAATAAAAAATGAGATAGGATATTCTTCAGATCTTTAAACTGCTGAAAAGCACCTTAATATAAGTTTAATTTTAACTTGACGTGTAATTGCGTAAGAAGATGACAGCTAGAAAATCAGCACTCTTCAAAAACAATAAGAGCCAGAAAGTTAGGAATTTTTTTGGGAGGGTTTCATAGAGACGTCGATATGCACTGTAGACTTCAGAAAAAGCAATTAATGCTGGGCTGATTAAGCTTCTTGAAAATAAACAGATGGACTAAAATCTGGTTAAGCACAACATTGAAGGCAATCAGGCTAATTGTGCCAACTGATGTAACATTAATTGTTGGATCTATAAAACGGTCATTTGGATTGAATCTAATGAATTACATTGTTAGCTAATATATCCAGGAGATTTGTTCTATTATTATAAGAAGGTGAAACAGAAATTTTACACAAGATTACCTTTGGAATGTTACCTGTGATTACTTATCGCTTTGAATATTAGAAAAAGTATTACAAATTATATGTCACTGCATTAACGGCTAGGTGACATTAACTGCTTTTGTTTTTTAAGCTCCGTTTATCAAATCCACAAAACTAATCTCCAGGACAATAATAACACTACGTTGAAAATAGCTCTTTAGCTCAGCCTGCTGATTCCAGCACCCAGCGGAAGCATACAATTTCTTTGCTGCCATTCACTGCAATGGCAGTGAACCTTTGAAGAAATGTTTGCAGCAATCTTGGCAGATGGCTCAGTTGGTGTCTGAGGGGATCTCACAGCTTCTGGCACCATTGAAAGTGTTTAGTTTAGCCTCAGTTGACATTATACCAATGGTGTTGCACCTTTGTTTTTATGCCATTAAGAGAACTGCTCTCCATCCCTCCTTCTGGTAAATGGCACTGTCTCACCTTGTCAAGAAATTAATATTTCATTGATGTACGGCTTCAATCACTCACTTTCGTATTTTGAGGTGATGCTGCATAAAGTGTAATGTCCTGTAGAGACCAGGTCTGGAATAGTACCTTACCAATCACTATGTTTATGTTTCCTGCAGGCACCAACACCTCAATAAATGATTGATAGTTTCAAAATAAATTGGAAACTGACAAATTTCACTGGAAAAGGTTATTAATTATTTAACGAATTATTCCCATGGTGTTATTGAAGTGCACAAGTTGATATATGACTTCAAGTATTGCATTGTCTGAAATTTTCTGCCAAGATTTAGTTAAATATTTTCAAAGGGACGCTCGTTGTTGGGCTGTGTGATCAGACGATCCAAGCTGAAGACCTGGGGTTAAATAGCTGTAAAACTCTTCAATCACTCCCTCTGGCTGCACTTTTTTTTAGCCTCAAGAAAGTTCTTGTTGACAACTAACTTAACAGAGGGAAAAGTAAGGAGAAGGATGAAGGAGAGAAAAAGGAAGTTTCTGTCAACTGTTGTTGCACTCATGGAGATAAAGGATGTTAATGCTGGTGAACACAGTGTTTTCCGCTTTGGTGTCATACAGCATGGAAGCAGACCCTTTGGCCCAACTTCTTCCATGCCAACCAGGTTTCCTCAACTGAACTAGTCCCTTTTGCCAGCATTTGACCCACATCCCTCTAACTCTGTCCTATCCATGTATCTGTCCAAATACCTTTTAAATGTTGTAATTGTACTCACCTCTACCACTTCCTCTGGTAGCTCATTCCACACTCTGTTCCCCCACAGGTCACTTTTAAATCTATTCACTCTCACCTTAAACCACGCCCCCCTGCCCGCCATGATTTTAGAGACTGTAAGGTTATGCCGCACGAGCAGTCATGAACAATCTGAAGTCAGTTGTATAACAAAAGTCTTGGGAGAAACGTCCATTTCACTGCTTCTCAGAAGAACATTCCGAAATCCACTCAAATGTGATGTTCTTCTCATTTCCCACGCTGATCTAAGATTAGAGTAATATTGCCAATTAAGTGCGAAAGCACTGAATTCTGTAAGCATATATTTAGTGCCGACAACATAGAGATTCCTCAAACCTATTTCATACTGGAGCCAACTGAAAGAGATCTAATCTCTTTACATGGAATGGATTTGAACCCTGATCCGAGACGTGAAAGGCAAAATATCTAACTTCCTGATACACGTTCATCTTGAAAATCATCTTTTATCAAGAGGAAATACCAAGGTATGTTTAGCATTAATCTTAGCATCTTAAAACAAGCTGTTCCTCTGTTCACATTTGGAAAATTGAATTAGGGTCTGTTGGCACATATGACATGAATAATGCCTTTGAAGAACTAATATATCAATCTCCAAATTAGGAAATTGAGGCAGATAATCCATTACAATCAAATATTGTTTGGACTTCGGTTCCATGGTGAAGACAGCCACTGAAGAACTTTTAAAGAGCATGAAACCTATTATGAAAATAGAACCAAATTCTCCTGCTTGTTGCAAACGTGAGCATAGAAGTGATGACCAACACTTGCTAAGGAACACCACAATTCTATCAAGTCAAGAAAGATCAAGTCAAAAACGATCAAATAACTGGGTGTTCTTTCATCATGGGCAATTCAGTCCAGTTATCAATATATTAACCACATTTCTAAATGAGCTGATTTACAGATTTTTATTTTAAATGGATTTATTTCTTTTCCACTATTTTTTTCAACTCAAAGTTGCTCTCAAGTAGTGGCATGGTTGTAAACTGGGGACTTCAATCTGTCTCAGCTACTACCAGGGAAGACAAACAGACTTTACCACTTCAATTCTAGGTCTTTAAGGGCAAAACGCCTAGAACTCCAAAGAGTACACATTACACAGATCTGGCAGCACATTCCTGAGAGATGTCTTCTCTAAAGCATGAACCTAAAATTGCAATATTACTGTGTGGATCTGGTGCAGTATGAATTGACATCAAATCTATGATGCCACTTAATCTATGATTTACAAAGGTGAAGGCTGTTTGATTAACAAATAATTGATCATAAATTACATGTGTAATTTCACCCTCTATCATTCACTGTCAATGGAATTGACTAGTCTTGTAACTCAGAGATATGGCTATAAATCACACATATTAAATAATATGGAATATTATTTATGGTTTTCAAATATTAATTCATTTTGTAAACATCTATGTCGATGAATTTAATGCTTTTATCCTGGATAAAAGTATTGCAGAACAGGATAAATCTATAAGTGGACTAAGGAGATTGTTGCAGTTTGCTACGGCATTAGTTTCTTCTCCAGCTTGATCTGCCTCTCTCGACTCTCATTCATCTTATCAATCTTGTTTCTTCACCCCCTGCTCCCCAATCATACGAGGAGAGGACGGGGAAGAGGAGGAGAGGTAGGGAAGAAGAGAAGAGGACAGGAGGGGAAAGAGGAGAGGAGAGGGCAAAGAACAGAGGGTGAGAAGAGGAGAAAAGAAAGAGGGGAGGCGGTGGGAAGAAGGAGGGGAGGCGAAGGGGAGGGGGTGTGGAGGGGATTGCTGCCTATGGACATGGACTGCTTCACTACCTGAAGATTCACAAATGAGCATTCACATTTCTGACCTTATGATGAGAGGGAAAGTCATGTTGAAGCAACTAAAGGCGTTTGGGCTGCCACAGACGCGATCCTTACATCCTATCATGTTGTCGGGGGACGGAGGTGATTCACTTTCAACAACCACAACTATCTTCCTTTGTGCTAGGTATCACCAAACTGCAGAGAGCTCTCCCTCATTGATTGCCAGTTACTTCAGTTTTGGTAGGGTTCCTTGAAGCCACACCCAATCAAAAGTTGTTTTGATATCAAGGACAGTCACTCTCACCTCACCTGTTTGTCCATGTTTGGACTGAGGCTGAATGGCTCTGGCAGAACTCAAACTGAGCAGCCATGAGTAGGTTATTGCTAGGTAAGTGCCTCTTGACAGTGCTGTTGACAAACCTACCCATTATTTTTGCTGCTGATGGGGAGAATGCAGCTAGGGCCCAGTAATTGGCTGGATTAGAGTTGCGCTGCTTTTGTGGCAGGACATAAGCAATTGCCCAAGTTATCAAGCAGATTCCAGTGTTTTCCTGCACTGGAACAAATGTCAAAAATATTTCAGTATGATTACTGTGTTTTTAAATAAAACATGGGCAGTTATTTCCTGCTAGCAGTAATACTTTTATGTTGTATATGTGATGGTATTAGGTCTATCCTCAAATCTATGTGCCGATAGTCACTGGAAAGATCCTCAGAGAAGGATAAATTATGCATGTACAAAAGCTTCAGGCTTACATAATTGACATGTAATTAAAGTCCATTGATATTCCACTCTGTAAAAAATAATTGTGTTCCTGATTCTGTAGACCCAATTATTTCCACTTATTTCTCAGTGCTTACAATTTGAATATATACAAGTTATTATCGCACACCTTGTTTATCCTTTAAGTAATGTTGCTATACGTTTATCGCCATTTGTGATATGCTACTGTCAACACTGCTTCAACATTTGACATTTGTGTCTCCTATTAGCTGTGAAACATATTGGGCCATAATTTGTTGTAGAAAGACATCTAATAGTGTCTGTCATTAGGTTAACTTGTGCTTGCACAAGTTTGTAATTTTCATGTCTGTATCTGTGTCTCTATATATGTCTGTGTGCCTGCCTGCCTGTCTGTGTCTGTGTCTGTGTGCACCTGAGTCTGTGTCTGCAGATATGGGCCTGTGCGTGTTCCTGTGCCGCTGCGTGTATGTGTGCTGTGTTCAAAGTTGCTCAAATGTGAACAAGGCAAACAACTGTGGGTTGTCTTAACCATCAGAGTGAAGGATGATAAAATTCATGGTGTAAGATTGAAGAGGGAAATGTAAATTAGAGTGGATAAATTCATTGTTAAATCAGCTGTAGGTGGAGAAATTAAGGGAAAGAGTGGATTAGGAACATAGGAACAGGTCATTCAGCCTGTCAAACATAATCTGGTATTCAATTAGACCATGATTGATCGTCTGCATCAATTCCATTTTCCAGCATGATCCTCATATCTTTTGATGTCATCAGCCTCCAGAAATCTATCCACTTCTGTCTTGAACATGCTCAATGATTAAACTTCCCCTACGCTCTGGGATAGAGAATTCTGATTGAAGCAAATCCCCCTCACCTCAAGGCTTAATGGCCTACTACTTATTCAGAAATTATATCTACTGCTTCTAGATCCAATAGCCAGGGGAAACATCCTATATTTACTCTAATCATGCTACGTAAAAATATGCTAACTTCTGTTATGGACCAGACAAAACCGCTTCAAAAATACCAAGGAGAAAATATCAAGCCTAGACGCAAACATTTATCTTATTTAAAGGCAAGCATAAGGTGCTGTGTTGCAGATATGATTTGGTTAGTTACATGACTTGACTTTAAGCAAAACACATGTTATTCTTACCCGGCAGTTAAAATACAAACAAAAGAAAGAAGAATTGGTATAACGTGAACTCTGCTGCAAAACTGAACAGAACAATAGATCATTTAATGACTAAACAGTAACTGTTCCAAGATAGTAACTTCCCATAAACACAGCCTTGACAAACACAACTTCAGTAAAACTGATTGTCTCACAAGTGATTTTGGCAGCAGAGAGAGCACTCAAGCTTTTAGCTGTAGCAGAGAAAGAAAGAGACAGCTTCCAATGTCAGCTTCCAAACCTCAACGACTACTGAAAGCAAAACTAAAACCTTTGTTTTGTGGGAGCCTGACTCCACTCATTCATGCTGCTTCTTTATTTCAAATTTTTAAAATATCCCCAAGGTCTCACAAGCTGTTTACTCTATTGACTTGGACCAAACAGCTCGGCACTTCTGTCTCAAGAACCTCTATTTGAAAAGAAAACAGGACAGAATGCACCTCTTAACATCACAGTATTGAGACAGTTTTAATGAGTTTCCTCAGTGTCGCCTCATAATATAATTCAACTGTCCCAGGGATTAGTTTGGTGAATTTCTGTTGCATTCCTTCAACAGCAGTAGATAAGGACACTATGTACCTGCCTGCTAACTTTTTGTAACAAGAACATCCAGGTCCTTTGGAACATGAACATTCCCCTGCCTCTCACCTTTAAGAAACATGGTGTTAATACGTTTTGAGTGGCAGAAACTACCTTCCATCCAATTTCTTCTTCCATTGTATCCACAACAAAAAGCACTGCTTCCACTATTGCCACTCCCCAGAAGATAGTAGTAGGTTCCTTGCAAGTACAACTCTCCCCAGGAATAAAGATAGTATTCATTACTCAAAAGTGGGTTCACCAACTACAGTAACTTTCCAGCCTAACAAGAATGTTCAACCGCATTTTGCTACTTAGATCAAGCAGGGCCAGAGTGGATCAGGTATGTATCTCTGTGGATACAACCAGTCCATTGACATTTGAAAGAGCATGATGGTGTGTGATTGTATGCACTCTGTTCCTGACCTCAGCGGCAACATTAAGCAGAATTCTCCCCCAAAAGATGGGAAGAAAATCAGAATTTTTGTATAGTGTGAAATATTTTTATTTTCATCATCCCAGTGATTTCTTCGGGAGCATATGCTGGAGTTAAGCTTTTAAGACCTCAATTTTACATTTTAATTTTGCTTTATCGTTGGATTGGGATGCATCATTAATCCAATATTGCCTGCATTCATAGGTTTGTAGCTTTTTGTCAAACATTGTCCTTTCGTCTCACTGAATAAGTTGCAAAGTCCTCAATCTGCTATTGCAATGATACAGTGTTACTGATGCACACAAACTCAGTTTGACTCAAATAATCTGGCATGATGTTGAGAGCCATAAATTTGTCACAGGGCTGAAGGGAAGCATTAGACAGATTTCCTTCTCTTGCTTAAAAGCATATCTTTTTGTCCATCAAGGTTGCTCTGCACGTATGATGAATGTTTTTCTAAAATTGCTTGGAAATAAATAAATCTTGAAAATATTCCACATTTCCTAAAAGTTAACTTTTTGAAAGGTTATGTATTTTATATTTTGAGTTGCTTGGTGTGTATATTAAACTAGCTAATGAATTAACACATCCCTTTTGTTCACTCATAGACATAATCATAGAGTCATAGAGCCATACAGCATGGAAACAGACTCTTCAGTCCAACCAGTCCATGCCGAACATAATCCCTTCCAATTTGGACCTATCTTAATGATGTACTAATCCAAATGTCTTTTAAACTTTGTAATTGTACCAATATCCATCACTTCCTCTGGAAGATATTTCCACACACAAACACCATTGTAAAGTTTATTCTCATGCAAACACACATTTATAATAAATAACTTGTCTTTTTCATTTAGTCTTAATTTCTTACACTTTGAAATAATATTAACTGAATTTTGATTCGGTAATGTGAAAGTTGAGCAACTAACTAATGAACTAAAGGTGAGGTGCCTTTGTTTAAGAAGGGATGTAAAGAGAAGCCTGGGGCTATATTCCTGTGAGTGTGACTTTGTTGGTGGGTAAGTTGTTGGAGGTGACTCTGAAAGATAGGATTTATATGTATTTGGAGAGGTAAGGAATGATTAGGGATAGTCAACATTGTTTAATGTGAGGGAAATCATGTCTCACAAATTTGATTAAGTTTTCTGAGGAAGTAGCCAAGAAGACTGATGAGGGCAAAACAATAGACATTGTTTACTTGGACGTTGGTAAAGCCCTTGACAAGGTTCCACATGGGATTAAGAGTAAGCTTGCCAATTAGATACAAAATTGCCTTAACAGCAGCAGACAGAAGGTATGATGGATGGTTGTTTTTCAGACTGGAGACCCGTGACCAGTGATGTTCCGCAGAGCTCGGTGTTGGGTCCACTTTTGTTTGTCATTTATATACATGAATTGGGTGAGAACATAGGAGGCATGGTTAGTAACTTTGTGGATGATGCCAAAACAGGTGGTGTAGTGGACGGAGAGGAAGGTAATTTAAGATTACATTGACATCTTGTTTGATTGGATCATTGGGCAGAAGAGTGGCAGCAGGATTTTAATTTGGATAAATGCGAGGTGTTATACTTTGGTAAAACAAAGGCAGGACTTAACACAATTAAATTAGTTAGTATTGTAGAACAGAGAGACATAGAGATTCAGGCATGGAATTCTTTGATGTTTGCATTACACAGACGTAGAGCACTTAATAAGGCATCTAGCACAATTGCCTTCATTGCTCAAACCTTTGAGTATAGGAGTTAGAACATTATGTTGAGGTTGTACAAGATGTTGGTGAGGACTCTTCTGGAGTACAATGTACAGTTCTGGTTGCCCTTGTATAGAAAGGATATTATTAAGCTGGAGCGGGTTCAGACTGTTGCTGGTATTGGAGAGTTTGAGATTTAAGGAGAGGCTGGAGAGGCTGAGACTTTTTCCCTGGAGCGTAGAAGGTTGAGGGCTGACCTTATAGAGGTTTATAAAATCATGAGGGGCATAGTTAAAGTGAATGGCAGGCATCTTTTCCATAGGTGGGGGATTTCAAGACGAGGAGGCATTTTTTTAGACGAGAGGGAAAAAGATTTTAAAAAGACATGAGGTGCACTTTTTTTTACAGAGTGTGGTTCACGTGTGGAATGAACCTCCAGAGGAAGCGATGGATACGGGTACATTGACAACATATAAAATATATTTAGAAATGTTTGGAGGGACATGGACCAAGTACAGGCAGGTGGGACTAGTTTAGTTTGGAATTATAGTTTAGTTTAGTTTGGACCAAAGTGTCTGTTTCTGTGATGTATGACTCTGTGATAAACCAAAAAAAGACTGAAAAGTCAAGTAAAAGAAAATAAGTTTGAATTTCTTAAAAATATCCAACAATTAAATCCAGAAAGAATGCAATTTCACACTTATAATAGTTAATCAGTGCCAGAGTATAATACTATCACAGTGCCAGAGAGGTTGATTGTCAGTAATCAACACTTACTAAATCAATGGGGGGGGGTAATTAGACTGGAAACCACAAAGGACTGCTGGTGAATTTCAATTGTAACTACCTCCAACTGTAACTTAATACCTTGGAATGCATTTCAGTAATGAACTCTGCGACAAGGTACAGAGCTACTGATGGAACAATGAAGCATGAATAGCATTTTTTTTTTCAAATATTTGACTTTAACCATGAATCTGCCCTTTGTCAAATAACTCCACAACGGCCAGTATTGCATCACTTTTGCTTACATGTGGAGAGTCCTTGACACTGAACCAGCTCCCTCAGAGCAAGTTCACAGAGTGAACAGGATGTCTGACACTCCAGTTCTTATCTGTCAGTCAGGGCTCCTTGATTGGACCAGACTAGCAGCCAATCAGGGAACTCATATCCTATGAGGTCCACCTGGTTGATCTCATTATAATCACTACATCCCTTCCACTCGGAGTCTGAGGACATAGGTCATTTCTGTAGCTCCTCCTGAGGCTTTTTAGCATTGAGTCAGGTTCCTCCAACTCTCCCTCTGATAAAGGCGGTGTGTAATGAGCAGTAGCTCACCTCTTGTGCCCAGAGTGTCTCAGAAGAAATTTATTCTCTTTTTCAGGCAGCAAAGGTGTCAAGGTGGCAACATTCCCTGTGTCCACCCCAAATTCTGAGGTACCTTCAATGCTTGACGGAGAGGGAGATCCCCCCAGGCTCCAGAACAGTCGAGGAGCCGGATATGTTTGGCTCCCAAGCCATTTGCGAGTTTGCAGCTTTCATATGTTCCGCATGAACGTTCAGGACTGTCGCACCTACACAAACTTTATATGTCACTGGATCTGACCTCGCATTGACCATGCCTCCTACCCATTTCTGTAGTTTTGGCAGCAAACTTCTTCCCCTGAAGTAAACTGTCTCTCTAGCTTAGCAGAATCTTGTGTACAGTATTGGCATCCCTAATGCCATTTCACTCTCCCCCCTCAGGTCCGGGAAGATCAGATTTAACCTGGTGCAGAGTCTTCTCCCCATTAGCAACTCTGCTGTAGTTGCACGAGGAGAGGTCCTATAATCAAAAAGGAACCAGGACAGTTTGATATCTAGTGAAGCTGTAGGCTGTTTCTTTAAGCCTGCCTTCAAAGTTTGGACTGCTCTTTCTGTCAGACCACTGGATGATGGATGGTATGGACCTGTTCAAATGTGCTGAATGCCATTTGACTTTGGGAAATACTCAAATTCCCTGCTAGTAAATGATTCTTATCTGTGAACAACACTTCCGGGGGTCCCTGTATTGAAAAAGATGCACACAGTTTTTCCACCATTGGCCAGGTATTTGACGAATGAACTCTATGCACGTCCAGCCACTTTGAGTGGGCGTCCACAATGACTAAGAATATTGAGCCCATGCAAGGTGCTGCATATTCAATGTGTTACTGAGTCAAGGGTTTACCTGGCCAATCCTATGGATTTGGGGGCAGCAGCTGGTGGTAATGTTTGTCCCTGTTGGCAATCTAGGCACTGTTTCCCATCCATCACCAATGCATCCACTCCTGGTGACGAGACATCACTTCTCACCAACATCTTCATCCAGGAAACCCCTGGATGACCCTGGTGGAGTTCAGCCAGTATCTGACTGTGGCCTTTGCTCGGAACAATCGCTCTTGTTCCTCATAATAATAATATGCTGCCCTCTACTCTGATCTGGTATCTCCAGGTGCAAAAAGCTTTAAGTTCTGGTTGTGACGGCCCTTTGATTTCCCCTATCACCAACATCTGTTTCAGTTGTGCCAGGACCTGTCTGTGTCCAAAGTCTGATCTTGTCAGCTGTGACTGGAAGCGTATCCAGAAAATTAAAAACCATTACGGACTCTTCCAGTGGTGGTACCACCGGTGGTGTATCTGTCAATGACAGGTGGTTCAATGCATCTGCATTTGCCACATGGCCTCCCAGGCGATGTTCCAATTTGTAATTATAAGCACTTGGTATTAGAGCCCACTGCTGAATTCAGCCTGAAGCTTTGGTCGGCACTGGCTTGTCCTCTTTAAGTAGATCGAGCAGGGGTTTGTGTTCTGTAATTTTTACAAATTTACATCTGTAAAGGTAAGACTTTCTGACTTCAGTTACGGCTGCCAAACCTTCCTTCTCTATCTTGGAGTATTTATGCTCTGCATTGGTCGAAGTCCTGGATGCAGAGGCTATTGGGTGTTCCTCTCCATTGGGTCATCTATGAGCTAATACTACCCAAGTGCTGTACAGGGAGGCAGCGCATGTTAATACCAGATATCGTTTGTGGTCACGATATGCTAACACTCCAGAGGATGACAGCTGTTTCTTCACTTCCCTGAAAGCTATGGCTTGGTTACGTAACCATTTCCAAGGCTGACCCTTTCAGAGTTAACGCAGGATGGAGGCCACATCATGTATGAACTTTCCGTAATAATTCACTACCCAAGGAAAGACCTAACCTCTGGTAAAAATGTGGAAACAGGTCATCTTTGATCACAGCAGGCCAAGCAGCATCATAGGAGCAGAAAGGCTGACGTTTCGGGCCTAGACCCTTCATCAGAAATGGGGGAGGGGAAGGGGGTTCTGAAATAAATAGGGAGAGAGGGGGAGGCAGATAGAAGATGGATAGAGGAGAAGATAGGTTTGTTGTCTCGGATTCTTCAGCATCTGCAGTTCCTACTATCTCTCATCTTTGATCACCCTCACATTATCTTCCAATGAGTGTAACCTGGCCTTGTTGACTCTGTAGCCCAAGAAGGTCATTTGTGGCATCTGGAACACACATTTTTCCCTTTTAAGGCATATGCCAACCTGGGAGAAATGTCTATGGACTCTGTTCAAGCTCTCCTAATTCTCCTTATTGATCATCCCTGTTATTAGCACATCATCTACTTAAGTGGCGATCTGGGGTAGGCCTTGTAAAATGTTCTCCCTCACCCACTGAAAAATTGCACAGGCTGATGATACCCTAAATGACAGTTTCCTGTATTGGTACAGACCCTTAAGAGTATTAAATGTAACTTACGTCTGGGAATCCTTATCTAACCACAATTGCAGGTACGCATAACTCGTGACCAGCTTTGTGAAGGATGACCCCTGTCAGCATTGCATACAAATCCTCTGTGTGAGGGATTGGGTATTTATCCAGCTGTGGAAAGCAGTTTACCATTTTTTTATTATCCCCACAAAGGCAAACCGACCCATTGGGCTACACAATCGGTACGACCAGTGCTGCCCGAACTGAAAATGATTCCTTTACTTTCCAGTCTCCTGATTTCTGCCTCTACTTTTGCCTGTAAGGCAAATGGCACAGGTGGACCTTGAAGAATCATGGAATTGCTTCCTGATCAACATGCAAGGTGGCCTTGGCCCTTTTGATATTCCCTAGACTTTCCTGAAAAAACTGCTGGGTATTTCCTTAAGACTTCACTCAGGCAGCCATGATCTAATCCAAAAATGTTGAACCAGACTAGGTGAATCTTTCTCAACCAATTTTGTCCCATCAAGCTTGGGCTCGAGCCCTTTACTGTAATCAGTGGTAACTGAGCTAGTTGCTTCTCATAAGAGAATGGAACCAAAGTTGTACCCTTAATCAATACATGTTACTTGGTATAGGTTCTCAGTCTAGCTGAGGTCTTGTGCAAACTTAAAGGTTGGAGTCCAGAGAAAATTTTGTTAAAGACAGCTTCTCTGATCACAGATATATTCGCACTGGTATTGACCTCCATGATAACTGGGTGACCATTTAGCCAGACATTTATTTTGATTGGTTCTGACTTGGATGTTGCTCAGCAATTTAACCCTTGCAAACCAGATATAGACGGACTTTGAAGTGTGTGTTTTCTGATGGATACCAGCCTATGAATTCTCTTATTCTATTTAGGTTTGGTGGAAGTCTTTTGCTGTCCTGAGTCCGCACACCAGCAGCAACTACAATGGCTTGTCGGCCTGGATCCTGAAGCACATTTTAACCGTTTGGGCGAGGCTTGGCTTTGTTTTGAGGCTTTGCTGTGGCTAACTTAGCATCCCTCTGTTCAGGATATGTCCTGAGTGAGGCCATGCAATTGCCTTCACTCGAGTCATGTTCCCCAGGTATAGTCAGACTGGCGAGGGTGTCCACTTCCATCAGAATACCTTGCAACTCATATGCTTCACTTGGCACAATTTCCAATGATAAGGCCAGTTGTAGTGCCTGTTTGAAGTCCAGTTGGGCCTCAGCTAGTGAACACTTTTGCATGGTTATATCATTAATCCCACATACCAAACGAGCATCTCATTAAGTATTGGACCAAAGTCACATTCCTCTGCCAGTCATCTTAGCCTCGTCAAAAGTCCCGATACGGATTCCTGTGGTTCTTGAAATGTTGAGTAAAACTGATAACCTCTCAGAATTAGAGGAGGTCAAATTACTGGGGTTGTAATACTCCTTAACTAAATCCATCTACTCTTGAAAGGTTTTAGTATCTGCTGCCTCAGGGAAAGCTAGGCTCCTAATAACTGAAAAAGTTACGGGTCCACAAGCTATCAGGAGAATTACTCATTGCCCTCCATCTGCTCCAATGTCATTTGCCTGCAAGAAGAACACATTCTTTCCATATACTTGGCCCAGTCTTCAATGGCAGAATCAAACAAGCCAAGTTCCCAAATAATGTCATGATGCCACGAATGCTTACCTGAACTGAAAGAAGACAGTTGTGAGCAAATTTCTTCAGCAGCATGCTTTACTCTTGTCGCCATTGAAATAACTCCATAGAGGCCAGTATCCCATCACCAAGTCACCCTTTATTTACATGTGGACTACTCCTGACACTGATCTAGCTCCCTCAGAGCCAGCTTTCAGAGTGACTGTTTATATCTGTCAGCTCAGGGCTCCCTGATTGGATCAGGTTAACAGCCCTAATCAGGGAACTCACATTCTATGAGGTCCACCTTGCTGGCCTTGTTACAATCACTACATTGTGTGTGAATTCACTGTGCCATTTGTGCATTGTGAGTACCATTTGCCTCACTGTCAGTTTGCCAGACAAATCTGAGTCATTATATGAATAAAGACATAGTATGACTTCAACATGGTTCCTCCCCGAAAATGCAAATTGGCTGGTCCTTAGTTTTATTAGCGGACACATCTGATAAATAAACCATGGATATTATCCAGCTTATTGAAAATGCAAACATTGTTCATCCAAAGTCAGAATGGAAACATAAAAATGTATTAAATTGCATTGACTTATTGTAAATGCTCGCTCAAGATATCTCAAAGCCTTAGTACATAAGTACTTCTGCTGCAATTCACCACATAACATTGGATGCAATACCCAATGCATTTGAATTACTGGATGTACTCCAACAAATTAGGCTTGGCAGCAAGCCAATTTTCTGTTACACAAATATGCATGAATGAAAACAATGGAGTTTTCACCATGAAATGTGTCAATTTCCAACTATTTCTATTCCAATTATTTCCAACCAATGAAAATAACAGTCATGAACTCCACTGTCGTGCTATGCTAAAATCCACTTACAAACTAACTAATTGGCTCTTGATCTGTTATGGATGCTCACGTTTGCACGTCCATTCTAAAACAGAGCTGCAAAGTCACAAAACCGTCAGCAACCCTTCCATCACTCCTCAAATTCTTTTGCTTGGAATTCTCAAGCCATCTTTCATGATAAATCTAACCTTCATTGTTTAGTTTGACAGTATAGCTGTAGATTGAGAATGCTTTAAGTCATTGTCTCAATTTATAAGTGACTGGCTGCTGAGGTTTCCCTACTGTCTCAAAGATATGGAGGCCAGGGAACATCTCTCTGGGTAGTTAATAATTGTAGATACTGATGCCATCACTGTTGTTTTATGAATGACTTGTCTCATCACAAATGTCATTCTAATTGGCTGAGTGAACTGTCAACTTTCCCTCCTCGCCCTTTGACACGCCTGCAGCCTTTGACGTTGATGGACTACACCATCTTCTTGCAACACCTCTCTGGTCTTATCCGGGTGGGTAGGATTGCCTGCACCAGTTTCTGTGCTTATCTCTCTATTCATGATCAATGACTTGCAATGCCTTTATTTCCTGTTCCCATTCTGCTAGGTCTGTCGTCATGCTGCCCACCCCACCCCCCACCACCATCGCTCCCCCTACCAAGGAAATATCCTTCATTCTTCCAATCTCTCATCTCGATACCATCCCGACCATCATCTTGTAAAGCTTTTACAGCTTTTAAAAGTCTGATGCTACCACCCAGCTTTACCACCTGATTGCCACCTCATCCATTATCTTGAAATTATAAAACTGCTTAACTGCTCGTACTGATTAAGCAGAAAGTTCTTCCCATTTAATAATGGGAGGCTGAAACCATTGTGTTTGGTCACTGCTCTGAACTCCATTCCCTCAACACTGATTCCATCTCTCTCCCTGGCGACTGATTGGTAGTAATCCAGCCTAACCATAACCGGATTATCGCATTTAATCCAGAGGTGAACATCTGGTATTGTAACATTGCAATCATTACGAGGACTGGTTTCCACTTTTTAACAATTTGTTCATGGCATTAAGGCGTTGTTGGTAAGTTAGCATTTATTACTTAGCACTAATTACCCTGGCGGAGGCGGTGATGAGCTGTCTCCTTGAATTGCTGCAGTCCTTGAGGAGTAGGGACACTCACAATACTGACAAGGAGGAAGTTCCAGGATTTTGACTCAGCGATGGGGAAATAACAGTGATATATTTTCAAATCAGGATGGTGTGTCTGGCTTGGAGGAGAACATACAATTGATAGTGTTCCTAAGCATCTGTTGCTCTTATGCTTCTAGGTAGGAGATGTCACAAATTTATAAGTCACTGTCTAAAGAGCCTTGGTTAATTGCTACAGAGCATCATGTAACTTTAACTGTGCACTTTCCTCTCATGTGAAATTACTACACTACCCAGAGGGTCAGAACATCTGTAACATCACTCAACTTCATTTCTGTCTCAGTGCACCAGTTATTAAAACTCTCATTCATGCCTTTGTTACTGCGAGACTCAACCAATCCAATTTATACTCGATTGATCACTCACATTCTACACACATCTTAACTCAAACCAAGCTCTCTTCCTCCATCACTCCTCTGCTCGCTAAAGTAGATTGGCTCCTGGTCAAGCAACATCTTGGCTTTGAACATTCTCAACAGTGCCTTCAAGTCATCCAATGGCCTTATCCCTCCCTATCTCTGTTATCTCCTCCAGCTTCACGATCCTCAGATATCTGGGCTCATTTAACTCTGGCCTCCTATGCAGCCTGAGTTTAATTTCTCTAATGCCAGTTACTGTGGATTCTTTTGACTACCTTCAATCTCTGGAATACTCTACTTCCACCTTTTTCTGTACATCACTTTCCCCTTCTCAGACACTGCTTAACATCTATTTCTTTGACTAAGCTTTTGGTCATCTGACCTAATTTTATTTGTGGAATACCTTGGGACATTATTTGTTATATTAACGATTCTTACGAATAAGTTATTTTGTTGTTCTTTGAACTGTTAACAGCAAGACAAAATGCTACACTTTTTTCTTGGGAGCTAACCTCTTCTAATCTGATAATTTGAAATTTCTCAAAATGCATCTTTTTTTTTCACAAATAAGTACTTGTACCCTGCAGCCTGAATTCCATTTCCCTTGGTCCACCTCACTGACAAAAGCAATTGTCAAGTGTTTTCAATACATAAACTGGTCAAAAATTGTCTGAAGCACAGATATCAAGCTCAGTAAGTAAGCTGGTAACAAACCAAAAGAAAAGGCATAAAAGGTTGCAACAAGTGGTGGTAAATCACAGGATTGAGTTTAGAAACCAGCAATGAATGACTTTAAAAAAAGAGTAACTAGAATCAGGGTAAATGGACCGAAAGTATTAAAAAAGTTAAACTTTCAACAAGTGTCATTCTACGAAGAGGCTGGGATATTAGACATGGGAAATCAAAAAGAAAAGGCAAAAGCTTTGAACAAGTGTCTTATTGCACTCTTCATTTTAGAAGATATAAAAGATAGCCAGTGAATAGTAGAATATCAAGAGTAAAAGAATCATAGGATCCCCACTGTGCGGAAACACACCGTTCGGCCCAACAAGTCACACACACCCTACGAAGAGCATCCCACTCAGATCCATCCCCCTACACTACATTTCCCATGGCTAATCCACCTAATTTGCACATCCCTGGATTCTATTGGCAATTTAGCATGGCCAATCCACCAAACCTACCTATCTTTCGAATGTGGGAGGAAACCAGAGCATCCAGCAGAAACCCACAGAAAATGTGCAAACTCCACACAGACAGTCACACGAGGGTAGAATCAAACCCAGGTCCTGGTGCTGTGAGGCAGCAGTGCTAACCACTGAGCCATCATGCCACCCAGGAAAGAGAAACTTAACAAATCATCATTAGAGAAGGAACTATAAGGAAAAGTAATGGGACTAGAAAATGACAAGCTCCCTGGGCATGATGGTCTGTATCCCAGGCTCTTAAAAACAGTGACTGCAGAGGCAGTGGATATATTGCTCATAATGTTCCAGTACTTTTTTAGATTCTGGAAAGGTCTTAATGAATTTGAAGACAATAAATGAAATACAACTATTCAAGAAAGGAGGGAGATAAGATAGCATGAATCTGTCAGTCAATTAGCCCAATATCTGTCATTGGGAAAATGCTGAAATCCATTACTAAGAAAGTAATAGTCGGACAATTAGAAAATCATAACAGTCAACGAGAGCCAACATGATTTATGAAAGGGAAATTGTTTGTGTGTTCAACAAACTTATAACAGTTCATTGAGGATGTAACTAGTAAGGAAGATAAAAGAAAACCAGCAGACTTGACCAATTTGAATTTCCAAAAGAACTTCAGTAATATGGAACAGAGAAGGTTTCTAAATGAGAAAAAAAGTTTTTAATGTTGGAGGTGAAAAATTAGCATGGATTGAGGGTTAGCTAATGAACAGAAAAAAGGACATTTGGGACAAATGGAGGATTTTCAGGATTGCAAATTATTGGGCGGTGGGGTATCAATTATCTACAACCTCTGTTGATGACTTGGACTAAAATTTACTGACGATATAAAGATATGGCACATACTAATGTAAAAGTTAAGTTTCTGAGAATAACTTTTCAGGCAAACAGTAGGGAGGTGACTAATGCACAAGTGTTATTTTAAAGTGGTTGAAATCAACATTCTCCCACAGTCTTGCTCTTTTTCTGTTTAAAGTGGCAAATCAGTTGATGGTAGATTTAAGAGATCAGAGGCTCTTCAAAAATAGCATGAGAGGAGCCAAAATGTCTTTTTACTATTATTACAAAGCAGAGATTGATACCTCCCCCCATCTGATAACTAAAACTGAAACACGTTAAACTCTTTTAAAAGAAGTGTGAAAAGTGGTATAACCTGCTTCTCACACATAATCTGTTATAAAGGAATGGTTAAATGAAATAAACTCCTGATATTCACTTTATAATCAACAAGTAACAATTTATTCATCTAATTCTAACAGTGAACTAATTAACTGAATGATTAACAAACCAAACAATTCCCCTCCCGCTCCTGACTATTTTTGAATAAAACAAAATTCTAAAGGTACGTTGTTCCAATAAATACAAGTCCTGCTTATATAAACAAAAACTTAGTCTGTTGAAATTACAGCCAAGTTCCGTCATCTGGAAAGTTCTGTATCTTCTCTGTTGATCTTCTGTCAGGAATGTCTTCTTCATTGAAATCTTTTGTCAGGAATATTGACTAAGAGTTCCGCGGTACCTTTTTTTTAGATGACGCTTTCTCTAAGAGCTGAGAGAGCTGATCTCTGAGCAGATGGCAGTTCGCTGTCTGTCAATTTTATAACTGTCCCTGTCTTTTATAATCTTGATGACATATCAATTCCTTACAAAAGGATTGGTCCTGTGTTGGCAAAACCATTAGATTTAAATTTAATTGTTTGTTAGTATCTAAGTGCCTGGTTTAAATTAATTGGCTAAATCAAAACTTGTTGTCTTGATAACAAAACAAAATTGTGGCTTGGTCTGCTCACCTCCAGGCTTTTGATCAAATGTTACAATTCAGGTCCTCTGTGCACCTGCAAATCCACAACCTGCTCACGGACATTTTTTTTTAATCTCCAAGCCGAGAAAAAGCATATCACGTTTTAAAGGGATCCTACACAGCTTTCCCCTCATCATTTTATAAACATAAGTATTTTACACACACCAAATTCTAAAGTCCTGCCTTCCAATCCACAAGTACTCTACCCAACTTCACAACACTATTCTATGCAGGCTGAAATTTTTTGGTCCACACCTGAGTCAAGGGTTGTGAGGCACAGGCAGGTAAGTGGAGTTGAGGCCATGATGAGATCAGCCATGCTCTTACTGAATGGTGGAGCATATTCAAGGGGCCCAATGTCTATTCCTGATCATATTTAATATGTTCTTATATTCATTGATGGAGGCGAATGAATTTGGAAAACAGATTTCAATGTTCACAGTTACACTTACAATGTTCTTACCCTTGTTTTGAAAGGAGAGTTCTGATGCTAGGTCACTGTTCCACAAGTGCCCTATGGTCTTTAGTACCTTTAGTTAGTGATAACATTTACATGATTTATTGCAAATGTTTGAAATGAGGGCATCATAACCATATCCAATCAATTTTTCTGGCTAGCCATTCACATATAGCTAAAGTGAGTAGAGTGAGAGTTTTCATCATTTGAGTGTTACCTTCTACATTTCAATACATGCCTTGAAAAGGACAGAAACAATGGTGCAAATGTGTCCAAAAGAAACATTGATCAACAGAGTTGCAAAGAAGAATAAGCTTTCAAGGAAGGTCAACGTCTCGGGCCAAAGCCCTTTTATCAGGTTTCGGCTTGGAACATTGACTTTTCTGCTCCTCTGATGCTGTCTGACCTGCTGCCTAATTACATCTCCATGTTTATCGACTCTAGCTTCCAGCATCCGCCGTCCTTACTGTCTCCTAAGATTTTAAGAAGTCTTTTCAAGGAGAATTTCTTCCCTGCCCATTAACTTGTTTCCTATTTTGTATGTATTTTGCAGAGTCTATTACTCAACAAATCATTGAAACTGGCAGAATAGAATAACAAAGCACATAATTAAGCATATATGATCCTTTGCAGGCAGGGGGCATAAAAGCCAGGGAGAGAGGCTAAACTGTTGTCCTACTCCAGCTGGATTGTATCCAATTCTAGGCACTGCATTTTAGGAAAGACATGAGGTCTCTTGAGAGGGTACAAAGTAGATTCATGTGAATGATTACACTGGATATGGGATTACAAGTATGTGAGTAAACACCATCAACATTGCTGACTAAATATGGCAGAAAGGTAGAGCTTTTTTTTTACAATTTATTGGTTGTTGGATCATTTAGTTCCACTAATGATGGACTACTCCAGCTGATAACATATATGTAATACAGTGGTGTAACTTCATCAGATTGGCATTTCATCTTTAACGAGGCATCAATCGTGTGCCAAGGTGATGGATGCAATTTCAATAACAGCCTTAATTAGATAACTACCTAAAGAAGACAATTTGTAGCAACTCATGGAGAAAGAACAGCAGAATGCACAGACATGTTTGCTCTTTGCAGGACCCCAATCAACCTTGATGAGCCAAGTAGCCACCTATGATTTACTGTTCTATAATTTGAGAATTGGGAGGGTACACAGAACAAAAATTTCCTTATTTCCTTTGACATTTGATATTCTTGGCATTCGTCATTGTAAATAATGAACAGTAATGGTGCTTGGTATTGTCTGTCACTGTAGGCACAGAATCAACATTCTCATGATAACGTGTTACATCAATAATTAATCTTTCATTTCATCGGCTGGTTCCACATATTGAGCTTTTTATCAAAAATATACATTGTGGACTTTATGATGAGTGCCAGACTGCTTTGGAACTTCAAGCTTGTCAAGTCTCTCAGGTTCCAAAGTGGATTCCAAAAAATATATAACTAGTCAGCCCTGGAGACTTGTGAATACAGGATTACTCTGAAAACAGAGAGGGCACTTTTCTGATACTGACTCAATACTTCTCAATCATGGGATAAACAAAACTGCACTCATGCCTTCATAATGAGAGAAAGCAAATCTGCCTCGTTAATTAACAAGAGGAACAAAAGATATCAGTTCAAGTTATGTGGTTGTGGTGGTGGGGAGACCTGTTGATGACATTATCATGGTATTTTATTTATAACCATAACCTTGCAGTTTGAGAAGTCAAGGCAGTGTTGCTGCCTTATTGGGATTCATATGGTACAGTGGCATTGTCCCTACCTCTAAGCCATTCGTCTCTGGTTCAGGTCCCACTTGCTCCAGAGATGCGAGCAAGATTGGAAAATATCTAGAAAAAGACGGGGCAAGCTTCCATCTCCAGAACTATCCCGAAACGTCATGCAAGATTGATATAACATCGAAAGGGGCAACAGCATGACTCCTCTCAAAAGCTGCACCCCTGTTTTTTGTAATAACACCGAAATCATACTTCTGCTGTAAACAGATTTTTGTAAGTAAGATGCCAATTCAGTACCAATGTCTCCAAGATAACAACCCAATTTAGTTAACCACGTCCTTAAACACGTTTGAAGAATCAGTGGAATATCAATGGTATATTTCTTTAGCTGTGAACTCTAAACTTTTATTATCCTCTTCCCTGCCCCCTTTATATTTTACCTGCATTATTGTGTTGTGAAAGTCAGGACAGATTTTTTTTTTACCTTTAATTAATTTTCTATATTTTTGCTTGAATATATTTGGTAAAACAAATCAACTCTTTCCTGTTCAATGAAAGAATCTGACTGGTTTATTTCTTCACACTGAGCTATGCATAGTTAATTCAGTCTATACCGAATTGGCAAAATCATAACATTTCAAAAATTTGTCTCTGTTGTAAACAACCCAAGAGAGAGGCAAAAGAGGGGGTTTGGTTCAGCCCTCCCAATCTGGTTGTGACATGGTGCAAACTGCAATCTTCTCCATTTTTGACAACATCTCTATATTTAGAATTTCCAGAGTCCTCTGAATATTTAGTTTCCATTACACCTGGAAGCAGACAAATATTTTCATCTCAGTACATTAGTGAGATTAATATCATAGCACATGAATTGCCATAAGCTGTTAGGAACAGTTGACTGAATCATGCGCAAGTGTTGGAAGAGGGTTAAGGTGAATCTGCACTAAATACACTCAGAAATGCAGAGATACTTTGATGTCTTGATTTTGTAGTTGTCTTCTCTGTGGGTCAGTGAACAAGCTTTATAATGTACATCAATTTCACAACACCAAGAACTTCTGAGCTCAGAAGGAAAACTGACAGATTGCAAATTGAGTTGGTAAATGTTAAAATAGAGCAACACACGAAATAATGAACAGAAAATATTAATCAGAGGTTTGTTAGTCTGTAAAGAGAGAACACACTTTAATATTCTGAGTGTATGTCTGTCCTCAGCAATGTTCTAACATGCCTATTAATGAACATTTATCTGTCAACTCTTTATAGACACTGAGGTTCCTATTGTTTATTTGTAGCACTTTCTACTTTAAATTCAGATTTACAGCATATTTTTTTTCTCTCTGTTTGTACCCTACAGAGCAAAAAAAGGGTAGTTGTGCTTGCTGTATTCTATATTTTCAATGATTTAATCTGGGTTTGGGTGAGTATCTGCAGAGATAGCTTTAGAACAACTCAAAATTTAATCAAAGGTTATTAACCGTTAAAGAAATGAATCAAACCAAACTATGCAGTACCAAACCACACTAAATCTGTGCATACTGAACTAAAACAATTGAGCCAACTGAAACAGAAGTCAAGAAGTCAATATGAGACCCTTCACCTCGAAACTAAGCTCCTTTAGTCGCAATGAAATGGAGTAAACAGAGTTCTGTTTGTCAATCTAACTCAGGCTGCTGAGATCTGGACAGAATTAATAATCTTCATGTACAACTTTAATGTTTTCTTTGATTCGAAGCTAAGCTTCAAATCCCACATCCAAAAACCTATCATCTGTTTAACATTGTCAATGGCTGCTCAACCTCACATCCAGTGTATTTTTTATTTCTAATCAACCTGTTCAGAGATGTATTACACACTTCAGGAGCAGATGGGACTCAAACCTGGGCCTCCTGGTCCAGAGGTAGGGACACCACCACTAAGCCACAAGAGCGCTCTAAAAACGTGTTGCTGAAATCCTCCATCACAGCTGTTAATTCTAGTTTCAATTTCTGTCCTCACCAGCTTTTCACCTCACATAGAGAGTCACAGGATAAAATCCCTTACTTGATTCCACCTTCCTATAATCCTTGCCCACTTCCATTAATTCAGCATCAAATCCAACAATCTTGTTCTCACCTAATATTCTCTCCATCATCTCACTTACCTGCATTTGCAACCTCGTCCAGCCCCAAGTGACAATGCAAGTCCACTGTTCTTCAAAGAGAAATGATAGAATTGGCAATTACGCTCTTGTATCTGTCCCGAATTCAGTAAAATCATGGATGATCTACAATCTAACTCCACGTACCCAATTTTACCCTCATATCAATTAATACCTTTTATTAATTTCAGATTTAAAGCAAATAACTGATTTAACATGAGTTTGTGGAAGAGAGTGCCAAACTTCTAACACTGTTGTGTGAAAGCATTTACTAATTTCACTCCTGGAAAGCTTGGATCTAATTTGGAGGCTGCAGCCCTGGTAGTAAACTATTTCTTAACGGATTAAGAAAGTATTATTGACATCCTTTCCATCCTCTTTTCTCTTCTCCATTTTCAGTTCAGTTTATTTATTTTCAGTCAGAACCTGTTTCCATTTGCTGGAGGGTCAAATAGCAGAGCACAAAGATTTAATCTTTTACAACTTAATTCTGGAATGTAAGAAATAAGACCGGGAGGGTTTATACATCATCTTGAGTCTGTTTTATCATTTAATACAATCACGACACAAAGAGATGTGGAGGGTCAGGTAGTGTTGAGGAAGCGGGGAGGCTGCAGAAGGACTTGATAGGCTATGAGAGTGGGCAAAGAAGTGGCAAATAGAACATCATGCGGGAAAGTGTGAGCTTATGCATTTTGGGAAGAAGAATGGAGGTGTAGACTATTTTCTGAATGGGGTTTGGCTTCGGAAAGGTGAAGCATAAAGTGATTTGGGATTTCTAGTTCAGGATTCTCTTAAGGTTAACATGCAGATTCAGTTGACAGGTAGGAAGGCAATGTAATATTAGCAATCATTTCAAGAGGACTAGTATATAAGAGCAGAGGTGTATTGCTGAGGCTGTTTCAGGCTGTGGTCAGACTGCATTTGGAAATTATGAGCAGTTTTGGGCCCCTTATCTAAGGAAGGATGTGCTGTCATTGGAGGGTGTCCAGAGCAGGTTTACAAGAATGACCCTTGAGATGAAAGGCTTGTCATATGAGGAGTGGTTGAGGACTCTGGGTCCATACTCAATGCAGCTTGGAAGGACACCAGGGGATCTCATTTAAACGTACAAAATACCGAGACCCCTGGATAGAGTGAACATGGAGAAGATGTTTCCACGAGTAGGAGAGACCAGAACGAGAGGAAACAGCCTCAAAGTGAAGAAATAACCCTCTAGAACTGAAATGAGGTGGAATTCTTCGGCCAGAAGGTGGTGAATCTGTGGATCTCATTGCCACAGAAGGCTGTGGAGGTCAAGTCATTGAGTGTATTTAAAACAGAGATAGATAGATTCTTGATTCGTAATGGGATCAAAGGTTACAGGGAGAAGACAGGAGAATGGTTGTGAGATATCAACCATGATCGAATGACAGAGCAGAAATCGATGGGCCAAATAGCCTAATTCTGCGCTTATTTCTTATGGTCGTATGGCTAAAACTTCTGCATCGATTTTATTATCCCACACTACCACCATATCCCTTGATTTCTTAGAGACCAAAGATACAGAATCTCAGTCATAATTCCTCACGGACTGAGCATCGATAATCCTTGGGGTAGAGAATTCCAAACATTCACAGCTCACCGAGTGAAGAATTTCTCCTTGTCCAGGTTTTAAATAACCTAGCTGTTATCCCGACATTACATCCCTCGTTCTAGCCTCTCCAAGCATGAAAACAACCTCTCAGCATTTACTCTGTCAAGATCACAAACAATTCTATACATTTCAATATGATTACATCTTGTTGTTCTAATCTCCAGAGAAACAGGCTCATTTAGTCTCTTCTGTAGCAGCCCTCTTCTCCCAGGAATTGAGATATTGAGTATTTGTAGCTCCCTTCCAGTTCCCACTCCAAAACCTCGCCCCCTTTAAGAGATTCCAATCCTTTCTTCAACAAGGAGACGAAAACTGTACACAGTAGTAGAGCTACGTTCTCACCCAAAATTGCACTTATCTGCAGCAAGATCTCTTTACTCACACACCTCAAGCCCCTCGCAATAAAGGCTAATATATTATTTGTCTTCCTGATTTTTTGCTGTACCTGCATGTTACTGTCTGACAGAAATACACAGAAATCCCCCTGAATAACAACATTTACTAGTCCTTCACTTAAAAATAATCTTTCCAACCAGAGGACAGTTTCATGCCTTCCACATTCTATCTCATCTGCAACTCCCTTCCCCAATCCCTTAAACAGTTGACAACCTCTTTGCAGCCTCCTCACAACTTACTTACTTGCCTAGTTTTGTAATGTCAGAAGACATGATTGTACTCACTGTCTGTGCTTTTATCTAAGCCATTGATGAGGATTATAAATATGTGGCATTCAAGTACAGATTCTGGCAGCATTGTCTTAGTTGCAGTCTGTCAGAAAATGATTGGTTTTTCCCTTTAATCTTTGTTTAACATCCATTTTCTGGCATCTCCCCCCCCCCCCCACACCCCCACCCCCCACCACCACCACCACCACCACCATGGACCATGCTGTTATTTTAACTCCAACTTCATGAGCCCTAATTTTACGAAACAACCTTAAAACTTGGTTCCTTTTGAAAATTAAAACATAGTACATCCATTGGTTCACCCTTGTCTACCCTGGACATGATTTATCTTTCATAAAACTATACTGACTGCCCCTAAGCATATAAAGAGAGACAGTGTACCTAGTAATCTTCTTCTGTGCTGTCTGATTTTATGATTTCAGCCTTATATTCTGAAGGTGGTGTTTTGAAATTTTTAATCCAATTTTTCTCTCTTATCTGCCTTCAACTTTTATGAAGCAGTCTATAACAATCTGAATCTGTTCCTTCGTGGGACGGAAGTGTTGCTGGAAAGGCCTGCATTTATTGTCCATCATTTCTTGCCTTTGAGAAAGTGATGATCACACACCTTCTTGATCCACTGCAATCTATGGAGGGTAGGTGCACCCACAGCATTGTTAGGGAGGGAGTTCCAGGATTTGCAGTGAGCACCAGTGAAGGAACAGCAACAAAGCTCCAAGTGAGAATTGTGAGCAACTTGGAGGGCACAATTGCATGTGATGTGGGTCTCATGCATTTGCTGCCTTTGCCTTTAAAGGTGGTAGAGGTCATGTATCTGGAACATGATACTAAAGGAGCCTTGGCGAATTGCTGCAGAACATCTTGTAAATATAGTGCAGCACAGTTGCAGTGCCCGCTTAGTTGGGGACTACATGAGTGCTTTGATTTGGACCCTGAGTTTCTTTTGTCTAGCTGCAGTTGAATTTGTTCAGCCAAGTATAGATGATTCTATCACACTCTTGAGTTGTGGCTTGTCCCAGTTAGACATGATTTCGGGAATCAAGAGTTTAGCAACTCACTGTAAAATTCTCTGCCTCCAACCTGCTTCTTTAGGTTTAGTATTGGCTTCCTTAGTCTTGAGGCTTTATTAATTTCAGGTTTCATGTTCTGTCGTCATTCTTACTATTTGTCCATGTTGCTTCCAATCATTTGTGTAGTCAGAGTTATTGTGGCAACATGTATGTTGTAGCCTTGAGTTGCAGATCGTGTTGGTAGAGGCGTTAACTTTCTTTCCATTACCTAGTTGACCAAGGATCTTTCCCACTCTTGCCACCCGCTATTGGCATACAATAGAATGATTTTCAAATCTTTAACCCCTTTGGTCATGTCATGAGAATATCTTCCATCAGCATCAAATCCTGGGGTGGAACCCAAACCTGAATATTCTGACTCAAAGGCAGAAATGCTACCCACCATGGTACAAGACTTTCCTTAGCCATAGAAGCAATGTGGTCAATTCAGCTCAGTTTGTGGTCAGTGGTAATCCTGAATATTGATGGTGTGGGATTCAGGAATATTCATGCCAGGAAATGTCAAGGGAAGGGATATCAGATTTTCTCTTGTTGGAAATAGGTCATTTTGCAAAGCTTTATATGGAAGAAAATAATTATTAACATCAAAAATAAATAGATTATTGTGATCTTTATTGAACTGAGTTCAAATAAATGAATAGCCTGATCAAAACTTAGTAGCACATAAATTGATAGGACAATATTAAATAATGCTTAATAGAAAGTAATTTGATTATTCAAACTGACAAACCCACACAATTATTCCCTCAAATCTTTGTTGCTTTTCTGAGGGAGGTTAACAGGGGAACCCAAGTTTTTACTGACTTTTGTTAAATCTATTTCATGCAAGTAAGATTAATATTCTCAAGTTCCAGAATTAATTACTATAATTTTTCTGATTCCTTTATGTTGCATCACCACAGTTTGGCAAGGAAAGTATGTATGTTTCTGTAACAGAAGAAAAGTTAATAATTGACAAATGTTAGTCAAGGAGATATAATGAAAGTTAAAGACAATTCAGAGTTAAAGATCCTGGGAATGAAAATTCATATGGTGCCAACGTCAGCAGAAAAGAGAGGAATTGCCCATCAGTAAACTCAGCCAGTTCAATTGACCGTGCAAAAGGTCATGCAGTTCACCACATTGAAATATATCAATTGGTACTACTGACATTGGGATGATGTTTGAGTACTACCAAAAGTAAAGTCTCCTAAAAGTCCACCTACACTTCTCACTGCCTAAGAGAGGCAGCCAACCTTTCAAAGACCCCTCCCACCCCAGTTATAATCTAAACCAATCTCTTCCATCAGGCAGAAGATACACAAGCTTACACTCACGTACCAACAGGTTCAAGAACAGCTTCTTCCCTGCTGTTATTAGACTTCTGAACGGGTCTCTCGAATTTCAAATCGAATGTCGATCTTGCTTTTTGTGCACCCTCTTTGCAGCGGTAACTTTGGATTCCCCGTGCTGTTCTATCAGCCTATGATCTTTGTATGGTAAGATCTGCTTGTACTGCAGGCAAAACAAAACTTTTCACTATACTTATGTACATGTGGCGATAATAAATCAAATCAAAAAGTGTCTGCTGCATGACACCTCATTCTAGGTGGTTGTGGTAAAAAGACCCAAGGTGCATACACATCAATCCCCTTTATGGAAGAGCCGAAAAAGAATTTCAATTTAAGAATTGCCAAGGTTTGGGTCACATTCCAGACAGAAGTTTGCAACAAGCCGCACAGGGGTTAAATGAATGAAGTGTACGCTAAACCTCTGGGATGATACATAAAGGCTGGACACTTAACTGAGACACCAAAACACTGCTGCCACCAGGTGAACTACACCCTAGGATAACAGACTGTCTCAGCAAAAGAGATTCAAGGAAAATAAAGCAAAAAAAATGACAGAAGTTAAACAGATTTGGAGAGAAAAATGTGTAATTTCTCCACAGTGATGCAGCCTTCACAGTAGGCTGAAGAGGGCGAAGTAAAGAACAGGCCTGATTTATGGCTTGAACAGCACACATTACTTTACATGATCATTAATATATGTCACACAGCTATAGAAAGCAGATTTCACTGTGGCTGGACATAATGAACAATTAATGACCTTTTCCACAGCAGCAATTCTGTGAAGACAGCACGGTTCGGAACAGTCATTGTCAGTCTCGAGTTCTGCCTCCCACATAAAAGCTATTGCCTTCGAGTGATGAGACATTTTGTGACTACCTCACAGTCAACTTGCAAAGTATGTTTTTCTCCCACATAAAATGACAATAAC
Source organism: Rhincodon typus (assembly GCF_021869965.1). Lineage (NCBI taxonomy): Eukaryota > Metazoa > Chordata > Chondrichthyes > Orectolobiformes > Rhincodontidae > Rhincodon > Rhincodon typus. The sequence continues at coordinate 9,252,900 of NC_063341.1, forward strand.
AGTGGAGTGCTGTATGACAGAGCAAGTGCATGTTAGCAAAAACAAAACATACTAAACCTGCATCTCCAATTCTCACTCTTGCAACATGCACTTGCGTTGATTCTGCACTCTGCTATTTTCAATTTTGTTTGCAATTTAAGTATTACTTCATACTGGTGAAGCCTCACTGCCAGTTCAATGCTGTGACTGGTACAAGTTTCTTCAGTATTGTTGGGTCAAAATTCTGGGAGGATGATGATGATCCTCACTAATGACATATGGGTCTACCTACAGCTTATGGACTGGAGCTGTTCAAGAAGGCAGCTCACCAGCACCTTCGCAAGGGCAACTTGGGACAGAAAATAATTGCTGGCTCAGCCAGAGATGCCCATATCCCACAAATGCATTAAAAAATAGTCATAATGCTTAAAGAACAGCCCAACTCCTACTGCAATGTACTAACAATTAAAGCAAAAACTCTGGAGTAAGTAGATTTTACAACTTATTGCAAACAGAACATAGGACATAGAACATTACAGTGCAGTACAGGCCCTTCGGCCCTCGATGTTGCGCCGACCTGTGAAACCAATCTGAAGCCCATCTAACCTACACTATTCCATTATCATCCATATGTTTATCCAATGACCATTTAAATGCCCTTAAAGTTGGCAAGTCTACTACTGTTGCAGGCAGGGCATTCCACGCCATTACTACTCTCGGAGTAAAGAACCTACCTCTGACATCTGTCCTATATCTATAACCCCTCAATTTAAAGTTACGTCCCCTCGTGCTAGCCATCACCATCTGAGGAAAAAGGCTCTCACTGTCCACCCTATTTAATCCTTTGATCATCTTGTATGTCTCTATTAAGTCACCTCTTAACCTTCTTCTCTCTAACGAAAACAGCCTCAAGTCCCTCAGCCTTTCCTCATAAGACCTTCCCTCCATACCAGGCAACATCCTGGTAAATCTCCTCTGCACCCTTTCCAATGCTTCCACATCCTTCCTATAATGCGGCGACCAGAATTGTACGCAATACTCCAAGTGCGACCGCACCAGAGTTTTGTACAGCTGCAACATGACCTCATGGCTCCGAAACTCAATCCCTCTACCAATAAAATCTAACGCACCATATGCCTTCTTAACAACTCTATCAACCTGGGTGGCAACTTTCAGGGATCTATGCACATGGACACCGAGATCTCTCTGCTCATTCACACTACCAAGAATCTTACCATTAGCCCAGTACTCTGTATTCCTGTTACTCCTTCCAAAGTGAATCACCTCACACTTTTCCGCATTAAACGCCATTTGCCACCCCTCAGCCCAGCTCTGCAGCTTATCTATGTCCCTCTGTAACCTACAACATCCTTCTGCACTATTCACGACTCCAGCGACTTTATGGTCATCCGCAAATTTACTAACCCATCCTTCTACACCCTCATCCAGGTCATTTATAAAAATGACAAACAGCAGTGGCCCCAAAACAGATCCTTGAGGTACACCACCAGTAACTGAACTCCAGGATGAACATTTCCCATCAACCACACCCTCTGTCTTCTTACAGCTAGCCAATTTCTGATCCAAACCGCTAAATCACCCTCAATCCCATGCCTCTGTATTTTCTGCAATAGCCTACCGTGGGGAACCTTATCAAACGCTTTACTGAAATCCATATACACCACATCAACCGCTTTACTCTCATCCACCTGTTTGGTCACCTTCTCAAAGAACTCAATAAGGTTTGTGAGGCACGACCCACCCTTCACAAAATTGTGTTGACTATCCCTAATCAAATTATTCTTTTCTAGATGATTATAAATCCTATCTCTTATAATCCTTTCCAACACCTTACCCACAACCGAAGTAAGGCTCACTGGTCTATAATTACCAGGGTTGTCTCTACTCCCCTTCTTGAACAAGGGGACAACATTTGCTATCCTCCAGTCTTCTGGCACTATTCCTGTAGACTATGACGACATAAAGATCAAAGTCAAAGGCTCTGCAATCTCCTCTCTAGCTTCCCAGAGAATCCGAGGATAAATCCCATCTGGCCCAGGGGACTTATCTATTTTCACACTTTCCAGAATTGCTAACACCTCCTCCTTATGAACTTCAATCCCGTCTAGTCTAATAGCCTGTATCTCAGTATTCTCCTCGACAACGTTGTCTTTTTCCTGTGTGAGTACTGACAAAAAATATTCATTCAGCGCCTCTCCTATCTCTTCGGGCTCCACGCACAACTTCCCACTACTGTCCTTGACTGGCCCTAATCTTATTCTAGTCATTCTTTTATTCCTGACATACCTATAGAAAGCTTTAGGGTTTTCCTTGATCCCACCTGCTAAAGACTTCTCATGTCCCCTCCTGACTCTTCTTAGCTCTCTCTTTAGGTCCTTCCTGGCTAACTTGTAACTCTCAAGCGCCCTAACTGAGTCTTCACGTCTCATCTTTACATAAGCCTCCTTCTTCCTCTTGACAAGAGATTCAACTTCTTTAGTAAACCACAGTTCCCTCTCTCGACCACTTCCTCCCTGCCTGACAGGTACATACTTATCAAGGACACACAGTAGCTGTTCCTTGAACAAGCTCCACATTTCAGTTGTGCCCAGCCCCTGCAGTTTCCTTCTCCATCCTGTGCATCCTAAATCTTGCCTAATCGCCTCATAATTGCCTTTCCCCCAGCTATAACTCTTATCCTGCAGTATATACCTATCCCTTTCCATCGCTAAAGTAAACGTAACTGAATTATGGTCACTATCACCAAAGTGCTCACCTACCTCCAAATCTAACGCCTGGCCTGGTTCATTACCCAGCACCAAATCCAATGTGACCTCACCTCTTGTTGGCCTATCTACATACTGTGTCAGGAAACCCTCCTGCACACATTGTACAAAAACTGACCCATATAAAGTACTCGAACTATAGCATTTCCAGTCAATGTTTGGAAAGTTAAAGACCCCATAACAACTACCCTGTTACTTTCGCTCTTATCCAGAATCATCTTTGCAATCCTTTCCTCTACATCTCTGGAACTTTTCGGAGGCCTATACAAAACTCCCAACAGGGTGACCTCTCCTTTCCTGTTTCTAACCTCAGCCCATACTACCTCAGTAGTTGAGTCCTTATCAAACGTTCTTTCTGCCACCGTAATACTGTCCTTGACTAACAATGCCACACTTCCCCCTCTTTTACCACCTTCCCTGATCTTACTGAAACATCTAAATCCCTGAACCTGCAACAACCATTCCTGTCCCTGCTCTATCCATGTCTCTGAAATGGCCACAACATCGAAGTCCCAGGTACCAACCCATGCTGCAAGTTCACCCACCTTGTTCTGGATGCTCCTGGCGTTGAAGTAGACGCACTTCAAACCACCTTCCTGCCTGCCGGTACACTCCTGCAACCTTGAAACCTTATTCACGACCTCGATATTGATAGAAATAGATATTGATAAACTTTAAAGTGAATGAGTTTCAGGAATATAAAGAGCGATAAATGGGCTGGATCAAGTGGATTGCACTGAAATAGACAAGAGAAGCCAAATTCCCACTTCAGCATTCTTTCATTCTATAATTTTATGATATCAAATGGAGCTTCAGTTTGTCACTCTGATGTTTTGTACCATTTCAGTATAAAAAGAACAAATTATCGTTCCCCAATGCCCCGAAAGCAAGAGCTTATTTTTGTTTGACCCTGTCAGGATCTTCTAGACCAATAGGAGGGAACCTCTGTTGTCGCAGGTCTCACTCTGGGTCCTTACCTTACACAATGCAAAATAACTCAACGTTCAGTCCTGGAAGTCTACAGTGGCTTCTTCAGTCAACTGTCAGGTTGAGTTTTCTGAAGTATCATAATTTTGGTCACATTGTGCAATTAAATAATATTTACAGAGCCTGTTGCAATAAAGAAAACATGAGCTTTCTTCAAGAATAATCTTAATGCAATTTCATCTAGACCCAAGCCTGCAAGGAGGGAAAGGTCATGTGACATTACATCATCATAGAAAGTGACATCTGCTTTATTAGCATATCACAGTCAGACTTATACTGCATTCAGAACATACAGGGTTTCCACCATTTCTAGGATATTCTGGCATGGCTTTTAAGCAGCAAGACTATCGACCGAATCTTACTAAAGTAAATATCATTTTAAGGTGAGTTCTCTACATGCCAGGAGTTCCCACTTTTTTGTGTGAGACGTCAACATACCTCAGGAAGCTGGAGTACTGAATGTGATGAAAAGTACTTGACTGAAAGAGGTCCAGAGATTATATTTCTGACTTGTTGTAGATATGAAAGGAGCCATCACTAGTCAGGATAGAGCTAAATTGTCAATCCCCTCCTCCTGCCCACAATAGAACTGGGGATGGGAAGCTTTTCTTTAACTCATTCATCGCTGCCTAGGCCAACATTTATTGCCCATCCCAGAGGGCAGTTCAGGGTCAACCACATTGCTGTGGGTCTGGAGTCACCTGAGTCCAGACCAGGTAAGGATGGCAGTTTCCTTCCCTAATGGTCAATAGTGAACCAGATGGGTTGTTCCTGACAATCAACAATGGTTTCATGGTTATCATCAGACTCTTAATTCCATATTTTGTGCTGAATTCAAATTCCACCACCTACCATGGTGGGATTTAAACCCCAGGTCCCCAGAACATTACCTCGCTCTCTGAATTAACAGTCCAGTGATCACCTAGTGGTATTATCCTGAACTCCTGGAGTCTTATGGACTCTCATGGGTCTCTAGAATACACATGGTGAACCAATGTTCTGGTATAATGGTTCTCAAACTTACTTGAAGGAAACCTTTCCTTACGGATTAACAGATATGAACATCCTCTTCATTAAAGTTATGTTTCTAAGTTCATTGATATGAGATTACTGAAGTATCTCATGAAAGAACATTCTGAACCTTTCATTTTCATTTCAGGCAAAAAAATGTCAGCAGTACTCCTAATACATTAATAAGTTGAAATATGATCAGAAGTATTAAAATAGAGGCTGAAAGTGATTGAAATGCAAATGTCCAGCAACATCTATCTGGCTGTGTGAGTATAATGCAAAGTGATAGGGTTGTGGGGCAAGTTTTCCATAAACCTCTTGTGAATGGTGTTTAGAAACAGTTCCACCCTTTCCTTCACTGCCACAATTCATTTTCACTTCTCTCTTGGTGGTGGCTTATGCAAGAACAGGTAGTTTGTCCTTTTATGTGGCAGCTCCAGGGAGAGTGTGGGTGGGGGAGATGGATGGTGTTGTTGCTGCTGTTTATTGTTGTTTTGATGCTAACTGGAATTACGAACGACAGCGCCAGAACCTTCCTCCTGAATAATTCAGCTACTGCATACAACAGTTGCCAACGATAACCATTGACTCTTTCCTCCTCCTCACAACCAACACAACGTTTCCCCTGGCCGCTCCAATCCACATCTTAAAATGCTGCCCATTATTCCAGTTTGGCATTATGGCTCCTTTCACAAAAATAAAATCTCAAGAACTTGAATCCACAGCATGAGCTTGCTGGTGAAGATATATATTGCGATGGAAGTTCTGAGGATTGGCCTGTTCCTTCAATTCTGGAATCTTGTGTATTCCCAATTCTTTGTCCTGTCAGTGTTGATCATATTTTAAGCATGAAGGCCCTGTTCCTAAACCTCTCCACTACTCTGCCTTCTGAATAAACTTTGGACTACTTGTCCTAATGTCTCTTTATTTTGGCTGGTGTCAGTTTTGGTCTGATTATGTTGTTGCATCATTTTGCTACGTTGAAAATGTTTCACAAATGCAAATGGATGATCTTTTCCAACAGTTTTTTTTAAACTTATTAACTATTGAAGCCATTTGGATAAGCTTGGTGTTTTTTGCACTGTTAATTTGATTCTTCCGCTGGAGTGCAGACCAATCCTTCGAATTAAAACATCTCAAAACAGTCTCATCATAGCTGACATATATTTCACCTATTGACCTCAGAACCAGGTACTACACTGGACTGGTCTTCTTTGAGTTGTATTTACGAGATGGGTCATTGTGGGAGGTTTGTGTCGTTAGATTCCACTTCTGTATTGGTACTAGTCTATAAATAATGTGGAAGTCGTGGACAAGATACAATACTATGCAAGTGAGTTGAATGATATAACTGTATAGAACAAAACCCAAGGCACTTGGGCATATAAATTATTGTCGTATAGTTATTGTATAGTACACAACACATTAATGTATAACGTCATACTGCTTCCTGATTTGAACTCCTGAATTTTACAGAATTTTCACAAAGGTGTAACATTGGAGCCTCTGATATCTACAGCTTACACCCTTATTCTTCTAGGTGATAGAGGTGATGGGATTTGGAAGGTGCCATCGAAGGAGCTTTGGTGAGTTATTGCGGTGCATCTGGTTGATGGTTTGATAACTGCTGTGGGTTATGAGTATTTATAAATGCTGTATTCTGGACTTTCCAGAAATGTTTGCACCTTCTATCCTTTAGTGTGCTTTGGCAGTTTTACTTCCACTTGCCCCTCCTTGAAGGACAGACTCCACATTGCAATACAGCTCTCCGGGCTCTTACGTATTATTGTCTAGCATGAACACATCCCCACATCAAGTCAGGCTGTCGATGGCAATTAGGAGTGGAGCCTTGGGGCTTCATTCACCTCTGTCCTACAGCAACAACATGTATTTATAATCAACAAACAAAAGCAAGAAATTGATGGAGAAACTCAGCAGGGTCTGGCAGCAGCACCTGCTCAACAGGAGGAAGAACACTCAACAGAGGACAGTAGTGAGAAGGGACTGAGGAAGAAACTGGCAGACGTTTTTCCTTCCTACCTGCAGCATTTGCTTTTATTGTTGTCACTGTTGTACAGTGAAAAGTTTTGTGTTGCAAGCGGTATAGGCAGATCATAGCAAACAAGGATACGCAGGTCATGGGATGCCTAGACAGAGCAAAACATACAATGTCATGGCTGCACAAGAGGTGCACCAAAGCAAGATCAACATTAGAGTTTGAAATTAGAGAAGTCCATTCATCATATACAGTAGGGAACAGTAGGGAAGAAGCTGTTCTTGATACTGCTCGTGCATGTGTTCAAGCTTCTGTATCTTCCGCCTGATGGAAGAAGTTGGAAGAAAGTATAACTGGGGTGGGAGGGGTCTTTGAGAATGTTGGCTGCCTTTCCGCAGCAATGAGAATCATAAATGGAGTCCATGGATGGTCTGGGCTGTGTTTACAATTTTATGTAGTTTCTTATGGTCCTGGACAGAGCAGTTGCTGTACCAACCCGTGATGGACCCAGATAGAATGCTTTCTGTGGTGCAGCTTTAAAAGTTAGTGGTCCTTAAGGACATAAAAGGGATGCAAATTTTAGCAGGTGTAGCACTATGGAGAAGGGTTGAGTGGTCAAAGCACAGGCTTTAGTGAGCATTGGGCTTCAATGAGGAGGGTGTGCAGCATTAAAGTACAGCAACGTAAGGTTTTCCCTTCCTTTTCATCGAATAGTTACTGGAGGGACAGTCATGGCAGTTAGTAGAGCGGTATTACTCTTCCTGTGAGATGTCGGAGATCAGGGAGAAGTCAAATATCCCTGATAACGATGTCTGCAAGAGGTGTGTCCACCTGCAGCTCCTCTCAGACCACATGGATCAGCTAGAGTGGTGGCTGGACTCAATTGAGGAGCATACAGGAGGCAGAAAGTTTTATAGATAGGAGTTTCAGGGATATGATCATACCAAAGTTTCATCCAGATAGATGGGTGACCGTCAGGCAGGCAGTGCAGGAGTTCTCTGTGCCTATTTCTTCTCAAATAGATATACCGTATTGGATACTATTTCGGGAAATGGTCCATCAGAAGAGAGCAGCAGCAACAGCCAGATCAGTGGCATCACGACCGGCCCTGTTGTACAGCAGGAAGGGTTGAAATGTAAGTGAGGAGTAGTGATAGGGGACGCTATAGTCAGGGGCACAGATCGGTGTTTATGTAGCCGTGAGCAAAACTCCAGGGTGATGTGTCGCCTTCCTGGTGCCAGGGTCAAGTATATCTCTGAGCAGGCACAGGATATTCTGAAAGGGAAAGGGTGAGCAGCCAGAGATTGTGGTCCATATTTGTACTAAAAACATAAGCAGGAAGAGAGATGAGGAAATTTAGTGAAGTAGGTAGAAAGTTGAAAAGCATGGCCTCTTGGGTTGTCATTTCTAGGGTTCTAAATTAATACTTCTCATTGATATTCACCATGGAGAAAGAAATGAATGATGGTAAGATTAAGGACAGTATGTTGATATTTAAGGACATGTCAATATTAAGGAGGATATGGTGTTGGGTGTCTTGAAAAATACTAAGGTGGTTAAGTCCCCAGGGCCTGATGGGATCTATCCCAGGATACTGAGGGAGGCAAAGGAAGAGATTGATGAGGTGTGACAGAGATCTTTGTATCCTCTTTAGCCACAGGCAAAATCCCAGAAGACTGGAGAATAGCTAGTATTTTTCCTTTATTTAAGATGGGCAACAGGGATCATTCATGAAAATATGGGCCACAGTTAGCCTTACATCAGTGGTAGGGAAACTATTCAAGAAACTTTTTAGAGACATGATTTACTTGCATTTGAAAAAGAATGGACTTATTTTAGGTATGGTCAGCATGGTTTGGTGCAGGGGAAATCTTGTCACTCAAATTTGATTGAGGTTTTTGAGGAAGATGATTGAGGGTAGGCCAATGGATGTTGTCAACATGGACTTTACAAAAGCATTTGACAAGATCCCTCATAGTAGGCTGGTCCAGAAGAGTAAGTCACAGTGGAATCCACAGTGAATTGGTAAGTTGGATATAAATTTGGCTCGGCCATAGAAGACAGAGGGTAGTTGTGAAGGAACAAAAACAAAGTTGCTGGAAAAGCCGAGCAGGTCTGGCAGCATCTGTGAAGGAAAAAACAGAGTTAACATTTCGGGTCCGGTTACCCTTCCTCAGAACAGATGCTGCCAGACTTGCTGGGCTTTTCTAGCAACTTTGTTTTTGTTCTTGATTTACAGCATCCGCAGTTCTTTCGGTAGTTGTGAAGGGGTGCTTTTCTGACAGGAGGTTTGTGACCAGTGTTGTTCCATAAAGGTAAGTGCTAGGACCTCTGTTCTTTGTTATATGAATGATTTGGATGAAAATGTAGGTGGTCAGATTAGTAAGACTGCAGATGACACAAAAACTGATGAAGTTGTGGTAAGTGAGGAAAGTTGTCAAAGGATGCAGCAGGGTATAGATCCGTTGAAAAGTGGGACAGAGAAATGGAGATGGAGTTTAACCTAGACAAGTGTGAGGTGATGCACCTTGGGAGATCACATGCAAGAGGAAATTTTACAGTTCGTGGCAGGACTCCTAGGAGCATTGATATCGAAAGCGATCTTGGGGTGCAAATCCATAGCTCCGTGAAAGTGGCAACGCAAGTGGATAAGGTGGTAAAGAGGGCATATGGCATGCTTGCCTTCAACGTTCAAGATGTTGAGTATAAAAGTTGGCAAGTCATGCTGCAGCTCTGTAAAACTTTAGTTGGGCCACATTTGGAGTATTGTGTGTCATTCTTGTATTACACTGCAGGAAGGATGTGGAGGCTTTGGAGAGGATGCAAAATAGGATAACTGGGATGTTACTGGATTGGAGTATATTAGCTATAAGGAGAAATTGGACAAAGTTGGATTGTTTTTGCTTTAGGTGACCTGATAGAAGTATTTGAAATTGAGAGATGTGGATAGGGTGAATAGTTAGAGACTTCTTCCCAGGTTGGAAATACCAAATACTGGGGGCTTAGGTTGAAGATAAGGCAGGAAAGTTTAATGGAGACTTGCAAGGCAAGTTTTTGGACAGAGGCTGGAGCTGGTGCCTGCAACTGCCAGGGGAGGTGGTAGAAGCAGATACAATAGCAACGTTTAAGAGGCATTTAAACAGACATGTGAACAGGCAGGGAATAGAGGTATACGGACCACGTGCATGTAGAATGTCATAGGTTAGATGTTGCCAGACCTGTTGGGTTTCTTCAGCAATTTGGTTCTGCTTGTTTCAGATCTCCAGCATCTGTAATATTTTATTATTTTAATGTATTTTTATTACACCATTAACAGCAAACTGTCCGAAGGCACTTCCACATGAGTGTTACCCAACAAAATAGAGACTCTCTGAGACTGATTGTGGCATGAAATCTAATCTGGCTTCGCCTAGCTAAGATCAGCTTTTGAGGATTCTCTTGGTTTAGCTTTTCACAAAAACTAAAGAGGAAGCGAGCACTCAAATAGGCAGATAAGCATTTGGCCTCTCTTGGCTTTCCAACATATTGCTATGTGCCATTCAGAACATTATTATACATGCTTGTTCCGCTAATTGACTGTATGACAGAGGAGAAGAGATGTGGTCTTTTATGCCTTTTGTTGCAATGATACTTGTTTGAAGATTTTAAAACCTTGAAGATCTATAGACACCTAAACACATACACATAACCCAGTATGTGTACTTCTGACCAGATGCGAGCATTTCATATGCACGTTATTGTGAAAGGCTAAGCCAGAACACTAGATGTTGTAGCAATTTGAATGTTGTCCTTTTGATGTGGACAGAATCCATATAATTGACTGATAGGATGTAGGTTTCCTCTGGATGTCAGTTTCAATAACCTTAATTGAAATGACAAGACAGGCTCAAATCAGTCTCTGCTGTGTGTCAGATCAGAGCCTACAATTCAGCATAATTGGCAAGAACATTTTCAGTTTCACTTCGGCATTTATAAAGTGATATGCAGAAGGAAAGTACCACACAACTGAAGTGGACAGAGTTAGAGTTGATCTATAATGCTGGGATGATTTTAAAAGTTCGTTGGCTTCCAGCTAAATCGAGACTACACTGGCCTGAAAGAATGCTATTCGTAGGTGATTCAAATGATGAGGAAACATCATTCCTCATGCAAAACTGTGCTAAAGGTGACTAAATCCTGAGATTAGCAGGTAAAAATGTGCCCTATTTCACAGGATTAATGTTCCTCACTACAAAAATCTAGCAGCATTTAAGGAATGATTTGATTAACTCAGACAGTGGGCAGCAGAATATAATAGGAGCTCATATCCTACAAATCTAATATGAAGTTGGTTTTAAAAAAAAGAATAGCTGGGTTTTGTCCTACTTATCATTGCTTCTAATAACCATCCCACCATGTCTTAGTCTGGAACTGAGGAATCTCAAGCTGATAAAGTATGATACTCAGCTCTCTGTCCTCTTTTGCAAAATTAAGTTGGTATGTTACACACCAGTACCCATTGGCCCACACATAGACATAGAGTATTGATAACGAACATCAGTAGAAATAAATGCACCTCTTGACATTAAATATGTGACATCCCTGTGTTTCAGAAGTTGTAGAATAATGCAGGTGAATGCAAATGTTTTGTTTTAATTAATTCATTGAATGTGAGCATTACTGGCTCAGCCAGCATTTATTGTCCATCCCGAATTATACAGAGGGCAGTTAAGAGTCACATGTATACCAGACCAAGTAAGGATAAAGGGTTCCTTCCTGAATTAAGTGGGATTTTCCCCCAGTTGGGAATAGTTGCATTGTTGCCATTTGATGCTTAATTCTAGATTTTCAATTATGCCATGGTGAGATTCAAACCCAGAACATTACCTGGGTCACTGGACTATCGGTCTTGTGATAATACCACTCAGGCCATTACCTCCTCAACATATTATAAACAGATTCCATTTGTGACCAATGGCTTACAAGATGAAAAATATAAAGAAAATGTTACTATTTAAGGAGATTGTACAGAGGTAGAATTCTGGTACAGAATGAAACACTACCACCCATTTTCTCTTGAAAGCCATATTCATGCAAATGCATAGCTACAAAGTCCAGCCAACTAATCAATCAGATCATGCAATATCAGGCTGTATGTTGTTTAATGTCACAATGTCTTGTCGAATAGTGACCCTGTATCCTTTTCACTGTACTCCTGTATTCCTGTACTTGAGTATACGTGACAATAAAACCTAATACCTAATAAGCTGGCATGTTACCTGTTTCTCCATGTAGAACCGAAAAATTTGGTATAAGAAGCTTAAATACAGAGCATGGTTAATGATAAGGCATTCCGTATACGGCTCATAGGAGCAGTGAATTTGATGGACGAAATAGCCATTTCTTGCTTCATGCTTTGCAATTTATTCTCACACAGGTCAGTGGAACTCTAAAGCAACAAACCAGCGTTCAGCTAGTGGGCAACATTCACAGCATGCGATTGCACAAATAGACACAAATCTGTTCTCATTCAAAGATCAACATGTGGTGATTTATTTTCAATAACGCTTTTCTTCTTTCATCAGCCCACACACCAGTGCTAATGCTATCCATCTCTTTGAGAAGAATACAGCAGTTTAGTCCTTGGACATCTCCTCGAGCATTAGCAATGCCATGCCATATCTGTTATCTTCTTTGGAATAGATACTGGCACAAAATCCAGATGCCTTGGGCAAATTTACATTCATCAAGGCCAGAGTTTCATTGTTGCTAAAGGGAGACCTCTTGTGTGTTAGTGATAAAAGGAACGAGCTGGAAGTAGGGAGTGATAGCACTGTTTAAATCACTTTTACTTGATCATTATTATTGTTTATGTGCTTTTCAGTTTTTAATTCAATGTCTTCATGACAGAATTGCTGCTGGAGGTTTGTGAACCTCAATTTCCAGACAGTTCAGGCATGTTTAGACACCTACATAAAGGCAGTGTTCCAAATGAACTTCGATCCAGAAGCATGACACATTTGCAGTGAACATGTGTCGGTTGCTGAGAGAACAACGTACTTGCTAAAGATAATCTAAAGACCTGCACAACCTGCAGAATAGGAGTCGTGATCATTAACAGCTTATAATGTTCAATGCAGGTCACACTGCCAACCATCACCTCTAGGTGCTGTGGGTGTCCTAGCAACAAAGTGAAGACCAACAAAGCCCAGTGAAGCAATCAGCATCTAAATGAATTTTCAACAGAGGGCATAAGACAGTTTAACTCTTTCACGGCCGCGATGCTAGATTCAGATTTGAGCAAGCAGTTCTCCAAAATACATGAACTTTGATTCTATTTATACTGATGTCTCAGATTCTCAGAATTAAGAGCTGTCCACCTCATGCCGTGTGCTAACTTGGGAATATGTTGCAAAATTTTGTGCAATGTACTCTAGAATTTGTAGCGAAACCCACGCAACATCTTCATTGGTGCTCACTTATGTCAATGTGTGAAGTGTATTCTGGGGTTTTATGGTAACTGCACAGAAGCAATGAAATCTTCCCAGCAGCCCACTTAGGTGTTCGTTTGGAAGAATTTATATTACTCAGTGGGTTAAGAGGCTGGCAAACTTTAACCAATCATACATAATTCTCATTCCTTCCTAAAATAGCTGGGGCGTGGAGAAAGGCGGATCAGCAGGAGAGCTTTGGAATAGTCAATAATGGATGCAACCAAGTGAGAGATGAAGGTTTAGCCATGAATGAGCTTTGACAAGTGGAGAGTAGACAACATATGAAAGCATTGATGTTACAGGGTGTGGCAACAGAATATCCCTCACAATGATGTCTGGGTAACCTAGAACAGAATGGTGCCCATTTCAGGATAAGGATCAATTATGTAGGATTCGGATGATTCATTAAAGGGGTAATCAATCACTGGAATTGTCCACCCCAGAGGATCGTGCATGCTCCATTGTTGACTCCATTCAAGCCTGAGGCAAACAGGCCTTAAGGGAATCAGGGAAATAGGAAGTGAGCAGGAAAGTACAGCTGAGGCAAAGGATCAGCCATGATGGAAATGAATGGTGCTCGAGGGCTAGGAATACTTCTCTTCCTGTTACTTTTGTTCTTATGTTCTCATCTCACACACACACAGAGGGAGAGAGAGAGAGAGCTACGTGACACATCGATAGAGAGTGGGGGAGCTATGGAGAGGAATCTAGGAACAGAGACATACATTAGCAAAGAGAGCTGGAGAGAGAAAGAGAGTTTGAGAGAGAGCTGTATACTTTTCAAGGAAGAGATAAATGAGAAATTGGAAAGTGAGTTTCACATTAATAGAAAGAGCTGCACACCAACAGAGAGAGAGAGTAAAAGAGAGAGAGAGAGAAAGAACTACACAGTGAGAAATAAGGCTACTCACTGACAGAGGAAGAGGGAGTTACATGTCCACAAGGAAAGAGGAGGAGTGGAAGAGGAAAAGAAAGTGGTCCATGTGGTTCTACCCTAAGGGCCTGGAACAGAAAGGCCTACAGAAGTATGGGAAGGATTTAATGAAGGTTTCCCTGACCCCTTAGCCTGCTGCAGTGAGGCCCCCACTAGTCAGCAGCTAGGATTCTGTCTCAGCAAAGAGCCTGTCCGTTGCGAGTAAGATCCTTGGCAGTGAGCTACTAACAAGTGCCCATTTAATTGTCACAAATTGGCCATTTGCCACGAGAGTGGGTAGTAGTTATTAGTATGACTTTGCCAATGTGGCAAGATTGCATTGAGACAGGATCATGTCGAGCTACTAACCCAATACCTTCGTTTCCAAACTTATTTGTTGACCTAGTTTCAAAACTTCCCTTCAGAGATAGTAGGAACTGCAGATGCTGGAGAATCCGAGACAACAAGGACGACATGTCCATCCTGGGCCTCCTGCAGTGCCACAACGATGCCACCCGAAGGTTGCAGGAACAGCAACTCATATTCCGCTTGGGAACCCTGCAGCCCAATGGTATCAATGTGGATTTCACAAGTTTCAAAATCTCCCCTCCCCCCACCGCATCCCAAAACCAGTCCAGCTCGTCCCTGCCTCCCTAACCTGTTCTTCCTCCCACCTATCCCCTCCTCCCACCTCAAGCCGCACCTCCATCTCCTACCGACCAACCTCATCCCGCCCCCTTGACCTGTCCGTCCTCCCTGGACTGACCTATCCCCTTCCTAACTCCCTACCTACACTCACCTTTCCTGGCTCCATCCCCGCCTCTTCGACCTGTTTGTTTCCTCTCCACCTATCCTCTCCTCTATCCCTCTTCTATCCGCCTCCCACTCTCTCCCTATTTATTTCAAAACCCCCTTCCCCTCCCCCTTTTCTGATGAAGGGTCTAGGCCCGAAACGTCAGCCTCTCTGCTCCTATGATGCTGCTTGGCCTGCTGTGTTCATCCAGCCCTGCACCTTGTTGTCTCAAAACTTCCCTTAGCAGGATTGGGAAAATTCTTTGCTCTCTCTCCTTCTCTCTCTCTCTCTCTTTTTGTTTTGATGCGTAAGTCTTTCTTTCTCTCTCACTCTCTCAGTTTGATTCAAGAAGGGCAATTGAATAGAACCAAAACATACCAGCATACAATCCTGTGAATCAGGAGCAAGAGTAGGCATTTTGACTGTCAGGCCTGCTCCACCATTCGACAATATCATGGCTGCTTTGAGTCAGTTCCATCCATCTGGTCAAGAAATTAATTGCATATTTGTACAAAGATAGGAATGTGAAAGCTGGTAACTCGCAAGGCTGATATTATTAATTAGAGACAAACTTGCCTATGTCTACACCAAGCCAAAATCAATTGGGTACAAAAAGAAATGTTGACTAGCTCAGGAGAAAGCCTTTCAATTAGGTTAAATTGCTACGTCACATGGTCGTGGGATAGTCCCTGAACATAAAGCACTGATTCTCATATCGCCAACAAATATTCATGATATTTAATCTTCAATAACAGTGGAAAGTCAGATATGATTAATGCAGCCCTGTATACATTTCAAGCACAAATTCACACAGATTTAATGGGCATTGACCCATGATAATAATCTCCAAGGTAATCTCATCAATTGCACACCCTTGCTCCATTTTCCCTTTGTGCTGAATAGCTGCATTATGATTAGAACTTTTCAGTAGGAGGCAGAATTTAAATGAACAATATTGCATCGACGTACGATAATACCTGGCACAATCATTCCAATCAGATAAAACGAGCCTTTGTGGGTATTGGACTGATCAAAAATAATCCTCTGATGGCTTGGTTGACACAGATCAATAAGCCACTGTGACAAACGGATACTGTGCATCCTGGATTCTCTCTGCTGAATTGACCAAACTTGGTGATGAGTAATAAAGTGAAATCCGCCTCGATACCCCTGATGGAAGGTAGGAGAAGCATTCAGCTTTCTAACACTTAATCATAATTTCAGGACACTGTGTTGTACATCTCAGTCTGGAACGGTGTTGACCAGAATGATCAAAGGCTTGCTGACACTTAATATAGTGTGGCATCTCAAGTCTAAGTATGAAGATGAAGAATGGCTTTGGTATACCTATCTGGAGATTTCTTCTGAAGAAAGGAGGATATAATTAGACAGCAAAATTAATTGCTGTGGTAGGTTTACCATGGTATTAATGCAATAAATGATGGCCTTCTTATCAGGCTGCATTGCATTTTCATTTCAATGCTTAAAAGGAACCATGCAGATAAAGTATTCCAAGCTTAAATTTGTGTCTTGAGTTAATGGCATTTTTTTAATGAGACATCAAAAAAACTTAAAAGTCTTCACTTCAAAGCATTAATCAGCATCATATTGTCACATGGTGACAAAATTTACTAAATATTCTTATAGAGTCATAGAGTTGTACAGCAAGGAAGCAGACTCTTTGGTCCAACTGGTCCACGCCGACCAGATATCCCAAATTAACCTACATCCTTGTAAACCCTTCCTATTCAAGTACCCATCTGGATGACTTTTAAATATTGTAATTGTACCAGTCTCCACCACTTCCTCTGGCAGCTCATTCCATACATGCACCACCCACTGCGAGAAAGAGTTTTCCCTTAGATCCCTTTTAAATTTTTCCCCTCTCACCTTAAACCTATGCCCTCTAGTTTTCAACTTCCCTACACTAGGAAAAAAAAACTTTGGCAATTCATCCTATCTGTACCCTTCATGATTTTATAAACTTCTGGAAGGTCACCCCTTAACCTTCGACAATCCATGGAACACAGCCCCAGTCTATTCAACCGTTTGCTATAGCTCAAACCCTCCAACCATGGCAACATCCTTGTAGATATTTTCTGCACCCACTCAAGTTTAACAGGATCTTTCCTATAGCAGGGAGACCAGAATTGAATGCAGTATTCCAAAAATGGCCTCACCAATGTGCTGTACAGCCGCAACATGCCATCCCAACTCCTATACTCAATGCACTGATTAATAATGGCAAGTGTGCCAAATGCCTTTGTCACTACCCTTAACTATTAAAACTATCAATTAAAATTTGCAAAGATGGTGTAAAGTTATCAAGCTTCTGAATAGCCTAAACCTTTCAAACACACACACTTAATTCTTATTAAACCAGGACTGAAATACCAAAAGACAAAATACTGCAAAGGCTAGGAAGGTGAAGTTAAAATAGAAAATAGCGTAAGAAGTCTAATAACAGCAGGGAAGAAGCTGTTCTTGAATCTGTTGGTACGTGTGTTTAAGCGTTTGTATCTTCTACGCAATGGAAGAGGTTGGAAGAGATTTTAACTGGGGTGGGAGGGGTCTTTGATGATGTTGGCTACCTTTCTGAGGCAGCAAGAAGAATAGAAGGAGTCAATGGTTGGAAAGTTGGCTTGCATGTTGGAACTGGGCTGTGTTCACAACTTTCTGCAGCTTTTTACAGTCCTGGGTAGAGCAGTTAATGTATTACACTGTGATGTGAGTGCTCGTGATGCAATGATAGTGTCCCTACCTTTCAGCCAGGAAGCCTGAGTTTATGTCCCAGCTGGTCTTGAGGTAAGCAATAACATCTCTGAGCTGGTTGATTAGAAAACATCAACACAGTCTGGAATATGTTTCCTGACACCAATTCAATCATTAGACAATGAGGATGTAACGCACTTAAGAAAGGAAATGATAGATTCTAATTACAACAAGCAAATTCACTTCCACAATGTAAGCTTCTTAGCTGCCAACAGAAGAATTGATATAAATCAAATTTCCCACAGCCCAGGAAAGTCAATGAGTGGCTCTGCAAAAGCACATGAAACATGAATTATCCAATTGAACTTTAATGACAGATCATCAGAGACAACCAGCCAACTCAAAATGGCTTTCTCCTATCTATCATTCAAGAGTTAAAAGCTTGATACTATGGATGCTGAGAAGCTGAAATAGAAACAGAAAATACTGGGAGCATTCAGTACATTGGACAGCATCCGCAGAGAAGTGAATTAAACGTTTCAGGTTAGCGATGTTTTGTCATAAGGTCATTGTGTTCTCATGGGAATGATTGAAAAGATTGGGGTTAAATTGACTCTGAAAGTGGACATGCATATCACGATACAGAATTACTCCATGCTTATTCAGTGTACTGCACACAGCATGCCAAACTCCTGCTGCCTTCTCTTTGATGATGATTCTTGTGTGCAGACAGCTTTAACTATCATGTGTACTGGCCGCATGCATCTGCGGGTGGCCCAATATGATTACTTCCTGGCTCTAATTAAAGGTAGACAGTGATAATTAAAGCTAACCTGCACATCTTAAAATAGAAGATGCACTGTGGTTCTTGAAAATGTTGAGATAATTGGAAATAGTTTGCTGCATAACTTGGTGGTTTTGGGGGCTGGGGAGTGTGATATCACATGCTGAAGTTTTTGAATGCCATACTGAAAGTGTTGGTGAAAGAGATATGAAGGAAAAGAGAGGATTGGATCTACAATAGAGCAGGATGCCTTCCATACATAAGATTTCACAGTTTAGCCCTCTCAAAGTCCTGGATGCAGTGACGTAAGAGCTTTAGTTGGCCATGCATGACAGGTCAATATTACTGAATGAATCACTCATCTACCAGCAAATTCTATCCACCAGCACTCACATTCATATGTTTCACCTTTTTCCACACCCCCCAACCCCTTACACACACAGTATTGCTTTGAGTCTCACAGGGTACACACACAGCTATTCAACGATAACAGCCATGCCATCCAAAGAGATTGCACAGCTTGTATTTCAAGCCAAAAGTGCTCCCTGTATATTGTGATGTCTGCCCATCTACTGTTCCTGAAGCTGGTCAATCCATACCACTGAAGAAGGCTTTTTATCTCCTTATTTACTGTTTGACTCCATATTTACATCTGTATAAAGTAGGTTATCAAATGCATCTGTCTAGTGTAGTGTCCAAGACGACTAGGCTCAGAGTCTCACCCTAGACTGGTTTCCTCTCTTCCTGAAGTCAGAATCATGTGATCAGTTGCATTGTTTGATTTACATGATTCCCATTATAACCACATCTTCCCTAACTTTCTCTTTTACTTAGTTTACATTATTTTATAGCTCACTTTTATCACTGAGTATTTTTTATCACTTTTTTATTTGTAATGATTATTGTCATTATTCACATGATTAGTATCATTATTATCCCCATCCACAACCCCCTCAAATCTAAGTCGCAGATGTTGGGTTGATTTGGACCTCTGACTGGACAGGCTAATCTGGTTTGCTTGAGTTCAGCACTAGGGTGATGAGTTGTATCACGCCTGAGAGAGTTGTCCCACTCTATACACTGTCTGATGTAGAATAGGTTTAGCTGTCACTCATCCTAATACTCAGTGTCACTTGTTGACTTGGGTGAGAGCAGTGCCCTCCTACTGCTCCTGAATGTTGCCCTCAGGCATTCTGACAATATCAGATTTTTGTTTGAGCTGTTTATCTGGTACCCATGACTTTTGCCTTCTGTTCTCTCAAACAGACTTTTTGTCCTTGTTCTGAGGTTTAAAGTTTTTTTTTTCGCTCTGTGCCTAGAGTCGTACTACCTGTAATACTTCTACACTGGTTTTCCTCTTTACCTTCAGATAGTCGTGGGATGTTATGTTTGGCCTGAGGTTGGTTCTAAATCAGGTGAATGTATTTTTAACCATATCTCCTTTAACAATTCCAGCTGCAAGTACCCATTATCCTGTGGTATTGCTCTCTATCTGAGTTGAGCTGATTCCCAGACTGGATTCTTATTCATCAATAAATTCACAATATTCATTGCTCTTTTCAAATCTCACTTCCACCGAGGATGGAATGGATAACTTTCCACCTGATTGATGCCTGTCTTGGAAGTGAACTTACTGAAATTCTGGTTCACCAATTGAAGTTCATTGCCTGATAATACATTTTCTAGGAAACTGTATGTTGCAAAGAACCTTTTCAGTGCTGTGACCACCGAGTTTGTTGTTGAAAGAAATCTTGTCAGTTCAGTTCGTCTTCAGTGGGAATCTATCGAGGACTAAATAATGAAACAATAAATGTAATAGGTCTAGGACGAAATAGTTCCTTTAAAAATTGCCTTTCCAGAAATCTTGATGAAATCATGAGCTCTGTAAGTTTTCAACTCTGTAAAGCATAGGTTTAGGATGACAAAATGAAATACTTATGTCTAGCCACCCCATTTGCTCTGCTCTTACGTGATATATAGATATCCCCCATGGAGTGTTTGTAGGATTTCTCAGCGCATCAGCTTTGGGGTAAGCCATTTATGGTTATGGGTGGATAAATTTCCACTGAGTTGAGTTGAGTTGTTGAGTGTCATTTCATTCGTGGTATCTCTTCAGCACTTGGTCTGCTGGACAATACTTCCATACTTTTGTGAACTGAACTGTCTGATCTTTGTGTACTCCTTGTCAGATCATGGTCTGCACAAACTTGTCTGAGTTTTTCCTCACTTACTGGTAAAGTGTTGGTTAATGCCATAGAATAGGATACCTTCTCCTCCAAGGATATGATTTCTTTTTCTCTGCTCAAATCATTGCAACCATAGAAAGTGTATCTGCTTTTATTTGTTCCTTACTTGGATATTGTCTATAATATAGTGATATCTCCAGGTTCAGCCTGAATCTTTTGTCTGGAAATTCTGAGATCTTTTTCAATTCCAATAATGTTACTAATGCCATGTGACTGGTCTTGATGGGGAAATTCATTTGCATTAAATAGTCTTACATTACAATGTAACTGCTAATGTTTCTTTCTCTACAGTTATGGTACTTCTGTTCAGTTTCTGTTAAAACTCTTGATGAAATGAGACTGGTTTTTGTATTTCTTCAGTTTGCACTTGAATAAGAATTGTTCCTGGTCCTGTGGATGATGCATATGTGGCCATTACTGTGGATAAGTACTGCTGGATTGTAACATCAGTAGAAAGTGCATTCTCTTTAATCTTTTCAAAGACCGTAGTCCCTTTCTGATATCCCTCCTGGCCTTTCTTCAAAAGCTCTCTTCTGGGTTGAATTTGATTGGATAAGTTGGGCATAAACATTTCCACTTTTCCCACATTTATGGTTGGTTGGACATTATTTATGCACTTCAGTACCAGAAATCTGTTGATGGCTCTTGTCTTCCTAGTTCTCGCATGATATCTTGTTCTTAGACAATGCATTCCCAGAAATGTGATCATCGTTCAATGGAATTGTCATTTCTCATTTAGTTTAAGGCCCATGTTCTATAGCATCTTTAACCAGTGTCTAATCCTCTGGTCATGTTCCTTCTTCTTTTTACATAAACCAAATTTCATCCAAATGGCAAATGGCCTTCATTTCAAAGGAAATGGAGTCTAAAGATAGGGAGGTTTTGCCAAACTATACAAGGCACTAGTGAGACCACAGCTGGAATACTGTGAACAGTTTGCTGCCTTTATGTAAAAAAAAATATTGGCATAGGAGTGAGTCCGGAGAAGGTGCAGTAGGTTGATTCCAGGTATCGAGGGTTTTTTTTTTGAGGAGATTTTATTTTTCCCACCAAAGGAATGGTGTATACCCTCCAATGTTATGCATTGTATTAGCACCACGCTGAATGGGATAGAGAGAACCACAGTCTGTAAGGTCCTGGATTAACAAATGACTCATTCTACAAGTGCCATCAACCTAGGGGATCAACCAGAAGGGCGTGTCATGAGTAGCACTCGGTATTCACAAAAAATGAGGTGTCAACTGGGTGAAGCTACAAGACCAGGCTACTTGTGTGCCAAACAGTGACATGTGACAGACAGAGCTGTGTGATCCCACAATGAACAGGTCAGATCTGAGCTTTGTAGTCCTGCCATATCCAGTTGCAAATTACCATAAAAAAACTCTTTGGAAGAAGAGACTCCACAATGTCTTCATCCTCAATCTGTGCCAAAGTGTAGCTGTAAACACTCTTCAGCCAGAACGACCCGTGCGGTGATCCATCTCGGCCTCTACCACAGGTTCACGAAATCACAGATGCCAGTGTTCTGGCAGTTTGATTTACTCTATGAGATAGCAAGAAATAGCTGATGGCATACAACAAAGGTATGGGCCCTTACAACATACTAGCCATAGCACTGAAGACTTGAGCTCCGGAACTCCCAGCCAAGTTATTCCAATAAATTGACAACACTGGTATCTGCCTAGCAATGTGAAAAATTACCCCAGGTACAACCCACAAATACATGACAAAACCAATCAGGCCAATTACTGCTCAATCAGTTTACTCTCAGTCATGAGCAGGTTGATAGATAGTGTCATCAATGGTACTATTACAAGGCATATGCTGAGCAATAATCTGCATACTGTAGCTCAGTAAAGGTTGCATTAGCCCCAAGTCCACTTATCTCCTGACTTCGTTACAACTTTGATCTAAACATGGATCAAGATCTGAACACAAGAAGGGAAGTGAGGATGACTAGAGTCAATAGGAATCCTGGGGAAAACTGCCTTCTGGTTGGGGTGATACCTAACACAAACATTGTGGTTGTTTTCTCAGTTGTTTGGCTCTGTAGATGCTCCTCAGGTGTATATTTTAAATAAATCTGCTCAGATGTATTATGACACATCTCTGAAGCAGCTGGGGCTTTAACCTCGGCCTTCAGGCTCAGAGGTAGGCACACAACTACAGTGCCAGAAGAACGTTTTGTTCCTCAGTGCACATTATTTTCTAATCGATCTGTTCAGAGATGTTGTTACACACCCCTGGAGCAAGTGAGACTATAATCTGGGCCTCCTGGCTCAGAGGTAGGGACACTTCCTCTGCCCCAAAAGGTCTCACCCTCCGCCGGAGTATTGTCTTAGATCTAACAATCTTCAGCTGCTTCACTAATAATCTTCTATCCATCATAGGGTCAGAAGTGGAATGTTCATTGTGCAATCATTAATGTTCAGCACAATTCACAACTCCCAAGATACAGAATCAGTCAATGTCTGAATGCAGCAAAACCTGGACAAGGCTTGGGTTGACCATATTTAGTAATCTAATATTAAATCAGGCTGTTTAAATCACTGATGATAGCATTCCTTCCAAATCTCTGGCCTGTAATAAGCCAAAGACTGGAAGATAGAGGAGCAGAATTGGGCCATTTGGCCCATTGAGTCTGCTCTGCCAATTTATCATTTTTCTTAACCCCATTCTCCTGCCTTCTCCCCATAAGCAGCGATCCTCTTCCTAATCAAGAACCTATCTTACTCTGTCTTAAAGACACGCAATGACTTGGTCTTCACAGCCCTCTGCTGTAGTGGGTTCCCCACACGAAATACCCTCTGGCTCCTGCTCAGCATTGCCATATGGACTGCACATGAAGCGGCCTGCACCAGATTTTGCATACAGCATCATGAAGTGTGTGCCTACACAGCCACACATTTGAATTTTGTGCCCAACCTATTAATGCTTTCTGTCTCCTTTAATTCTGCGACAGAGAGCAGAATTACAGTTTCAGGCTTGGGAGCATTTTATCCCGTGGGTGCAGAGCGACTCACCCTAAGATGTGTTGCATCACTTAACTCCACACTGAAACCATCTCTCTTCTCTACCTGATGTCGTTTGAATCCAACTGTTGAATCAGCAGCACAATCCTCTAGCTTTTAAGGAGTTGTCACTGCAATGTATCATTATGAGTGAGAAGTAAATGTTCTGGAGGAGTTTGAAACCAATATAAGCTGATTTAAGTAAACGAGATTAAAATACAACATTTGCACTCCCGCTCTTGAGAAACTTTGCTCAGCAAATGTTACTCAATTTAAATGAGTGCAGAGCTTCATTTATACACAACGTTTCATTTTTAGTGGTTAGAAGGAAACATTTGTCACAAAGGGAAAAGGCCTAAGTTTCATTCTTCTTTAGAAAGAAATACTGATTGATAGGTTGAACCTTAGCTTTCATTCAATGGGACAACACTTGATCATCCCCAAAACCAAAACGTGCACTGCCTTTTTTTGAATTAAATCTTCCTTGCTAGCATCTCAGCATTATGTGACAAGTTAATCGCCTCAGAACCTCTCTAGATCTGTGCCTTTTTACTTTCAGCTTAGAAAAATCAGCTGAAAACACAGCACAGCGGCGTGCCAGTATAAATTATTGCAAGCATTTTTTTCCCCTTCAACTCGAGAATGTTACTTAACGCCAAGCCCTCGAGTTTGCTGTGCCTTTCTCTCTGGCTTGATGCCGCAAGAAAGCTCATTTTCATTCATCAGAATCCAGGAGCACACAGTCGCTGTGTGACACTTCAGCATTCCAGCTTCAATCTCTTCATCTTTCCCTTAAGCTGCTTTTTGCAAAGATAGCTTATTGGGTTAACAAAAAAAATTGGTGGCAATATAAGAAATTTGAAGAGCGAAGTCATGCATCACTGCAATAAGCAGATGACATAAAGATGATAAAGTCGAGCTCATTTTTGGAAGCTACCATTTGTTTTCCTCGCATTATTCCATGCACACAGCACAGGACACCTATCTGCTGTGCTTAGAGATTTAGCCAAGCAAGGTTTGGAACAATATTCTGTAGCAGCACATTCAAGGTAAGTTCCCTTGATGGCGATAAAGTGAAGCTCGATACGAACAGACCAGAGGTTCCAAATCCGTTTGTTAGTCTGTGCTCGCAAAGTTGGCTGTCATCAGTGCTGCCAGTGCTACAACAGCAGGATCACAGACAGGATCACTAAGCCTGAATTTCACTCCTGGTTAGCGTCCAAGGGCAAAACATATGTAGATAGGTAAAGCGCCAAGGCTCGCCATCAAAAGTGCACAGGTAAAGAAAAGAAGTTTCCAATGCCCCTGGAACCATACTTTAACAGGAATCAATACCTTTGGTGGAAAAAGAAAGAAAATTTGGGAAAATAAATGAAGCATCCTCAACATGAGTGCTGACAGTATTTTCCCAAATTTTCTTTCTTTTTCCACCAAAGGTATTGATTCCTGTTAAAGGAAACCCTTTGAAAAGGTCAGAGATGATGAAGACTGGGGAAATGATGTGGGGAATCAAGGAGTAGCAGGTTCAATGCGCCCACTCCATTTTTAGCAGTGGCAGAAAAGGTAATGCATCTACCCAATAGAACTTTACTTGCTGGCATTTTACCAGGTACGAGAGACCTGGGAAAAGGCTCCCCAGCAGAGTTTAGGGAAAAGGCTCTCCTCCTACATTCTTTTGGCCACAAATGGACCATCAAAGACAATGGTTTCCCTGTAAAGGTGCTCCTTGCCTCCAGCAATTATCTCAAGTACCTCACTAGAGTCTGCCTGACTGGGTCCAGTGCCCCTTGATTCCACTGGAATGACAATAAGGGCGCATTTCCATCAGTCCACACTGATCTTAAAAGCGCAGCCCTAGGGTTGGTCACTGCTGAAAGAATGCTGAGCTACCAGACCTGTGACTGGTTTGGTAGCTCTTGAGGATGGGGCCAATGCTGTTATTTTGACATCAGGCTCTGCGGCTGTTAATTCATTAGTTGATGCTGGAAAAATATTGCTCTGCATCCCACGAAAACATTTGACTCCTGAGGCAGGATCTTTACAACTTCCAAAACTTCCCGAGAAGGAAGTCTCTACCAAGACAGGGGAATGTTTCTCAAGAGTCCTGAGAAAGGGTCACTCGACCTGAAATGTTAACTCTGATTTCTCTCCAAAGTTACTGCCAAACCTGCTGAGCTTTTCCAGCAATTTCTGTTTTTGTTTGTGAGTGGTTTTTCACATTGCTTTGTCAGTAAAACCAAATTTAATTTCTAGACATGAAAGTAGTAACACTGAAAGCTTTAAGTCACAAATTCAATATTCCTTCAAGTTACTGTTCATATAAAGCAAGGACTTTTGCTATGTAGCATTTTAAAGTAGTAACAGCAATCCAGCACCAAGGAGTTAAGAAAAAAAATAATAGTATAAGGTAGTTTTCCTATATCGTGAAATTTGCGTTTTTGTATGACCTTGCGCTAAAGGAAATTGCTATAGAAAATCGCAATACTTTACAGCCGAAAGTTCACATTATCCAAACAGAGGCATTATTCATCAATTGCCTTACAGCGAACTCGCATTAACAAAACATGTGTTATAGCAGAAATAACTGTAAAGAGAATTTCTGTCTTGCAAGGGTATGGATCACACAGCCAAGTTGACAAATTTAAGACAGTTGTGTAATTGATATTGAAAGTCCATTGGAGTGCCAGCATGTAGCACTGTGGTATGATTGATCGCAATAAAAAGCTAATCGTTTTCCAGTCATTTACATTTATCTGCTTCACTTTCTGAATGTCCCTGGAAAAGCCATATTTACTTCGGTAAGTGCTTGAGTTCTACAGTCTTTCAGGAAGCTTGAAAGCTATTTATTGAAATGTGTCTTAAAGTCATGCTCAGGGATATAAGCATTGTATTGTTTTTTGCAGGTTGTTATGAAGTTATCTTTCAGGTTGTTTGATACTTGATTGTTTAAATAGGAAATAAAGTCTCAGAATTAAGGTAGTGTTCAAAAGCATAGAGATGACACCCTCAGATCAAGGGCAATTATGGATAGAAATAAATGGTGGCCTTGCTAGCAATGTCCACATCCCATGAAAGTATAAAGAAAAACAACTAAGTAAGTAGCTATGGGAGTTTGGCCTTAACAGAATTCTACCAAGTGTGCACCGTGAACACTCAATCGTCCTCAAACATGTCACCAATTAAAAAGGAAACATTGTCCAAAATAGTTTGTGGTAATTTGGCAAATATTGACAGCTATAGAAAAGGACAATGTAATGGACTAGCTAATGAAATTTAGTATGAAGAAACAATTGAATATATTTGGGGAAGGAAATAAGGGAATAGAAATACGCACAAAATGTGCAAAAGAAGTGCAGTCAAGTGATTGAGAAAATATAGTTTTGTTAGCACTAGCCATATCACACTTGTAAAGAGACCTTTAAGTTTTGTTTCTGAAGTTTGGCATATTTAAAGCAAACAAATGATGTCAAGTGCACTAAACCTAAGGTATTAAAGACAACCTGAGGTTAGTAACATTAGAAAAAGATCACTTACAGGAAACTATAATTTTGAGTCCAGAATTGACACATGAGGACTATTGGGATAATCATATAATTCTTGACTGACGTCCATTATTCTGTTGAAGCAGCCGTGGTCAAGAAAAATCACACTTTATTGGGAATGCCTTCTTTTCAATCTGTTTTGTTAATTGCACACTATTTAAACAAGGTAAAGAGGTGTTAGGTGATTATAGTTTCTGCTATGGATACTTTAAAGATCTGGACAATTGGAGATTGTATTGGGTTACAGTAAAAGCAATTTTGTTCAGAAAGCCTTGAATGAATGACTGTCATTTATGTTCTTCCACAATGCCATTGTTTCCATAGTTTCCATTGATTCTGTACAGTGTGTATCATGGATGAATAGGCATAGAGGTACCACAGGTTGACTGCATGGGTATGTGGGTCATGAGTTTGGGAGAGATGGATTGATGCGAAGAAGGTTGCTTGAGTGGGCTACAAACAGTACATGTGGATGGGTGTTTTGAGGCATGAGTGTGAGATAGCCTTACTTATTCTATGACACATTGACAAGGTCACAGAGGATGGAGTTAGGCATTTTAACCAGACTGCCTCAGCTTGCAACACATCCTATGGCTTTCTCAAACTTGTTAAGGGACAGTGAGTCCAAATTCAAATAGCACCTGCTCGCCCTGGAATGAAAATCCCACCTTTTGCAAGGACTTTCTCCCAAGGAAAGCACACCAAGCCTGGGAAATTCCCAACTCCTGCCAACTCCTCAGGGATGAAAAATCCAGTCCTATATTTTCATGGGAATGTATCCGTAAGTATCCATGGTGCCACATCACTATCAACAATGGTAGAGTCTGCATATTAATGTAACAGCATCAGGTATGATCTGAGAAATACATTGCATGAAGTGTCAGCATTTAAGTTTAAAAAAAATGATGACTTCAAACTACTGGAAAACGTTTTGCGTAACATGGTGACACTGGTGTCTATGAGCAATTGTCAAATATTAAAAACTACATGCTGAATTAGATTGAGAATAGTCAACCTGCTGGAGAGAGAGAGAGAGAGAAACTGAGCGAACTATGGAAAATTGCATAGGCTATGCCGCAGCTATGGAAGCACAGCTCCAGACAAGAATGAACCAGGAGGCTGAATGAGGCATTAAACAAATTTTGAACAAAAGAGCAAACGGACACTGAGTAGATTCCTAACAAACAATGACAGGTGGAAATGATCAGCAACATCCTTTTGCAGTAAGCTGATGCGGGCGATTACATCACTTTTTTTAAATTTACTTGAAATTTCTTTTGTGGCGTTTTTGGTTGCACTTCAGCCCAATGGACCTGATCTTCAGGTATCCAGTGTGGAGGGGCGTAGGCAGGTTGGAGGACCTCGCCTTGGGTATGGTCCTGGGCCTAGCCGGACTGGAAATAAACAGGTCCAGACTGTGAACAGGTTTATATCTGCCAACTATCAGCCCCTCTTCTGCAGTTACAATCATGCCCAGGTGTCTTTGGGGAGGGCGCATGTGGTGTACTTCAGGGCTCTTGATGCCTTTTAGAGGATGCTGGCACTGCAGGGGACACAGTGATCTATTGTCCCCACCCCTCCCCCCCCCCCCCACACAATACCATTTTGATTTTGTCCCTTTCCTTTCTCCCACCCCCCCCCCCACCCTCCCACCCCACCCCCCCCCCCCCCACCCACCCACATACACTTTGACGGTTTGCATTACCATAATTGGTTATGCTTTTAAATATTTAATTAGCTACATGAGTGATCACTGGTGGTAGTTCAAAAGTAGAAAAAAAAGACACAAAAATAAAAGTCACAGTGATTTTGGTGCTGAGAAAATCACTCAGTTGTGTGTGATAGCATTTCTGAGTATAAGAAAAGAAAATAAAAAGTAAGGTGATAAATTAGAACAACTGTAAAAGCCCAGACAAATCTTTTGGGAAACTTATTACAGTCTCCAGCTAAGTTCAAAATTGGAACCACCAATAAGAATTTCAAAGCTTAAGCCAGGAAGCAGGTGAGCCTATTGATAATTTCTTAATGAGAATGAGAAATTCAGCAAACAAATGCAAATTCAAGCAAATAGCTAATAGGTTCATGAATGTGCATTCAGAAGTATCCATCATAAATAACCGCACTTCTTCCAAACCCATGACTATTTCTATTTAGGAAGACAAGGGCAATAGATGCATAGGAAGACCATCACTTGTAAGTTCACATCCAAGCCCCTCACCATCCTGCCTTGGAAATACATCACCATTCCTTCAGTGTTACTGTATCAAAATCCCAGAATTCCCTCTTCAATGGCATTGTGGGACTGCCTATAGCACATGGTCTGCAGTAGTTCAAGAAGACAGCTCACTAACACTTTCTCAAGGGCAACCAGAAATGGGCAACAAATGCTGTCCAAGCTAGTGATGTCCACATCCTATCAACTAATTTTTAAAAAGTCCTTGTATTGATCTAACAGTGTCATATGACCTTGGTTATGACCGGTATTGCTTTCATTTTATTTTTAAATCTTAAAACTTAAATATTACGATAAAGGCAAAACTGGAATGTTTGCCGTTTCATGTGTTCATGCATGAGGGATTTTGCCTCGAGTACCCTCTTAGTCAGTGATTTATTAACTTCCACCACTCTTTGAATGAAAACGTTATCCTCATTGCTCCGTTCATACTTGTACTAATTACTTCATATCGATATAAAAGAAACAAAAGAATTGCAGATGCTGGAAATCAGAAGCAAAAACAGGAATTGCTGGAAAAAAAACTCAGCAGGTTTAGCAGCGTTTATGGAGAGAAATCAGAGTTAACATTTTGGGTCCAGTGACCCTTCCTCAGAACTCAAATATATTTCAAATCTATGCTGCCTCATTACCGACTTCTCTGCCAAGAGAACTGTTCTCCCTACTGCTCTCTTTAGGCCACTAATTATTTTAAACATCTGCAAGAAATGAGACCTTTAATAAATTTTTAAGAATAAGTATAGATTTTTTATGGAATTGGTAAGGAATGTTGTGATTGAAAATATTCAATGCAAGTTATAATTTGGGGATTTGGATTGCTCTAGAAATCAAGGCAGAGGCAGCAGGTCAGTCTGTGAAAGTTTATTTTAAGAAAAAGTCAACAAATCATTGGGGAACAGGGACCTAAATCCAGCCTTGTTCAGCAAACATGCAAATGCAGGCCCATGTGGTCTTATTGAAAAGATGTTTATACTTTTAAGTTTATGACGAGCAGTGTAAATACGTTAAGAGCATTTGGCTTGTTTACAGTTCTGTTCAGAAAATGCCAGAGTTGAGTTTTATAACCAGGCTTTGTTTCTCTCTGGCAGAAGTTTTTGTTTCAGTCCAGTTCAAGGGAGCCAGTAACTGATGTATCTGGTCTGTGTCGCTCCCAGGACAGAAGAGATCTTTGTAAGTTACAATAACTGATTTGTGAAGAGTTCATGTCAGTTGACTCGGAAGCGAATCATCAAATTGTCTTCACAAGTTGACAAGGAAGAACCTGAAAGTTAAATAGGAACTTAAAGAGTTGAGAGAGGAGTGTAATTTCTCTGGACTTCATTTTGTGTAATTGGTGGGTCCAGGTAAATGGTGAATCTTTGATGTTAAGATCTTTATAACTGTAATAGATATAACTTTTTTTAAAAATTTCATTCATCTGCAGCTTCATTTGAATATGTTTCAGTGACTAACCACCACGGTTGCACTCTGTGTTGGAAGCGTTTATGGACAACAAATGCTCCTGCTGGTTTTGAGTCTCCCTGGATATGTGCCTTTACTGAGGCTGTACAACTATGGGGCGTCAACAAAGTTGACTACCCCACATTCCAACGGGATCAGTTCAGGCAAAGTTGACATGATGTTGACCCTGGCAAAAAAAAAAGACTCATCAGTCAGCTGTTTTCCGTGTTTGAATGGTACTGTTTGCCAGGTCATGGCTATGTCTGCAGCCAAGCCCTGAAAGCGTCTGGAGGCGAAAAAATTGAGAATGGTTGTGACTTTGACAACCAAGTCCAGCAGGGAGAAGGTCACCTTCTAGGAGGATTCACATGTCTGTCACCAAGTGATGTGACATTCTTAGTCTCCTTATACACTGCTGTTCAGACATGTCAAGGAAACTGAACCTCTGGTTTGGTGTATAGTGCCATTCATGTGAGCTGCACCTCTCCTGCTCCTCCTTGGTTTGCAACTACGAGTCCATAGATAGTTGGCTGCTGAAACTATCTAGTCACATCAAGCCTCAACTGAAGTGAAATCGAATCTCTGTAGTATAAAAACTACCTTTTCCCCAAAAGCGGTGTTGAGTACTGGAGGATTGAAACATATATTTCCCGAAGATTGGTTGACCCTCTCAAACACCTCTGCACACTTCTCTTACTCTCACTGGTGAGTTTCAGGTGGTTTGGTAAAGTCAAGACTGTGTGGAAATATCATTATAATTCATTGATTGACATAGACCAATTAAGGGCAATGATCGTCCAAACCTTTGGTTAATCTTGTTCAATTGTGCATTCCTATGGCAGTGTCTTGCCAAGCAAAGCTAACCTATTTATTTTTGTTAGAAATATAATCACAGACTTGAAAGATAAATGTTCCTCTGTACATTCACTATGTCCAGTGGTTAACCAATCAGCTCATGTTTTCTCATGTGTACAAATTGTTGTCCCTTTTGAAACTTGATCTTCTTGTATGTGTCCTGATGCATACAAGATGAAAAGTTTCACAGCATGCATCTCTCTTTCAGCAATATTTAAGCTCTCAATTACCAAGAGACCATGTGGTTGTAAAAAATCCACCTCTTTTTTTTTGAGGGGATTGTGCACTTGCAACTAACATGTTCAAGGGAAATGCTAAAATTGATGGGCTCGAGCTAATTTCCCAATATTGCATGAATTTAGTTGGTTTAATAACAACACACTATTCCTTTAGGTTAAAATGTCTCTCCAAAAAAAAATTCCCCTGTAAATACAGAACTAAGAAAGTAAGCAACAATTACGTTGCTCTACAAACCAGATGCAATAACATGATGAATATAAAATAAATGTTTAGCTTAATAATAAATTCATGAAACATTTTGTAATGTCAAAAGGACAATATTGATCAAGCTATATTTCAGGATCTTTCTCAGCTGTTCAAACACATTTCTATTCTAATGTTTATAATAACTTGTTACATCAAGCTCCTACTTCTCTCAATTACAAGTAGATGACACAGACTAGCAATTTCAAAAGCTCTAATGTGTATCTAATTACTGGAAATGAACAGCTATTATAATTCCCAATGTACCACATTTCAAGTCTTACAATCTCTTCAGCATCTGTTCCAAAACATTTTGATATCTCACAAGTAAATCTTAGTTGTGTTATAGAGTAAGTAACAAAAATCAGCTGAAGAAAAAGTCTTTACAGACCCATGGATTTTCCACCTTTAAAATGTACAATTATGGGGATTAATCCCACCCTTTCATTAGGCCATTCAAGGTTATATCTTAGACCATCGAGATCAAAGAAAATCAGCAATTGGTGAAAGATTCAAAGAGAAAGTATATGAGTTGTTAGATTACTTGAAACAAGATAGCTAAAGACAATCAGAAAGGTTAGAATGAAACCACAAAAAAGAAATATCATTTGGCAAGATAAGATAATCTGAACTTTAGACATTTTCCTCTGAAGCAGATCTCTAAAAATATTCTTTTGCAGAGAAACAATCTAAAACAGACTGGCACACATTAGAAGGAGATTATTTCAAAGAAGTTTCCACCCAATCTTTCAACATTACTTGATAATTGTCTCTCAAATAAATTAAGAAATAATTGTGGTGTAATAAATAATAATTTGGTGCCTCAACATTACTGGTTCATTGCCAACAATTACTGTTTATTATTAAAGCACACATAAACATGTTTGAAGAACATGAATATTGTGGTATTCCTCTGAGAGCTAATTCAATTCCTTCATTATGTGGAAATAAAATGTGATATGTAAATGAGAAATCCCTGATGAAAGATCTTTACGAAGATAAGCGAGAAGTAAAGATCATTTGGTAAATGAAAAATCAATTTTTAGTTGAGCCGGAATTAAACTGTCACAGTTTACTCAGTTATCTAAATTTCAGGCTCGCAGGGTAATTGCTGCAATTTTTTTTTTCTCTGGCCTGATCTCGAAGTGCCAGAAACCTCATTCCTGTTCAGCATTGCTTTATACATAATTTAACATGAGTTTGACCTGTGTTAGGGGTCTGCTGTTTCTAACGAAGCTCAGCTCCAGTCAAACGTGAAGAGTTTGTATCGATTTGGCTTCAAGTCACCAAGGTCTTATTGGCCAATATGAGCAAAAACAGTAGGAAGATGGAAAACATACTCATGCTAAATGATCCATGCATGAACATTTAGTAGTTCAGATGCTAACAGGCTCTAAGTTTGCTTTATTTAAAATTGTATTTATAAAGAACTTTGTGGTCCTTTGGGATATGGCTGCCCTGAGCCTGAGAAACTAGCAGCACAGCTGATTTGGCTCCTTGCAAGGCTAAGCAGGTACATTAAGCAAGTAACATTTGAACCGCAAAAGTGCCAGGCAATGAACATCTCCAACAGGAAAGAATCGAACCATCAGCCCTTGACATTCAATAGCATTATCATGACTAAATCCCATACTATCAATATCCAAGGGCTTATTGATGACCAAACTATTGATGACTGGACTAGCCATATAAATCCAATGGCTACAAGAGCAGATCAGAGGCTAGGAATCCTGCAGTGAGTAACTCACCTCCCAGTTTCTCAAAACCTGATCACCTTCTACAAGACACAGATAGGAGTGTGATGGAACAGTCCCAACTTGCCTGGATGAGTGCAGCTCCAACAAATCCCTGATTGATTAGATACTTTAATATGAAACATTACAACATTTTAAATGGGTGCAATGGAGATGGGGAAACTACATCAGAGAACGGAAAGAAGCAAGATATAAGGAAGTATAAAAGCCGAAAGAACTGCGGATGCTGTAAATCAGGATTAAAAACAGAAGTTGCCGGAAAAGCTCAGCAGGTCTGGCAGTTTCTGTGAAGAAAAAATCAAAGTTAATACCTTGGCTCTTCCTCAGAACTAAGAATTATGAGTGGGCATATAGCGAATACTAGTTGATAGGCTGCCCAAAGAAAAGAAGAGAGAAAGGTCCAGGAAAAGGAGAATCCGATATGGACCATGCAAATGTGAGAGAAGGCTAGAAATAGGAATCAAAGCCAATGGATTTTTCCAGTTTATAGTGAGAGAATGTGGTACCAGAACAGTCAACAATATACTGGATAAAGAGGTAAAGTGGGGACCTGAGTAGGGCTGGAATAAGGAAAGTTTTTCATAGATCCCAAAAGGAATTGCCTAGCTTGGGCCCACATAGGCACCTATGGAGAACTTTCTATTTGGATGGAGTGAGTGCAGTTGAAGCAGAAGTTAGTAACAGTAAGGAGATATATAGTCAGCAGAGGGGGATGGTAGTGGGTGGGAACTGATTGAGTCTGCATTATAGAAGAAGCGGAGAGGTCTCAGATAGTCCTGCTGGCTGATGGAGATATGTAAAGCAGATTAGATGCCTACGGTAAAAAATCTCCCAGTTTCTCCTGTCTCTGGTGCATTTTCCAGAGGATTCAACTTTACATCTCGAAGCTTCTGACATGCTTTCCTTTTTCCCCAGCCAAGGAGGAATTCCCCCTCTTGTTGAACAAGGCCTTTCACTCTGTCTGATCTGTTTCAAGTACTTCTCTCTCTTTTTCCCTTCCCTCCCAGAGTCATGACAGGGTTATCTTTGTCCTCGATTACCACTTCACCAGACTCCACATTCGACAGATCATCCTCCACTAGTTGCACCACCACAGTATAATGTCACCCCCATACGCATCTTCCCCTTTCAACACTTCATTCCCTCTCAACACCTTACTCTAATTCACATTCACTCTCATTCACTCCCTCTCTTTCCTATCACACCTTTCCAAGCAAGTTCAGAAGATGCAAGACATGTCCTTTTTTCCACCACCCCCCCACTCCCCCGCCCCGCTCACCATCCAAGGCCCTATGCACATTTTTGAAGTGAAACAGCAATTTACTTGTACTTCATTCAGTTCAGCGTGCTATGTTCACTGTTCAACAATGTGGTCTGCTCTACACTGGGAAGACGAAACGCAGTTAAGGTGATTGCTTAGCAGAATGCCTCCATTCAGTTCACAAGCATGGCCCTGAGTTTCTTACTAACTGTCATTTCAATTCTCATGAATATCTGCCCCTGTCCTGCTACACTGTTTCAATGAAGTTCAACACAAACTCATCTTTTGAATGGGCACTTGACTCAACGTGTAGTTCAACAATTTCAGATCATAAGATCTGCCTCAGTTTTGTTTCTTTTTTAATTTGTTGCCCATTTTGCCTTGTTTCTCTCTTTATTGTCTCATTTGGCAATGAGACAATGGTTATGCAAATATTCATCCATCATCTGGATATATCTTCTGTGTTTTACTATACTCATTACTACTTTTTTTTAAACATTTATACCACAAAACCTTGCCATTTAATCTCTACTGCCTTCACTCCACTGTATCACAAACCATTTTTGTCTAACCAAATCCTCCTCCCTTCTAATTGCTCAAAAACCGTTATAATTCTAACTTTCCTCATTTTCAATGAAGGAACATTGCAACCTGAAATATTCACTGAGTAAGGTTTTTGAGAAGATTTTTAGCTCGGGTTGTAGATGGAGTTGTTGGCTTGCTGACTGAGCTGGCTGGTTATCATACAGACGTTTTGTCACCATTGCTGGGTAACATCATCGGTGCAGCCTCTGATGAAGCGATGTTGTTCTACTCTGCTTGGTATTTATATGAACCGGTCTGTTAAGTTGGCTTGTGTCATTTCCAGTTCTGTTCTGCATGGGATTGTATTTGGGGTCTAATTCCACATGTTTGTTGATTGCATTACAGGTTGAAAACCAGGCCTATAGGAATTCCCGTGCATGTCTGTGTTTGGCATGAGCTAAGATGGCCACGTTGTCCCAGTTAAATTGTTGGCCTTCATTGTCCGAGTACACTGAGATGAGCGAAAGTTCATCATGTCATTGTGACGAAAAGTTCTTTCTTTGTAATTGCATGATTATCTTTATCAATTCGGTGTATCAATTCAAGTACTTGGCTCAATTATGAGGATATAATATGCCAAACCACTGTCCAGGATAATATTCAAAACCTCTATTATGCCATTGTCTAGTGGTATGCCAAGGAATTATAAATTGTAAATTTTGAAGGTTCCAATAGGAAATGCTTTTAATTTAATTTTGAATGGATTGTTTGATATGTGTAAATATTTTGCGTAATGTTTTATTTCTGTACTGCATATGTCTCAATTCAATGTTAAGGTTATCTCGAATCATCGCAGAGAACAGAAAGCAAATTTAGCTGTTAATATTTTACTATACATTTCACATGCTGTTTCGTTGGCACTCTCTTTCAATGGAGGCTCATTGTTTATGTATCCAAATTTGTTATTAATCAAATACAGTAGTCATATTGCAACAACTTTGATCAAGATGTTAGGGGCAAACTAATCTCCCTGTTTTGAAGGTCAAGCATTTAAATCCTTGAATAATTATACAGATATTTGCCTGAGTGACATATCATCACCACCAGAGGTGAACGCATCTAGTGTTAATTAAACCCAACATGCTTTGGCATCAATCAGCACCCCATCCCTATTTATTTAGACTGATACCTAGTCTGTCTCTCTTTTTCTCTAGATTTGTTTCTAGATGGCAAGAAAATAGTTTATTTGTTAGTTCAGCTGTTTTTTTAGTTGTTATTTTTATTCATCATTCAAATTCTTGCTTTGTAAATTTGTTGTTTGTAAATTCATGTTTGGCATTTATTATTTTAAAATTTGCTCATCAGCCCCTTGGACTGAGAGAAAAATTGAAATGTGGCCTCCCACGTGAAAAAAAATGTTGGACGACTTTGCATTATGGTTAACATAAAAACATTATGTTCTGCAATGTGAAATTCTGTGAAGTGACACTCAATTATGCGCTGTTATACTGGAGCACTATCCAACTCCTAAAAGCACTGTGGTAGATGGGTGAGGGTTTTCAAACTGTCAATAAATTCTGATATATTATCCTATTTGTGCTTTACAGTAAGAAGGTGCCAGGGTTGAGTTATAGGATATGCTGGGACAAAGCTGAGTATCTTATTGGCCGCATGACTCAGTCTTCATTTGACTAGAACTATGCATTTTGTCTTAGCCACATCACACAGTGCTTACAATTAGTCATTTTTATGCACTTCCATCTCTTGATGTCATTTTCCAATGATAATTGAAATAAGTTAAAAGGGCACAAAACAGCACAACCATTCTTTAAAACCTAAATCACTCTTGAACTACACAGTGAGTGCTGAAAATGGACACCACTGACTGAATGGGATAGACGAATGATGGAGTGGTACTGAAGAATTATCACTGAAAATTGGGTGCGATCTAGACATCTTAGTTAATGACTAGTTGTCTATTAATGTCAAGTTTTGGTGGGGGAAAATGTTTAATAATGAGAAAGTGACAGTCAGTGCAATGGCAATATTTTCCTCTGATTATGATATACTTGCATGCCTCAGCATGCAAAGATTATAGTAACACAAGGGAATAGTACATCTGGTGTTCACAGTGGTTTCATTAATCTCATGTAATGACTTCTGAATTATATTTGATTTGTGGGAACGCAATAGGAGTAAAATGTATCAGATATTAGGTCGGTGATCTGATTTTTTAAATGCTATGCAAACTTCATTTCACACTTAGCCAAGTCTGTCTCATCCCACTGCATGGTGTGTATCCAGTTAGCATAAGGTCAGCCTTGGAGTTACCTTTTCTTAAGGAGACACACCGGTTAGAGAATCCTAGACAACAAGGTGCAGGGCTGGATGAACACAGCAGGCCAAGCAGCATCATAGGAGCAGAGAGGCTGACGTTTCAGGCCTAGACCCTTCATCAGAAAAGGGGGAGGGGAAGGGGGTTTTGAAATAAATAGGGAGAGAGTGGGAGGCGGATAAAAGAGGGATAGAGGAGAGGATAGGTGGAGAGGAAACAAACAGGTCAAAGAGGCGGGGATGGAGCCAGGAAAGGTGAGTGTAGGTAGGGAGTTAGGAAGGGGATAGGTCGGTCCAGGGAGGACGGACAGGTCAAGGGGGCGGGATGAGGTTGGTCAGTAGGAGATGGAGGTGCGGCTTGAGGTGGGAGGAGGGGATAGGTGGGAGGAAGAACAGGTTAGGGAGGCAGGGACGAGCTGGACTGGTTTTGGGATACGGTAGGGGGAGGGGAGATTTTGAAACTTGTGAAATCCACATTGATACCATTGGGCTGCAGGGTTCCCAAGCGGAATATGAGTTGCTGTTCCTGCAACCTTCGGGTGGCATCGTTGTGGCACTGCAGGAGGCCCAGGATGGACATGTCGTCTGAGGAATGGGAGGGGGAGTTGAAATGGTTCGTGACTGGGAGGTGCAGTTGTTTATTGCGAACCGAGCGTAGGTATTCTGCAAAGCGGTCCCCGAGTCTCCGCTTGGTTTCCCCGATGTAGAGGAAGCCACACCGGGTACAGCGGATGCAGTATACCACATTGGCAGATGTGCAGGTGAATCCAGGTTAGAGAATCCTTCTGTGGTCCAGGAGCTGTTCATTAGGCTCTGAATCTAATTCCAGTCTTAATGCTATCAGAAATATTCCTACCTGAACTTTCCGCTCCGTTGGGCATATAGTTGTTTTTATAGAATTAGAGTGGATGTTTCCCCTTGTGGGGCAATCTAGAATGAGAGGG
The DNA here is from genome assembly GCF_021869965.1 of Rhincodon typus. Classification (NCBI taxonomy): domain Eukaryota; kingdom Metazoa; phylum Chordata; class Chondrichthyes; order Orectolobiformes; family Rhincodontidae; genus Rhincodon; species Rhincodon typus. Next base: position 9,291,962 of record NC_063341.1, read on the forward strand.
CATAGTTTTAGAATAAGGGTAGCAGAGTTAAAACAGGGTGAGAAGCAATTAGTTCATACAAAAGGAATTCACTACCCCAGAGTGCAATCGGTCACTGAATAAATGTAAGGAGAGATAGATTTTTAATTTGTACAGTGCTGAAGAATTATGGAAAGCAGGCAGGAAATTGAGACCGAGATGAGATTAGCTGTGATTGCACTGAATAGCAAAGCAGGCTTGAGAGCTAAATTACCTACTCCTGCTCCTGGTTCTTACATGTGAACATGTGTACAGTACATCTATTCATCATCTAAGAATGGAATTGGACTTGGATGTAGCTATTTATTGATGCATAAAGATTTACCAGGCTCAACTACATGAGATATCCATATCTGTTGCTTCTGACTGCAACAGCATCATGAGATTTTATTTTCACACTGTCATTAAGTGGAGAAGAATGCATTGCTCTGTATGTCTAACAATATCAAACGACTCAAGCAGTGTGTTTTCATAAAAACCCAGAGAATGTCCCGCTCCCGGCATTCAGGCCTTTGCTCGACTCACTGCTCTTCCAATCAGAAGCTGTTTTTTTTTCCATCATTGCTGCTGATTGCCACCAATAGGCTGATGAGACTAATAAAGGAGGGGAAAGGCCTCTGATTGAAGAAATGTTTCATTGCAGGATCTTCCATATATCCTTATCCCTTTTAGGATCATGGGTCACGAGCCGGATAAGATTCCTTGGCCTGTCTAATTCTGGTCTGTGTATCACCTGTTAGACAAACCTGATGTAAAATAAGGCAGTATAAAATGCTTAGCTCTAGTTTATTGATAGCAATCTTGTGTCACAGTCAGACAGCTATGGGTCAAAACCCATTCTGTCCTTCAGCATATAATTTAGACGGACAAATCAGTGCAGTCGTGCTTTATCTAACTCCATGCCATTTGGATCAAACTGAGGACCTGTTCACATGGATGCAGCAGATCCCACTGACATCACTTGATTGATTGATTTATTGTCACATGTACCTAACTACAGTGAAAAGCTTTGTTTATGAGCAGTACAGGCAGATCATAGTCAGCAAAGGATGTACAGATCAAAAAGACTTAGACAGAGACATACAGATTGCATTACACAGCCCGTGTGTTAGGTGAGATCAACATTAGCGAGATCAGCATTATTTGAGGCTAGGGAGTCCATTCATCTGTCTGATAACAGCCAGGAAGAAGCTGTTCCTGAACCTGCTCATGCGTGTGTTCAGGCTTCTGTATGTTCTGCCTGATGGAAGAGATCATTACCAGGGTGTGATGGGTCTTTGATGTTGGCAGCCCTTCCGCGGCAGCGAGCCGTGTCAATGGAGTCCGTGGATGGAAAGTTGGCTTCTGTGATGGTCTGGGCTGTGCACACCACCTTCTGTAGTTTCTTATATTCCTGGGCAGAGCATTTGCCAGACCAGGCTGTTATGCACCGGGACAATATGCTTTCAGTGTTGCATCTGTTGAAATTGGTTAGGGACCTTTAACCGCCACCAAAATCTGTTCACCAATTGATATTTTTGTAGGAACTTGTGTGCAATTTGATTATGATGCTTGCGGTCATAACAAACAACTGAATTTGTGAACAAATAACTGATTGCAATCCATTGCTCAAAATAGCGTTATTGGATCTCCTGAAATGCTTTAATTATAGCACAGTATTTTTTTTAAAGGAAGACTCATCTTTGGCAAAGATGTGTGCAACACAGCTTAAGATTGGTACCATGAAAAGATAGGATTTTTTGACTTGTTAACCAACTAAATGCATCCTAATGGACTGCCCTCTGAAATTATAAACCATGAATGCATGGATTCCAAAGACAATCTACATGAAAAGTGTTTAAAATTTTGATTGGATGGTATAGGATAGACAAGAGCAACATGTCTCCAGTGGCTAAAGGATGTAAAACTAGAGCCCATAGATATGTGATTAAGTGTACACGATTTAAAACAGAGACAAGGCCTGAAACTTCATTGTGTAAATAGTTGTGAAGCTACAGAATGGTTGATATTTAAGGCAGAAGCAATGCAAACATTCAGAATTTGATTGGGCAGGTAGATTAATAACAAAAATGTTTAAATGGATAATAGGAACTTCAGAATTAAATGTCATTAGAGCTATTTGCTCATGTGGGAATAAATATTGACGCAGGCTGAATAATCCACTTCCCCATTGTAAATTCTAAGCCTTCCTATGTATGTATGATTAAAGGTAACCCCACTGTGATAAACCCATTAAAGATCAAAGTTGAAATAGTAGGGGGCTATGTAAAGAAGGGTTGGAATGCCAAAGCAGATAGCTGCAGAACTGTCCCAAAGCACAACTTAACTGATTATCCATCTCATTGCTGCTGCTACACCTCTGGCACAGGATTCTCTACATAATAGTCGCAATGTTTTAAGATGATTCAACTTGACATGTTAAAACACTTGATAAAGTGTAAATCATTTTCCCACGGTAGTATTTTCACCAGTCTGGTTATGACAACTATCTGTAAACAACAGATGCAGAAACTTATTTTTCTTAAAGTGAGAGTTAATGTGAAGATATCAACTGACAAGATTCAGTGTTTTCCAATCCCAGCTATCTTGAAAAACATTATTGGCAAAACTATGAATTTTTTTCAAAATGGAAAATAATGACTAAAATGAGCAAGTATATTATGAACAGTACAAAGCACTGCAGTGATGAACTTGACCTTGTGCCTGCAGGAATCCATGAGCTATTTTCAAAATTTCCACATGAAGGTAAAGATATCAGTGAGTTGAGAGAGTGAGACATGCGCAAAGAGCTTAAGGGCAGAAGCAAGGAAAATCAGGTAAGAAATTGTTGCATACAGCAACAAGCAGCATTGAGGCAAAGCTGTAATGGATATAGGGTGTGTTGTCGACATTCTCACAATCTCATCTGTATTGATAAAAACATCTAATCTTAATTTGTTAGCCTCGGTATAAAAATTCTTTAAAAACCTACAGGTTATTGAATGAGGTTATTTGCATTTTTAACAAAACTCATTAAGCTATCATTACTGGTAAACACCCCCATCGGCCCTGAACAGCTAACGTTATATTTCTGGAATTTCGAATTCCTCCACGAGGAGAAAACAAAATGGTGTAATTTTTAAAAATATGAAAAGCTTTTTCCATTTCATGTCAAATGTTTACCTTTCCTTTAGCCTTTTATCTTAAGACAACCACACGGTTCTTCTGCTATCAGAAAACATACATCACAAGTGAAGGATTTTTTGTTCTTTGAACTGACTGCTTGTTGTACGCAAATATTGCTGTGTGATTAGTGGCCTACCAGCTCACTGACAATACTGCTGATACTCTGCAACATATTTCTTTAACTTGACGCTCAATTTAAGGTATCTTCAGAAAGAGAAAAGTCCAACTGAAGATGTCTCTAAACTCTGCTGACTTGTCATGAATTAGATATTGCAGATTTATCCTCAGAAAGTCTGCCTCTTGGGCTCTCTTATTGGCTTAGATGGTTGTCCACCATGAAAGTTATAGAAATAAATCTGGAAAGCCCTAATTTCCATCCGTTTGTGATAGTTTTGTTTATTGTAGCAATAACAGAAAATGGAGCTGGAAGAAGTCATCCTCACTAGCTCCACCATTCAACAAACCTGTGACTCGTCTGATCTTGACCTCCTCTCCACTTGACTTACTCTTCCTGTCTATTTCAAGAATTAACCTGCTTCAGCGTTGAATTTTTACGTAGGTAGTTGGATGTGTGTTTCCCCTTTTAAGACCATAGGTCAGGTGACCCAGAGGCAGGAGCTAGAGGACCAATGTAGGACATACTGTGGAGTTGAGAGTATTCCCTGTCCAAGTTTATCCTCTGTCTCCCTCATATTCTTTTTCTGATCTTGGTCAACCACAAATGCAACAGAATATATTCTATGACTCAACCTTCTCTAAGATACAGAATTCCAAGGATTCACAACTTTCTGAGAGAAAACAAAGCTTCTGAGTTTCACTCTCCACAGTATCTCGGTGCTTTTGTGTTTAATTCACAGATGTTCTCTTCAAGGAATGTCAACCTTGAAGTTTGGCTCTTCTCACCAATGGAATTTTTCTTTGTACTCTCATGCATGGTTTTAAAAAAAGATTAATCTCAACATCTTCTAATTCTGATGAAACATTATCAGTTTGGAACTCTGTTTCTCTCCACGGATGTTACCAGATTGGAAAATAACCAGCATTGACTGGCCTTCATTTCAGATTTACAGTATCTGCAGTGTTTTTCATTTGTTACAGAGTGATAGTATGTAGTCAAACAATTATTTTGAGATTTAACATTAAAATAGCACCCACTCCTGTCACAGTACAACTCATTTTCCTTGTTCCTAAAAACCACATTGAATAAGATAGCCAATCATTTGCAAGGTAAAATAATTTTTATGATGCTGCCTGGAGCCCATTAAGTACTAGATAAAGACCAGAGAAACTCAGTTCATGTATAAATTCAGCTTGCAGACAAAGGAAACTTTCATCTCTCCAGTTTCTGATAATTTAACTGATTCAACAGGACAACCATTAAAATTAAACTTTTTAGAGTGCTGGACGATCATTCAACCTAATCAACACTGTCTTTCAATTTCAGCTCTACTTCTCATAAGGCAACTATGTGTGATGAGTAGCATAATGGGCATCAGTATCAGCGAGCAGAGAGGAATTTAAAAAAAAAACTCTACTTCAGGTTGTGCGAGGAGTCCGCCTGAAAAGTTTGAGGAAGAATAGGGTCAAGTTCAGCTTTCATAACCAAGTAATCTTCCAATACTAACACTCATGAGAATATGTTAGACACTTGGAAGATTTTCTAAGGTCGCACTGTCATCTTGGAAGCATAGATCAGTAAAATCCTTTGGGGTAAGGTTTGGATAGTGCAAAATGTGGAAAACTGGATAAAGAATTGAGAAGGAAAGAAAATGACTTTGGCCTTTGCCCTTTATTGAATAAATAAATGATCATCACTTAGCGAAAACAAAAGCAATATTAGTAACAAACAAATTGTAGTGTTGACTATTTTTATGTTAGTCAATGTTTATGGACTTATTCCTAGCTTTATTGCTACTAACAAACCTAAGTCAGCATAAGCATTATGTTAAGCTTTTTTGGTAGAGTAAGCAGAATGCCCTGTGTGTAATTATAATTTATTTCAATTGATGTGTCTTCAAATAATACAAATTAGATAATGCAGCACTATCACTGATATGTGCCATATGCCTAATGATACTTAGCATAATGCTGCATTTCCATTGTGTTCTTTATGGACACTTTATGAATGTTTTCAATTCATTTGCATAACGCAGAAGTGCATCTTCATATGGTGTAAGTGTGGTCACCATCTGAATGGTAAGTTGAGCTAAATGAAAAATTACAGTCAAAGAGTGAGGGAGAAATTAAATCAATCAGAGTGAAATTCGAGCTTGGCAAGGGCACAAACCCCATGGTGATGGCCTACATCAATATCTAAGGTGCAATTCAGTAAGTACTCCTTTTATATCCCCAAGTGGAATTTCAAACAACCATCAGTCCTCAGACAGGAAGCCAACAAGGAGAGACAGGCAAGAAATTAATGCAGTTGGAAATAAGAACGGAAACCAGAGAATTTGTTTCGGTGGATATATAACCAGCAGATACCATCACACACTGTTCTCTCAGATTTTCGAAATGGAGTGAACGCACTTTCTCCAGGAACACATCCAGGGTAGTATTCTAAGGTAGTCGAATCTACCTCTGAAACTCCTTGCTGAGTAAAGCCTCAAATATTTTCTTTCCTACGGCCTCTCTCCCCCTACCTTATTCCAGCGACAATGGTAATGGGACCCATTGTCTATTTAAAAACCGAAAGAACTGCGGATGCTGTAAATCAGGAACAAAAACAAAATTGCTGGAGAAGCTCAGCAGGTCTGGCAGCATCTGTGAAG
>NC_063341.1:9302915-9331581 GCF_021869965.1 Rhincodon typus
AGCCTAAAAAGATAGGAGAGGTCCTTAATGAATACTTTTCTTCAGTATTCACAACTGAGAGGGACCTAGTTGTAGAGGAGGGCATTGTGAAACAGGCAGGTAGGCTAGAGGAGGTTGATGTTAGTAAAGAAGATGTGCTAGGAATTCTGAGGAAGTTGAAGATAGATAAGTCCCCTGGGCCTGATGGGATTTATCCAAGGATTCTATGGGAAGCGAGGGACAAGATCGTAGGGCCTTTGGCGATGATCTTTTCATTCTCACTGTCCACGGGTATAGTGCCGGAAGATTGGAAAGAGGCAAACGTCATTCCCTTGTTCAAAAAAGGGAACAGGGATAACCCCGGAAATTACAGGCCAGTTAGTCTTACGTCAGTGGGGGACAAATTATTGGAAAGGCACTGTTTGATTCGTGATAGTCAGCATGGCTTTGCGAGGGGTAGATCATGCCTCACAAACCTTATTGAATTCTTTGAAGAGGTGACCAAACACGTGGATGAAGGTGGAGCAGTGGATGTGGTATACATGGATTTAAATAAGGCGTTTGATAAGGTTCCCCACGGTAGGTTCATGCAGAAGGTAAGGAGGCATGGGATAGGGGGAAATGTGGCAGAGTGGATTCAGGATTGGCTGACCCTTAGAAGACAAAGGGTGGTAGTGGACGGAAAATATTCAACATGGTGTTCAGTTACGAGTGGTGTACCACAAGGATCTGTTGTGGGTCGTCTTCTATTTGTGATTTTTGTAAATGATTTGGATGAAGAAGTGGAAGGGTGGATTAGCAAGTTCGTGGACGATACGAATGTGGGTCATGTTGTGGACAGTGCGGAGGGCTGTTCTAGGTTACAAAGGGACATTGATAGAATGCAGAGCTGGGCTGAGAAGTGGCAGATGGAGTTTAATCCTGAAAAGTGTGAGGTGATTCATTTTGGAAGAACAAACTTGAAAGCAGAATACAGGGTTAACGGAAAGATTCTTGGCAGTGTGGAGGAGCAGAGGGATCTTGGGGTTCATGTTCACAGTTCCCTGAGAGCTGTCACCCAGGTGGATAGAGTTGTTAAGAAGGCGTATGGTGTGTTAGCTTTCATTAAGAGAGGGATTGAGTTCAAGAGCCGTGAAGTTATGCTCCAGCTATACAAAACCCTGGTTCGGCCACATCTAGAGTATTGTGTCCAGTTCTGGTCACCTCATTACAGGAAAGATGTGGAAGTGTTAGAAAAGGTGCAGATGAGATTTACCAGGATGTTGCCTGGAATGGAGTGAAGGTCTTACGAGGAAAGGTTGAGAGAGCTACGGCTTTTCTCTTTAGAATGACGAAGGATGAGAGGTGATTTGATAGAGGTGTACAAAATGATTAGAGGTATAGATAGAGTAGACAGCCAGGGACTTTTCCTCAGGTGGAGGTAGCTTTTCGGAGGGGACATAGTTTGAAAGTGAAAGGAGGTAGATATCGGGGAGACGTCAGAGGTAGGTTCTTTACTCAGAGAGTGGTAGGGGCGTGGAATGCATTGCCAGAGAGGGTAGTGGATTCGGCCTCATTAGGGGCATTTAAGTGGCTATTAGATAGACATATGGATGATAGTAGAAGGTAGGGGTGGAGGTTAGATAGACCTTAGGTTTAGGGTAAAAGGTCGGCACAACATCGTGGGCTGAAGGGCCCGTACTGTGATGTACTGTTCTATGTTCTAAAATGTTTGGAGTTTCACAGCCACCTACAGGGATGCACATATACTATTCCACTTAGTTACATTTGTCCACAAATTTTAATTCCTGCACATTCAGAGTCAAGCACACCCACAAAATATGTGCACGTGCAGTCTAATGGCAGCAAGGTTCTGCTTTCAGCTCTGCCGTCTCTGTAGCTTTCAGCTGATTAGCAGTATACATAGAAAGACTGAAACTGCAACAAATTCTTTCAACAGTGGAACCTACAATGTAGAATCATAAATATTCAGAAACATTGGCTCCCACCATGATTGGAATTCCCTATCCCCTACTCCATTGGGTCCCTACCTCCCGATCGCCTGCAACCTCTGTCAGTGTGCCTCCCTTTAAGAGAGAGCCAAGCCTGTTAAATAGCTTTTTCTCTTGGTTGACAAACCTATTTGAAATAAGAAGGGCTGGAGAAAAAGTACGCAGCGTATGCGGAAACCTGGACTTTGAATCTTCCCAGGCATTCTTCCTCTTGCTGGCCGTAAAAGCCAATTCAGTCAAGGTTGATGCCACTAACTCATCATAAAACAATAAACTTCATCACACCTTGTTCCAGATAAATTCACTCGCATTCATCATTCAGTTGCAACTTTCAGTGTTAACCCATTAATTTGGCCATGGGCTTCCCTGTGCGGCTATCTCTGCTTCTATAACTGTATTCTGTGAAACATTTCATTTGTAATTCCGCCAGTCACTAACGCATCCCTTTGGTGCTATCAGCCAAAGTTGCCAACAGCACCCATGAGGCCTCTTCTTTTACCTCTTAACACCTCCCTGCCTTACGTCCTACACTTCTATCCATAAACTTTCTCACTTTAAAACTGATGTTATCAATGCTGGGCACTCTTAAATATCTGCCGCACTTTACCACTTAGCTGAATCACAAATCTCTCCTGTACAAAGTGAATCACTTCCTTGCAATTCTAAATGGTTACAGATGGCCCTGGAATTTGGCAGAGAAGTAGAATTTAGTTAATGGTTGGAGAATAAGATGGTCAGTTTAAAGTTGAGATTCAGAGTGAGTCAGGTGGGAAAGCAAAAGCATTTGTGATCTAAGACTGCAGCATTCAATTACTTATAAAGGAACATTTATTTGGGTGCAATGAAATGATACAGGTGAGTGTTCCAATCCCAATAGCCTCATTGTGATATGTGACTATCCTGATGAAATTCAGTGACCAAAAGCAAATATAATTTATTCATCGAAAATATTGGAACACTGATGTATTTATGGTCCAGACCAGTGTAAGATATCAGAAAACTGTCTGTTCCTTATTCAGAAAGGTTGGCTAGGCAGGCAAGTAAGCAATTTTTAATAAGATATACGAGCAGAAATTAGGCCATTTGGCCCATTTGAGTCTGCTCCACCATTCAATCATGGCTGACAAGATTTTTCCACCCCATACTTCCGCTTTCTCCCCATAACCTTTGCTCCCCTTGACAATCAAGAACCTATCAATCTCTGCATTAAATGTACTCAATGACCTGGCCTCCACAGCCTTCTATGGCAGTGAATTCCACAGATTCACCACCCTCGGGCTAAAGAAGTTTCTCATTATCTCCATTCTAAAGGGTCTTCCCTTTGCTCTAAGGCTGTGCCCTTGGGTCCTAGTCTGTCCTGCCAATGGAAACATCTTCCCAATGTCCACTCTGTCCAGGACATTCAGTATTCTGTAAGTTTCAATTAGATTCCGCTCCCCCATCCTTCTGAACTCCATCTAGTATAGACCCACAGTCCTCAAACATTCCTCATATATTAAGCCTTTCATTCCTGGGATCATTCTTGTGAACCTCCTCTGGACCTGCTTCAGGGCCAGTGCTTTCTTCCTGAGGGGAATGTGGCTCAATTGCTCACAATACCCTAAATGCGGCAGGGAAGTACATCCACGCTTTTATATTCTAGTCCCCTCAAGATATATGCCAACATTGTATTTGCTTTCCTAACTACTGACTCAACCTGCAAGTTAACCTTAACAGAATCCTGGACTAGGACTTCCAAGTCTCTTTGCACTTCAGATTTCTGAATTTTCTTCCCATTTAGAAAGTAGCCCATGCCTCTATTCTTCTGACCAAGGTGCATGACCTGACACTTTCCCATGTTGTACTCCATCTGCCACTTCTTTGCCCACTCTCCTAACCTGTCTAAATCCTTCTGCAACCTTGCCACCTCCTCAATACTACCTGTCCCTTCACCTATTTTGATATAATCTGCAAACTTAGCCAGAATGCCCTCAGTTCATTCAGCTAATCATTAATGTACAAAGAGAAAAGTTGTGGTCCCAACACTGACTTTTGTGGAACATCACTAGTTACCAGCTGCCATCCTGAGAAAGACCCTTTTATCCCCACTCTCTGCTTTCTGCCAGACAGCCAATCTTCTATCCATGCTATCACCTTGCTCTAACACCATGGGCCCTTATCTTACTCAGCAGCCTCCTATGCGACACCCTATCAAAGGCCTTCTGGAAATCCAGATAGACAACATTCATTGACTCTCCTTTGTCTAACCTGCTTGTTGATCTCCCCTTGATGAAACCATTTTACCATGCACTTCCAAGTATCCAGAAATCTCATCCTTCACAATGGACTCAAATCTTACTGATGACTGAGGTCAGGCTTATAGGCCAATAATTTCCCATCATTTGCCTTACTCCCTTCTTAAACAGAAGGGTTACATTAGTGATTTTCCAGTCCTCCCTGACTCCAATGATTCGTGAAAGATCACCACTAATGCCTCCAACAGCTCTTCAGCTATCTCCTTCAGAACTCTGGGGTATAATCCGACTGGTCCAGGTGATTTATCCACCTTCAGGCCATTCAGTTTTTCTTGCACCTTCTCCTTGGTGATGGCCACCATACTCACCTCTGCCTCCCCTGAATTGTTGGGATATTATTCATGTCTTCCATCGCGAAGACTTAGACAAAGTGCTTGTTTAGTTCCTCGGCTATTTCTTTATTCCCCATTACTACTTCTCCAGCATTACTTTCCAGGAGCCCAATATCCATTTATGGTTCTCTTTTGTCTTTTATATATCTAAAAAAAACTCTTGCTTTTTTTTTATATTGCCCTGGTTAGCTTTCCCTCATATTTAATCTTCTCCCTTCTTATTTCTTTCTTCGTTGTCCTCTGTTCGTTTTTGTAGGCTTCCAAATTCTCTGGCTTCCCACTGCCCTTCGCCACATTATATGCTTTCTATTTTGCTTTTATGCTGTCCCTGACTTGCCCTGTTAGCCATGGTTGCCTCCTCCTCCCTTTAGTATGTTTTGTTTTGCCTAGGGATGAATTTTTGCTGTGTCTCCTGAATTATTCCCAGAAACTCCTGCCATTGCTGTTCCACCGTCTTTGCTGCTAGGCTCCTCTCCCAGTTAATTCTGGTCAGCTCCTCCCTCATGTCTCTGTAGTTGCCTTTATTCAGCTGTAATACCGTTATATGTAATTCCACCTTCTTCCCTTTAAATTGCAGAGTAAATTCAATCCTATTATAGTCATTGCCTCCTAAGGGTTCCTTCATTTTAAGGTCCCTTATCCAGTCTGCCTCATTGTACAACACTAAATCCAAAATTACCTGTTCCCTAGCGGGCTCCATCAGAAGCTGCTCCAAAAAGCTATCTCGTAGGCATTCCACAAATTCCTTTTTCTTGCGATCCACTACTAACCTGATTTTTCCCAGCCCACCTGCATATTTTGAATCGCCACATGATCACTGTAACCTTGCCTTTCTTACACACCTTTTCTATCTCCTGGTGTATCTTGTGCCCCACATCCTGACTACTGTACATAATTCCCATTATGTTTTTTTTTACCTTTTGCGGTTCCTCAACTCTACTCACACAGACCCTACATCATATGACCCTACTTCATTTCTTGCTATTGGTTTAAATTAATTTCTTACTAATAACGCAACCCCACACCTTCTGCCCATCTGCCTATCTTTTCTTTAGGATATATATCCTTGGATATTTAGCTCCCAATTCTGATTATTTGATAGTGAACATTGCAATTCAATTCTCTTTCTAAAAAAAAAGGTAGAAAGGACAAGTTTTGAATTAAAAGGTTAGAATTTCCTAAAAAAAAAGGCTTGCAGCAATTTTGTGATATAATTCTATATTTTCAAACCATTAATTGCCCTAGAAAAGGTGGTTATGAGCCTCCTTCTTGAACAGCTACAGTCCGCTATGCTACTTTGAAGGGCTTCCAGCAGCAGAGACGGAGTAGTGATGAGGTTCCAAATAAGGATGGTGTGTCTCTTGGAGGGAAGCTTGCATGTACTCGAGTTCCCAAGCATCTGGCGCATTTATCCTTCTAAGTTGTAAACTTATCCCTCTGGGTGGTGGAGGTGATGGGTGTAGAAGGCGCTGTCTTAGTGGGTTAATATGGTGCAACTTATGGTGCAACCAGTGTTTACTATTTACATGTCAATGGTGAAAGGAATTAATGTTGACAGTGTTAGAAGGGAAGTGGGATGCTGTATCCTGGATGGCATCAAGCTTCCTGAGTGGTATTGGAGCTGCTTTCATCCAGGCAAGTAGAGAGCATCCTTGGCTTTAATCACATAGATTGTGGACAGGAATTGTAGAGACAGGGGGTGAGTTACTTGCTGCAGAATTCTTAACCTCTGACCTGCTTATAGTACAGTTCAATTTCTGATCAATGGAAATACCCAGAATGTTGATTATGGGGATTCAGAGATGTTAATGCTATTGGATGTCACAGGAAGATGGTTAGATTCTTACTTGTCAGAAGTGTTCATTGCCTGGCACTCTTACGGTGTGAGTGTCATTTGTCACATATCAGTCCAAGCCTGAATGTTGTACAGGACTTGCTAGATGTGCACGGTATCTGTGAAGTTGCAAACACTGCTTAACATTGTTCAATTATCAGCAACAAGTGCGAGCTTGTCAACTGGATACAAATTTGGCTTGACAATAAGAGACAGAGGGTTGGGTTGGGTGGAGGGTTGTTTTTCGGACTGGAACCATGTGACCAGCGGTGTTCCACAGGGATCGATGCTGGGTTCACAGTTGTTTGTCATTGATATAAATAACTTGGATGAGAGTTTAGGAGGCATAGTTATTAAGTTTGCAGATGACACCAAAATTGGTTGTGCGGTCGACAGCGAAGAAGCTTATCTAAGATTACAAAGGGATCATGATCAATCAGGCTAAGGAGTAGCAGATGGAGTTTAATTTGGATAAATGCGAGGTATTATATTTGGTAAAACAAACAAGGGCAGGCCTTATACAGTCCTGGGTAGTGTTGTCGAACAGAGAGACCAAGGGGTTCAGGTGCATTATTCTTTGAAATTTGCATCACATATAGACAGGAGGTTAAGAAGGCATTTAGCATGCTTGCCTACATTGCTCAGACCATTGAATACAGGAGTTGAATTGTTATGTTGATGTTGTACAGGGCATTGGTGAGGCCACTTTTGGAGTACTGTGTATATTTCTGTTTGCCCTGCTATAGGAAGATATTATTAAATGGAGAAGGGTCAGAAAAGATTTACCAGGATGTTGCTGGGACTGGAGGGTTTGAGTTACAAGGAGAGGCTGGATAGGCTGGGACTTTTATCACTGGAGCATAGAAGGTTGAGGGGTAACTTTTTATAGATGTTTATAAAATCCTGAGGGGCATTGAAGGTGAATATCTAAGGTCTTTTCCCTAGGATGGGGAGTTCAAAACTAGGGCCATATTTTTAAGGTGAGAGGGGAAAGCTTTCAAGGGACCTGAGGGGCTAGTTTTTCACACAGAGGGTGGTTGGTATGTGGAATGAACTGCCAGACGAAGTGGTAGATGCAGGTACAGTTACAACATTTCAAAGACATTTAGACAGGTACATGAACGGGAAAGATTTTGAGGGATGTGGGCCAAAAGCAGGCAAGTGGGACTAGATTAGTTTGGGAAACTTGGTCGGTATGGATGTATTGGACCGAAGGGGCTGTTTCCGTGCTGTATGACTCTATGACTCTGTAACCATCCTACTTCTAACTTATTGAGGAAAGCTTTCGATGGAAGAGTTCAAGGTGATTAGGTCCATTAATTCTACTGTGATGTCTTGGGACTGACATGATTGATATCCGAAAGCCACAGCCATCTTCCTTTTGAGCTAGTTATGACTCTAATCAGCAGAGAGGTTTTCTCCTAATTCCCATAGACTCCAATTTTGCTCGGGCTCCTTGATGGCACAATCACTCAAATGTAGCCAAGGACAGTCTCTTTCATCTCACCTCTGGAATTCAGCTCTTTTGTCCACATTTAGACCAAGGCTGTAATGAGGCTAGGAGCAGAGTGGCTCTGGTGGAATCAGAACTGAACATCAGCCAGCAAGTTATTGCGGAACACTTTTTAGGACAATGGACCATCCCTGTTATGCTGGTTAAGTGTAACCTGATAGGGCAGTAATTGTGCTAAAGAAGGGTAATACCCGAAACGTTGACTACTCCTTTCATCCAGATACTGCCTGGCCTGCTATATTCTTCCAGCATCCTGTTTGTCTACCTTGGATTCCAGAATAAACAGTTTTTTGTCTCTAACCAAGTTTATACCACTACGAAGTCTCTTCGAAGGATGCCCACTTTGAAAAAGTTCTCCACCTCCCTCAGACGTGAACTCAGTGAGTCTCTTTCTGACTGCCACACTGCTGTCACCTCTTCAGTCCTTCAGCTCTTCAACCACTCGCAAGAAACAAACTACAGCCACGTGACCTTCCTCATGCCCCTGTCTTTGCCACCATATCATCCCTGAAGGCATTCAGGCATATTTTAAACCCTCAAAATTTGGACTCACCTTCGATGCTCCATACTCACAACGTCTTCAATGCCTCCAGAAACAATTCACTCTCTGGATTCTCCGCTCTACCCTCTCTGCAATGTGCCGGCATCTCCACCCCCTCTCGTCATCCCTCCCCCAGCTCAAGGCCTCCCTTACCCAAACTTGCGGAAGACCATTATATTCCATGCAGAATCCACACACTCGACAAATGGCTTTTCTGCTTCATACCAAACATTAAAAATCATAAGTTTGCAAGACTCTCCTCTACTCCGCTCCAGTCGGAGAACCCACTCACCACTCAAAATCTGTGCCTTGTATCTGGCCACCTCCCAAGCACCCCACATTGCTGCTGCCATTAAGCGTGTGGAGTCCTGTAGAAGGGTAATACCTGAAACGTTGACTTCTCTTTTCCTCCAAATGCTGCCTGGCTTGCTGTGCTCTTCCAGACTCCTGTCTGTCTAAATTGGCTTGGTTGGGTTTGTTCTTTTATTTGTGTTCAACACACATATGTGTAAATTTTCACACCGCTCTACTAGTTCACCTTGGCTGGGACCACAGTAAGTTTCGGAGCACAAGTCTTTGGTCCTATTAGAAATGAGGTCAAGGCCTTTAGCCTTTGGTAATATGTATGATCATTGAATATGAGATCATTGATCTCAAATTTTATACATAAAGCAACTGAAGTACAAAAACAAGTTATAGAAACAACACAATCAAAGAGGTTACATATAAACTTGCAACAGAAATGCCCCTACCTACGTTAAAAAGTCGAAAGGCAATTTTAAATTTGCTCATCTTCAATCACGATCGATCTAATACAAAGAGGCCTCCCAGATATAGGCTTCTATAGGACATTAAAATTAATTCTAGACCAGGCTTATCCAAAATTTCCGCATAGAAACTTTTCAACTTTTCTCTTGCTGTAGAGGCCAGTGAAAAAATTTCATGAAGATTAGCATTGGCACAATATTAAATATCTATTTCAGGGGTGAGGGAAAAAATCCCCAAAAGGCATTATGTGATAATTTATATGGCTGATGATTAATTATAACATTTTAAAAGTGTCAAGTAACAGGCCTAACAAATCAAACTTTTTTCTTTTCCCTTTTCAGTTAAGAAGTAGTAGTAAGGGAGCAAATGACTTGGTCCCAAGTCCTGACCACCAGAAAATTGGCTGGAAATAGCAGCTGAGCCAAAGAATTAGCTTTAATACACAGCAACCTGGATTCACTTCTGGTTGGGGACATGCTGAGCTGTGAGCATGGGGGTGAGATGTGGAAGAGCTGGAGGTGAAGGTGTGTCCAACCAAATCTAACTCACTCACCGACATCTGTCTCCTTATCTCACACTTATCCGGTCACTCTCTCACTCACCTATCCACCCTTCCAGCATGAGGAATTTGCTGATTAATTTTGCTGATGGGTAGTGCCAGGCTCTGAAGGTAGTGCATCCCTGGAAACCCCAATTATCCCATTAAAGCATCATGACTGAATAGTTAACCAGAGGGCCAGCAAAGGTGAACCAATCAGCTGGTGAAAAGCAGTTCAATGTTAAAAGTGCATTGGCAAAGAAAGACGTTTTCTGGGGTAGAAAGGTTCACCGAACTTCCAACTGATGGCTTGACTCTCATCCCTTGCAACCCAGCTCTCAGTCCATTCATCCCTCTTGAAGGTTTGATTCTCATTTCACTTTTGCACACCCCGAAAGCCTGGTTCTCACTTCCATGTCTGTCAGGCAGAATCTTTCTAAAAGCCTCCCAGTGCCCATCCCACAAACTCACCATCGAGGCTCCAGACCTTCAGGCTGCGGTAAACCAATCACGTTGCCCTATTTGTGGTTGCTCCAATCAAAGACTGCTCCTCCCTCACATTTGATGCTGATAGGCTCACAGGTCCTTCCAGAGCCTGTGGAAAAATTTTAAATGGCTCTTTGGCATCAGAACCCACCTCCCCAGTCCTGAGGGGTGACCTCAAAGAGATTTATAAAATCATCAGAGGCATGGATAGGGTGGATTGCCAAGATCTTTTTCACAGGGTAGGGGAGTCCAAAACTAGGGGGCCTCGTTTAAGGTAAGAAGGGAACGATTTAAGAGGGACCGAAGGGGCAACTTTTTCATGCAGAGGGTGGTGCATGTATGGAGTGAGCTGCCAGAAGAAGTGCTGGAGTCGGGTACAATTTAAAAGGCATCTGGATAGGTACATGAATAGGAGGGGTTTCGAGGGATATGGGCCTAATGCTAGAAAATGGCACTAGATCAGTCTAGGATATCTGGTTGGCATGGATGAGGTGGACTGAAGGTTCTGTTTCCATGCTCTATGATACTATGATGACTTCCCGACCTATTCAGTAATATTTTAAATCTATGTTTCATTGCTAAATGGTTAGAAAAAATGAGATGTTGTCATTGCAGGGGAAAAACAAACTGAACTTGAAATAGGTAGTACGACCCATTCATTATGTTTGAATGTGATGAGTAAGCAGAACGCTCTACTCTCGGGACACCATGGCCGAGTCCTGGAGTGACGTTATTTACTTACACATTGTCTCATTTAGAACGAGAACATTGTGTCTGTTTTCTTTCCTCCTCTGGAACAACATCAGCCACATCCATTCAGTGATGGACTAATGTGAGGAGAAAGTAAAATTTGAACACAGGATCTTCCTCGTTTATGTGTTCCAATATCAACATAGCAAATATATTTGCGAACTGAGTCGGAGCTTTATTGCATAGTCTTCATTCACAGTACATCGAGTGGCAAAGGCAATAAGTGTTCCAGCTGATAACAGCTACACAAATGTCATTTATACATTTTACATTTAAGAGCAATATTTACAAACTTCATACTTCTGCATGTGCTACTTAATTATTTATCAGAGAGCTCAATGGGATTTATGAAGAGTTGATAGCTTGCAGCAAATTTCAAGCCTTCATTATAAACTGTATTACATAAACCCCTCTGTACCATGTACTAGATCCTTCAAGGTTTAACAAATACCGTTCATCAAGTATCTAAATCAAAGGCATGTTGCAGTGTTTGTAAATTCAGATGAATGGAGTTGAACCATGCAGACATGGTACAATTGATGATAAAGAATTAAAAAGCAGTAGAAATTCACTGAAATACTGTGAGACCTCCTGAGAGTATGAATTGCACCATTTAAATGCAAGTTCTGCCTTTAAGGTGTGCACAATGTGAATTTAACGGAAAACAATCTGTGTCCAAGCAATCCATAGGAGACAGACTCCATTGTTCAGCAATCTCATGAGATTATACACCCTGTTACATTAGTACACACCAAAGCTGCAATGTGAAAAGAGAGAATGTGAACATATTTCACAATAAGATATTGCAACTGAACACTCCTTTGACCATTCAATGCACAGCATTTGTAGTCTCCCAATGGCTACTAATTTTTCTGCTGATCAGAAACGACTAACGGCCAAGTTAAATTGTCTCTCCTAGGAACAAAGCTGATTATTATTCTTCTCATCATTGCATGGGTTCCCTGCTCTTTTAGAAGAGAAGAATTCTCAAAAGCCATGAGCCTTCTGGTGAAAGAGGTGAATGGTGCTTGTATATGTCAAACACTGAAGCAGTCAATGTCAAAATTCAGCAAGATTTGGACAATATCAAGTCTTGGTATGAAAAGTGGCATATAACACTCATGCAACACAATGACTGACTGTTTCCAAAAAGAGACAATCTAACCATCGCCCCTTGGCATTCAATGGCATTTCCATCACTGAATCCCTCACTATCAATTCCCTGGTGGTTACCATTAACCAGAAACTGAACTGGCTGTATAAATACTGTGGTACAACAGCAGGTCAGAGACTAAGAATAACCCACCTTCTGGTTCTCCAAAGCCTAGCCACTATCTATGAAGCACAAGTCAGGGCCATGATGGAACTGGCTTGTGTCACTGGGTCAAAAACATGGAAATCGCAGCTTAATGGCAATGTGGGTCCACCTAGAGCACATGGACTAAAGTGGTTCAAGAAGGTAGCTGACCAGCACCTTCTCACGGACAACTAGGGACATGCAATAAATGCTGATCCAGCTAGTGACACACATGTTGCCCAAATAATTTAAAATGCAGGTACCATGGTGTCTTTCGAATTAAAAAAGCAGTACATAATGGCTGGTGACCTATCACCAATAGAACTGGGCTATAACATTTTTTTTAAAATCTGTGGTTTAATTTCAATTCTAAGATTTGCGTAACATTTTATGGGAGGTCACATGACTGCCAATGGGCTGCTGCAGAATTCCCTCCATGAGAAGAGTTGTTGGAGTGTTTACACATGATTTCTTTTCAATGTGACATGTGTGTTTTGGCAGCAGCTCAAAGCATTAAGGATTTAGTGTCAGCCATATCTGTAGGAAACATATGGCTACTAAAAATATGCACTCTGAAATTGCATGGTCAATTTAAATCATAGTACAGAAACACTACTGCTGTAGCCTTAGTTACCAAAAACAAAGAAAACATCACCAGATGGAAATTCAAGCCATGTCATCAGGCCAATCCACATGCATCTTTGTGAAAAAAGTGGGACAGAAATCTTTTACCAATCCTTAATGAGGATGCAACATTGAGGAACTAAAGGGTAAATATAAAGTTGCCATCATCCCAGAGGACCATAGGACTGCTTTCTCATAGAGAGAGAGAGAGACGAGTGAGATGAGTTTAACTTGAGGGTCACCATGCCTGAGGCGAGGGGCAATGTTGAGAAGGAGGGACCTTCAATGGTTACCTTAGCTGGTGTGGGATCGAGAGAGCCTAAAGGAGAGGGCAGGTAAAAATAAAAACAGGAAGAGAATGAAAAGGCATTCTACCTTCCATTTTGCCAAATAACACGAAGTTATGTGGGTAACTTTCTGGAAAATCCACATTTTAATAATAGATCCATCTGGTAGTCTGTTGTAATCAGGTTCCTGCTGGCAACAGTGTAGCAGGTGTTTGCAACAGCAGTCATTGGCATACATTGAGCTAATCACTTACAGCTACATGCGCCACTTGTCAGTGCATCAACGTTTAATTGCAATTTCTGCTCGCTGTCAGAAACAAATAACTGTGTTACAGAATACAAATTCACAATCTGCCTAAGATTAATAGCATGTTTTCAAAAAGGATAAACTCTGCTATTTTATCTCCAATAGCCTCTTGCCAAATGCGTAATACGTTTGAGCTTGATTGGTGAGGTCACTCAATATTGCTCGGTGCAAACCTTAGACATATCTGAATATGGGCATGAGTAGTTTACAAGGGAGATAATCAAGACTTCGATGATAAATCTCCATTGCTTCAGTGTGCATTGGAATGTGGTGATAACTGAAACCTGAACATTCAAATGCTCATCAATCACTTCAATAGATAGGTTTCTTCAATGACCTAGTTGCATGGTATCATTGAGTCCAAAATTATAAATCTCTCCAGTTTGCAGGAAGCTGAGGACATTATCCATGTCAAGAAGCCCATTTACTCTGGGTGTCACAACAGATTCAAGAGATGCACTGTATAATTCAATCACGCAATGAATTGATGTCATAGGTAATAAACAATTATCAGCATTGGTATATACCTTCTCTGAACAAAATTGTAAGGGCACTCATTACTAAAACAGTAGGATATTTTTGTATCTTTTATTAAAATGGAAAAGGTCATGTGAAACTAAAATCCAGATGTCCCAAAAATAACATGATACTGTTAGCAGATTATTAAGTTTACTAAAACCTATGGATAAAATAAGTGGAATCGTAGGCCGAGAAATTTGAAATTGGAACAAATTTGACAAAATCTCCTTTTGAAAGAGTCATGACCTGAAATATTATTTCTGTTTCTGTTTCCATAGATGCTGTCAAGCCAGTTGAGAACTTCTAGAATTTTCTGTTCTAATTTTAATCTGCACATGCAATGCCGACCACTGCCAACATGTGATTGGGCATATCTCTGACACCATCCCCCTTATTTCCTTTGAGTCTACAAAGGCTTCCTGGTTTAAAGTTGCAGAGAGAAACAAAATGGGTGAAGGGTTTCTTGTCTCAAACAAGAGGCAGATTATTTCACAACAGCAATCAGATACAATTTATTTTAATTAGAAAGACATTGCAACAGAAGGGACCTACATGGTTGACTGACATCTTTGAGATCCATAACTGTCTGCCTTTACCCACCCCAGTTCTTACAGTTTCATCAGATTGGATGAAGCTTGATATAATCTTCAACATTAGCCTTTTCAGAACCATTGCCTTATGTGACCCCAGTGACTGCAGTATTTTACTTTTGGGATCTTTGGTTGTCTGACAAAACTCTTTTCATCATTGAACCCAAACTGCATGACAGAAAGTTTATATCCTAATGACGGCTTTGATACCATACAAATGTCTTGATTTTTGACTTGTAATACCAGATGGTCTTCAGGAATGAAATATCACATCTAAGACAGCACACACGCATGAGTCTCAGTGAATAATAACTACATTTAAGTAGCTGATTTTGGACAATCTGACAGGCTTTTTATCATGATTTCCAAACAATATCGTGCATCCTTCTTGATGTACAATGTGATATTTTAAAATGAAAGCTTTGCCGGGCATTCGCAAAGCTTCCCCAGTTGAATGAATAAAGTTTTACACGTTGATCTTTGGAGCTATAAGAGACATTATGGCTGCTCATCTGTAACAAACATGATTGTCAAAGACCTGAAAGGGCCAATAAATGGTCATGATGACCTGTGAAAGACACGTTCTCCTGGTTCAAGTATGAGCTCCTTCAACAGACCCTCTAACTTGTTTTTGTTGTGGCAAATGACTGATTTTTTTATGTGTTTGCACCCCTTCAGTTTCTTTGCCTAGCTGTGCATATGCAAAACTTAAAGACCAAAAGTGAGAAGCATATGGAAACCTGACCATTCTCCTCATCCGTTCCAATCCAACTCTCCACAAGAGCCATTCAGCTGATGTGATATAGGTTAAAACATATTTTTATCATCTGGCAATTTGGATTTTAAAGTATTGTTAAGATTTGATTTTGATTTCAGTCCTGTGAACATGACCCAACTGTGTTTTATTTAAGAGATCAGAAGGCAATTTGGAACAGTTAACTGAAGGGGTAATTTCCAGGGAAGCATGTGTTTTAAGTAAAATGTCTGAATCTGCAACCTGAGGAATTAATTGCTGAATATTTGCAATACTGGGTTCTGTGACTTGCAAAGAAACAGATGGTTAGTGGCCACTTGCAGGCTGAGTTCAGAAAAAAAAAAACAGTTTCAAATTAGCAGAGATAGTAGGAACTGCTGATGCTGGAGAATCTGAGATAACACGGTGTAGAGTTGGATGAACACAGCAGGCCAAGCAGCACCAGAGGAGCAGGAAAGCTGACGTTTCAGGTCAAGACCCTTCTTCAGAAATGGGAACTATTTACAACATCCACTGCATAAATTCATCAAAGGTCTTTAGACAGCACCTTCCAAACCACACCCAACTCCATCTAGAGGGACAAGGGCAGCAGATACATGGGAACACCAGCACCACCTGCAAGTTCTCCTCCAAGCCACTCACCATCCCGACTTGGAAATATATCACCGTTCCTTTACTGTCACTGGGACAAAATCATGGAATTCTATCCCTAAGGGCATTGTGGATCTACTTATAGCATATGGGCTGCAGTGGTTCAAGAAGGCAGCACACTACCACCTTCTCAATAGCAACTAGGGACAGGCAATAAATGCTGGCCAATCAATGATCCCCACATCCCAGAAATGAATAAAATAATAAAAACCACTCTTTTAAGTTTTCTACTCTCCTGACTTTTTCCAGTGTTGATGACATTTCCAGCTCTGAGGCCTGGAGACTTCTTTCCAGCCTGGACAGCCCTGACATTTTTTTTAAACAGTTCTCACAAGCTGGAGATTTTTACAAATTACCCTCTCAGTCTGGAAATGTATACAAATTAATCTGCCCATCTGCTAATTTGAATTCTTCTGAAGAAGGCCCGAAACGTCAGCTTTCCTGCTCCTCTGATGCTGCTTGGCCTGCTGTGTTCATCCAGCTCTACACCTTGTTATCTCAGATTCTCCAGCATCTGCAGTTCCTACTATCTCTGAAACTTCATTTTTGCTGTTTATGTTTATGATCATTCTAAATTGTCTTTCAGAGACTTTTTTGTGCAATGACCTTGGGTTCTTTGCAATATTGGTATGCAAAATAAAATGGGTCAGAGTTGCAAGCTGCATGAGATTATAATTTGTCAGAAAAGCTGGCCAGTTGGCCTCCATATGTCAGAGAGAAACAACTACAGTAAGCAATCTGCAATATTCAAAAATACAGTACTGAATCTTACGGATTTTTGACTAAGAGTGAGTTGCATCGAGTTTGCTGGAGTACTTTCTCACCATGAGTTTGAGAGAGTGTTCTCGCTGTATCTTACCAG
This sequence comes from Rhincodon typus, assembly GCF_021869965.1. Classification (NCBI taxonomy): domain Eukaryota; kingdom Metazoa; phylum Chordata; class Chondrichthyes; order Orectolobiformes; family Rhincodontidae; genus Rhincodon; species Rhincodon typus. Next base: position 9,319,833 of record NC_063341.1, read on the forward strand.
ACACATCACATTCATTTTGTGATAAGCATCAACTGGGGGTTTGCCGCTGCCTGGACAGAATCTCATCATGTTGCTTGAGAAAAGTGTACAAGATGCAACAAAATGACCTTGACATCAAAAGAGCACTCACTAGATATTTCACCTTTATTCAACTCTTCATTTCACCATAGCCCATGTCGCGCAAAGTCTGAGAGATCTATTACTTCGATCCCAGCTGAATTTATTTCTATGCAAGTCAGATTTCAGTCTCATAGTTCACATTTTGTCTTCATTTTGTTTTTAATTATGTGGTCAACCATTAAAACATAAGCTCACAATGTTGCAGGTTCAGTTTTGATAAGAAAATGACATGCAAATAATATAGAATAAACAAATCTGTTTACATGTAATGCATCAGTTCTAGTCTCCCTGTTATTGGAAAGATGTTGTGGAGCTTGAAAGGGTGCAGAAAAGATTTGCAAGGATTTTTGCCAGCATTGAAAGGTTTGAGCTATAGGGAGAGGCTGAATAGATGGGGGCAATTTTCCCTGGAGCATTGGAGGTTGATGGTGACCTTTATAGAGGTTTATAAAATCATGAGTGGCATGGATAGATTGAATAGCCAATGCCTTTTCCCCAGGGTAGGGGACTCCAAAACTAGAGGGCATAGGTTTAAGGTGATAGGAGAAAGATATAAAAGGGACGTAAGGGGCAAACTTTTCACATCAATGGTGGTGCATGTATGGAACAAGCTGCCAGAGGAGGTGGTGGAGACTGGTTCAATTATGATGTTTAAAAGGCATCTGGATGGGTATATGGACAGGAAACGTTTAGAGGGATATGGACCAAATGCTGGCAAATGTGACTAGATCAGTTTAGGATATCTGGTCGGTGTGGAAGAGTTGGACCAAAAAGTCTGTTTCTGTGCTGTACAACTCTATGACTCTATGACTGACACATGGTGAAAATGTAATCCCATTAGTCTCAGAATGACCCTTTTATAGTCCTCACACCAGACAGAATTCCCCTCTCTATCACCCATAAATGGCTTCATTTAATAATGGTTCCGACTCCCAGACTGAAGAATATGGCTGTTTCTGCCTGAAATCTTCTGACAACTTAGCTTAAACTTTCCTAGCTTCAAATGACCCCACTGGGTTTTAATCCAACACCAAAATATTTACTGAACTCCTCACACTGAGTTGACTTGATTTTTAACAATTCTCAATTATCCCCACCCTTTCTCAGGTGCAAGTGCTTTATATGTCAGCTTTATCCAAGAGGCCTGCAGAATTCCCAGGCTGAAAATAAAAAAAATGATTTTTTTGCCATCCTGTGGTGCTTCCCCTTCATCAAAATAAAAAGAAAATTGCAGTCCTTGACCTTCTAAACTGGAGTCTAATACACACCTGATTATTTTGTTCATGCATAAATTTGTCTCAATGTAAATAAATCCCATTACTCTTCAGGTAATCTTTCTATCGCACAATGTTTTGAACGAAATCTTTACTGCTTCATAAATTTTTACAAGTTAATTATTAAACCCCTTTAGACATACAGAAAACCCATGAGTTCAAAATCAAAGATCTGACAATAAGCATAAGTGATATTAACATATATATAAAGCACACACCTTAAATTACAATATCAAGCCAGGTTTCACCCTGGAATTTAACATATCCAGTATGACCATCAGCTGGGGTCATAACACTTAGAGATCAACAGCGCAGAAAAAGATTCTTCAGCCCATTGTGTCCGAGCTAGTCAGAAAAACCACAACTGTTCTAATCCCATTTTCCAGCACTTGTTTCTAAACTTGTATGCTTTGACATTGCAAGTGTACATCTAAATATTTCTTAAATGTTACGAGGGTTTCTGCCTCTACTACCCTTACAGGCAGTGAGTTCCAGATTCCCACCACGCTTTGGGTGAAAAAGTTTTTTCCTCGCATTTCCTCTAAACCTACTGCTGCTTGCCTTAAATCTATGGCTCTGGTCATTGATCTCTCCACCAAGGACAAAAGCTTATTTCTGTCTACCCTATTTATGCCCCTCATCTTTCTATATATCACAACCATGCACCCCCCACCGCCCAATTAATCTTCACTGCTCTAAGGAAAACAACTCTGGTCTGTCCAATCTGTTAATTGCCGAAATTTTTCAGCCCAAGCAACATCCAAGTAAATCAGAGATAACAAGGTGTAGAGCTGGATGAACACAGCAGGCCAAGCAGCATCAGAGGAGCAGGAAAGCTGACGTTTCGGGCCTAGACCCTTCTTTTCTGCACTGTTTCCAGTACAATCACTTCACACCTATAATGTAGATTCCAGAACTGCACACAAGACTCTAGCTGTGGCCTAACTAACGTTTTATACAATTCCAGTGTAACCTCCTTGCTCTTAAACTCAATATCTCAATTAATAAATATAAGTATACCATATGTTTCTTACCTACTTTATTCAACTGTCCTGATACCCTAAAAAACTGGTGTACATGCACACCAAAGTCCCTCTGATCCTCAGTGCTTCCCAGTGTCCTACCATTCATCATGTATTCCTTTGTCTTGTTTGACCTGCGCATGTGCATCACCTCACATTTATCTAGACTGAATTCCATTTCCCACTGATCACTGCATCTGACCAGCTTGTCTATATCCTCTTCACTGTTTACCACTCCACCAATTTTTGTCCCATTCATGAATGTGATTGCTTCATTTTAATTTTTTAAATTTGACCTACATGACTTCATTTGATGCTCCTTCTAAGATCTATCCCTCCTTACTGCTGTAATAGATTCCCAGATCAAAATTGCAACACTTCCTCCTCTTTTACCTCCTTCCCTTCTCGCCTGAAGATTCCTGTATCCTGGAATATTGAGCTGCCAATCTTGCCTTTCTCTTAACCATAACTCAGTGACAGCAATGACACCATTCTCCCATGTATTAATTTCTGCCCTTGACTCATCTGCCTTGTTCGTCAGACTCCTTACATTAAAATGAATACTTTCTAACCTTGCTAAATTTCCTTGTGTCTTATTGGCACACAATGTCTATACCTTCCTGACTTGCTTGCTGTCTTGTCTAATTTTGTCCATTCACCTTCCATTGCTGAACATTATCCCTGGATCCCACTTCTTGCTGACTTGATCTGTAGCCCTCCAAATTTGGATAATTATTGAATTCCCTTTTGAAAGCCACGATTCAACCTACCTTCACCACACTTTCAGGCAGTGCAGTCCAAATTGTAACAGCTTGCTGTGTAATAAATTACCGTCCCTATTGTCACCTTTTAGTTGTTTTGTCATTTACCTTAAATCAGTGTCCTTTGGTTCTCCATATTCCACCAGTGGGATCAGTGTATTCCTATTCACTCTGCCCACAATAAATAACATATAAATGACATACATTTAAAATCCTTAAATGATTAGAAAAATGTTTGAGGTTCTGGGCTAACATTTTTAGGAGATTCATAAATACAAGGGCTGTACATGAGGACTGACAGATAGTAAAAGTAATGCTGATCTTGAAAAACAGTGTGACATAAATCAGGAAACAACACGCTTGCTAGCCTAACATTATTAAGAGAATGCTCAAGAGTATTTTACGAGATGCTATCAATGTTCAGCTAAGGAGCTGAGAGGCCATAAAGGGTATTTAACATAGTTTTAGAAGCAATGGGTCATGCCTCATAAATTTACTGGATTTCTCTGAAGATGCAACTAAATTATTGGATGACAGCTATCAAATGCTTGTGATTTTAGCTGGGTTTTCATAAAGCATTTGGTGCACTTCAGCATTTGAGACTTTTAAATTTGTAAGGATACATTGGCACTCATGGATGGTTGCTTAATGACAATGAAAATTGATAATAGACAGCAATGAGCAATAAATAGATGAACCTGTGTCCTGGGAACAATGTCTCCTGGTGGTTTTTAACTGGGTAGTTGTTAATTTTCTGTTTTGATATTTCAAATAATTTGGCCATGGATTTTCTAACATCGTTCACCGCATAATGCTAATGCATGTGGGAATCTGAAAGTCAACATCAATTAAAGAAAATGCTGGAAAATTCACAGAACCGGCAAATTAATGACAAGGAACAACTGATATTCTTTAACAAAGAGAGAAAGGATAAAGGTTTAACAAAGACATACAATCAACATAAGGTTGCTATAGAGTAACAAAATATTATATGTCAAAAACATTAGATTAGGACACAGTGCATTATCTGAACCCTGTGTAGCTAGTTTATCAGGACACAGTTTAAACATTCTGTAAAACATAACTTCATAAAAACTTGATATATTAGATCCAGTTCAGTAGAAAAGGCAGATGACACTCATCTGCATTCACACTGATAAGGAGAACCATCGGTTCAATTGGGACAACATCAAGATCCTAGGACAGGCCAAACAGAGACAAGCACAGGAATTTCTAGAGGCTTGGTTCTCCACCAAGAAGGCCATCAATAAACACGTAGAATTAGACTCAATATATACACCACTGTGAAGAAAAACTGGAAATGAAGTAACCAATTCCAATGGACCCCAGAGTTTAAATATCAGGTGGGAAAACACAACAGCGCTTCATCAGAGGCTGCACTGATGATGTTACCCAGCAGGATAATGAAACGTCTGTGAACTAACAAACCAGCTTGGCGAGCAAACCAACCACAGCATCCATAACCCGAGCTACAAATCTACTCAAGACCCTTAGGCAGATGACATTAATGCTTGTGCAGAGGTATGACTATAAGTGAAAGCTGCAGGTAATATTAAGCAAGCTCTTTTCACTGTATAAAGTGAAAGCTCCATGCATGTCAATTCAGACAGGAGAGAAGGGAGAATCTTCAATGTAAATACAAATTAAAAATCAGAACTTCGCTCCTGTATATTAAATGACGAGGCGAAAATGCATGCACTTAACATAGAACCTTGCTCGGCTTAAAGACATTGCCAAAGCCCTTTACAGAAATTTTTGGAAGTGTTGTGATGGTTGCAAAATTGGAAACATGACAACTAATTTGCATACAAGAAGCTCACACAAACAACAAATGAAATTAACAATCAGACAATCTACTTTGGTTATGTTGGTGTGAAATAAATATTGGCCAGAACACTGTATAAATTCTTGCAGATTTTTGAATAATATTGTTAAATCATTTACATCCACTTGAGTGGCAGACTGGGTCTCAGTTTAATGACTCATCTTATGACAGTTTTTTATCTGACAGTGCAGAAATTCCTCACTGCTGCACTTAAATATCAGTCTAAATTATTTGCTGAAGTGTTTGGACAGGGATTTGAACCCACAACCATAGAAGAACTAATGTAATTTGTATGTCTGTTACATTAATAAACATCTGACAAGCAGATTTTTCATGCTTATTTCTTACTCAGAAAGCACTTGCTGACCCTGAAAATTGCTTAATTATTTTAATGACTTACATTGTCCCACAACTCTCCAGCTCTAGTGCAGCCAAAATAAATGCTGATTCCAAAGGTTTCAACTTCTAATTTCAAGTTTTGACTGCCTAGTTAGTGGAGAAATAAATCAACATGTCCATAAAGCTCTTTCTACATCTATCAAAAATGCATGACTGTGCATCACCTTTTTGATTTTTCTATTACCTCTTTGAAAAGCAAGTGGGATTTAGAATTGTGGCATGGAGAAGCTATAGCACATTGTCAAGTTGCTTTAATGTCAGTATGTAGTGAGGTCTGATGTTGCCTATGGTGTTAGTATGTCATTTAATATTACAGCAAGCAATCAGGTTTGTTAAGCAGGTAATGACCATTGAGTCACATCATATCAAGGTTCAGACAAGTGGGGGAGGAGGGGAACGACAAATTGAAAAAATCAGCAGATTTGTGTTGTGGGAATTAGATGTTTTTGGGAGGTTGCACACAACTGAAATTACATGACTCCAGGCAATATATTTCCTTCAAAGCTTTTTGTAAATTACAATCAGTCAAAATCAGAATTCAAAACCATACTCTTTCAATTTTAAATGGATTGTAATCTTATCTACAGCGCATCAATGCCATGCATTTCTTCAGTTTCTTCAAAAGAATGGTAACTAATTTTCACCTTCCCTCCCTATGTGGTAATCTGGCAGAACGAATCTCATGCTTACTTTTGATCAGGCCTAATTTTCACTGCGTGGAAAATGTGAGCTGTGACAGAGGGCCATTTCTGCAATGAGCAGTTCTATAATGAGCAGATTTTATCATGGTCCTACAATCATAGGGTTTCATTCACCCATCACCTTTGTGTTCAATGATCTGTTCCAGATTGTCACGAGGTTAAACAGCAGCACAACTTTAAAACTATTTCAAAATACAACATTGTCACACCATTCCTTATCACAATTACATCATTGAGTTTCTGAGGTTCAGTTGGTTGTTCTATATTGATCTATGAACCATCCCTGATTATAATTGCTCAGTTGATGGTGGCAACACATTCAGATTTCTGAGTCCTAGTATTTGGAATTGCATTTCGAAACCTCGCTGCCTTTTAACCTGACTGTCTTCATTGAAGGTCTATATCCGCCTTTAAACTGTGTGGCTATGCAGGAACCTAGAAGCATCCTTGTTAGCTGAGTATAAATTGGGACCATTTAAGTTACACAAAAACAAAGGTTCACATTGTGATGATGCTGTGACTTGAAGAAGTTATTTTGTCCTGTTTGTTTTAAAAAGAGATTGTAAGGCAGAGGTACGCAGCCATCTACCAGAACCACAAGAGTAAACAGCTCAGGTGATCTTGGGTTATTTTAACAACCTGAATGGTTGTGGCCAGCTCTCACAAATCTAGATTTTTAGGTTTTGGTATTTTCAATAGTATAAGAAGCCTTTGGGGTCTCAAAAGAATTTGAAGCTTCAGTGAAAGTCTCCTAGCTGCTACTCTCTCTGAATTTTCTCTTGATGTATCTTCATCCTGGATGGGAGATCTGCACGTGAGAATGTGTGTCTGAATTTTCCTTTTTGCCAAAGGGTGTGTTTATGGGATGTTACTGTATTGGAACGGTTAATTAGTAATAGTTACTGTATCTATTATTTGGTTAAGTTTTCCATTAGTTAATTTATTCTAAATTCCTCTTTATAATTAAAATACAAACGAAAGAGTGTTTAAATAAATTGTGTTTTGCTTAACGTCACATAGTTTGACCTGTCGCATTGCATCTGGAACGCAGCATTTCACATTTCCTTTAAAATAAGAAAAAGTTAGGTCTAGGCTACTTTTTAAAAATATTTTGAGGGTGTCTAGTCTGGTCCATAACACTATGCACTGAGATAATTAGCCCATGCATGAAGTAAACAATGTTAAAAGTGGCATTGTTTTAAGACCCTCCTTAAAATTTGACAAAGGTTTTGAACATCTGTCCTAATAACTCCTTATGTGGTTTAGAACCAAATACTGTTTGGAAAAAAATGTTTTGAGAAATACCTTAGGTTATTTTATTTTGTTAAAGTGTTATATAAAAATAAAATGTTGCTGTTTGTTGTACACTTTTGTATTTCAGAGTAATGAAACAATATCCTGGTCAAATACATGTAGAAAACCCAACTGAACTCGTTATGTAAACAGAATGTCTACAAAAGCATGTCAGAGGTTAGGAATACTGTGGCGAGTAACTCCCTTCCTGAGTCTCCAAAGCCTGTCCACCATCTACAAGGCACTATTCAGGAGTGTGATGGAATACTCCCCACTTACCTGAATGGGTGCAGCTCCAACAATAATCAAGAAGTTTGACACCATCCAGGACAAAGCAGCCAACTTGATTGGCACCACATCTACAAGCATCTACTCCCTCCACCATCAATGTTCAGTCATAGCTGTGTGTACTAAGTACAAGATGCACTGCAGAAGTTCACCAAAGATCTTCAGACAGCACCTGCCAAATCCATCCCCTCCCCTTTGCAAAAACCATTGCCCCATTTCAGAATTGCCATTTCCATATCCCCCTCCAGCCTGCAGCCCCAATCCCGAAGGATAGGTCCCTGAGTCTCCTTGCTAAGGCAACAGTTGGAAACATTCCCAACTCGGGGAAAAAAAAGTCTCCTGTTCTGGAAGTGCCCACCTACCTTACTTTCATTCTGGATGGGTGGAGGTGCCATGTAGTCTCACGTACTGCCTTAATGCCTCCCCTCATCTCCCACATACTGTCCATGCCCACACGCCCCTCATATTCTCCACATCTACTTCCCTCACCATTTACTGGCTGGACCTATTCTTTGAATGTCCACTTTCTACAGAACTACAGAGCCTCTGTGTGTTTACTTACATAAGATTAAGAGGGATGAAGTGCATTGCAGTTTCTTGTCATTGATTCGATGATTGTCTGTGGTTGGTAACTTAATGCAAAGGTATGAGGCATGATATTTTTAAAAGGCACATGCATGTTATTCTTTGACATAGGATGTAGATTCATCTCTGATTCACCATTTCAAGGCACGAAGTGTTCAGTGGTTAGCACTGCTGCCTCACAGCGCCAGAGACCAAAGTTCGATTCCACTCTCTGACGACTGTCTGAATGGAGGTTGTACATTCTCGCCGTGTCTGCGTGGGTTTCCATTGGGTGCTCTGGTCTCATCCCACAGTCCAAAGGCATTCAGGTTGGGTGAATTGGCCACATGGAAATTTTCCATAGTATTCAGGGTTGTGTCGGCTAGGTGGATTAGCCATGGAAAATGTGGAATTACTGAATATGATAAACAGCTGGGTCTGGGTATTGTGGTCTTCAGAGGGACAGTGTGGACTCAATGAGCCAAATGGCCTCCTTCCGCATTGTAGGGATTCTACGATTCGATGATTTCAGGTGGCAAGCATAGGCACCCTGCATGGGGATGGCTACTTGTCCTTTTAACCTGCATTGGCCAAATAATCGCTGGAAATAGGAATGGTGTAGGGAATTCCTAGGATCAAATTTTACCCATCACTTTTAAGGGCCTCCTGACTCAGCCCACCTCAATAAAAATCTGGATAAAATATTCATTGTTGTGTTAAATTTACATTGGATGTGTGAACAGTCATTGATACAAAACAGAGTCACCTCAAAATCTGGACTCTTATCTGCTTCATGGTCGTAAGGCTGTATAAAAAGGTAATAGCTCAAGTATCATCGCAAGTCCTTCATTTTCACTCTGTTAAAATATTACAGTCTCTCAGGAGCAAAACAAATCATAGAATCCCTACAGTGTGGAAGCAGGCCATGGATTTCCCGTGGCTAATCCACCTAGAATGCACATCTTTGGACTGTGGGAGGAAACTGGAGCACCCAGAGGAAACCCACGCAGACATGGGGAGGATGTGCAGACAGTCACCTGAGGCTGGAATCGAATCCAGGTCCCTGACGCTGTGAGGCAGCTGTGCTAACCACTGTGCTGCCCTCCAAAACAATTGGACCTTAAATTACTTAATTGCCTTTTATTATTTGATACCAGACTAACAAATTTATTTAATGTTTTCCCAAACCTATCACCTTTTGCTATGCAATCACTTGCGGACCTTTTAAAAAATCATGTTGATGAATCAAAGCCCACAGCCCAAAGATGTGCAGGCCATGTGGATTAGCCATGGGAAATCCATGGCCTGCTTCCACACTGTAGGGATTCTATGATTTGTTTTGCTCCCAAGAGATTGTAATATTTTAACGGAGTGAAAATGAAGGACTTGCAATGATACTTGAGCTATCACCTTTTTATACAGCCTTACTACCATGAGGCAGATGAGAATCCAGATTTTGAGGTTACTCTGTCTTGTATCAATGACTGTTCACACATCCAATGTAAATTTAACACAACTATGAATACTTTAGCCCAGATTTTTATTTAGTTGGGCTGAGTCAGGAGGCATCTAAAAGAGGTGGGCAAAACCTGATCCTAGGAAATCTCCCCACCATTCCTATTTCCATCGATTTTTTTTTTGCCAATGCAGATAAAAAAGACAAGTAGCCATCCCCATGCAGAATGCCCACCCTTCATGGCTAACCCACGGATAATAATGAGCCTTCTCCATGAACAGGTAGAGTTCTTGTGGGAATAGCATAGCCAAGTAAGGTGTTTTATGAAATAAAAACCGAAAGAACAGCGGATGCTATAAATCAGGAACAAAAACAAAGTTGCTGAAAAAGCTCAGTAGGCCTGGCAGCACCTGTGAAGGAAAAAACAGAGTTAACGTTTCGGGTCCAGTGACCCTTCCTTAGAAGGGTCAGTTTCTCAGTTCTGAGGAAGGGTCACCGGACCCGAAATGTTAACTCTGCTGAGCTTTTCCAGCAACTTTGTTTTTGTTCCTGAAGGCGTTTTATGATACTGTTATTGTCCCCAGAAGGCATGAAGCGAAGTATTTTTGTGTTGAAATTCTGTTTCTTTTAAAAAATGGACAACTGTTCTGGACTCATAGAATGGCTGAAGTCAATCTTAAGACGACATTTCCAGAAGCTTCTGAGCCCTCTGCATTGAATAATGCTGATACAGAAGGCTTACAGACAAGTTGTTTGCTTTCATTCATCTCTGGACAAAGAAAAACACCCACTGCGTTAAAATGGGCATTAATGTTTTCACAGTTACCTCATCACCTCATAATGGAAGCTACCATGGAGGAGTTAAAGCTACACTGTTAGCTTAACAAACTTCAAGTGAGCACACCAAGATGGACCATCAGCACCTGTAATGTCTGTCTTTGTCACATGACTGAAATTGAAGCTCGAAAAAAGTCAACACTTCTTTTTCTGGAAGAAACATTTTGCCACCAGTTCAGCAGAAAGTAACCTTGACCTCTCAGGGTTGTAACTCGCATGAACTGAATTTTAACTTATCTGAATTTAACAAAACTTGTAATTTCAATCAACAACAGAAATTGCTGGAGAAACTCAGCAGGTCTGGCAGCATCTGTGGAGAGAAAGTTAACACTTCGGGCCCAGTGACACTTCTTCCGAACTGGACCTGAAACATTAACTCTGCTTTCTCTCCACAGATGCTGCAAGACCTGCTGGGTTTCTCCAGGAATTTTTGTTTCGGTTTGACAGCTTCAGCATCTGCAGATTTTTATTTTGTTTTATTGTAATTTGAAACCTGCTTTCCTTAATTTTCTGAGTTCGTGAGTGTGTGTGTGTGTGTGTGTGTGTGTGTGTGTATGTGTGGACGGAATATAGAAGCACTCCTCCCTGCTCATTAAATATCTTCTCACTAAACTCTACCTTTGATTTCATTTTAGAGGGTTTTGCTGTGGGAATCTGTAAACCCTTTGGCCAACCTCAATAAGGGATGGAAGGAAAAAGTGGAAAGGGTAAATCAAATAATACCTCATTGTCTTGAGCTTAAGAGGGTAAAATCAATCATAATTTAAATTTATTCCTATTTCCTTTTTGTCTGTGAAACTGTCTTGATACTGATGATGAATAAATGAGAACATATGCTCATTGCTTTGTTGATTTGGAATGTACATTGCAGCGTTGGAGTTCCCATTTTATTGCTGCCTTTTGCTTGTTGATGGGAGAAACTGTAGGAGAGGGAGATGCTATTGAAGTAATTGAGACCATTAACAAAGTACAACATGTAGATTATCCTATCTGTAGCCACAGTGTGCCGATAGTGCAAGGAGAGATTAAAACAGTCCAATGGTAGGATGTCAAATGAATGGCTTTGCCTTTGGATGGTGTTGACATCATTGATTGCTGAGGTTGAACAAATTCAAGTGAATGGGTAGTTCTTTTAGTAAGAGACAACAAGGTGCAGGGCTGGATGAACACAGCAGGCCAAGCAGCATC
>NC_063341.1:9341581-9435733 GCF_021869965.1 Rhincodon typus
ACAAGAAGGGTCTAGGCCCGAAATGTCAGCTTTCCTGCTCCTCTGATGCTGCTTGGCCTGCTGTGTTCATCCAGCTCTACACCTTGTTATCTTACAAGGAAGTAGTGTAGTGCGGCAATGCAGGAACTGTTGCAACATGTGACAGGAGGCAACAAACGTGAAGAGTATAAAGCTAATATAGTCATAGTGAGGAAAACTAACAAAAAGATAGCATTAGAGGTTCTTTACTTGAATACATGTAGTACATGTAACAAGATGGATAAATTTATAGCACAAATACGAATAAATAAATTTTATATGATAGCTATTTTAGAAACATGTTTGCAAAGTATGCAAAACTGAACTTTGAGGCACGTTTTGATATTTTGGAAGGACAAGGTATTCAGAAAGAGAGGTGGGATGGCTCAGTTAATGAAGGATTAGATATATATATGAGTGTAAAATGATCTTTGGTTCAGCATGCTCAAGGAGTGGATTTGCCTTGTTATGATGAACAAAAAACATGAACCATGAACTATTCTTTTGTCTACTATTAAAGTGCACTATTAATGCCGTTATTCTTCTGTGTGTGTGTGTGTGTGTGTGTGTGTCTGTCTGTCTGTGTGTCTGTGTGTGTGTGTGTGTGTGTGTATGTCTGTCTGTGTGTCTGTGTGTGTGTGTCTGTGTGTGTGTGTGTGTGTGTGTACACACACACGTGTAGGTGCCAAGTCGAAAGTGAAGTGTTAGACCTTCGGGATGAATGTACTAATAAATCTTTTTTATTTAAACCTATGAAAGATAGTTCCTGGCTTAGAACTTGACTACACAATGAAGGATTGTGAAGTATACCTTTGTTTTGTTAAAAAAACCCACCCTGATTACAGACAGTAAGGGAAAGGGTTTAAGGATTTCAGTTCTCTCCTGTCTGTGTCCTTAGCGCTACAGAATGCTGCCATACAGAGGGATCTGAGTGTTCTTGTACTCAAATCACAAAATGTTAACATGCAATTAAAGTAAGGAATTTTGAATGAAAATTGGTCTAAATTGCAAAGAGGATGAATTACAAAAGTAGGAAAGTCCTGCCACAGCCGAAGTGATCTGAAACAACTGCGTGTTAATTTGGAAGTCGTGGTTGAAAATTATCTGAACTGAGAAACAGTAAGAATGGGAGAAAAGGAGAGTATAGGCTCTAAAGTTCTTAAATGCTGCACTGGATGTTTTTTTTTGTATAGAAACTACAAAGGGTGGTGGTGGGGTGGTATGGATGGAGGAGGTAGGGTGTGGCAGTCTCGCAGCTGGAGAATCTGATGCTCCAGACACACCAGACACAGTCAAAAAGGCAAAAAAGGGATATTGGGACCAAATGCCAGCAGGAAAGTCCTGGTGAGCTACATGCAATGCCTCAAGAAGTTCAGTCATTTCACTTGAGCGGTGAAGATTATGATTGCATTTTGAAATGCTACATCCTACTGCCGACACCACACTGATCAATACACTACGGCAACGATCTCTATCAAACAAGCCTTCCTGCTGCTGAACATATGCTAAGAGAGGTGCTTCAACTCCAAAATTTCAAGCTGATTGATGTCTGCCTCTTCTGGGTGCTTCTGGCTAGCATTCACTGCATATGCTCGAAAGTCTGTTTCAATATGGCATCTAATGCAATTCACCCTGCAAGCATGTGTGTGCCATGGATGCCATTGCAGAGCTTTAATGGGACATGTGGCACTTTTCTAATGAGCCCATTCTTTTCCCATTAGACCTTAACAGCAAGAAGAATAAGGGATTTATTTTTGATTGGATCCCTCTTCATGGGAAATTGATTTCATGTCAACATGTGTGTAAGAGGCAGAATTTTTGAATGAACACTTAGCATGCTAATCTGTCACTGCAGAGAATTCTCCAGTTGAAGGTACATGCGATAATTTACTCTGCATTTATAGGATCAATGTTATTGAATTAGAGCTCTGACCTTGTAGACATGCTTGACAGGAGGATAAATTGGCCAAGTGAGCGCAGGGGTCAGTGTACCCAATTTGCAGCCCAACGTTATCCCATTAAAATTAATATTGAATATACCAAACTCTGCATGCTGCTAACTAGCAAAGGACTTCGCCCGGGGCATCACTTTAACCTCCATATTTCAGATAAGGTCATATAGACTCTGCTGCTTATATCTTAATTTGCACTGAGTCCTGTTCGCTCTTCACCACTGAGCGTACTGCCTTACATTGGCTCCAGGTTAAGCAACATCTCATTGTTAAAAACTGTTAAAAAAAAATCCTTGTTCTCAATACCCCATGAACTCACGCCTCCCCATTCCTATAATCTGGTGTTGCTGTAAAACTTTCTGAGGTCAAAATGTTGTTCCAATTCTGGCCTCCTGCAATTCCTAGATTTTAATTCCTTTACTAGTGACAGCTAGGCTTTCAGCTGCCTAGGTCATCAACTTTGGATTTTTCTCCATAAACCTCTCTGTCTTGCATTCTTACTTGAACTGCTGCTAAAATCCAACATGTTTGACCAAGATTTTGAACATTACCCTAATATCTGCGAATCAGTGTTTGATTTTAGTTCGTGCTTTGAGGCAAATATGACTATGTTCATCATCTAGGGTGTTTGATAATGTACTGGTCGATATATAGATGACTGCTAAGATCAGCCTAAACTTGAAAGAAGATTCTGGTTCAAATAAGACAACAGGCAATTGAGTTTTGAACGAATTGGGATTTCTTCCCCTTACTTTTTCTCCTTGTCTTCATTTTTCTTCATGGGACGTGGGCATCACTGTCTCTGCAAATAATTATTCTCCATCCCGAACTGCACTGCTGAAGGTGGTGGTGACCTGCCTTCTTGAACCACTGTGGTCTCTGTGTTGTAAGTACACCCATGTGCTATTAGGACAGGACATCCAGGATTTTGACTCAGTGAGTCTGACAGAACGGCGATATATTTCCAAGTCAGGATGGTCGGTTGCTTGGAAGGGAACTTGCAGATGGTGGCATTCCCATGCCTTTATGACCCCTACCATCTAGAAGGACAGGCTTGGAAGGTGCTGTCGTGGCAGCATTGGTGAATTACTGCAGCGCATCTTGTAAATGTGCCACTAAATTGGTGCTGAAGAAAATAAAGTTGAAGATATTAAAGGAGTACCAATTATATGGACTACTTTTGCCCATATGGCGCCAGTAGACTTGAATGCTTTTGAAGTCACACCCATCCAAAAAAATTGAAGAGTACTTCATCACATTCTACTTGTGTCTTGTAAATAGTGAACAGTCATTCAGGAGAGAAGAAATAATTTACTTGCTGCAGAATTCCTAGTCTCCCACCTACTGTTGCTGCTGTTGTATGTGGGCTGGTTTTCAAAGGTGGCTGCCCTGTATTTTATGTGGTAATAACAGACCCAGTGATCTTCGGTGAGCTTCTTCCAGGATTTGAAGTTGATATCAAAACTCAGTAGTGAAGCCTCAGAACATTCTTGAAACACTTTGCTTGACAGCCATGAAAGCCACGCTAAGATCAAACTGTACTACAGAAGAAGAGGCAATGGCCTAGTGGTATTAACACTGGACTGTTAATCCAGCGACCTGGATAACATTCTGGGGACCTGGGTTTGAATCCCACCACAGCTGATGGTGGAAGTTGAATTCAATAAAATATCTGGAATCAAGACTCTAATGATGACTGTGAATCCATTTTGATTGTTCATTAATGTCTCTTAGGGAATGAAATTGCCGTCCTCACCTGGTCTGGCCTACATGTGGCTCCAGACCCACAGCAATGTGGTTGAGTCTCAATTGCCCTCTGGGAAATTAGGGATCGGCAATAAATGCTGCCTGGTCAGTGACGCCCTCATCCCGTGAATGAATAAAGAAAAAGAAAGATTCACTCTGGGAAGCAAACAACAGGCATTTTGCCTGCACGATCAGCACAACTGGTTAGCTGTGGTCCACGCTCATCTGAGAGAACATTAGGGGAATTTATACAGAAAGAAAACCATGTTATCTGGAGCCCTATAGACCCCAAGCTCCAGTTCCAAATGATGTGACATCACTATAATAAAATTTCTATTGGAGCCATTCCTAGAAAGTGGGAACCTTAGAGCCTGGCATTTTTACCAGCCATCCAAGCTTCAAAATGCGACCCAACTTTTTTGGCATGATGCTGGCATATAACCTAGATCCCACGGACAATGTTCAATCTGCCAACAGCCAGGGCACCAGCTGAGCAAAAATTGTCCATCGCTATCAAGCCCATACTTAAATTAAACTTTTAGAGCCAATTATTGTTGAAATCACTGAACCATTGAGATTTTGACTTCTCTCTCAACTAGGTTCAACACATTCGGCTTTATTTTGAGATAGCAAGAACTGCTGAGCTGGAGTCAAAGATAACACAGTGTGGAGCTGGAGGAACACAGCAGGGCCAGGCAGCATCAGAGGAGCAGGAAAGTTGGCATTTCGGGTCAGGACCCTTCAGCAGAAACTGAAGAACCCAAAGAAGAGTCCTGACCCGAAACGTCAACTTTCCCACTTCTCTGATGCTGCCTGGCCTGCTGTGTTCCTCCAGGTCCACGCTGTATAATCAGCTTTATTTTGTTTTTTTCTTCTTTATTCATTCACAGGATGAGGGCATTGCTGGCCAGGCAGCATTTATTGGCCATCCCTAATTGCCCAGAGGGCAGTTAAAAGTCAACCAATTAGCTCTGAGTCTGGAGTCACATGTTGGCCAGACCAGGTAAGGACAGCAGTTTCCTTCCCTAAAGGACATCAGTGAACCATATGGGTTTTTGCCCAACAATCGACAATGGATTCATGGTCACCATTAGACTCTTTAATTCCAGATACTTATTGAATTCAAATTCCACCATCTGCTGTGGCAGGATTTGAACCTGGCCCCTCAAAACATTATCCGAGTTAACAGCCCAGCAACAATACCACTAGGCCATCAACTCCCCAATGATTCTGAATGAGATTAAATCTCTCAGATTAATTTTATTTGGCATTTATTTGTATTTTGTCAGGACTGCATGTTTCATAAAATTAGTTGGCCATTTAAACTTGTAAGCTCACTATTTTACAACCCTATTGGAGTATTATTTTATCACTGCTGAATCATCACTCCCTGTGCAAAGATTGTAGCCATTGGGCACAGCAGGAAGCATTGTGGTATTACTGACCAGTCCCTAGTGTTAAATGCAAATATTAGTGGCTACTGTAGAGGGTGACGCCTATGAGGGCTCAGCATTGGATTAGAAAAATGGGCTTTGGAGGAACATTAGTGAACAGATTCAAGATACGGGTGGTCTATTTTGCTTTAATGATAGACAACTCGTAGTATATCAGACAAACAATACAATAATATATTGTCATCTCTTGACTATTAATAATCATTTCAGGTTGCAATCCCTTTGCTGAAACAAGTTTAGAAACATGTAGCTCAAATCTACGGCTCAGGAAAGAGACACTTTGCCAAACAAAATGTACCTGAAAGGAGATTGCAATGTGAGTATTGTAGTGCTGAATTGAAAGAAAAGCTGAGAGAATCTGCAGAGATCTCTCTTGGTTTTGTCACTTCTGGTACAAAGAACAGTTGGCACAATGCAGCAGGGACCTCTGCTGCTCTGTAATCATCCTGCAACAATCAGATGATTAAATCTGTTCATTCCTGTCAGTTTGATTTATAGGTTGCTATGTTTATGTTACATGTAAAACTTGCTTGTCACTTTATTAAAAAAAAAACAACTTCCGTTTAGTTCAGTTCATTTTCCATCTGTTCTCAGATACAAATAGCCAGACACCATATTTCTTTCTTTGCCTTCCTACCAAAATTGCATATGTTCCAGCTTTCATCATCTAGCATTATATTTTTTTTGCTGCCTTCTTCAAGATTATGAATCATACTTGGGTTTAGTTCTGCTGCCAAGCAGAAAGTTAACTGGCGTAGTTTGTGTTTTAAAGTGAACGGAGCTGCTTATTCTTCCCTCATCTATCAGCACAGATGCACAGACCAATTCGGGTTATCAGAATGAATTAGGAACAGGACCTCTGGCTGAGTTCTCCACACCTTACCAACAGAGAAATTTGCACCAATTGCAAAATGCTCCATGTCACTTGTTTTGAGACCAGTTTAAATGATAACCACAGGGAATGGGATCTCAACTTTGTAAAAACACACACACGCACACACACATGCACACGTACACCAGACATATGCGTCACTTCTGTTGCACCTTGCCCCTTTTATCTAGCCCCATTCTTTCATTCTTTACCTTCTCATTCCCTCAATTCAGTTTCTTACCCCTCCATGCTGAACACTCCTGAGCCTGTAAGAGATTTGGCAATGGAAGCATGATCCAGTACGAGACCTCACTGGTTATTGAACATGCTAACTTGGAGGGAATTTCAAACAGTATGACAAGCTTTACCAATTAGGTTGGAAGAACATAGAAATAGGATCAGACCACTGAGCATCACAGAGCAGGTCCGTGCTGTAAAATGAAATAATGGCTTAATTGTAACACAGCTCCATACGCTTAATGATGATGACCCATATCCCTTAATATCTCTGATTAACAACAAAACTCTAATAATTTGTGGAGGAAAGTTTCAAAGTTCCACCAAGTTTGCATGTTGAAGTCTTTCCTAACTTTATTTTTAGCCACAGTGTTCATCCCACAAAAATCCTGGTGAGCTCTTAGGGGTGGCACTGGATGTGAAGAATGAAGTCCGTTTGTTCACTAATGCAAGGGAGACCTCCGGTTTGAAGACCTTTGAAGTGCTAACCATTTTTATCCAACGGCCCCTAAATCTGGGGAGTCGACTCCCCTTTTCTCTTTTGCTTGTTCTCAGCTGCTGTCGGAGAGCAGCCATTGGTTATCCACATTGACGGTGAAAGATGTCATGGGTTTTCTGTAACAGTCAGCTTTCCTCATTCCATGCTCCAGAATGTTGTCTTCCAGATGTTTTAATGTGCAACAGCACGACAGCAAAACCCCAGTCTACCAACAACTCCAAATTCCCCTAATGAACAATCCATTATTGCCCAGTAGCTTGTGTGATGTACAGTCAGATGGGAATGTCACCAAGCATCCAGCAACTCTTCTATCAGCCCCACACTGCACGTAGCATCATCCCACACCCATATGGCCTGTAATGGACTGTCTTGCATCTACTCAATGAACCCCATATCTTTTATCTTGTGGAAGATACTCCATCCTACATGTGGTATTATACTCTTGGGGACCAATTGTCTGCAAATGTTGAGTTTGTTAGTGCAAAACACTTTTTGACTTGTTTTGTTTCTTTAGCCCCAGATACTTCGATGTTCCAGATCTTTATTTCATTTTAACCTGGGCTCCACTAAATCTAATTTCTTCTGCATCCTCAACTTTAATTGCTCAACTATTGGTGATTATGTCTTCAATTGCCAGTCACCAAGCGGTGGAAGACTCTCTGCTTCACCATTCACTTCTCTCCCTTCACATTGTTGTAAAAAGGCACATTTTGTTGAAGCTTTTTGTCTTGCACTCATCAGGATAATCTACAAGAATACAGACCCAAGCATTTATACTGCATGGGAGGAGAGTGCTGGTTGGTTGGCAAGTGGACCCTAATTTGTAGTGGTATTACCATGGAGAGTGCATCCACTAATGATGATTGACTGTTAACAACCAAGCTTTGATACAGTTTAAATGAGGCAGTTTGAATCGAATTGTCAAGGATATAGTCTTGTGAATGAACCAGAGAATGGCTATTAGCAATTGTTGAGATGAGTGCAATGCTGTACACATTTTTTCTGTCTGCAAAAAACATGACTTTACGTAAATGCACCATATTGTGGGCTCAATCAATAGTCCTAAATTTGTTGTTAGCATAATTGCTTGTACATTCAGGATGATGGAGCAAATGCTGTCTGAGTGAAGAATCACATCTAATGTCAGACACTACACTGTGAGTTGTGCAATTTTGGTACAGTTAGTCCTGTACTTGTTGTGGACAGCCACATGCCTTTTTTTCACATGATCTACCAGCCTTTGGGACTTGCAGCCTACATATACATGTAACAGGCAGAACTTCCTTTTGGCTTGATGGCAGCATCCTGTTCATGGTGAACACCACTCATAGTACAACTGCACAGCAGCAGCAGGACACACATAGTTTCATCTGTTGGTCAATGAGACATTATTCCTTAAAACCATATAACTATAAGATGTTGGAGCCATTCAACCCATCAAGTCTGTTCTGCCAATCGATGAGATTATGATTGGTCTGATAGTCATCAAATTCCATTTACCCATTTTTTTTCTCCAAAAACCTTGATTCCTTTCTGACTAAAAATCTGTCTATCTCAGCCTTGAACATACTTAGTGGCCTAGCCTCAACAACCTTCAGCAGTAAAGAATTCCACAGACTCACAACCATCTTAAATAAGAAATTCTTCCTCATCTCTGTCATAAACTAGTGACCTCCTACTCAGAAATTATACCTCTGGTCCCAGAATCTCCCACTAGTCTAACCGAGCTCTCCATATTTACACTGTCAAGTACCCTAAGAATCAAGGTCACCTCGCATTCTTCAAAACTCCAATGTGCACAGGCCCAGCCTACTCAAACTCTCATCATAAGACAGCCCCTCCATACATGGACTACATCCAATGCCAGGATATCTTTCCTTAGATATGGAAACCAAAGCAGTTCACAGCATCCCAGGCATGGTCTGACTCTTGGTTTGTACAGTTTTAGTAAGGCCTTCCTATTTTTATATTCTATTCTGTTGAAATAAAGGTCTTCCCTCTTACCTGCTGAACTGATATGTTAGCTTTATGTAATTTATGCATGTGGACTTCCAAACCGATCTGTGCTGTAGCTTTCTGCAGCCTGTCTGCATTTCAATTATATTCAGCTCCTCTACTTTTCCTGTCAAAGTGCACAACTTTGCATTATATTCTATCAGCCATGTTTTTGCTTTTTATGTAACCTGTCTGTGTCCCTCTGCAGACTTTTTATGTCATTCCTACCACTTGCCTTCAAACCTATATTTGTAACATCTATAAACTTGTAGTATTACATTCACTTTCCTAAACTAAGTCATTCGTATATGTTAGAAAATATTGTGGCTCAAGCACTGATCCCTGTGCATTTCCACCAGTTATACACTGCCATCCAGAAGTTGGTCTTTTTATCCCATATCTTTGTTTTCCGCGAGTTAACCAATCCTCTATGCATGCAAATATACTACATTCAACACCATGTGCTCTTATCGTATTAATTCCCTTATTTGTGGTACCTTATCAAATGTCTTCTGGAAACCCAAATGTATTACATCTACTGCTTCCCTTTTCTCCCGTCGCCTCCTCAAAAACATCATAGTAAATTTGTCAGGCATGATTTCTCCTTTTTTCTTGTATATTCATTCATGGGATAAGGTTGTCTCTGACTAGGCCGGTGTTCATTGCCCATTCCTAATTGTTCAGAGGGCAGTTAAGAGTCAACCACATTACTGTGGGTCTGGAGTCACATGTAGACCAGGCCAGGTAAGATGGCAGTTTCCTTCCCTAAAGGGCATTAGTTTTTCTTGACAACTGCCAATGGATTCATGGTTATCATGAGACTCCTAATTCCAGATTTTTAGTTAACTGTGTTGACTCTGTTTGATTATATTAACTATTTCTAAATAGACTAATATTGCATCCTTTATAATAGACTCTAGCATTTTCTCAATAACAGGCAATAAGTCAACCGCTTTACAGTTACATCCTTTTTGCCTGCCTTCCTTTTTTAAAAGAAAGGTGTGACATTAGCAGTTTATCAACCCTCTGGGTCTTTTCTAGAAGAAAACCTGCCTTTTTGACCAAGCGTGGTCACCCTACCCAATACCTCCCTATATGGGCCAGTGTGATACTTAGTTTACTTTTACTCATCAAAACACTGTTGGACATTTCATGAGATTAGAAGTACAATATAAATATTAGTTGGTGCTATTGCTGTAACATGAAATCCAAGTAAATAACCACCGTAAATGTTGCAGATAGAAATGCAACATTAAATTGGGAGAATAAATGATTTCCAGGCTGGCTGGAAGTCAGTGGATTCATCTAAATGATCCCTGGGACAATTGTGTTCACGCATCAAAATGTATCAGTCAAAGGAGTATGAAGTGAAAGGTTAGAAGTGTGTCTTCAGGGTTAACATGGGAGCTATAACGGGCCCCAAGTGGCTTTCACAGAATACAGTTTGTCCATTAGTGGATGTGAGAGTTTTTGATAGACTGGAGTTTAGTTGTTTTTCTATTGCTTGGGGAGACATCCAGAAGACAGCCTTCTGAGCTGATTGCTCAGAAAAGATATGACAGCTTAACAACATTGACAACTCGGCAAAGCAAAGGGAAGCCTGTAGAGCTGCTGAGGACATGCAAACTCAGAATATACATTTATGTTAATTGTTTGAGACTCATGAAATTATCCCATGTGGCTTCATCTGGCTACTTCTAAGCTGAGGTGTTAAAGAATTCTCTTGTAATGAATATTGGCAGATAATAACAGCGCCTACAATGAATCACTTCTAGGGCAGGAGCCTTCATCCAAGGTGAATGGTAAATCCATGCACCTCACCTTACATTCTCAAATCCTTTCCTATTTTATTAGTACAGGGTCAGATATGCGGTTTGTCTTAAAATTTCTCTCAAAGCATCCACATTAAGATTTCTTTCTCCTCCCAAGGAAAGTATAGAACAAAGCCCATTCTATCTTACCCAATATTATTCAGCCATTATATTCTTTAGCGTGCTGTTTATTGCTGACTTCCAAAGCTCATTGGCGTCGCTCACTGTGAAATTAATTTCTGAAATTTTCCATTGACTGCCTTTTCCTATTTGCTGCAATTTTTCCCACATACTACCATTCACTTACAGTTTGGTTGTTTCTTTTTGCACAGCACAGCTCGTTCACAAGAAAGGTCAGCCTCCCTGTGTACTGTATCTGCAAAGAGGTTCACCTTGATATATGGCAAGATTAGAGTGATTTAGTTCAATTGACTGAATAATACTTTCACGATAGATTGACAAAACACCTCGAAGCTGGGTTCAGCATAGGAGAACAGACATGACCATTCTTCAAAAAAACCAAGAACTTTTGTCTCTATGCAATCAAAATCTCAATCTAAAGGGTGCAGGGGATTCCAACTGAGTGAGTGAAACACAGATTTTGAAAAGATCCAGCACTCTCTAAGACAGTTTTTTCCTATGACTGACTATAATGCATTGCATCTTTGCTGTGCAATGGAGCAGTCTGGTATATATCTTCTATTAATGGAAGGCATAAAACATTTATTTTGAAGGACTGTTTGGCTGAGGACCCTTTCTTTAATATTGTGGAGGCTGATAAGCAACTTATTAGTGTTCTTGAAAATTGTGAAGTTTTGATAGGTTAAACAAAGAGTAATTGTTTCTGCCTGTGCAGACATCTAAAATTTGGGTTACAAATACAAGATACTCACCAATAAATTCAACAGTGAATTTTAAAGAAATTGCTTTGACCAAAGAGTGATAAGATTGTGGATGTTGTCCAAGTCTTGCTGTATGTGGACACAGGCTGCTTCATTATCTAAGGAGTCACAAATGGTGCTGAACATTGTATAATCATCGGCGAACTGTTCCATATTCACTCGTGGGATGTGGACATCGCTGGCCGGTCAGCATTTATTGCTCATCACAAGCCACTAACTCAGTCCTCACCCCTGCATTGACAGGTTCAGGCACACTGAGTGCCTTTGAGCAAAATAGACCCCTTCCTGAGAGACCCATGTGAAATCCCCTATAAGTTTCTGCTTCTCATTCCTCATGAGCTGGGCATTTCCATCATTTTCTGTTTATTTCAGATTGTTGCTTGTTGGAGACAACCGTAGCATTTTAGTTATCATTTGTACATGAGATGTGGGCAATATTTATGACCATCCCTAACAGCCTTGGTGCTGGCGAGCTGCCTTCTTGAACCATTGCAGCTATTGAGATGTAGGCACAACCATGACACTGTTAACGAGGTCATACTAGGGAGTCCACTCAGCAATAGTGGATTAAGAGTGGATCAGCAGTGCTATGTCTTTGGGAAATGTATTTGAGTTCCTTTGATGGGCTCAGGAATAGCTGGAAAGTGTATGCTTAAGACTCTTTTGCCAGCTTGTCCTTGTCTCCACGTGAAAATTGCATTTGTGTGGCAGTGTAGGAATACAGCCAGAGGCACCCTCGCAGTAGATCCTGGTGTAGCTTACTTTTTGTAAAACTATTCACAAGACCTGGACTTTTTTGCCCATTCCTAATTGCCCAGATTGAAGAGTCACTCACACTGCTGTGAGTCTGGAGTTACATATCGGCCAGACCAGGCAAGGACAGCAAATTTCATTCCTTGAAGGGCATTAGAGGACCGGATGGGTTTTTCCAACAATTGGTTGACAATGATTTCAGTGATCATTGTTAGACTCCTAATTCCAGACTTTTTACTGAATTCAAATTCCACCATCTCTGATTTGAACCCAAGTCTCCAGGATATTACCTGGGTATTTGGATTAATATTCTAGTGATAATACCACGAGGATATTGCCTCTCTCCCTGATAGATTCTCCACTAAATACCAAAGTAAAGACCATGAGTGTTCCCAAACTGGCACAATTGACAATCAGGGTGAAAATTGCAGTCGCCATGGTGCTGGTTCCCTAAAGGGAAACTTTTCTTCACGTTCATTTTGATAATCACAAACATAAGATCCTCTATGAACCAGTACACTTGGGCCACTCGATAGAACATCATTTTTTTTAAAAAGATCCTTGCATTAAAAATATTCATTGATGTATTTTTTAAAAATATATTAACCTGATAGCTGAAAATGTGTTTCCCACAAGAAGATAGGCAGTTTCATATGAGTAGCTCATCCACTAGTGAATAATTTGTTGTAAATAACTGGAATAACTACAAAGACTACACTGAACAGTTAATGAGTTTCATTGATGTGCACTAAAGTGAGTCATAGTAAATTAAACATTTTCAATACTTAAAATTAAACATCATAAATTTGTCTGCTAATGGTCGCGCAACTCATAAAAACAGGTGTAATTTGAAGAGCCACAACCACCCCACCTGGCCCCAAACAGTTGCAAGCAGGCTTCTCACTTCAAGTGTTGAAGATAATGAAAAATCGATTTTGTGCACTTAAAATGACTTGTGATTAATATGTCTCAATCACTTTTGCTGATTTGGCAAATTTCTGTTGAGAACTTGCTGAAATTTTAAGCCCATGCGTTTTACCTCACCGAGGAGATTAGGGCATTTTATACTATATGATTGTCACCAACAGCTGCTAACCAATGAGATAAAAATGGGTTTTGAGATGGGTGAATTGCCCATAAGGGAAAAGTCAATTTTAATCCAAATAATGTCAAAATGTATTGTTTTTTACTGATGAAATCCCTTATCTTTAAGCTATCAATTTTGTGTCATTTTCAGAAGTTCATTTTGATCTGGCCTTAACCCATCAAAAAGGAAAAAATGTATTAAAAATAATGTTTTGATTGATAACAGACAATGCAACAAATTTTTAGGGAAGTAACATTTCATTATATATTTATACAACTTTACTAAATTTTCTGTTAAGACATGCTGTTTAAATATAAAATCTGAGAGATTTACAAAACAAGCCATGTGGATAAAGGGGAACTTGTAGATTTAATTTACTTAAATTTTAAAAGGCAGGGGGAGGCAATGGCCTAATGGTATTATCACTGGACTGTTAATCCAGAGACCCAGATAATGTCCTGGCAACCTGGGTTCAAATCTTGCTCCAGCAGGTGATGGAATTTGAATTCAACAAAACATCTGGAATCAAAAATCTAATGCTGACCACAAATTCACTGTCAATTGTTGGGGAAAAACCCATCTAGTTCACTGATGCCTCTTAGGGAAGGAAACTGCCATCCTTACCCAAGATAACAAGGTGTAGAGCTAGATAAACAGAGCAGGAAGGTCAACATTTTGGGCCAAGACCCTTCTTCAGAAACGGGGGAAGGGAAGGGAGTTCTGAAATAAATAGGGATACCATTGATACCATTGGGTTGCAGGGTTCCCAAGTGAAATATGAGGTGCTGTTCCTGCAACCTTCAGGTGGCATCATTGTGGCACTGCAGGAGGCCCAGGATGGACATGTCATCTGAGGAATGGGAGGTGCAGTTGTTTAGTGCAAACTGAGCATAGGTGTTCTGCAAAGCGGTCCCAAGCCTCTCAGATGTCCTCATTCTTCAAGGACCGCAACTTGCCCCCCTCAGTGGTCAAGAACACCCTCGACTGTGTTTCCCACAATTCATCCCTCACACCCCCTCCCCACAATAACAACCAAAAAAGAATCCCCCTCATCCTCACATACCACCCCACCAACCTCCGGATCCAACACATTATCCTCCGACACTTCCACCATCTGCAATCCGACCTGACCACCAAAGACATTTTTCCCTCCCCACCCTTATCTGCTTTCCAGAGGGACCACTCTCTCCATGACTCTCTTGTCCGTTCCACACTCCCCTCCAGCCCCACGACACCCAGCACTTTTCCCTGCAACCGCAGCAAGTGCTACACCTGCCCCTACACCTCCCCCCTCACCCCCATCCCAGGCCCCAAGAAGACTTTCCACGTAAAGCAGATGTTCACCTGCACATCTGCTAATGTGGTGTAATGTATCCGCTGTTCCCGTTGTGGCCTCCTCTACATTGGGGAAACCAAGCACCTCATATTTCACTTGGGAACCCTGCAGCCCAATGGTATCAATGTGGACTTCACAAGCTTCAAAATCTCCCCTCCCCCAACTGCAAACCCAGCTTGTCCCTGCCTCCCTAACCTGTCCTTCCTCCCACCTGTCCCCTCCTCCCATCTCAAGCCCCACCCCCAAGTCCTACCTACTAGCCTCATCCCACCCCCTTGACCTGTCCGTCCTCTCTGGACTGACCTATATCCTCCCTAATTCCCCACCTACACTCACCTTTACTGGCTCCATCCCTGCCTCTTTGACCTGTCTGTCTCCTCTCCACCTATCTTCTCCTTTATCCATCTTCTATCCGCCTCCCCCTCTCTCCCTATTTATTTCAGAACCCTCTTCCCCTCCCCCATTTCTGAAGAAGGGTCTAGGCCCGAAACGTCAGCTTTCCTGCTCCTCTGATGCTGCTTGGCCTGCTGTGTTCATCCAGCCCTACACCTTGTTATCTCAGATTCTCCAGCATCTGCAGTTCCTCCTATCTCATGCCATCCTTACCTGGTCTGGCCTACATGTGACTCCAGACCCACAGCAATGTGGTTGTGAACTGCCCTCTGGGCAATTAGGGATAGGCAATAAATGCTGCCCCCCCAGCGATGCCCACATCCCATGCATGAAGAAAGGGGAAAAAAAAAAGTGCCACTTCAAAGATTTCTGCACAAAATGAAGAATTCATGGTTATGGTGCATCCTACTAGTATCAATAAAGGTTTGGTCATTTAAGAGGAGGCGGAGACTGGAGCTAAATGTATCATTAGTGGATTAGCAAGCTGTAAATAGTAAAGGGAATAATGTTGAGGTCTTACCTACCTGTGGAAAAAATATGAAAGTTAGCATAACTCCTCTTATTGGGCAGAGACAACTGGTGTTGAGCTTAGGGTGAGGGTTGTCGTACTTCAGGCAAGGGGCAAGGTTGAAGAGGCAGGGCCTTCAACGTGACCTTAGTCAGTATAGAAGTTGAAGCTATGCCATTTGTACTACAAATCAGCCCAACTAAGCTGGCTGACTCTGTCAGCTATTTACAAGCTATGACAATAACTTAGACAAAGGGATCAAATATATCATGGCTAAATGTGCCAATGCCAGAGAGGTAAAATGAATTGTCAAGATGGGGTAATGAGGTCACAAAGGAAAAATAGTTACATTAAGTCAGCAGGCAAAAAATAAATTGTCAGATGAAGCATAATATAGGTAAATGTGAACTTGTCCACTTTCTTGGGAAGAATAGAAAAGCTGGACATTATTTAAAGGGAGAGAGATTACAGAACTCAGTGGTACAAGAGGGATTTGGGTCACCTGATATATGAAGCATGAAAAGTTAGCATGCGGTACAGAAAGTGATTAAGAAAGGAAAGAGACTAGAACATAGAAGTAGGAAAGTTTTACTGCAGCTGTACTGCTTGGTGAGTCTGTACAGTTCTGGTCCTCTCATTTGACAAAGGATATCAATGTGTTTGAAACAATTCAGAGAAGATCAATTGACTCATTCCTATGCTGAAACACTTACTTTATGAAGAAAGATTGAACAGATTGGACCTGTACCACTGGAGTTTAGAAGAATGAGAAGTTATTTCGCTGATTCAATTAGATCCTACAGGGATTCCTTGAACAGATATTGGGAAAATGTTCCTCTTGTTGCAGAGAGTAGAATGAGAGATTACAAGTTAGAAAGAAGAAGTCTCCCTTTTAAGGCTGTGATGTGGAGAATGTATTTTTTCTCTCAGAGAGATATGAATATGGAATACACTTCCCCAGAAAACAGTGGAAGCTGTTTTATTGAATTTATTCAAGATTTGGATTTCGTTTATAGATAATAGAACCTATGGTTATGTGATGCAGACAGGAAAGTGGAGTTGACATCACATCTTATCAAATATCAGGACTGGTTTGAAGGGCTGAATGGCCTACTCTTGCAGCTACACCCTCTATTTCTATGCTTCTCAACCCCTACCTCATTCAAGCTAAATCAGAACTAACAAATTATAAAAGACAACTTCAAGTTTCTGATTCAAGTCTATACTCACAAGCCATATTGTCATGACAAAAATTGTATCGATCTTCCCTTGAAATCTTCAGAACACCATTACATTTTCCAAGTTACTAGCTCCTTGTGTCTAATATTGTTGTTCAACCTATAATTAGATATTGACAGTTCAGAAAAGACCCAAACCACCTACTAGAATTCGCAAACTATATAAAGCAAGATACAATGTGCATGCCTCAAGACAATTAGTAGCTTCTGACCTGAATACTTTGTCAATTTCACTGTAAATACTTTCAAATCAAAGAAAATATTGACAGCAGTCAATGGTGTTGTGAATCAATGCACAGATACATAGCCATGGCACAAAGGAAGATTCCAACTCGCAAAGCATTGTGCTCCATTGAATGATCTCAGATGGTATTGTGGTTGGGTTCATAAAGTTGGGCCTCAGTTCACATGGCTAGAGAGTGGGAAAGGAAGATGAGTGGGTTTCCATTCCTTCTCAAAAGTCTGTGTCAAAGAAAAGTGAGGCATCAGCTGTGACGTTCCCCACATTTGACTGGTCAGCCAAGGAATCTAGCCACACATGAAGAAAAGTCAGACGGGTGAGATATTCAGAATAAATTGGCGTCTGTGAAAATGTACTGAACTATAGATCAGAGCCTCCAGAACAAAGCAAAAAAAAAGCTACGTAGGATTCAAATTAGTTAAACATTTTATCAGTTTGATAATGAATGAACATGCCACTGCTGTAATCCTTTTGCCTCTGAGTCAGAAAGCTTCGGGTTCAAGTTCCAGTTCAAATACTTGAAATCCAGAGGCCAAAACAAATATGAAAATAAAGTTCAAATCACACTATAGCAGTTTGAGAATCTGATTTTGTTTTCTGGAGAGAAAAATGCTTGCACCAGTTAAGGTGACCATGAAGCTGTCACATTGCTGTGAAGCTCCAGTGGTCATCGACATCTATTATTTGGACCTGTCCATTTGTGATTTGAGTGCAATGCCAATAGAGTTTTTCCTTAAATACCACATGAAGTGACGTGGTAAAACACTCTGTTGTATGAAACTAGTTCAAAGATTCAAATGCAAAAAGGTGGAGGTAATATATGCTGCCTTGTTATCAATGCCCACATCTAATTTCTAACTCTCTAATTTTTAAACATCACTTGAAACACAAATCAGCAAATTATTTAACGACATTCATAAGCAAAACTAAGCACCACAACCAACTCATCGAGTCATAGAGTAATACAGCATGGAAACAGGCCCTTTGGCCCAAACTGGTCCATGCTGACCATGGTGCCCACTTAGCTAGTTCCAATTGCCTGCATTTAGTCCATATCCCTCTAAACCCTTCCATTCCATGTACCTATCCAAATATATATTTTTAGATATTCCTATTGTACCTGCCTCAACCACTGTCCTATCCCCTCTAGTTTTCAATTCCCCAGGAATTTCAATTCCCCAGGAAAAAACTATGATATGCATTCATCCTATCTATGCTCCTCATGGTTTTATACACATCAATACACATTTATACACATCACACCCCTCATTCTCCTATGTTCCAAGGAATAAAGTCCTATCCTGGCCAACCTCTCCCTATAACTCAGGTCTACTAGTCCTGGCAACATCCTCGTAAATCTTCTTTGCACACTTTCCAGTTTAACTATGTCTTTCCCATAACAGGGTGACCAAAACTGTTCACAGTATTCCAAGCGCGGCTTCACCAACGATTTACGCAACTCTAACATAGCGTCCCAACTCCTATACTCAATGCCTCGACTGATGAAGGCCAACATGCTATATGTCTTCTTCATCACCCTGTCTACCTGTGATGCCTCTTTCAATTAACTATGTACTTGTACTCCTAGATCCATCTGTTCCACAACATTCCTCAGGACCTTACAATTTACTGTATAAGTCCTAAATTGATTTGACTTTCCAAAGTACAATGCCTCACACTTAGCTGAATTAATTGCATTTGCCAATCTTCATTTGATCAAGATCCCTCCGTAATTTTTGATAACCTTCCTTGCTATCAACAATACCTCCTAATTTTGCATCATCCTCAAACTTACTAATCATGCCTTGTACATTCACATCCAGATCATTTATGTAAACAACAAATAACAAAGGTCCCAGCACCGACCCCTGTGGCACATCACCAGTCACAGGCCTCCAGTCCGAGAAACAACCTTCAACCATCACCCTCTGCTTCCTACCATTGAGCCAATTTTGAATCCAATTTGCTAGGTCTCCCTAGATCACATGTGACCTATCCTTCATGATTAGCCTGCCATGCGGGACCTTGTCAAAGGCCTTACTAAAGTCCATATAGCCAACAAGCACTGTCCTTTTCCTCATCTATCCCCTTGATTACCTCTTTGAAAAACTCCAAAAGCTTGGTCAAACATGACTTCCCGCATACAAATCCATGCTGACTGTCCCTGATCAGACCTTGACTATCCAAATGTTGGTTGATCCTGTCCCTCAGTATTCTCTCCAATAACTTGCCTACCACTGATGTCAGGCTCACTGGCCTGTACTTCCCTGGCTTGTCTTTGCTATCTTTCTTAAACAACAATAGCCACCCTCCAGCCTTCCAGAACTTCACCAGTGGCTAAAGATGAAGAAAAAATCTCTGCAAGGGCCCCTGCAATTTCTTCCCTAGCCTCCTACAACATCCGAGGATATGACTTGATCAGACCCAGGGGATTTATCCACCTTTATGCACTTTAAGGCTGCAAAAATCTCCTCTCTGGTAATATTATGTGGTCCAAAACATGCCCACTTGTTTCCCTTATTTCCTTAGCATCCATGATTCTCTCCTCAGTAAACACTGAGGAGAAATATTTATTAAAAATCTCACCCATCTTCTGTCGTTCCACACATAGACAGCCATGCTAATCTTTAAGGGGCCGTATTCTCTCCCTAGCCACAAACTTACTCTTAATGTCGCTATAGAACCTCTTGGGATTACCTTTAACCTTATCTGCCAGATCTGCTCTTCTGATTTCCCACTTAAGAGTGCTCCTATACTTTTTAAATTCATCTAGGGATTCACTCGAGCCTGATAGCTTGAACCCAATGTATGCCTTCTTTATTTTTCCTGACCAGACCCTCAATAATCGCTTGTCAGCCAAGGATCCCTAAACCTGCCAGCTTTTCCCTTCACCCTAACAGGGACGTAGAGTGACAACCAACTGCAGCTGATTGCTACAGAGGACTAAATACAATATCAATAGCAGAATTTGTTTTCCCACCAGTAGCTACCAGTAATGTTTATGAATGAATGAACTGAAGCATCACAGAACCCCGCAGCATAAAATAGCAATGCACTTGTAAAAATTGAGAGAAGGTGAAATAATAAGTTAGAGGCTGCCAAAGTGCTTTCATTCCAGTATACTCATCACGTACGATTGAAAGATGCAAAAAGGACCCGCGTGAATATTTCTGGGGCAGTTAGTTCAGATAGTACACTTATTAACTGTATACTGCTTTAAATCTGTATGCAATCACATGTTATAGTGATGTTGCTATCACTTCTGTTGTCTTCTAAACTTGCTATTATTATGACAGCAGATGAAAACTATTTTTATAACAATGCGAAACATCGATATCTCAGGGGAAGCAAACTAGCTCAATATGTTTGAGCCGGATTACTTTAATTCTCTGAATTGGGCTGGAGCAGATAGGGTGTGGCACAGCTGGAACACAATGAAGTGAATGTAAGAGGTTTTCAGTCACTACCACAGGCCCAAGAACTGGTAGGTGCTCCTCGTGCTTTCGTGTGCATAGCAATACCCGTGCACATGGTGTCACAATAGGTGTATTTTCTGCCGCATCTACTCTGCTGAGTTGAAATTCCTCATGAGAGAGCAACTGATCAGATCTGTGTCACTCCAGCTGCATGGTATTCCAGGCTATTTACACATGAAGAAAGCAGGTACTCATCTGATAATCCTCAGACTGCAGCAAATATGGCAGCATCTGCATCATTTCAGGCTGAAAGCACATATGAAATAGAGACCAAGCTACAGTTGAAGGGCTACACATTGGGAGAACAAAAGGTGACCATTAACTTGAAAAGGATCACACTTTAAGTACTTGATCTGTTTCCCCATAACGGGCATGACCATCTGGAGCTCTTGGTCGTGCTTGTGCATGATGGACTATGTCTTGTTTTGCAGATGATAATAGCATATGTTGAACCTCATAAATACCAATTGTCATGTAGAGCTAACAAACAGGAATGTTTCCTTTGATTGTCATCCATGCACTGCAATAAAGGACCACACATTTCATGTAAACTGTGGGGAAGCCTGGTTAAGTAGAAAGGACAATCATTGTTCCACTCCACACCTTCATTTCAACTCTGATGGCTTTGGAATCTGACGAAGAATATAAGGACAGAATCATAAGGCGCTCCAGTGGCACAGTGGTAGCATTCCTGCTTCTGAGCCAGGAGACCTGAGTTCAAGTTCCATCTGCCCCAGAGGTGTGTAATAACAACTCTGAGCAAGTTGATTAGAAAATATAAAGGAAAAACATGGTATGATCAGGGGTTCTTATAGTGCATCCCTACATCTGGGTCAGATGGTCCATGTTTGAGTCCCTACACATATTGTGATGTGTCTGATTGATTAACTTTTCAGGTTGATACACTTCTTTTGTTTTAGCTATGATATAATGTTGTTGATTGTCATGCTGTAAAAGCTCAGCCATATCCATGTACCAATTAGTTATGCTCATTCCTGAGAGCTGTTGCTAATTCTCTCCTGTTGATTTCTGCCCCTGTCCATTGTGATGATTATGACACAGAGAGACAGTCTGTGCTGCATTCTACAATGCATCTCTCTCCCCCAGACAAACCAGGCAACAGAAGCATTATTTCATACTCATCAAGAACTGAGAGTTGTGAGCACCCTGATTTTGGCAGAAATTGCACTCACCCGTCCAGTTATCATCAGACAAGGTGAGAGAATATTGGAACAGTTCCATTCCGTCCAACTTCCTTGAAAGCAATCTTAAAAAAACTGAACAACACAGGAAATGAGAGATCCCAGGAAACTTGTATTAATGTGCAGGGCACTCAGTTTAACATTGCACAATCTGCTCAAACTGAAAGATATCTTATTTTTTGTGTGGCGCAGCTTGCATTTAAGTTCAAAGCTCCACACTCTTGAGAAACTGTTAATGTCAAAGCAGCTTTGCTTCCTGAAATCCTGCTGCTGCAATGTAGGGTTAAGAAACACAGAGCACAGTCAAAAACATAGTCAGAGGAATTAAACAAGTCATCAAATCCACCTTAGAGTTTCTTCTTGAAAAGAAAAGCTTGTCTTTAATCTAGAAAAGCATTCTGTGATGCTTAATAAAGAAACTAATAAGCCCTTTCTGAAAAAATATTGCTCTGTCTAAAGCCAAGAGGAACGGTACATAGCATCTGTAAAGAAAATTAATATCACCGTCAACTTCACAACCAAAGCAGTTGATACAGGCAATGACCACTCTAAACTACATGTATTCAATCAATTGACACATCTTAAACTATCCCCTTGTTGAGCCAGAATTGTATTCCTTGAACATTTACAGATTTATTAAGCTATATGTGTTAATTGCAGTCAGAGCTAAGGTAAGATCTTGACTCTTCCATTCATTGGACTCAACTGGTCCCCTCTTGCAGCATATTGTGTTATGTCACCCATTTCAGGGCGAGAAATAAACAGCTCATCGCACTCCAACCCAAACACTGATTATTGCTATAAATGTTGTTAGCATTCTGTCACAGCCAAAAATATCCCTTAAACAACATTAATTGGGTCAATCGTTGGAAATTTCTGAGGTTGGAATTTTTATTCCTTTGCTGGGAGCACTGTAAAACTGCATTGAACTGATATGTGGGGACATACGGCTTTGTGTTAACAAATACATTTTGTACTTGGGCCTCTATTTTCCACTTGGAACAGAATCCCTACAGTTATTAACACAAGGTCCTTCAGGCCATTGCAACTGTGGGCTTCACCATTCCCTCAGGTCCAGAATCACCCATTACTATAACCAACTTTTCTATCTTTACCAACTCCAGCACTAGCCATCACACCACACTGACAAAAATACTTCAGTGTGTGAATACCCCTTCTGCTACCCAATGAATACATTAATATGTGAACAGCTCTGCTGGCAGTCAGGAAATATATTGGTCTTCAAAATTTGTTGAATATATTAGTCATATGCATACAATAATGTGCCAATAGCTTTGCCATTCGGTTCAGAGATGTAACTGTGTTGGCATTATTCCCATATTTTTTAAAAATGTATCAATAGCTTTGCATTTATAATGTATTAGAATACAATTAGCTCCCTTATTAGTCTTGTAAGTACATCAGTATATGAATTATCTGGTCATTTAGGCAATTTGAGAAATTGACATGCATGGTGACGAGAGATATCATTCCCGAAGGCTTGTGCATGCAGCAAATATTAACAAATTTGCACATAACAGCAAGGGAGAAGAAGAGAAATTGTTAGATCATTTCCATCGTATGGGCTAGTGACTTTTTGTAAGTTTTGCACCTATAATTTAAATCAACAGCTTCTGAAACAAGAAGTGTTAATATCTATGTTTTCTTTCCAGCAAAGTTGGTTCAATTTAAATCTAGAATCATGGAATGGACCATGACTTTATTACAATTCACCCCCCTCTGCTCCCCTCCCTCAGACGTGCTATGTGCAGTCCTCAGAAGTAATGTTTATTGAGCATTATTATTTTACATGTTGAATATGAATAAGTATAGAAAAGACTGTGCTAGATTGAAAACGTGAGATGTATTTTATTTTGACATGTTACTTAGGTATCTGTTAGCAGAAAGAGACAACAATTAAGAAGCAAAAAGCTTTCTTTTCATTTTCAAATTCATGCCGTTTTACATCAATGCACACTTTCTGCTTCTTCTTTTCCCACAGGGCATAATATTAAAATCTCCCAACATAATTTGCAAAATGAAACATCATCATAACAGAAGGAGAGATAATCCATATTAGCCTGATTGCAGCCCCTTGCTTAGACTGCAGCCTATCACCCACTTCCAGATATCTCCTATTTGAAACCCGAGAAGATCTAATGTTGGCATTACCAGCAGGAGATTGGAAGGTATGCGGAGCAGAATTTTGCATTGCAACAGAGTTCACCTGCCTCAGACGAAAAATTATATGGCGAGTCTTCCCTGTCTTGTTCGCAGCCATTTACTGAAAGAGGATGTCCTTGGCTACCAGCATTTATTGTCCATCCCTAACTGTCCAGAGGGCAGTTAAGATTTAATGCTCAACAGAATGGTAATTGGTCTTCAGGTGAGACTTCCACCCACATCTGAGGAAGAGTTTTCTTCTTTGAGAACTGCTGACAATTGAGATGGCTGGCAGCAACATGAACCCAACAGTGCCACCAGGAGTGGTGGCCACTGCTGGAATTGCATCCAGTTTCCAATGATGAACACAGCTATATCCAGTTGGAAGATACATTGTGAGTTTTAATGGAGTGAGGTGGAGCTAGGCTAGATGTCCAAAGCTAAGGGGCAAATTTAGTGGGCCCCAGTGTGCACAGTGTGAATGGCCACGTGGGAAAATCTTGGTGGCTCCAATAGGCACAAGAGAGTTGGAAAGAAAACACCCAACACCTCCATTTCCCAACAATAGCCTCAGCAGCAAAACCTGGCTGGCTCCAAACTTTGCACTGGCTTCCCACTGCCAAGGGAAAACTAGTAGTGGTCCAGGCCTTTAAGTGGCCATTCACTTCCAAAGGGTAAGTAAATTGTGCAGGAGCATGCAGGTAGGCTCTGAGCTTTGCCCATGTCATTTTGCCCAATTCTAAACACACCACCACCTCTACCTGTCTGCCAGCCCGCCCATTTGAAAGAGAGTGTTATACCAACTGACAATGTTTTGCATGGGCCACACATACTTACAAATTAGGTCCAATTATACTTTTTCTTTTCTGATATTTCATTCATGTTTTGGCCATATAAGGTTAAGTTTTGCATTAAGATTGTGGAAAGGTGGCTTTCTACCGCACAACAGTTGGTTCCTCATACACTTGAAGCTGGAGGAAGGAACAAAATTATCTAACTTCCTATACCAGACTTCAGTTCTTTGCATTACTCTGTATTGTAAACTAGTTTCTCTCTTCTGAATCGCTCTTCTTTTGATAGATGATTGATCTGTGTTTCCTTAATTACTTCCTTTTCATCTTTGTTACTTATATGCTTTTGACAAACTGGCATATATAGCAAAATGATTGGCATAACATTGAAGGTAGCAGGATCTGGCAGGGAGTCTCTATTTGGAAGCAATGGAGGATACACACAAAAGAGTCATGAAGAGGGAGGATAGTGATATAACTAAATCTGGAAAATGGTAAGGTGCGGGATCAGGAATATTTAGAGCACTGCTTCTTAAACATTGCCCCTTGTTGATGCAGCATTAATATTTCTTAAATTGAGAGGTGAGTGAACATCAATGTTTTGGAGGGGAGTCAGGGTTGGTGACACGATGGGCATGTGCTATATGGGTTACAGGAATGAGAGGTGCCAAGAGTCACAAGAGATTTCTTTAACCCACAGGTTGTGAGCGCCTGTATTAATGCATGAGCATACGAGCAGAGGACAAAAGTCCTGGTGGAGGACAAACATTGCTCTCAGACTATCTTCATGTGTGCTCAGGTTTAGGGAAACTTGAGAGTACTCAATGAAGGAGAATCCCCGCAATGTATGAGAAAGAAGAAGAAAAATAAAACTGGTACCATTCAAACGATAGGTTTGAATGTTGGGATGTGGCATCTATAAGTATATCTACGGAGGTTCACCTCACAGAGGAGCTGGTGGAAGAGCAAATGTGCTGAAGATATAAATCATTTAGTTATGGCCTGAGCTCAAAGACACTATGTGTTCATTGAGAATTGAAGGTTATGACAGTGTTCATGAAATAGGGATACATCTCCAGATGCAGGGGGCAAGGATAGGCAGCATCTCAGTAAGGAAGTAGGGAAGAGTTTGGTGTTATGGGGATTTGACTGGCCCAGTTATCCAGAATCCCAGGATAGTTTTCTGGGGCCATGGGTTCAAATCTCACCGTGTTAGATGGTGAAATTTGAATTTAATAAAGAAAAAGACTGGAATAAAAGTCGAGCCTCATGGCAAACTTGTTACCGCTGTTGATTGTCATAAAAAGAAACATCTGCTTCATTTATGTCTTTTAGGGAAAAAAATCTGCCATCCTTACCTGGGCTGGCCTACATGTAACTCCGGACCCATAGCAATGTGGTTGCCTCCGAACAGCTCTCTGGGAAATAAATAAAGGTCTCAATCTTTATCAAGGGAACCAGACAGCAGAAAACTAAAATAACCATTTTGTTTTGTTTAACATTTAATAGATTTCCTCGGGTTGGTTGGTATTCCAAGTGGAATTTCAACTGGAACTAAAATTCCAAATGGCACCTCTATACCAAATTCAAAATGACTGGTCATTGGACTAGTAGCCCAGAGCCACAGGTTAATGTTCTTGGGAGATGGGTTTAAATGTCACCATAGCACATAGTGAAACTTGAACTCTGTACAAATCTTGAATTGAGAGGTAGCCTAACGGAAATTTTGTAGCTAATTTCAATTGTCATTAAAACTCGTGGTTCACTCATGTCCTTCAGGGAAGAAAACTTCCACCCTTACCAGGTCCGGCCTATATGTGACTCCAGACCAACAAAAATGTGGTTGACTCCAAACTGGTCCCAGGGCAATTATGGGTGAGCAATTAATGTTGACCTAGTCAGTGACTCTCACACGCATAGAGAAATATATCTTTAAAAAAAACAGTTAGTTCAGGAGAAGTAACTCCTGGAAGATAGGATCTAATTGCATCATTTTTGTTATGTTGTCTGACTGACTGGAATCTTATCAAGCATTTATACTTGAGTTTTAAGTACCCTACAAGTAGCATTACCCCCTTCCCAATATACAATGGTTAAAAAGAGTACGAAACATTGAATATTACCAGGACGGTTCAGATCCCGCTACAGTGGCTGAAGGCAGAAGGCAACCCAACTTAGGTGGATGATTAGACAGCATCTTCCCAACGGTGGGCAAGAAAGTGGCCACAGCCAGGGTGACTGCTCGCTTGGTGGTCTGTCCCCAACTGCTGTGATCCAAGTCACAGAGCCAGCCAACTAACAGCCTCACCATCAGCGGCGGTGGTCAGTGCTGTGTTCAAGTGCAAGATAACGCTGCCTTGGGGGACAATCAGCTCTCCCCTCATGACGAGAGGATATCTTGATGCAAAACATTTTGCGGGGCTGGAGCAGGGTGGGAAGGACCCAAACTGGAGCCCATTGTGAAGCTGCCAGTTTCCACTCAGCTATCTCCCCATACAGCAGGACTTGCTCTCCCCCTCACTCAGTCCATCACCAAAGTTCTGAGACATCATCTCCTTGATAGTGACAGCTACATCCTACACTATTCCAATCTGGTGCAGAAAATGGTACAATATAACTGGTAGGCTGTAAGACCACAAGATTTGGCTCATTGGGCCTACTCTGCTATTCAGTGAGGTCATGGCTAATCTGATAATCCTTAACTCCACTTTCCTGCCTTATCATCATAACTCTTGATTCCCTTACTGATTAAAAAAATCCATTTATCTCAGCCTTGAATATACATAGTGCTCAGCCTCTCCAGCCCTCTGTGGTAAAGAAGTCCACAGATTCACTACCATCTGAGAGAAAAAAAACCTTCTTCATCTCTTTCTTAATTGGGCAGCCCCTTACTCTGAGATTGTAGCCTCTGGTCCTAAACTCTCCCACAAGGGAAAACAAACTTTCCACATCTATACTGTCAAGTACCCTAAGAATCTTGCAAGTTTCCTTCAATAAGATCTTCCACATTCTTCTAAACTTCCGGGAGGACAAGCTCAAACAACTCAACCTCTACCAATAAGAGAGTCACTCCACACCTTTCCTGTACCGCCTCCAATGCCAATATATCTGTCCTTAAATAAGGGAACCATTGATCATTTACAAGGTAAGTCTTTTGAGATTTGGCTTGGATTTCCATTGCAGTTGAGATATATCTGATCTCTATCCAAGCTGACGAATGAGTTATCAATGTAACCCAAAGGAAGGCAAAAATAAGGATGGCTGAGTGGTATTTTTGCTAGGCTGTTATTCCAGAGATATCAAAACATAAAAACATAGAAGATAGGAGCAGGAGGAGGCCATTCAGCCCTTCGAGCCTGCTCCGCCATTCTTCACGATCATGGCTGATTATCCAACTCAACAGCCTAATCCTGCTTTCTCACCGTAACCTTTGATCCCATTCACACCAAGTGCTATACCTAGTCACCTCTTGAATACATTCAATGTTTTGGCATCAACTACTTCCTGTGGTAATGAATTCCACAGGCTCACCATTCTTTGGGTGAAGAAATGTCTCTTCATCTTTGTCCTAAATCGTCTACCCTGAATCCTCATACAGTGACCCCTGGTTCTAGACACACCCACCATTGGGAACATCCTCCCTGCATCTATCCTGCCCAGTCCTGTTAGAATCTTATAAGTCTCCATGAGATCCCTCCCTCATTCGTCTGAACTCTAGCAAAAACAATCCCAACCTAGTCAATCTCTCCTCATATGTCAGACCCGCCATCCTCAGAATCAGACTGATATTACTTTGCTGCACTCCCTCGAGAGCAAGAGCATCCTTCCTCAGAAAAGGAGACCAAAACTGCACACAATATTCTAGGTGTGGTCTCACCAAGGCCCTGTATAACTGCAACAACACATCCCTGTTCCTGTACTCGAAACCTCTCGCAATGAAGGCCAACATACCATTTGCCTTCTTTACCGCCTGCTGCACCTGCATGCTTACCTTCAGCAACTGGTGCACAAGGACACCCAGGTCCCACTGCACACTCCCCTCTCCCAATTTACAGCCATTCGGGTAGTAATCTGCCTTCTTGTTTTTGCTTCCAAAGTGAATAACCTCACATTTATCCAAATTATACTGCATCTGCCATTGATTTGCCCACTCAGCCAATCTGTCCAGATCATGCTGAAGGATCTCTGCATCCTCATCACAGTTCACCCTCCCACCCAACTTGGTATCCTCTGCAAACTTGGAGGTGTTACATTTTGTTCCCTCATCCAAATCATTAATATATATGTGAATACCTGGGATCCCAGCACTGATCCCTGTGGCACCCCACTAGTTACTGCCTGTCAATTTGAAAAGGACACATTAATTCCTACTCTTTGTTTCCTCTCTGCCATACAGTTTCCTATCCATCACAATACATTTCCCCCAATCCCATGCTCTTTAATCTTGCACATTAATCCCTTATGTATATCTTTGTCAAACACTTTCTGAAAGTCCAAATATACTACATCAACTGGCTCCCCCTTGTCAACTCTACTAGTTACATCATCATAGAATTCCAACAGATTTGTCAAATATCATTTCCCCTTCATAAATCCATGCTGACTCTGTCTGATCCTGCCATTGCTTTCTAAATGTTTTGCTATAAAATCCTTGACAATGGATTCGAGAATTTTCCCCACTACTGATGTTAAGCTCACTGGTCTATAATTCTGTTTCCTCTCTACCTCCCTTTTTGAACATTGGAGTGACATTTTCCACCCTTCAATCCACAGGGACTGATCCATAGTCTATAGAATCCTGGAAGATGACCACCAATACATCCATTATTTCTAGAGCTACTTCCTTAAGTGCTCTGGATGTAGATTTTTAGGCCCTTGGGATTTATCAGCCTTCAATCTCAACAATTTTCCCAGCACCATTTCTTTACTAATATTGATCTCCCTCAGTTCTTCCCTCTCACTATATCTTGCCTCCTCCAACAATTCTGGCATTTGATTTGTGTCCTCTTTTGTGAAGACAGAACCAAAACATGTATTTAATTCCTCAGCCATTTCTTTTTCCCCTATTGTACATTCCCCCATTTCTGTCTGTAGAGGACCTACATTTGTCTTTAGCAATCTTTTTCTCTTCAGAAATAGAAACTCTTAGCGTCAGTCTTTATCTTTGTTGCAAGCTTGCTTTTCTAGTGTATTTTTCCCTTCTTAATCAATGCCTTGGTCTTTTGCTGAATTGTAAACGGCTCCCAATCCTCAGGTTTGTTATTTTTCTTGGCCAACATGTATGCTTCTTCCTTGGATCGGATACTATCTCTTATTTCCTTTGTAAGCCATGGATTGGCTCTCTTACCTATTTTGCTTTTGCAACAGACAGCAATAAACAGTTATTGCAGTTCCCCCATGCGTTCCTTGAATGTTTGCCATTGCCTATCCACTGTCATCCCTTTAAGTAACTCTCCCCAATTTGTCAAGGCCAACTCATACCTCATATGCTCGTAGTTATCTTTATTAAGGTTCAACACCCTCATCTCTGAATCAACAACCTCACTCTCTATCTTGATAAAAAATTCTATTTATGTTATGGTTGCTCTTCCCTAAGGCATCTCACACAGCTAGATTAGCAATGATTCCCTTCTCATTACACAGCACCCAATCAAAGATAACCTGCTCTCTAGTTGGTTCCTCCACATATTCGTCAAGAAAACCATCCTGTATACACTCCAGGAATTCCTTTTCTAGGTATTGTGGCTAATTTGATTTGCCCGGTCTATGTGCAGATTAAAATTGCCCATGATCACTGATATTCACTTATCATATGCACCTCTAATTTTCTGTTTAATGCCATTCCCAACATCACCACTGCAGTTTGGGTCTATTTATGGTACCTACTAGACCGAGGTAACATTGCAGGGACCTGTGTTCAAATCTCCCGCGGCAGATGGTGGAACTTGAACTCGGTAAAAATCTGGAATTAAGAATCTAATGATGACCATGGTACCATTGATGATTATCGGGAGCCCCATCTGCTTCCCTGATATCCTTTCAGAAAGGAAACTGCCATCCTTACCTGCTCTGACCTACATGTGACTCCAGACTCACAGTAATGTGGTTGACTCTTTACTGCCTCTGGACATTTAGAGATGGGCCAGTCCATTGCCAGCGATGGCCATATCTCATGAATGAATTAAAAGCAATTTATTCAATTCCCTGGAGCATTAATGTGAGTCTGATTTAGCTTTTAACTCATTGAAAGAAAATGCCAGGTTGCCAGAAATTCCATGTACACAAAGTCTGACAGCTCAAATTTCTGAAAGTTCCCACACCACAATCAATTCGCAAAGCTTTACAGGGCTGTTCACCTCTTGCTGTTCTTACGGTAATCCAGCAGGGAACGCAACAATAGCCACAGGCCGCCATTAGACAAGCAGTCTTATGCTTTATGTTTGACAGACAAGTAGTTTCATGCAAAAGCCAAGAACAAAAAAAAATGCATTAATGAGCCTTCTGCATTGGTAATGAATTTACACTCAATGCCACAGACGCTAAGCAGAGAACTGGTGCAAATCCACTCTTTGAAATTTTGTTTTCAGTCGGGAAATGGCACCAGAATTGATGTTGCCGTAGCACCCAAAGCCCTCCATGTGTATTTACCAAAGAACAGATTGGCAGCAGAGAAGATCATTTCAGATCTGAATGGATTTACATTCCTTGAGAGTGCAATGTTGGAAGTTCCACGCAATCACATGTCAGATCCCACTCAGACTGTCTGGGCCAAGAGATTAACATTGACATGTTATTTTCCGAAGCTGGTACATTTCAGGCAATAGAGCTTACCATCAATTTTAAGTTGCTAAAGGACAGTCTCCATCTAACACAATACAGACAATCTTAATTAGATGCAATAAAATCCAGTCCATTGAGCTTTACAGTACCCTGTCAAGAATGGAAATAAATTTCTCGTGACTATACCTTTCATCTTCACTGCCTCATCTGCAGCTTTCTTCAAATTTAATATGTCTCACTCGGGAACCAAATGAAATGAAAACAGAAATAAACTTAATTTTAGTGAGATTGACCTTGTTTTAATGAAAG
Source organism: Rhincodon typus (assembly GCF_021869965.1). NCBI lineage: Eukaryota > Metazoa > Chordata > Chondrichthyes > Orectolobiformes > Rhincodontidae > Rhincodon > Rhincodon typus. Next base: position 9,373,344 of record NC_063341.1, read on the forward strand.
AATGAGCTTCAATAGAATCTATTTGAAGATTTAAGGATCATCTAAGGAATTGACCAAATTGTTTACGATCATAAAATGAGGTAAGAAATTAAACTTCCTGAAGTTCAGAGCATGACATCAAAGTAAAACTATTTTACAGAGGAATAAATTAAAGGATGGCTACATGAGTAGTGTACAAATATGTGTGAAAAGGCAATAAGATGCCTTTTTAAACACTATTGATAGGTCATTTCAAATAAATAAAGATCGGTATTAAAATTAGAACAATTAGGATTCTGTGACAAAGACTTCTTAGACTCTTAGACTGTTAAATAAGAAAGGAAACTTGTTGTTCCTGATGGCTTTCTCTGTTCAGATTTTTTCTTTTGCATGATAAAATGATAACTTTCCACATGGGTCCAATTGCATCAAGGACTGCCTGTCCATCTTTCACAAATTAGATGATCCCAAGGGTGACCACAAGTTCTCTGAGCTCAACAGTAGAACTGCAAAAATAACAATAGAATTAGAGGGGTGCTCAGTTGCAACACAATCTTTGCTGGGCTTTAGGTTTCAATTTAAGTCTGGTCCTATCTAGTCCTGTTCCAGTGTGTGGGTGTCAAGCAAGGGGTGACAGTCTTTCATCCTCAATGTGTGTTGACGATTATTGCATTAAAATTCTGACAGGGATTATAACATTTTTTTTGAAAAAATCAGAATGATATTAATGCTGGCCAAATAGTTCAGCTGAAGCATAACAAGGCTACATGCAGAATAAAGTTCCTTTTGTTATATTCACTAAAAACCTCCCAATCTCACTTTATGGGCATCCCTCACTGAAGACAGTCGCTTGCTAGCTATAATTCGGAACTTGATTTAAATCCAGATTCCGTGGTGAGCGGATAGCATCTGACACACCACCACCTGTGTCAGATTTAAATGATGTTTTGTTGTCATTTTATAGTCATTGAATCTATTGGAAGCTGGATAAGTGATATCTTCATAAAGAACAGGACTGAAAATCAAATATTATAGGTTCTAATATAATCAGTAAGGAAAGGGAAGAAGAATGTTGAGTAGCTGCACAAATTAATGACAATGCGATAGCAGCAGAAAAAAAGGGCAGAAGAACAGAAGTGGAATATGTACAGATTGAAATAAAAGTTAAAAGATTGATCATATTCATAAGAGTACTCTACAAACGACCTAATATCAGAAATAAAGTCGAGGAAGAACTATCCAGGCAAAAAGCAATTATAAGTGAAAATTGAAAAATAGGAGATGTTAACTACCCTCAGGTAAACTAGCAAGAGAAGGTAGTGACAGTAGTAGAGGGAATAGCATTTTTACCATGTTTGCAGGGCTTCCTCAACTATTATGTAAAAAAACTGAATGAGAGAGGGAGTGCTGTTGATTTAGTAATGGGTAATGAATCAGAGCACATGAGCGCAGGGAAACATCTAGTCAATAATAAGCACAAAATAATAAAGTTTAATATAAAGTTTGAGAAGAGCCTAAATAACACAAAGACCAAAGTGACATATTGGAGGTGAAAAAAAACCATTGAAAAGGGATGAGATTGACACAAGGGAACATAAACTGATCAAGAAACAGAATTCCTGAGAGGGGAGGACAGTGTTCAGTGAAAAGGGTGATTGATAAAATCCAGGAGAAATATACCCCATGAAAAAGCAGCAACGAGCTAATAAAAACAAAACACCATGGATGAATAAAGGGGGGGAAATTAAAGATGAACGAAAAATCATGCACTAACTTCACAGTCGATAAGAATGAAGAATAACATAGGAATAAAGAAAAGGCTGGAAAATAATCAAAAATTAGAAAGGAAAAGATAAAATATAGAATAGACTATTCAATAGATATCTTAAAGACATGTATATAGCTCAGAAACATTGGGATAATGAAACATGGCCAATATACAGATAATGACAGCGAATTATTAAATTTCTGTAGACAAGCAAGAGTCTGGAAGAACACAGCAAGCCAGGCAGCATCTGGAGGAAAGGAGCAGTCAACATTGACTTTCCTCCAGATGCTGCCTGGCTTGCTGTGTTCTTCCAGCCTCCTGTTTGTCCACGTTTGAATCCAGCATCTGCATTTTTTTTTGTCTCTACTAAGTTGCTGTGACTATTTATCTGGGAAACTAACAGGGTTGGCATGACATCAAAAAAGGAGATCAGAAATTTATAAAGACATACAGGAAAGTAAGGTGGGTGGGGAGAAGCAAATTGAAAAACAAACTAATCACATTTGAAGAGCATAAAACCCGATGGATTATATCTATGAATATTAGAAGTTTAAGAGCAGAAATAGCATAGCACTATTACCTAATTTAAAACTTTATTAGAAAAGAGAACAGTATCAAAAGACCGGTGGCTCATGTACGTTCTATATTTACAAAGGGATACAGAATTAGGACAGGGAGCTAAAAATTAAAGTTCACAGTAGGAAAATAACCTCAGTAAAGAAAAATCTGTCATTCTCATCTGGTCTGGCCTGCATGTGACTCCAGACCGATAGTAACGTGTTTGAGATAACAAGGTTAGAGCTGGATGAACACAGCAGGCCAAGCAGCATCAGAGGAGCAGGAAAGCTGACGTTTTGGGCCTAGATCCTTCTTCAGAAAAGGGTCTAAGCCCGAAACGTTAGCTTTATTAATTCTAAGGGAAGAATGTTGCAACATGTAAGATTCTTAGAGGACTTGACACTGTAGATGCAGAATGGTTATTTCCCCTTGAAGGAGAGGGACCAGAGGGCATAATATCGGAATAAGGGTGGTCACACCCTTATTCAAGACACAGATGAGGAGGAATTTCTTCTCCCAGTGAATCAATGGAATTATTTACTGCAGAGGGCTGTCAAGGCTGGAGCATTATGTATACACAGCTTTGATATAGACCAATTTTTAATCAATCAGGGAATCAAAGGTTATGGGGAAAAGGAAGGAAAGGAAGAATCTTAATGATCTCATTAAATGGGGAGCAGACTCAATGGACTGAATGGCCTACTTATGCTCTTACATCATATGGTCTTATGGAATGTGACTCCTACAGTCAGAAGGAATAATTGAGCTTTCTGGCATAAATGCATGAAAGCGGCAGGTAGAACATGTATGAGAGAGATAAACAAATAAAGGAAGATTTAGATTAAGAAGGAAATAAGAGATTCATGTGGAGCAAAAACACCATTGTGCACCCATTCAGGCAAATGATCTATTTCTGTGCTGTAGATACTACATAATTAACATACTTTGGTATTTAACTGAGGCTTTAAGAAAACAAATGCTGCAGCGAAATTATCATGTGCATTGAAACTATTTTGAAACTTATGAATTATTCTAAAATTGTAACTGAAGTATTAGTAGAGTATCAAGTTGTTGAAAGCCGATTTTTCTTTGTTTTTAATCTCACCCATGCCTGCATAATATATCATTGGAGAAAATAAAATGTAAATGTTAAAAGCTTCAGCTCAAAAGAGATTTGTAGGGTGAAATCTCCATCTCTGTACTTTACCCAATGGATGGGATTTCTCAATGTCAGCATTGAATCAGACACAGCAGGAGAAATGTTTTTAAAATGGTGCAATATGTCAATAAGCTGAAAAAGACAAACTTTGTCAAAATCAAAGGCTGAGTGCAGCAACACTTCTTCATTGCAGGGATGATTAATGTGATTAATGAGTCTGCAGAGAGCTGAAGGAGAACTTTCATTTGTTGAAAATGTGTTTTCGCCATGGCCTATTTCTATCTTGCCTTATAATTTCCAGAAATAATACTCAAGGACTGTAGGAGTCCAAGAGAAGACTTAAACGAAAAACTGCTGTCGTCCCAAGTTGGCTACACCCACTTAAAAATGAGATGTGAATACTAATAAAGTTTGTTAAAGAAAGACAATGAGATTCAGGAATATATCTTAGAGTTAGTTCTCTTCTAGTGCTCTTCATGACAGCGAACAGTTACAGGGTCTAAGTACAAGATGTACTTCAGAAGATAATGATTATGCATGATTACAATAAGAGTGAAATGATATGTTGATCGAGGAACAATGTGGAGAGAGAGATTAATCTAAACGACATTATTTTGAAGGGCCAGGGGTTCAAATCCTTAAGACGTTGAGGGTGGCTTAGGAATGAGATGGTTAGGAAAGTATATCAGACACATGACTTTAAAAACACAGCCATTAAACATAAGAATGAGGGAGTCAGGTTAAGAGCTTACTCATCACTGGTTAGAATTGAGCTGGCATATTGTGTGCATCTCTGTTCATGACTCTTTGGAAGAAGTTACAGAAGAGGTTGACTAATTTGATAGTAGAGATGAAACAGTTATGAACTCTAGTTATTTTGAAAGATTGTTCTCCCAGACCAGACAAAGTAGAGGAAGATCTAATAGAGTTATTCAGAATTATGAGAAGTCTTGCTTGATAGTGTCTCTGTGTCAGCTGTGCTGATAAGCAGACACGATAGATTGACTGTAATCAACAAAAGGAAGAACCAGAGGGGTAATGAGAAATGATTTCATGCAAATGGGTTTTAATGGAGCACACTCATTGAAACATTGCTGGAATAAGATCCCTCAGAAACTTTCCAAAAACAATTAGACATGTGTTTGAAGAGAAGTATTTTCCAGAGATGTGTGGAAGAATAAACAAGGATGAAGGTTTACATTAGGCAATGCTTTCAAAGAGCCAGCAAAATGCACCCACCCCCTCCCCACCTGCCACGTTTTAAGATTTTACAGGGGATAATGTAGGGGCCTGCGTGACATGCGTTGTGGTGAGATTCGTGGCAGAATTGGGTGAGCAATCTGCCAAGGCCTATCTCGATTTTGGGAGCAACCCGTTGCATCTTTTATGCAGCTGTTAAGCAGCGAAGTGAGTTTCTCACTTGGCAGTGGCAAGTTACCAATTAAGGGAGGTTATGGATTATTAAATACCTGATTAACATTGCATTAATATTTAGCTTCCTATTCTTACCAACAGAGTTTTCATCGAGAATTCTCGAAATGGAGGCCACAGCAGATTCCTGGCAACTTCAGTTTGTGGCTTACTCTCACAACGTCCATCTTGGACAACAGACACAAACATCATGGGCATGGTCCATGGGGGCACCAGCCCACATCCATGGAGATTGGCATCCAAAATGACCCAGCCTCTAAGATCTCTCATGACATATCTCTGTTCCACTCAGAATATACTTCTGCACTTCAACATTGCACTTTGAGCTTCACCGACCACTATCATTGCAATGCAGTAGCGAGGATGCTCGATACTCAGGGACCCACACACTCAGCTCATGGACTGGACCAGGCTGAATCTCTGAGCTGTTGTAGTGCTGACTAACTCTGAGCCTGCCTGGATGCTTACGGCATCCCTGTTCTACCTTCCTTTTTGAGCTTCACCTCCTCAACCGGTGATACTAGGCTTGTATTAACTCTACCTTGCCATTGAGTACAGACACAAACCCAGGAAGCTTGTCATGGTTAGCAACAGGCCTTAGTCCAGTCAAGAGAGATAACCTTTGCTCAGGAGGTCCTGGCACAGTATGTCAAGGGCAACCTCTGAGACCAGTCAAGGTGCTTGGACAAAATCAGTCATCCACTTGGGGTGGTCAAAGTCAGCATACTCTCCTCAGAAGCAGTGAAGAGCTGATAGTCGCATAGTCCACCATAAGTCTTGACTCTTTCTGCCCAACTGTGGGTTGTTTTCCTCCTGGGATTAAAGAGAAGCCAGTGCAAGATTAAGGAAGGTGGAAGAGGACGGCAATGATATTACTGTTAGTGCAGGGAGGCAGGTGTCCTGAGCCAGTGAGTAAACAGCAAGCAGAGGGCATGCAGGGTGAGTGTTGTGATGGGTGGGGTCAGCAAGAGTGAGTGGGTGACATATAGCAGTTAATAGTGAGAGCTAGTAGAACACAAGCCTTGACGGGTGATGGCAGCAGTTGCAGAGACAGAATAAGTGTGATGTATCAGAAAGAAAATGGTGCTCCTTACACTGATGGACTGTGAAGATCATTCACCTTCTTCCCACAATGCTGTGCATTTACACAGACAACTGAGACTGCACTGACCCAGGTGACAACCTCGGACCAGGTTGCCAGGATCTGGTGTCACAGTATCTGTAGTGAATGTAACCAGGTCAGCCAGGTGGACCTCATAGAGTACGAGCTCCCTGATTGGGGCTGTTAGCCTGGTCTCATCAGGGATCCCTGGCTGACAGACATAAGCAGGAGGGTCAGGGATTCTGTTCACTCAGACCTGACTCTGAGGAAGCTGGATCAGTGTCAAGGACTTTCCACATGTCAGTAAAGGGTGACTTGGTGACAGAATACCAGCCTCTGTGGTGTTTTTTTTTCAGTTTCCACTGCTCGTCCTGGGAGTCGATGCCATCCCATGTCTACATTGCCTCATCCAGCAGGACCTCCAGGACCTTGGCCGCTAAGAAATGCACGATGTTTTCCCTCATCTGCCATGCCCCGGGCAAATGTCAGGGATTATGGAGGGCAACTCCAGAATGACATTGTTTGACATCGGATGCACCATGGGCTTTTAAAGAAGGTACGGGCGCGCAGAGAAATCCCGATTTTTCGGTAGATGGCCAGTGAATGAGGAGTTGTTCCGGGAATGGCAAGTGGTAAGATGGGACTAGAATGGCATGTGAGGGATGTGGTAGGAACAGAGTAGTTTGTTAGTGAGCCCTTGGTGAGTAACCGTACAAAACATTTAACATAATTGACGCTTTGCCAGAGAAATGTAGGGTTCCGCCTATAGATCTATGCTCGTCTTAACAACAGGCAAATCTGGAGCTGATAAAGAAATTTCTCATCAACTCCTGCAAAGGATTTCCAAAATGGGGGTTAAGGAAAAAGCCTTGCAATTATACTTCCTTGAAAATTTTAAAGACGCAATAGAGGGCAAATGTTGTGCTGACTGAATGATTGAGTTAAGATAAATTGAATAGCCTTTATCAACGTAGTTATCCAATGCAACAATATCCTATGTACAATACTCTCTACAGCATAGCAGTTTATGACATATTAAATATTTGTAAGCTAGAAATTGTTCAAAGCCACCTACAGTACAGCCTGCTCTTATTACTTGCATAACTGTATTTTCATGATTTTTAAACTCAATGACAAGAGTTATCAGGACAATCCATTACATGGCAACAGACAATATTAATGTGAGATTAGCTATCTAAAAAAGTATATCAATGCTCTTGTCAAATTCAATGAAGTTATGAATTAGTGCAAATAGCATGTCCCTCCAAAAGACCACCAATTTTTATTTCATGACTGGAAACTAACAAAGTGCCCCATATGACCAGTTTATGAAGATAGTGTTCTTAGTATTCAACTCCCTGTGGGCAGGTCTTCCCCAGATACAATGGACTTACATGGTTACTAACAGTTTGGTCTCAGTAGAACTGCAGTTAGACAATTTTTTACGGTACATATCCGGTCTTGGGATGACAAGTGTCAAGTAACGTTGATGTCACACAAGTGACAGGCGATGACCATCTCTAACAAGTGACAACTTAGCCATTACCCATTGACATTGAATGGCATTACCATCACTAAATCCCCTACTATCAAATTCCTGGGGTTTTCATGACCAGAAATGAACTAGATTAGCCATATAAATACCGTGGCTACAAGAACAGGTCAGAGACTAGGAATATTGTGGCAAGTAACTCACTTCCTGGCTCCCCAAGACCTGTCCACTACATACAACAAGAAGTCAGGAGTGTGATGGAATACTCTCCACTTGCCAGGATGAGTGCAGCTCCAACAACTCTCAAGGATCTCAACACCATTCAGAACAAAACAGCACACTTGATTGGCGCCATATCCAAAAACATTCACTCCTTCCATAATGCAACAGTGCGTGTAATGCACTGCAGAAATCAGCAAGACAGCTCAGAGCACATCTTCCAAACCTACAACTATTATAACCGTGATGCACATTTATGGGAATACCACCAACTATTTCCCTACAAGCCACTCACCATCCTGACTTGGAAATACTCCTTCAGTGTTGTTGGGTCAAAATCCTGGATCTCTCTCTGTAATGGCATTTGTAGATGTGTCAATACTAAATGGACTGCAGTGGTTCAATAAGGCAGTACACCACCGCCTTCTGAATGGCAACTGGGGATGGGCAATAAATGGTGGCCTAGACAGAAAACCTCAATCCTTGAATGATTTAATAAAATTTAAAAATTAATAATTGCCATTTTGATCATTGTATCTATTTATTCGTTACATGCAAACTTATATTTTCACCAAAGTGTACAGGTAAAACTGGTTTGTTTTGACTTGAGGTTATCAAGTAACTTATGGAAATAAGTACAAAAAAAAACACATCATTTAGTGGCAGTGAGAAACAATGTCTTCAGTTTAGAAAGGAAGCCATTTGGATGAAAGTGGTTTTCAGTGTTTACATAAAATGGGCAATAATAGAAAATGATTAAAAGAGAAATTTATTTTGTACCTGAACCAACTTCTTAGTTTCACTGACTTCAATTATTAACTTTTCACAAGCAATTAGATCATGGATAATAATTACTGGCCAAACCAGCAACATCCATATCCTGTGAAATAATTAGTAAAAGGAAAAGGAATCATGTGGGATGTTTAAAATGATGCCAATTCACTGCCATTTCTGCATTCATGCTGAAGACTAATTTGCTGCCAATTATATTAAACAAATTTCAAATGATAACAGAAATTGCTGGAACAACTCAACAGATCTGGCAACATCTGTAGAGAGAAAGCAGAGTTAAAATTTTGAGTCCAGAGACCCTTTTTCCGATTGCAAATTCAAAGAATAATTGGAAATTCTCCAGAAATAATGCTATTTTACAAAACGGTAGTGGTTCCCAAACTTTAATTATTGTATGATATGTTTCAGATCCACTAGCTGTTCATTTATCATTACCCAAATACAGGTTTAATATTTTAACAATTGTAATGCTCAAGCACTGTATGTAAAGTACAAACTATAATAAATATGCATCATTTAAATGATGGCTTAAACCTTTAATAAATTGCTTGAATTAATACATTTAAATATCCAGTAGATGCATTGTATTTCAAGTGACATTTTGATGGGTGATATTTTGGGTTGCAAGTTGCTTTGTCTGGGATTTTCTTCAATTTGTTTTTTTTTTGCAGTAAGTGCTTTCCTGTGTGTGTTGCAATTCACTAGCGTTACATTTGGAATGACTGCTCTGATACATTTCACTACTTCACTGTTGTTCCCAGCCATTGCCTTTGGTCCATCAGTGCAGACACCAGTACATTATGAGCAGACAATAGCACCTTGATTTGTGAAACTGCCGAGCAACTGGAATATGTTCTCAGCTCTTTTACTGGTGGGGCAGCATCTGTCAAATGAAAATGCCCTCCTGTTTTGCACCTTTGTAAAGATACTTCACACATGCCAAATAGTCATCCAGCTGCACAGATAAACACTGTTATGAATGATATGGTTCATGATTTGAGTTAGGACATCACGGACCATCTCATTAATATGACATGACACTTCACTGTTTGATAATGGCACAAACTGAATTCACATTTGAGTCTCAATTCTCTCCAATCGTGATGTTCACTATGTCAACATCTGCAGATAATAGTCGTACCTCTGCAAGAGTGTGAGACTTCTGAAGAGGTTGTAGTGTCATACAGCATGGAAATGGAGCCTTTGGTCCAACAAGCCCATGCAGAACATAATCCCAAACTAAGCTAGTTCCACCTGCCTATGCTCAGCCCATCTCCCTCCAAACCTTTCTTATTTTATTACAAATATGAAGAGTGAGAGATTTGCCTGAAATTAAAACTCTCTAATCATGAGGATTCAAGACCCTTAATAATGTCTTTGGCAGCAGATGAGTACAAGACTCTCTTGCCACTGATTAAATTACATATGCTGGGAGTTAAAAGTGTGTAAAGTCAATAAAACCGTGGAGTTCACTGGAACAATGAAATGAACCCATCAAAAGAATCAAACTGAACCATCAAAACCACTTATCAAAAGGGAGAGGTCAAGTTGGCAAGATATTTAAATGTTTTGCCTTTTATATCTTTGAACAAAATTGCATAGAATGTTGAAATAAAATTCTTGCCGTTAGACTCTGTTTTGTTGACATAAGCTTGTTGACATAAGTTCTATTACTAGGTTTGTGCTGCATGACAGCTTTCACAGCCATCTGTCATCACAGCAGAATGCAAGCCATTTTGTAGTTTCACTGATGCATAGAGATAGACCCTTTGACGTGGGACTATGATTTTCAATGCTTGTTGTTGGGATGTACAAGTTATGCACTTGATTGAAATATTTGTTCTTAAAAGGCCTTATATAGTTGAAAGAATGCAAATGATTTTTTTTGTAAGTATGAGAGAGTATCTTCAATATGGAAATGATTGTGATAGACTCAAAGCTTTGCTTGATAGAATTTTGTTTTATTTCATCTCTGTATGGGTCCTGAGGCAATCAATATGGTGTTAGTAGGTGAGTTGATAAGGTAGGTGTATGGATAATAATGGTGGGTGGGGACAGGATCTTTGCATAAATTGGCATCAATTTGGCATAAAAGCTTCAAAAGGTCATGGCAGTGAGGAAAACAAGATGGCATAGAAGTTAGAAAGGGGTCATAGAGCTGAGTACAGAGTTGGTGTAGGGGTGGCAAAGGGAAATCGGTTTGGGTACAGGAGTTTTGGTTAGCATGTGAAAAGAGATAGGTTTGGATGCGGGAGTATGGGTTGGCATGAGAGTTCCAGACTTTTGCTTCACATCCCGAAGGGCCTGTACTGTGCTGTACTGTTCTATGTTCTGTGTTCTGTGTTCCGTGTTCCGTGTTCCGTGTTCTGTGTTCTGTGTTCTGTGTTCTATGTTCTATCCCAGCCAAAGCGCTGGGTGGGGCTGTCAATGGAACCTGAATGATACAAAGCACAGGTCAGAAAAAAAGATTTAGCTGAGTCTCACTTGTGTTTTTTGTTGGAAACTTCTGAGATCCACAGTCTTCTTATGAGGTCCTGAGAGGCTTCATTTTACTGAGAAATCAGTGAGTTTGTGTGAGAGACAGACTGTCGAGGAGGGAGCTCATGAGAAACATAGCAATCCAATGGAGCCAAGGAGGGGATTCATAATACATTTTGGGAGCCACCACCCAATGAAAACACCAGTTGTGTTTGTAATTGCTGCTCAATTCAAAGATGTGGAGACATAAACAAATAGCAATGGAAGTGTTCCATTTAACAGAGACAGGACTCACTCAGTTTTTAGCATTAGACAAGTTCATACAAAAGACAGGAACAGAAAAATATAATTTGATGATTACTTTGGAGATTCATGCTGAAAGATCCATGGTATTAAGATCTTTAAAATCAGCCAAAAAGGTTTGTTTCTCATAGACAGGAAAGAATATCTCAATGCAAACCCAACCAGCTAATACCCGTGAAACAGTTTCATAGAAGATCTGAAGGATATTAGGCGCTGAATCTACTGAGCATGCTAGCCAAGCTTATGATTCCATATATATTCAACTAAAAAGTTCATTTTGTTGTTACAAACAAAGCAATGTGGGAATATGTTCCTATTGCTATAAGCATGACATTTCTTTCTAAATCCTTTCTTAACGATTCCCTTCCTTAAAGGTCATTAGTGAAACAGATAGATTTTTACAATATTACTGAGATTAGCAGCACCGCATGTGGGATTAAACTGGGCTCCTGGATTGTGAGGCCAGTGACAGTACATTTTCCCCCAGTGAGTAATAACATTTCCCCTCTTTACAGTTGTGGATGTGATTCATAATTCACACCTGCATCCAGCCCAGACCCACTTGAAGAGTTACCAAATGCAACACAACGTTTGGTACAGCACTTCATTCCCCTAAGTAACCTATCCATCCCTCCACTATACTTCCCATTGAGATAAACCTTCTCCTCCACTGGCTATATATCTCCTATCCAGATTCCAGGCCAGAGTCTTCTATTTCATCGGATCAAATTGCTCTTTCTCAGTCTTCCATGATCCTTTTCTTCTGCTTTCTTCAACCCTGGCCCAGTCACCTCCTCTGCCATTTCATTCTTTCTTCCTATCACCTTTCATTCCATTGCACCTCCTCTTTTCCTACTTTATTTCCTTTCATTTGTCCCATTAATTTGATGCCTGCTCTTGCTTCTTACCCCCTCATATCAAATCCGTTGTTGCTAATGCATCGTGATTGACTGGGTGTTTTAAGATCTGGTGTGCAATGCCATTGGAGGTCAGCAGGGTATAGTGTTAACAAAATTTATCAACCACGTTGGAGGTGAATAAATATGAACAGCACATATTTCTCTGAGAAAACATTTATTGTTTGATGAAAATATATTCAAAATCAATCTGGTTGTTTAATGATTTTTTTTCCTTATTCATTATGAGAACATTGCTGGCTAGGCCAACATTTATTGCCCATCCCTAATTGCCCAGAGGGCAGTTCAGAGTCAACCACATTGCTGTGGGTCTGGAGTCACATGTAGGCCAGACCAGGTAAGGATGGCAGTTTCCTTCCCTAAAGGGCATTAGTGTACCAGGTGTGTTTTTCCGACAATCGGCAATGGATTCATGGTTAGCATTAGATTCTTAACTCCAGATATCTTACTGAATTCAAATTCTACCATCTGCCATGGTGGGATTTGAGTCCGGGTCCCCAGAATATTATCCAGGTCTCTTGATTAACAGTCTAGCGATAATACTACCAGGCCATGTGCCAACATTTATCTCTTCGCTTTCCCAATTTATGCTGACAAGATTGTGCAGGATGCCATGTGACAATATACATCAAACATTTGTCTTCCAAATACGTTTTTGTGACAAGTTGCATTTCACACTGGAAAGCGAGACACTTGTAACCAACACCCCGTCTAATTACTTTTATTTTGGTGCGTGGACCTCTGAGTTCTGACTTCCAGAAACAAGATTAAATGTGTCGGCACACCGATTTTGCTGACTGCCGTTCACAGAACCTCAAAGGTACCTTGTAATGGCTACTTAGATGGAAAATTACTTGCAATTGAAGTCAATGTCAGTGAAATTGTCATAAATCCCCTGTTGCCGATGCCAGTATATTGCCTTGTTGGCCACACTGTTGAAATTCCTCCCCGTTCCAGTCCCCTGTATGGATTACAAAAAGCAAATACTGTGGATGGTACAGGTCAGAAACTACAGCAGCAAGTGCTGGAGAAACTCAGCCATCGAGGCCGCATCTGTGGAGAGAGCGTGAGAGCAACAGAGTTGATGGTTCAGGTGGAGGAACTTCCTCAGCTTTTCTCCACAGATGTCGCCTCAGCTACTGGCTTCGACACATTCTGTTTTTATTTCAGGACGTGGCTAAGCTCCTCTCTGATGTGAAGAGGAATATTTCTCTCGGGAACCCAGCTCCCATCTCCAATGAAAAGGATTCCACAAGGCGGTCTCTTCCAACTGGAGACTATCTGGGCTTGGATTTAATAGAGCATGTTGCAGTGGTAAACATGGCAGCCAGAGCCAATTCATGGTGGGAGAGGCCCTGTGTCCGTTGTCAAAACATCCCCCATCCCTCCCCCGGGTAAGTCTGAGGACGGGAAGGACAGACGCGCGTTCCCAGAACACTTCCAAGTGGGATGTCCATTAGCCGCTTTAATGACCCAATTAACATCCATTATGTCTGATCCTGTCATGATTCAGTGGTGGCTCAGGAGTTTGATGGCTGCACAGGTCTTTGGAAAGCCACCCAGCAAGACCTCCAGGGTGCACTCATATTCTCTCAGGGCGAGGCTCCCTCATTATGGGAGATGCCTGTGTGGGGCAGCAGAATCAGGGAGGGAATACTGCTGCCAGCAGAGAAGGCCCGGCAGTCTCAAATATACTGCCTGAGGGTGCCTCATTCAGTTGGGCCTAGCCCGTGGAACTGAGGGTGCATTCCCTACTAATTCTCCAGATGCTGGATGAGGGTCCCCCCATCACCATTGGCCTAAATAAAAATCCCAGCCTTGGACTGAGATTGAAGACTTGGTTAAACAGCTCAGTTAGTAATAAATGCTCAACGACTGCATCTTACTGCAGCCCCCACTGCTGACCATGGCTATGTGGAAGATACAGTGAAGTCAGAGCAAAACGATAATGGGAGCTTAAATAAAAAATGACAAACACTATGGGGGAAGGGTGAACGAGCTGTATTATCTCATTAGACCGCAAGACCATAAGATAGAGGAGCAGAATTAGGCCACTCGGCCCATCAAGTCTACTCCACCATTTGATCTGGCTGATATGTTTCCCAACCACATTCTCCTCCTTTCTCCCCGTAACCTTTAATCCTCTTACTAATCAAGAACCTATCTATCTCTGTCTTAAGGACACTCAACGACATGGCCTTCACAGCCCTCTGTGGCAATGAGTTCCACAGATTCACCACCCTCTGGCTGAAGAAATTCCTCCTCATCTTAGTTCTAAAAGGTTGTCCCTTCAGGTGCTGTCAAGTCTTAGTTTCTCCTTCTAGTGGAAACATGTTCTCCATATCCACTTTATCCAGGCCTCTCAGGATTCTGTAAGTTTCAATCAAATCCCCCCTCATCTTTCTAAATTCCATCGAGTACAGACTCAGAATCCTCAATTGCTCCTCATGTGACAAGTCTTTCGTCCCTGGGATTATTTTTGTAAGACTTCTCTGGACCTCCTCCAGCAAATCCTTTCTTAAATATGAGGCCCAAAACTGCTTCCAATGTTCCAAATGCGGTCTGACCAGAGCTTTATACAGCCTCAGCAGTAAATCTCTGCTCTTACAGTTTAGCCCTCTTGAAATGAATGCTAATATTGCATTTGCCTCCCTAACTGCCAACTGAGCCCGCATGTTAACCTGAAGGGAATCCTAAACTAGGATTCCCAAGTCTCTTTGTGCTTCAGATTTCTGAAGCTTTTTCCCTTTTAGAAAATAGTCTGTGTCTCTATTTCTCCTACCAAAGTGCATAACCTCACACTTTCCCACATTGTACTCCATCTGCCACTTCCTTGCCCACTGTCCTGATCTGTCCAAGTCCTTCTGCAGCCTACCCACTTCCACAACACTACCTGTCCCTCCATCTACCTTTGTGTCATCTGCAAACTAGCAACAATGCCCTCACTTCCTTCGTTCAGATTGTTAATGTATCACATGAATTATTGTTGTTCCAACACTGACCTCTGTGGAACTCCACTAGTCATCAACTGCATTCCTGAAAAGACTCCTTTAGCCTCACTTTCTACCTTCTAACAGTCTGCCAATCCATACCAGTACCTTATCCCTTATACTATGGGCTATTGTTTAGCAGCCTTCTGTGCGGCACCTTGTCAAAGGCTTTTAGAAATCCAAATAAATCATGTCCACAGGCTCTCCTTTGTCTAACTTGTTTGTTACCTCAAAGAATTTTAGCAGATTTGTCAGCCATGACCTCTCCTTGACGAAGCTGTGCTGACTCAGTCCTATTTTGTCAAATTCTTACAAATACTCCATAATCTCATCCTTAATAATTGACTGTAAAAACTTACCAACAACCAAGGTCAGGCTAACTGGCCTATGGTTTGCTGTATTCTGTCTCCCTCCCTTCTTAAACAGCTGTTTCCTCAGTGATGGCCATTACACTCCTTCACCCAGACTCTCTTGAAGTTCTGGAATGCTACTGGTGTCTTCCACTGTGAAAACTGATGCAAGGTACTGATTCAGTTCCTCTTCCATTTCTTTATTCCCTATTACCGCTTCTCGAGCTGCATTTTGCAGCAATCCAACATCCACTTTTGCCTCTCGCTTTCCTTTCAGATATTTCTTACCATCTTTTGTATTACAAGCTAGCTTACTCTTATATTTTGTCTTCTGTCCGGTTATTGCTTTTTTAGTTATCCTCTGCTAGCTTTTAAAGGCATCCCAATCCTCTGGCTTCCCACTAATCTTTACCAAGTTATATGATTTTTCTTTTGTGTTTATGCTGTGCCTGACTTCCGTCATCAGCCATGATTGCCTTGATCTCCCCTCAATATGTTTCTTCTGCCTTTGGATGAATTTCTGCTGTGCCCCCTGAATGGCCCCCAGAAACTACTGCCATTGCTGTTCCACTGCCTTCCCTGTTAAACTCACCTCCCAAACAACTCTGGCCAACTCCTCCCTCACTTCTTTTTGAGTTTACCTTTCCTCAGTTGTAATACCATTACACCTGATTCCAGCTTCTGCTTCTTAAATTGCAGGGTGAATTTGATCATATTACTGTCACTGCCCCCTAGGGGTTCTTTCACGTTAAGGTCCCTAATCAACTCTGCGCTATTACACATCACCAAATCCACAACTGCCTGTTCCCTGGTAGGTTCTGCTACAATCTGCTCCAAAAAGAACCATCTCATAGACATTCCACAAATTCATTTTCTGGAGATTCGCTACCAATCTGATTTTTCCAGTCCACCTACATATTGAAGTCCCTCATGATTATTGCAATAATACCTTTCTTACATGCTTTTTCTGTCTCCAGAGTTACCTTCTTCCCCACATCCCGGCAATTGCTGGGAGGCCTGTACACAACTGCTTGTTTTACTTTGTGGTTCCTCAACTCTACCCACAGATTCGATACCTTCTACTCGATATAACTTCTTGCGATTGATTTAATTTCATTTCTCACTAATACGGCAACCCTGCCCATCAGCCTGTCTTTTCGGTAGGACGTCTACCCTTGGATATTTAGCTCCCAGCCCTAATCCCCTTGCAGCCACGTCTCTGTGATACCCACAACATCATACCTGCCAACTTCAATCTGTGTTGCAAGCTCATTTGCCTTGTTTCATATGCTGCATTTAAGTACGACAACTCAGCCCTGCATTGATTGCTCCCTTTCCCACAGTTGTCCCCTAATCTGCTGTGCCTGAAGTTAGATTCCTGACCCTTTCCATACTCTCTGCCCTATTACTTGTTCTGTAAACTTTAATCTCTGCTGAGCCTTCCCGTGCTTTACCTTTCTCCATAATTTTCCATGCAACTAAACTCCCATCACCCCCAAATATTTAGTTTAAAGACCTATCCACAGCCCTACTTATGCAATTCACAAAGACTCCGGGACCAGTATCATTCAGGTGGAACTTGACACATCAGAGCAGCTCCCTTATTCTCCAGTACTGATGCCAATGTCCCATGGATTTGAACCTTGGTCTTTTTTTTTACAGAGAATGAGTACATTTGTTACCTTGATGCCATCAGATCAAAATAAAACATTCATGTCCTTTTAATTCAAATCTATCATAAGTTGCTGATATCTTAATGATGAAGAATGACAGTCTATTCAGTGAGACTATTGAATATTTGACTGAATTATTATTTTGATCCATGAGCAGCAATTAATTAATGAAGTTAAACTCATCTTGAAAGATGTACCCTATCATTTTGCACTGTTACTGCTATTTGAAATTTATCTTACAGTTGTAGATAACACTCTCAACAGACACTAACAAAATTATTGATGATCCTTTCTTGATAAAGACAGTGTTCTGGGATTGAAAAATACCAAGAAAGTGTCTGGCCAGACGACACTGCCTCCAACTGGAAAGGGCTCTTATGCGGACAGGACCAGTTGACTATGAGCCAAGGTGAAGCAACCTGACAATGCTCCCTTGTCTCAGTTCATAATGAAAGACAATCCTGAGGTTAGATCATGGCTGTGGAATTGCTCTAGGAATCAATGCCTTCATGTTAAAGAAGAGAAAAGGGAAGAGAAAAGGGCATTTTCCAGTTTCGAGTCACTCTATGGAGCTGTATAAGATTAAGAAGGAAGAAAGCAGCTCATTAACATCTCCAAAGGCTAACATACTAAATCAGCACATCCTTTTATGCTGGCTCTATGATGTGAAGCCATAACCTTCCAAATTCTTCAAGAAGATCTTGGACAACAGTATGTGAGGGAGGCTGGACAAACTACCAATGCTTGAAGAGATGACAAAGTTCACAAGGTCCTTTAAGATGAGTAAAACTTCCAGAAGTGACCATTTACTGACCAACTTATATTTGACTCTGTGATTGACTTACCAGGTTGGTCCAGACCATCTGCAAGGTATCAGAGTATGCATGTGGCTGGCAGTATGTCATAAACCACGAAGAGAGGCATCATCACTGTCAACTACAAGCAAAGTGGGTAGAGATTAGATATTGGTGACCCATTTCACTGAGTGACACAATTCTATCCAAGGCCATCAATTGGGTCATGTCTGTTCTGTAGATGGAAATCTACCCTGATCAGACCTGTATTGCACTGGGAAGAAGATCTCTGAGAGCCTCAACCAGTCAGGAATAGGATTACCAATACACAGAACAGAAGGGTGGAAACTTGTGTCATAACCTTGGACCATGAGAAGGCCTTTGACAGAATACTGCATACCTATTATACATATCCTCTTCAAAATGGGGTTAGGGAGGAATGCACAATTGAATCCAACTGCTCGATGTGAACATTTCAATCAAAAGTTGGGAATTAGAACAGTTTTCAATTAAATCTGGACTTAGAAAATGCTGCCCTCTCTCCGCTGCTTAATTTGTGTATTGTATCAAACCTTTCGCCAAGTCCATGAGGAAAGGGGCAGGCATGAAAGGATGGCAATCCTAAGCAATGGAGGTAGTCAAGTCAAAGCTTCCTGGTACATGGGTAACCTTTTACTTGGCTCTACTTTCAGTGCAGAAATTGATAAATGTCTGCAACCAATTCGAACAGGCTTTGCAATCCAAAGTCAATCGTGACAAGAGTGGGGCCATGCTCTTTGAGAATTGGACTTGCTTGATCCTTTGTTTATTGCATCATCAGATAAGACCAAAGGGGTATGCATCAAAACTGGAAGGAGTGTGTAAGCATGGTGACCAAAATCTGGGCACATGTGAGTGATGTTCCTTTGCAATGTGGCTACAAACCTGGTCATCTGCTGTGAGGAGCTCTTAGTGCCGCCGGACATGGCACAGGTTTGGCTCATGCCTCTCCTATGCATGGCATTCAATGGTGCCATCTCCCACTTTATCTGGACGTTGAATATGGACTATGCCTGCACAGGCATGATGTACACATCTCTAGATAAAACTGGAATAAATGTGCCCAACACCACCCTCATTGAGATGGCTACCATTGTGTGCGGCTGATCCAACTGTGCATCGATCTTCAGTTCACAAACACCAGATGTCAGTGTATGTGGAGGGTCTACCTCTCTCCGGCCATGCAAAAGATGGGTCTGGCTGGCCATGTTGCTGTGGAAGATACTTGTCATTTGGACTACCTGCCCCTCAGGGAGATGTTTATGAAGAAAAACACATTTGACTACAAGTCCATCAGGCAGTTGCCAGCAAGTAATGTACTCGAGCACCTGCGGGCGAAGGGAACGATGGGTCCTTCGGATGGTTCTTGATCAGGTTGTCAAAGTCACTTGGCAGCATGCCTCATCACCAAAACTTCCCAACACACAACAAGATGTAGCTTGGCTGGTCGTGAGAAAAGACCTTCCTGTCAAATTCTTCCGACATCCACCCCCAACTACTCCCACAAGATTTTCCTAGACACGGCTGTGGAGAAGGGACATCTGTTATCCTTCTGGGATGTGATTTATTTTGCAAAGAAGATTTGGAAATGGATGCAGTGATTTTGGCATAAGGCAGGACCTTTCTCTTTATAGGTTGCTCCCACGGATGCACAGCCAGATAAAGATCAACTGCAGCTGGAGGGCCATGAAATAAATCCTTTGCTCTGTAATAGACCTACAGATCTTCCAGTGAAACAAGTTGTCCATGTCTGAGTGTTGCAATCTGGTACGTTCCAAGTTCCAAGACTATATGTTTACAGGTGCACAAAAGCTTGAGGGCAGCCTCCTCAAAGGTGTGATGTAGAATGGTCACTGTCTCAGGCCTTTCAATCATAGTGCACCAAAGGCATGGGAACTGAATGAAACCCCTTGGGCTATATGTTTGAATGATGTAATGAATCTTGTAAATGTTGAGTATCATTGTAAATGTAGTGAGCACCATTCCAGTTGTGGAAGAAACTGATTTGATTTGCACCTTAAATAATGTCAACTTTCAGCAGTCACACTACATACTCAGAGTCATAGAGATGTACAAAACAGACCATTAGGTCCAACTCGTCCTTGCCAACCAGATATCCTAGATAAATCGAGTCCCATTTGCCAGCATTTGGCCCATGTCCCTCTAAACCCTTCCTATTCATATACACATCCAGATGCTTTTTAAATGTTGTAATTGTACCAGCCTCCACCACTTCCTCTGGCAGCTCATTCCATACATGCACCACCCTCTATGTGAACAAGTTCTCTCTAAGGTCCCTTTTAAATCTTTGCCCTCTCACCTTAAATCTATGCCTTCTAGTTTTTGACTCTCCCACCCCAGAGAAAATACCTTGTCTATTTACCCTATCCATGCCCCTCATGATTTTATAAACATCTATAAGATCGCCTCCTCAGCCTCTAGCGCTGCAAGGAAAACAGCCCCAGCCTATTCAGCCTTTCTCTATAGCTCAAACCCTCCAACCCTGGCAACATCCTTGTAAATCTTTTCTGAATCCTTTCAAGTTTCACAACATCCTTCCCATAGCAAAGTGACCAGAATTGCACACAGTATTCCAGAATGGCCTAACTAACATTCTGTACGACCGAAACATGGCCTCCCAACTCCTATACTCAATTCACTGACCAATAAAGGCAAACATACCAAATACCTTCTTCATTATCCTATCTTCTTGCGACTCCACCTTCAAGGAACTAAGAACCGACACTCCAAGGTCTCTTTGTTCAGCAACAATCCCCAGGATCTTACAATTCAGTGTATAAGTCCTGTCCTGATTTGCCTTTCCAAAATGCAGCACCTCACATTTGTCTCAATTAAACTCCCTGTGCCATTCCTCACCCCATCGACCCAGCTGATTAAGATCCCATTGTACTCTGAGTTACCCTTCTTTGCTGTCCACTGCACCTCCAGTTTTGGTGTCATCCGCCAACTTACTACCCATACCTCCTATGTTCCCATCCAAATCGTTTATATAAATGACGAAAAGCAGTGACCCAGCACCAATCCATGTGGCTCACCACTGGTTATAGAACTTCTTTAAATTTTATGAATAAAATATATTTTAGTAATAAGGAGTGAAGGACAAAAAATAAAGAAATTGTGCAGTCACTACTGTCCTGTGAGACAAGCCAAATGCAAAGGCAGAACATTAGTTAATAAACGGTATTCATGAGTAATAGAACAATTTGTGCTTTCAGGCTGATTTCACAAGAAAACTTGGGCAGGTGTTTCTATTGACAAGGAATCTATGAAAGACCCAAAAGAACAGACAGTTAATTTTATGCCAGTTGCTTTAATATGAAACGATTACATTAGACTGCTAATATATTCAAAATTGGAGCATCAAGTGTGAAACAGAGCAAGCATCTATATCTGATTAAATGAGATGGAAATATAAAAGCAGAGAACTGACAAGGCAACAAATCCAAGGCTCTGGAATAAGCCGCCCTGGTCAGATACAATCTTGTAAGATAATTTGTTACAATTTTGAGAAACAACATTCCTAGATTATTCAATAACAACTTAACCTTTTATTCAAGGAAGCAATAAAGTTTTCACTGAACATCAACTCACCCATCAGCCTGAGGGTAATTGAACCAAAATAGAATAAAGAAATGCATTATATTTTGTCTTGACAACAAAAACAATTTGGAATATAGAAGAAAGAACAATTGCTATTTAGCTTTTGTATGTTCCGGGTCCCCACAGTATTTCAACTAAGAACCATTTAATTGTAAGGATGGAGGAGCACTCATTTTCTGAGCACTGAAAAAAATGGTAAAAATCATTTTGAATTTGTCTTCCGACTTTGAATGTGGGATTCAACAGGTTGGAGAATTATGCATCTCTGAATCCTAAGCAGGGAATGCTCTTCAGGTCAGTCATGCATGATGGATTTCAGTTTAGCTGTCACGCAGGCTGCTGGAGAGGATGGGATACATATAACGTCAGGTCTTGCCTTCTCCTCACTGCAACTTCTTCACTCAAAATAAACATTGATTCAATCAAGCAACAGTTCCGCAATCTGGCTTCTGCTCCACAGACTTGGCACTGCGTTTCACCTGAGGAAGCACCCATGCAAAAATTGTCCAAATCAATATGCCTTACCACTTTCACTCACATATGAACAATCTTTAACCATACAGGGTCACACATCAATAATCCTTAGCATCCTCACTTGCACAGTATCCATCAGTAATCCTTTCCATCCTTGCTCACACAGCACACAACAGCAGGTGCTGTTCTCAGTCTGGGTTTCACAGCTTAAGAAGGATCACAGAATCCCTACATCTGGCTCATTAAATCCACACCAACCCTCTGAAGAGCATCCCACCCAAACCCCATGCCCCCCACCTTTTCACTGTAACCCCGCATTTCCCATGGCTATCCCACTTAACGTACATATCCCAGGACATGATGGGCAATTTAGCATGGCCAATCCACCTAAGCTGCACATCGTTGGATATGTCACAATGGAAACAGCTTACTTTGAATTTATTAGAATGATTCCTGAACTCCAAGCATTAAATTATGGTGAGTGAAGACACAAACAAGGTTTGCACTCTCTGGCATTTCGAAGGTAAGGCGGTGATTTGAGCAAAGTTTCAAGATGTTAAGAGCAACTATTAGAGCAGACCTCCAACATTGTTATCTCCCAATACCAGACAGCACACTCTACCTCCTTCCCAGAGTCCACAAACTAGACTGCCCTGGTAGGCCCATCATATCAGTCTGTTCTTGCACCACTGAGCTCACTTTCTCCTACTTTGACATCATCCTCTCTCCACTTGTCCAGGCCATGCCCGCCCTACATCTGCGATTCCTCTGATGCCCTCCATCAAATTGAAAATTTCCAGCTCCCTGGCCCGAACTGCCTCCTGCTCGCCATGGATGTCCAATCCCTCTACACCTCCATCCCCCACCAGGACAGTCTGAGAGCTCTCGGCTTCTTCCTTGACCAGAGGCCTAAACATTTGCCATCCACCACCACTCTCCTCCATCCAGCTGATTTGTTCTCTCACTGAACAATTTCTCCTTTAATTCATCTCACTTCCATCAAGTCAAAGGAGTAGCTATGGGCTTCCACATGGGTCCCAGTTATGCCTGTTCCTTTATGGGGTATGTGGAACAATCTTGTTTCCAGTCCTACACTCCCCCCCTCCTACAACTCTTTGTTCATTACAATGGCGACTGCTTCAGTGCCACTTCATGCTCCCACCAGGTTGTTGAAAAATTTGTTCATTTTGCCTCCAGTTTCCACCCCTCTATAACTTTCACATCGTCCATTTCCAACAATTCCCCTCTTTTCCTTGACCTCTCTGTCTCTATTTTGGGGAAACAACTGTCTACTGCTATCCACTACAAAACCACTGGCTCCCATAGTTACCTTCACTACAGCTCTTCACACCCCATGTCTTGCAAGGGCTCCATCCCACTTTCCGAGTTCCTTCACCTAAGTTGCATCTGTTCAGATGATGCCACCTTCCAAAACAGTGCTGCTGGCATGGCTTGCTTCTTCCATAACTGTGGTTTCTCACTCACTATGGTTGGCAGGGCCCTCAACCAAATCTCACCTATCACCCGTGCTTCCGCCCTTGACCTCTTCCCATCTCTCACAATAGCGTGATCGGAACACCCCTTTCCTCAATTTTCATCCCACCAGCCTACAAAAGATCATTCTCTGCCATTTCAGACAACTCCAGCAGAATGCCACCACCAAACACATCTTCTTCTCACTCTCCCCGTCTGCATTTTGCAGGGATTGATCCTTCTGGGATACCCTAGTCCATTCCATGACCATTAACACCACCCCCACTTCCCACTTCCCACTTCCCATGGCACCTTCCCATTAATGCAGAATTTGCAATACATATCCCTTCACCTCCTCCCTGCTTATCCTCCAAGGGCCTAAACAATCTTTCCGGGTGAAGCAGCATTTCACCTGCACCTCCTCCAATCTTGCGTCCTGTATCCGCTGCATCCAATGTGGCTTACTCTACATTGGAGAAACCAAACACAGACTGGGTGATGCATGCGGAACACCTCCCATCTGTGTACAAGCATGACCCCGACCTTCCCATAACTGCTTGTTTTAACACAGCATCCTGTTCGCATGCCCACTTGTTTGTCCTTGGCATGCTGCAGTGTTCCAGTGAATCACAGTGCAAATTGGAGAAACAACATCTCATCTTCAGACTAGGTACAGTACAGCCTTCTGGGCTTAATATTGAGTTCAACGCCTTCAAATTGTGAACCAATTCCCATTTCTTCCCTTTCTTTTCACTTTACTTGTTATATTCTCCCATTTCTTCACTTTCTTTTAGCTTTACTTATTATATTCCCTGTCATCATGTCCTCTCTCCCCTTCCCCCACCCTAATGGGACTGTCTTCTCTTTCAAGTCTGGCAGTTAGATACACCATTATTCTGCCATTCTCACATTCCACTCACTTAATCTGAACTACCAACATCTTTTCTCCACCAGCACTCTACACCCACCACCCCCAAACCCCTGCAACTATAGCATAAGTGCTGCCCCCTCCACACTTCACTTCAGTCATCTGGACTCGAAACTTTACCTTGCTCTCTCCATGGGTGCTGCCTAACCCATTGTGATCTCCAGCATTTAAACCAAAAGAACTGTAGATGCTGTAAATCAGGAACAAAAACAGAAGTTGCTGGAAAAGCTCAGCAGCATCTGTGAAGAAAAAAAAAATCAGAGTTAATGTTTCGGGTCCAGTGTCCCTTCCTTGAGGACCTTGACCCTTGAGGAAGGTTCACCAGACCCAAAACATTAAACTCTGATTTTTTTTCTTCACAGATGCTGCCAGACCTGCTGAGCTTTTCCAGCAACTTCTGTTTTTGATCTCCAGTATTTGTTTTCAGTACAGACTCCATCATCTGCAGTAATTTACTCCTATTAGAGCAGACATATTTGGCAAAATATAGGGCTGATCTTATGGTTTCTTTTGGCTAAGCACATGTCATGTCGGGTTTGGTGATTTAACCCTTGCCACAAAGCTGAATGGCTTTTCCCACCATTTCTTACCAAACTTTCTGCAGTAATTTAAATTTTAGCCCCAAGAGCGATTATCGCATCTGAGTTTCACTTCACTGATCCCAGAACAATTTGCCAGAGGTCCTGAAGTTGACCAGAATCCCTGGCACTAGTGCCACATTTAAAAGGCCAAGCCCTGTTCATCTGGAGCTGCCCTCCACATTTCTTCACATTGGTCCTGAACATGGTACACAGGGAAAATCGGCACCACGCTTAGTCAGCATGATTCTGGACCTTCTGCTGGAAAGTAACCTGTGGTGAGTCAGGCTGCTCATCAAGTTCTAATGAAGCAAAAATAGGCTTCATTTGGGAACTTGACAAACTGGAGTTCTAAAAACATCTTGTCAGAATCTACAGCTCACTATATCTCACATAAACCACAAGACCATAAGAAATAGAAACGGGACTAGGTTGTTTGATTCCTCAAGACTGCTCCATTATTCAAAAGGATCATGGCTCATGGTTCAGAGCCTAGTTCTGCTCACAGTTTCTGCTGGTTGAGGAGTGCACAACTAGGAGCCATGGCCGAAAGATTAGAGCGAATGTAGAATTTAGGAAACAATTCTGTGTGCAAAGACTTGAGAGTGTTTGTAATACTCTCTCACAAAATCCACTTAGTACTCGGTCACTTGTTAATTTTAAAACTAAGATGGTTAGATCGTAGCCAAAGATATTATGGCACCTGGGGCAAAACCAGGTGTGTGGGATTTATTCAAAAACCAGTCACGATCTCCTTGAATGGTATAACAGGCTGGATAGACAAAATGGCTCACTCCTGTTCCAACGTTCCATCTTCAAGCGCTGCAAATGAGCTACTTTTACCATTCCCATTCATGTGGTACGTATCAGTGACAAAGAAAAACAGAAATTGCTGGAGAAACTCAGCAGGTCCGGCAGCATCTTTGGAGGGAGGACACAGTCGACGTTTGAAGTCCTGTAATCCTACAGACGGGTCACTGGACTCGAAACGTTAACTCTTTTCTGTTTAAGCTTATTTCAGCTTTCCAGCATCCGCAGTTCTTTGTTTAATTTCAGTACTTATCAGTAACTGTTACCGTCCCTAAAATACACATGCAGCAATGGTCTTTCAGGAGATCAGATTTGGTGAAGTTTGAACCATTTAGAAGCAAGGGATTTACAATATTTTGCTGACTGTCAGGTATTTTGCATGGTCATTTATCGAGCAATTCATTTGTTACTTGCTTTGTGTTGTTTCATACCAAGATGGTGCGTTGGAAATATCAAAATATGATACTTTGTCTTTACTGAAATATTTACACTGTGTCAACTCGTTCTCACCTCCAAAAGTTATGTTCTTTTGCATGTTATTTTTGATGCACAATATTTTTTAACTTTTGTATTTTTTGCCCATAAGTCAAAACAAAGATTTAAAAATAGGAATTAGCTGTGGTGTGGCTGTTTGACTGAAACTCAATGGAAAGGCTTGCTATAACATAAATTGGGGTGGCACAGTAGCTCAGTGGTTAGCACTGCTGCCTCACAGTCCTAGGCACCTGGATTCAATTCCACCCTCAGGCAACTGTCTGTGTGGAGTTTGCACATTCTCCCCGTGCCTGTGTGGGTTCCTCTGGGTGCTCCGGTTTCCTCCCACAGTCCTAAGATGTGCAGGCTAGGTGGATTGGCCATGCTAAATTGCCCGTAGTCTCCAGGAATGAGTGGGCTGGGTGTGTTTAGCCATGGAAAATGTGGGGTTAAAGGGATAGGGTAGGAGAGTGGGTCTGGGTGGGATGCCCTTCAGAGGACAGTGTAGACACAATGGGCCAAATGGCCTGCTTCCACATTGTAAGGATTCTATGACACTAAATTGCCCCTGGTGTCCAGGGATGTGCAGGCTAGGTGGATTAGCCGTGGGAAATGTGGAGTTACGGGGATAAGGAAAGGTTTGGATAGGGGTGGGTCTGGGTGGGATGCTGTTTGGAAGGTCAGTATCGACTCAATGGGCCGAATGCCCTGTTTCCACAGTAGCGATTCTATTCTATGATTCTAACTGACAGAAAAAAACTATTATTTTGATTAGGTTTTATTTTCATTATAATATAGCAGGTACTTGTTTAAGATTTGAACAGCCTTGTTGATTTCTCACAGATGATCATTCAAAGACATGTGGGATGCGATGATTGAATTCGCTGCCTTTTCTCTTCTGGGCTCAAGTTTGAAGCTAGAACAGTCTGATAACTTGGAAGTTTCTTTCTGCTAACAGCTTCAGCATTTACTTCAGGGAGTCTCCAAGCATGCCCTAACAGATGTGACGTTTTCATTCAAAGCTGTCTGCATTTTGGCTACCAATTAACACAAACAGTGTAAATACACACCAGTCTCAAGGATACCGCTGGAATTTACCCAGCAGACTGGAGGCTGGTTTGGGTGCAAGGCATTAAATCCCCTCAAATTCACATTGAACTGGATCATCTTTCAGCCTTTCCTGGGGCAACTTCCGAATCCAAGCAAGAAAACCTGTTGAATGCGCTTGGAGCAACAGAAAAGGCAATTCTTGGCTCTTTTAAGCCAGGATTTCTTCCAACTCTGTACGTTTTCTATGTGAGGCTCTGCCTCATCAGGATCACTGAGTTTCCTTGATGAAACTGGCAAACTGGGAAGGCTTTGATCAGTTACACTGAATAGTTCTAGTCATGTCCAGGTGAGAGGCCAGTATTCCAAAACATGTTCCTGTAACATGTGTTAGCACTGCTCAACAGGCCATTGCCACCTCCATGAAAGGTAGTTTACTTGCCCGCATCACTTCACTCAACTTCAGTTGTGTTTCAGCTATGGCCAATCTTCATTAGGGCATAGGCGCAATGTATGCAATCCCATTGTCCATCTTTGCTGGAGGTTAAGAGCGGAACCCACATCAACGTCACCTTTGAGAACAACAGTTTCCT
The DNA here is from genome assembly GCF_021869965.1 of Rhincodon typus. NCBI lineage: Eukaryota > Metazoa > Chordata > Chondrichthyes > Orectolobiformes > Rhincodontidae > Rhincodon > Rhincodon typus. The sequence continues at coordinate 9,401,386 of NC_063341.1, forward strand.
TCTTCTTTAAATAGATGGGATGTGTTGCCAATGTGAGATCCAGTGCCTGTTCTTGGAAAAGCATTCCCTTACCTTTCAAACCTCAGGTCTCTGCTTTTCATCCATTCTGAGAGAGAAAGCAGAGAGGTGTGAATGCACATAATGTTTTGAACTGAGATGAAAGAAGGGACACTATTTGTTGTGTTGCATGGATGCAAGGCGGTAATAAAGTGAAGGCAGTTGTGCGTGGTGACTGTTCAATGCAGCTGTAAGGTACCTGCAAAGACACATATGAATGAAGCTGCAGAATTTGTTGCCCTGAGGAGTGCTGTGCTTGAGAGTATTGGGTAAGTCAGTGTGGAGGATGGCACCTGATTGTATTATAGCATTAATACTCTCCTGAGCTCCTGATCTACTTGGTGCACAGTCTACCTGTCATGCTCCTGCTACTGACTTACTCAGCCACTTCTGTCTACATCTGTTTGGTTACTGAGGCTGCCCTCTTCCTCCTGTCACCTCTCTGCAGCCCCTAGGATTCTCCAGCAGGACCTTCAGATAAGAATGAGAGATAAGAGAGCAGTCTCCTTTCCAGTGCCGCTCTAGCCTCAAGAATGCAAGTGCTGCTGAGCCATTGTAACCCATGTCACGATCTCTTTAACTATAAATCCTTCCTTTGACAAGGATGGTATTGTCAATTGTGTGGTTGGGGAGCCCAGAAGTGGGATTTAACTTCAAACATGAGATAATGGCATTACTAGCTGGGCCAGCATGTATTGTTCGTCTCTGGTTGCACTGGGAGAGGGTGGTGGTGAGCTGCCTTCTTGAACCGCTGCAGTCCATGTGCTGTGGGTAGACCCACATTGTCACTGAGGAGCGAGTTCCAGGATTTTGCACCAGTGACAATGAAGGAATAGCAATAGGTTTCCATGTCAGGATGGTGAGTATCTTGGAGGGGAATTTGCAACAGGTAGTATTCTCAGATGGTAGTGGTTATGGGTTTGGAAGCTGCTGTCTAAAGAGCCTTGGTGAATTTCTGCAGTGCATCTGTTGCTACTGAGCATTGGTGGTCGAGGTAATGAATATTTGTGGATCTGATGCCAACTCAGGTATAATATAGATTGATGCTAAAGGAGCTGTGCTCTTTTGTAAATATTTGACTTAGCCTTAACCTCTTGGCTGCTTGATGTCAAGCTTCTTGAGTGTTGTTGGAACTGCACTCATTCAGGCAAATGGGGAATACTCCATCACACTTCTGACTTGTGCCTCGTAGATGGTGGGCAGGTTTTGAAGAATCAGGAGGTGAGTTGCTCTCTGGAGGATTCCTAGCCTCCGATATATTGTTGTAACTATTCTATTTATATGGCTAGTTTAATTCTGTTTCTGGTTGATGGTAATCCCCAGGATGTTGATAATGGGAGATTCAGGGATGATAATACCATTGAATGTCAAGGAGCAGTAGTTAGATTGTCTCTTATTGGAGATGGTTATTTCCTGGACCCTGTGTGAGATGTTAATACTGTTGATCCGAGAAAGAGCCGGCGAGCATTAAATCAATTCCATCCCCCTTTATAATCCTTGAGTGAAACAGAATAGCTGGTATTCCTCAGAGGCTGAGGCTAAGGCAAATAGTTACAACAGAGCACAGTTCCCTTGGTATCCAATCTACCTTATACTTGAGTTGGGTATAATTAATGATACACAGGTTGAGGAACTTTATGCTGCATCTAACCTGGAAGCATTTGGAGGACGACATTATCCTTCTTTGAAAATGTACTGAGCCCGTTTTGTGATTATTTAATATCAGTAAGGAAGTCACAAATAACTGAGATTCTTCAAGTTCATATCTTTGTAGTAAATTTTGAAAGAAATTGAATATCAAATAACTAGAACAAATTGTGAGGGGGAAAAAATGGTTGACACCAAGTCATTCTGTTCATGTTAGTAAAGGCCAAATGTTGATCAAGTGGCAATGAATATTATTTTGGAAGAATAAACATAAATGACCTAATGTTGTCCTCCATGCATCTTCCTCATCCAGCTTCCTTCATGTGTATCCTTCTCCTCTCTCCCCTCCTCTCCAACTCTATCATTCCCCTTCATACTTCGTTCCTTTCCACCCTTATCCCATCCCCTTAGTCTGATCCTTCCCCAACCTAACAATTCCTTGCATTGATTATTCACCTCTCTTGTGTCTTTTCTGTTAGGATATAGGGGTTGTCTTGTGAGGAAAAGTTAATAAATCAGGCCAGGAATTCAGAAGAATGAGAAGTGATCTTATTGTGTCACATAAGATTCCGAGAGGGCTTGGCAGGGTAAATTTTGGGAGGAATATCACTGTTCAGGGTGAATTCTGGAATTAAGAAGTACAGTTTAAAAATAAGGGGTCCCTAATTTAAGACTAAATTCAGAGGCTTTTCATTGTTACTTTCATTACTGTTTGGAATTCTCTTCTCCAGAGAGCAACTGAAGTTAGGTCATCAAATATATTCAAGGCTTAGTTAGATGGATTTTGGTCTACAAGGGACTTAAGAATTATTGTGAGCAGACAGTAAAGAGGAGTTAAGGCTAACATTCTGTTGTTGAATAGTGGAGCAGGCTGGAGTGCCCAGTACTGTCCCTATTTCTTGTGATCCTACAATTTATTCTCTACTCCATCAAGGTCCAGTTAATCACTGTCTCTGCTTAATCTGAATACTACACTTTCATTAAAACAACTCAAGTATTTCAGGGATGTATGAATCGCAATCATTCAAGGAATCCCATAGCTATCAATGTACTACCTACAGATGAATAGGCAGATGAATTGCTGCCTGACAGAAGGGATAGGAGACTTTCAATGCATTAAAATTTAATATGGCTGTGGAAAACATGAAGCTGATTTGAAACTGACAGAATCAATGAAATGCATTTACACCATTTTTAGTAAAGCCTTTACTTTGGACTTGGGATAATGTTGCACGATTCATATATTGCCATCTGTTCTTTCAAACGTATCATAGAAACAAGCTGCAACATTGTACTGAAAGACAGCTGTTTATTTCCTCAGTGCTGTAAACTGCACAGTTGTTGATGTTCTTGGTTGCTAAGATTTGAAAGGCATTTTTTTTCTTCTCTCTATTGTCTGTTCACGTGCCACCATTAGCAAGTTAAAGTTCACTTGTGTAGAATGTTAAATCACATACTGGAGGCTATGGACGGTTCCTTTGTAATGAGTTCTTTGAAGGAAGATGATTAGCTAAGCTTGGGATTATATGCACTGTCAATAGCTGTAAGGTCCAAAGATTAATTTAAGGTTAATGCAGACCGATAGAAAACTTTTTAAACAGAGTAGATCATCAATGCAATCTCGTTATCACCATCGCCTGAGGGAATCAATCAAGGCCTAAATTTAAATAAAGTGAAGGAATTTTGCTTAACATCTTTTTTCTGTTACATTCGACTTTGGATTCATTGACTGCTGATTAAACCAAGGAAACTGGTGGAGAATTTACAGAGCTCTGTGAAGGAAGTTGAATTACACATGTAGCACCAATTTGGGCTAATGACCATCTCTGCTGGCATTTCAGTTCCCTTATATGACATGTCTCCATCTCTCATCTTGTCTAAATTCCCGAGTAATGCTATTCATTACTGCTTCAACTAAACTGATTAAGACCAAACAGCAAGACAGTTATAAATTGTGCAACAAGAGAAAGAAACTGAGAGATCATGGCACTTTATCAGCGTCATTTGTCTATATAGGCTGTATTCGCATTGCTATTTCTCAATTCGTTTTCACAGATTCCATTTTAACTCAAAAGCAAATGAGAAGAATGAAGGGGCTCTCCATTTATTGAACGCTTCCATGCATGGCCAATGGCTAATGTTGAGCACCCACCAGATACATGGGAACTTTAACACTGTTCCTTCATAATTGTTGGATAAAGATCCCATAAGTCTTCCTAACAGCATTAGAGGCGTCCCTACACCACAAGGAAAGCAACAGTTCAAGAACGCAGCTCACCATCACATTCTCAAAGACAATTAGGGATGAGCTGTAAATGCTGGCCCAATGAGTGACACCCACAACCTATACAAGAGTTTTCAGAAAAGATCAAAAGTGCAAGATTAGGAAAAATATAAATCAAAATACTGGTATTATGTGCCATACCCGTTTCTTGACATCATACTTGATGCCAGTGAGTCTCAGTGAGAGCAGGTGACTCCCACATTCTGTTCAATTCATTAAGCAGGACCATTAATACAACTAGAGAGCTCATTGGGAACTGTTTAAGCAACATGGGATTTTCAGAAGGGTGCACAGTCTGTGTGCAGTGTAGGGGAAAAGCAGCTGAATGGAGGTGGATACATGGCAGGGTGTCAGCCCTGCCCACTCCTTGCGATTAGCTGAGCCCCATAAAAGGATGAATGATGCAGGGGGACACTTGGGCATTGTAGGAGACTGCAATTAATGAGTGAGCACAAAGAAAGCTGCAATTGGTAATACAGGGTGATGTGGAACACCACCTTTCACAGAGACTGTGGAGATCCTAGAATCAGGAGCGCAGAGGACAGGAATGAGAAGCATGAAGGTACATGCCCTCAGCACAATATCAACTGATGAACACGGAGTTCCATGGAGACAACACTGAAGCAGTATTGAAGGAGACACTGACTCTCCAGGGAGGTGATTAGAGACGTCTCTCTGAGATCTCACACTTTGCAGCTTTGGTCACAAAGTCCTCAAAGCTCCAATGATTTTCAGCAGGTTCACTTCTGGCTCCTGCTAAAAATCAGTTTGGGGCATCTTGGTGAGGCCCTGGAAGGATACAGACCTTCAGAGAAAGAGCAGGAGCTAGATATGGAGGGGGAAATGATAAAGAGAGGGAAGATGCAGATTACTGTCATAGCCCAACTGCATGTGGGTGCACAGGCACAAACATAGAACATACAGAACATAGAACTGTACAGCACAGGAATGGGCCCTTTGGCCAACGATGTTGTGCCAAACATGACTCCAAATGAAACTAATCCCTTCTGCCTGCCCTTGGTCTATATCCCTCCATTTCTGGCATATCCATGTGCTTATCTAAAAGTCCCTTAAATGGCCTCCACCAACACCCCTGGCAGTGCATTACAGTGCGCTCCTACCACTCTCTATGTAAAAAACTTACCCCTCACGTCTCCTTTGAACTTTCCCCCTTGAACGTTAAATGCTTACCCCTTACTATTAGACATTTCAACTCTGGGGAAAAGATTCTGACCGTCAACCCTATCTATGCATCTCATAATTTTATAGACTTCTATCAAGTCTCCCCTCAGCCTCTGCTGCTCAAGAGAAAACAACTGGAGTTTTTCTAGCCTCTCCTTATAGTTCATATTCTCTAATCCAGGCAGCATCCTGGCAAATCTCTTCTGCACCTTCTCCATAGCCTCCACATCCTTTCTGTAATGTGGTGACCAGAAGTGAACAGAATACTCTAAGTGTGGCCCAGACAAAGTCTTCTATGACATCCTTACTCTTGTATTCAATTCCCCAATCAATAAAGGCAAGCATGCCATATGCCTTCTTTACCACCCTGACTACTTGCGTGGGCACTTTCAGGGAGCTATGGACTTGAATCCCAAGATCCTTCTGTACACCAATGCTGTTCATAGTCCTGCCATTTACTGTATACTTTTCCTTAACATTTGATCCCCCAAAATGCAGCACCTCACACTTACCCAGATTAAACCTCATCTGCCATTTCTCCGCCCATATCTGCAACTGATCTATATCACACTATATCTTTTGACAACCTTCTACACTATCCACAACTCCACTGATCTTTTTATTGTCTGTAAATTTACTAGCCCACTCATCTACATTTTCATCCGAATCATTTATATATGTCACAAACAGCAAAGGTCCCAGTACAGTTCCCTGCGGAATACCATGAGTCACAGACCTCTCCAGCCTGAAAATCACTCTTCCAGCAGTACCCTCTGTCTTCTATGGGCAAGACAATTCTGAATCCACGCAGCTAAGAGACCATGGATCCCATGCATCTTAAGAACATAAGAACATACCTTATCATTCTATAAGACCGTGGCTGATGTGCATCTGCCTCAACTCTACTTTTGTGCCAGCTCCTCATACTCCTAAATAATTTAAAAGTCTATTTACTCCTCTTTAAATATTTCCAGTGATCTGATCCCCCTTTAGCCTTGGTTATCTCATCAGGATGTTGCAATTTCAGGGATCAGCTGATCCAGGCACATTTCACCTCAGTCCCTCAGTCATGAGCAACAACATTGTCTGGAACTCTCACTGAGCTGTGAGAGTTGACACTTCAACTGAAGATGTAGCTTCGAATATGTAAATTCTTAATGCTAATTTCGGAAGGATATCTACCCAAGGTTTGACCCTCACCATTATATCCATCTCTTGGTGACCGAAAACTAGTAAACAGTGATTCTGACATTTGCTTTCAAATGTTATTGGTTACGTTAGTACTCATATGGAAACCAGTGCACAGCTGAAACTGTTAGAAGACATCCAATGATTCATGTGATGCTCTGTGTTTTGTGGTGGCCTTGGGCTTGGCCACTTTGATGCCATGCTCCCTTTGTAGCCTCGGAAGAGATGGTAGCAGCCTCCTCACATGGCTAGACTTGTGGGTGTGAAGCACAGATGGCAATCACCCCTAAGTCTTTGCAGGGACAACCTCTGTCATTCACAACCCAAGGCACCGCACTATCTTAGGGAACTTAGGCACGTGGGAGAATGTCTTCTAGCATGCTGGTCTAGGTGAAACCTCCTTTTCTTTGACCTCTGACATCCTGCACCTACCCATCACTCTCCAAGGGGTCCGCCCACGGGTGCCTCTAATTCTGTCTCCTGCAAACTCATGCAATGCACCTCACTGTTTATCCATATCTAAGGATCCACCTGAGGTGGATGTTAAGGTGCGATCGATGGTGATTCTATTGCTGTCACTCTGGTTGCTCTGGTTCTGGTGAGGGATGTAGCCTCTGTATTTGCTTCTGTGGGAAACACTTGATGAGACTTCGAGGTATTTTAACCTCCCAATGCAGCCTGTCGCAGTTTGGTATGCTGCTGGAATGGGGTGCAGTTTAAACGCATTGCACTCTGTAATGACCAACTCCACCTCACATTGCAAGATGGACATAATTGCCTCCATAATGTCCTCCTCCATGGCTGTGATGGCTTGACAAGTTCTGCACTAATTACCACAGTGAAAATCCTGCACTATTGATCTGGTCAGGTAATGACAGCTACTTGAGATCACATTCCATTTTTATCAGGATGAGATGCTGAGTTCTTTTTTGGTTGTTGGCGATTCAGTCTCAATTTTCTCTGAAGACTGTAAAATTGATGCTCCTTGTTGATGGCATCCTGGTCACCCAAATCCTTTTTTTGTCTACACTAAACATAGCATGAAAGGTGGTGGTTTCGCAGTAATGTCACTAAACCAGCAAGCCAGAGCCCCAGGCTTCTGATCTAATGATGTTGGTTCAACTCCTACTATGGCAGTTGGGGAAATTTGAATTTAATAAAAATCAAGTCTAAATCTAGCATGTAACCGCTGTCAATTACCATAACGATCCATCTGGTTCACTAATTCCTTTAGGGAAGGAAATCAGTTATCTCTGCCTGGTCTGTGATGCAAGGTGGTTGACTCTTAATTTGGGTAAGGATGCTGGCCTAGCTAGCGATGCCCACATCCTGTGAACAAATTTTTAAAAATTACAAAAACACTCACTAATCACTCTTGAGCATACAAATTAGGGGCAGGAGTAGGCCATTAGGCCCCTCAAGACTATTCCACATTTCAACCTGATCATAGTTTACCTGATTGTGGCCTAATCTGAAATATCATTCCCTGCCTACCCCCAATATACTTTGACTCCGCTACTCATCAAGAATAATCTACCTCTTCACTAAAAGTCTCCAATGACCCAAGTACAGACAAAAATTTGTTATGGTCCCAACATGCAGGAAGTAGCTTAAAGTTAACTGAGAGTGAGCCAATTAATTGAAATCTACAACATTTACCAATTTTACCGGGAGCCCCTTCTCTATCAGACTCTCAAACTGCTGGCACCAGATAACTGTCAAACAGGTCATTATAGGACATTTTGTCTTGACTCATCCTCATTGTTTTCCTTGCTTCCTATGCCCTACCCCAGAAATGGTTCAGTTGAGATTTAGAATGATAAACATGTTGAACGCAAAGACAAAACCACAGGGACAAAGTGAATTCTTAGCACTTTGTGATATGTCACTCAATCACTAGGCCTCAAAGCAAAATGTCATTCACATTCCATTGCGTTGCCTAACAAATTGTTCACAGACCATGAACAGACACCATAACTACTAATTTATAGTCTCTCATTTTGAAAGCTGAATTGTGCGTTGTGCACTGTGTATCCCAAAACCATAATAGACATCTTTTCACAGGTTAATTGCATTTCGAAATGATTTCAAACCAAGGAAGGGCTGTTGCAGACATTTTTTTTGTCAAAATAACTTATGTTATCGTACAGAGAGAAATGGAGGATATTTCAGCATTTGCTGCCTCTCATGAATTGGCTTGTCAGAGTCCTAACAGTTTATAAAATTGTAAGAATTGAGATCACACTGTTGCTAACTGCTTCTGACCTCTCTGCTAAGTTAATGTGCAACATGATAGTGACTGGTGCTGCAAAGGAGAAGAAAAGATTTCGGAGAGACTTTTGGAGTGCAATACCAAAGCTAGCTTTAGAATGCGGCTTAGCAAATAGAAAAGGTTGTACTTGAACAAAAATTAAAGCCCTTTTGCATTTAGATAGTTCTGGTGTCACAATAACCTGGGGGCCAAAAGTGTGTATTAAATATCTGCATGACAGCTTTCGATCAACCAGACTATTAGCAATTGGAGGGTGGGTCTTTTTCTGTGACAGTGGTACCAATGATCTGTCTTGCTTAGCTAATGTACGGTGAGCCGTGTATCCAGGAGGTAGAGGCAACCTACCTATTACATACTTTATCGTAGCACTCCCACTCCTTCCCATTTCCTTTGAATTCAAAGCTCACCTCAAAATATCAATTGGAATTTTTTCCCAAATGGCAGAATGTTCTCCAGTTCAAAATATGTTCAAATTAACTGTATTGCTGACATTTCTTTGAACTACCTGCACAGCAATCAATTAGTTCTGTACTCCCTGTGTGGCATCTGGTAACATTAAAAATCAATGTCAATATCCAACACCTTGACATCTCCTGCCAGCTCAGAAATATCTTTACCTGAATCACACACACCCCATTCTGCCAGGCATGCACATATAAATGAACCATGGCCCAGATTTTCCTCTTGGGACCATGAATTGAGAATCAGGCTAAGTAGATGGAGGTGAAGGATTTGGGATACGGGAAATGTAGGTTTACAAACAAAAACTTATGGTAACATGAAAGAGCTGCATTTTGGTTAATAATATCCAGACTAGGGTGGGCAGGGTGGGTGGGGAGCATACAAACATAGAAAATCAGAAGTAATTAGAGTCAAAAGATGAAAAATATGTTTAAAAGCAAAATTAATGGCTCTTTATTTGAATGTGCACAGTATTCGGAAGAAAATAGATGAATTAATGGCATAAATGCAGGTTAATGGGTATGGTCTTATAACTATTATGGTGATAGCTTGATTACAAGGAGACCACAACTGGGAACTAAATATTCAGGAGGATGCAACTTTTTGAAAGGAAGGAAAGAGTGGTGAGACAGCAGTGTTGGTTCGGGATAGAATAAGTATGACAGCATGTGGTGATCTCAAATCAGAAGACGGAATTCATATTGGTAGAGGTGAGAAATAAAAAGGGAAAGAAGGCACAGGTAGGAGCAGTCTATTTCCCCCAACCCCTAGCAGTAGCTATGTGGCAGGCTGAGAATATATCAACAGGTAATGGGGCATGGAACAAAAGCACATTAATCATGGGTAACCATAATCTTCATGTAGATTGGGGTGGTAAAATTGTCGAAAAAAGCTATGAGGAAGGACATCTTAAAGTGTATTCAGGACATTTTTTCGAAAATATTATGTAGTGGATCCAACCAGAGATCAGGTTGTTTTGAATTTGGTGATTGGAAAAGGGCATGTTAATAAATGATGTGAAAGTAATAGAACCCCTTGAAAACAGTGACCATACCATGGTAGAATTTAGCATTTAGTTTAAGAGTGAGGAACTTGAATCAGAAATAACTGTACTAAAAACTAAGCTTAAATAAGGGTAAGTGCAAAGGAATGAGGGCACAGCTGGTTGGATTGGACTGGGAAAGGGGTTTAGCAGCAAAGACAATTGAGGAATAATCCAAATGCTTAAGGAAGTAGCTTATAGAGCACAACAAAGACATATACCGATGAGGAATAAGGATTGCAGGAAAGGGGTTAACCAACCATAGTTAATCAGGGAAGTTAAAGATAGAATCAGTTTGAAAGAAAACAACATACAATGTGGCAAATATTAATGATAAACCAAAGGATTGGGAAAGTAAAAAAAAACTAGAGAGGACCAATATAACAATAAAGAGGAAGAAAATAAACTTTCAGAGTAAACTCGCAAGTAAATATCAAGTTGGATAGCAAGAGCTTCTTTAAATATATGTTCACTATCACACCCAGACTCCTTCCATAGGCCCGAAACGTCAGCCTTCCTGCTCCTCTGATGCTGCTTGGCCTGCTGTGTTCATCCAGCTCTACATCTTGTTATCTCAGATTCTCCAGCATCTGCAGTTCCTACTATCTCTCACACACCCCGTGTTCAAGGTAAATTATGATATTACAACCTCTTAAAACTCAGTCACCATCCTGATGAAAAGTTGTTGGAATGGTGCATGGAAAAAAGAATGATTGGCATACACAATAAAATGCTTGGCTCATTGGGAGGTCTGCCAGGAAGCAAGCTGTTACTTTCATGGAGAAGACTGGCACCAACTTGGCACAGATGTTTGCTCAGACTTTGAAACCTGCCCTTTCTAGTGTTGAAGTAGAGGTTAGCTCTATGAGAACATCTGGGGAATGTATATATCACAGTGTCAGATTGTCAATGTTTCAGCTCCTGTTGTAGAACAAGCTGAAAGGTTGCACTGGAAGCTCAAATGAATGACAAGCAATCCTAGCTTGTTGCTATATACAAGTGCAGCTCAGTATCATTCAGCATCAGTCTGATGCTGCCCTGAACATGGATTGCAAACATATACTTTTGATACCGACAAGCATATTCAAAATAAAACGAAAATAATGCAGGCTTCCCTGGAACATCTCATTCATTGAGTGGACACCATTTCCATCCCAACAAACAATGCAGACCAACACTATAAGCTCTACGCAGCTACATTTTACAGCTACTCTCTGAAATCAGTACTAGAACATGCAGGAGGAAAGCTTGGATGCACATTCTCACAAAAATAGTCGTAAAATAATTAATTGCTTCATCTAGAGGCTGGAGGGTCAATTGAACTGCCTCGTTTTTCTTCTGTGAAGACTTTAAGACTCTGGCGCAACCTTGTGATGATGTCGTGAAGCTCTTCCCACTGGGTGTAAGTAGCACATTGTGGACAGAGTTAGTCGGATAGCTAGATGATGGAAGATCAATTCTGGTTAGCGAATAGTTTCTTAGTAAGGTAGCAGTGAGATTTGAGCCTGGTATATCTCAGATTAATTAGTAGGCCTCTTGCTGCAATTGTTAGGCCCTTGGTGAGACTGCACCTGGAGTATTGTGTGCAGTTTTGGTCTCATTAGCTGAGAAAAGATATCCTGGCTATGGAGGAAGTCTAACAAAGGTTTACCAGGCTGATTGCTGAGATGACAGCACTGATATATGAAGAAAGACTGGATTGATTTGGACTATATTCACTGGAGTTGAGAAGAATGACAGGGAATGTCAGTGAAACCTAAGAGGACGAGACAGGGTAAATACAGGAAGGACATTCCTGATGACTGGAGAGCCCAGAACCAGAGGTCACAGTTGAAGGATACGGGGTCAGCTATTTTGGACTGAGATGAGGAGGAAGTTCTCCACCCAAAGTGTCATGACCCTGTGGAATTCTTTGCTACAGAAAATGGTTGAGGCCAAAACATTTAATGTTTTCAAGAAGGAGTTAGATATAGTTTTTAGGGCCAAAAGGATCAGCAATCATCAAGTTGAATGGTGGAGCAGTCTTGAAGGGCTGAATGGCCTACTCCTGCTGCGATTTCTATGTTTCTAATATGCAAAAATCTCCTTCTTGAAATTTCTAAAGATGCCGAGGTCTGAAGATAGTTCTTGACGTGGCCGTCTCCTGGACCAGTTTGTTTTGATCCCAAGTTCTTGGCTGTAGGCTAAATCAAATGACTTTCAAGATTGAAAAAGCTGGATTTTTGTCAGGTAAAGGTATCACATCAGGCTAATGCATAAATGGAATTGAGGAAATGATTGACTATGAAAGTCAGAGCAGGCTCATGGGGCTAGAAGGTCTCTTCTTAATGTACTTACGGGTTCAGGTTAGCAGCAACCACTAGCCGACAGAAAACTGCCTGAAATGACTTTAATCTACACTCTGAAACAAAAACAGCAGTTGCTGGGAAAGCTCAGCAGGTCTGGCAGCATCGTGAATGTTTTGGGTCCTGTAAGCCTTCCACAGAACAGGAGGGGTCACCGGACCCAAAAAGTTAACCCCCTCTGATTTTTTCTTCACAGAGCTCCTCCAGCAACTTCTGTTTTTAGGACATAAGGACATAAGAACTACGAGCAGGAATAGGCCATCTGGCCCCTCGAGCCTGCCACGCCATTTAATAAGATCATGGCTGATCTTTTTGAGACTCAGCTCCACTTACCCACCCACTCACCATAACCCTTAATTTTGTTCCTGATTTACAGCAATCTACAGTTATTTCAGTTTTTAATCTATATCCTGTTGAACTGATCGTTAGCACTGCGGTTATTATGTCTTGCCACATTCTAGTGCTGGCTAATACCACATATGACTGATCTGATTTAAAATTCAGTGGCTCGACTGATCTGTAGTCATTTGAATCATAATTTCTGATGGGATTCTGATAGAATTTCTCCGGTGTCTGCATTCTAACCTGTGCAGTAGTTTCATCACTGCTTGTGGCAACTAAAGATATTGGTGATGGGGCAGCTATGTTCCACATGACCAGCTCGTTGCTCTAGTTAAGTGCGGAGTCATCCTGTGAGAAGATTATGAAACGATAGTCACAGCTGAGAAATGCAGTGGATGAAGTAATAATGAAAGATTAGTGAAAGAATGAGGAGTGATTTTTTTTTAAGATTCGATTTGTCCATTTCCCAAAATGAATCTTTGTGGCAAAGATTTTATTTGATGATCACGCGCAACCTGTCACACAGGCCTCTCCACTGTTAAATGACTTATAGTGCCATCATGGTTCTCCATGAAGAGATTGGTCATGCATTTTGTGAAGATAAGTCTCAAGTGCAGGCGGCCTTTCACGTTCATCAGTATAAAAGATGACTTTGAGTGAAATAGTGCATGCAAATACAGAGTAACTCTTGTCAAAACAAAATAAGTCTCCATTCAACAATGTCCACAGGCTGTACTATTAGAACACCATTGGCACAATACTTGACAAATTTACAGACGTTTGCAGTCAGATATTAAAATAAAAGCACAATGCAGCAAGTTTCTGTATGGGTTCTGCACACCCTTTGTAATTTTAAAAGATTTAGCATTGAGACCTTGGGGAATGTCACCCTAATTTTTTAACACAACATTTGTTAAACATCTGTCGCACTTCACAGAGATTACTTCTCTGATTCAGAACTCTGCCCAAGCTTGTCAGCAATAACAATGCATTTTAAAAAAACATTCAAGCTGGAAGGTGGAGAGTTCTGCACCAGGATTCTAATTTTGTAGTGCATACCTTCAAATAAATAAGCGCTGAATTAAGCCAATTGAATTAAGCCTAATTCTCCTGGCGGAAACTCTGCAGGTTCAATCAGATTCTTGTTTTGCATCCTGTCTGATTTTACGCTTTGTTGAATGTATCGTGTAAGACAGGTATCAGACTCGAAGCTGCCCTGTTCCCAACTGGCAGACGAGGATAAAATCAAGACTGTACATTTCTTCTCCATAAACATTTTAGTAAAGAATTGTAAAGAAAGGGTGAACAGAGTGAACTGCTAAATTGTCCAGAGAAAAAGTTCTGAAGACTATTAAACGTTTGCGCAAAAGGAAGTTTGTTTTTATTTTTGAGAGATAAGGGAAAAATTTGGAATTTAAAGTACAAGATATTTAGGTTTTTCAACACAAATGACTGTGTCCAAATAGTATTCCACACCACATATCGAAAGCAAACCTGGACACCTTTGAGAAGAAGTTGGCTTGATTCTTAGTGAAGTTGCAGTTGTGGAAGTCATAGGTTAGGCTGTAGTTAGGTGGTGTGCTGTTTCCCTACAGTGTAGAAGCAGGGCATTCGGCCCATTGAGTCCACACCAATCCCCCAAAGAGCATTCCACCAATGCCCAATCCCCTACCTTATCCTTGTAACCCTGCATTTCCCATGCCTAATCTACCTATCCTGCATATCCCTGGACACTATGGGCAATTTAGCGTGGCCAATCCGTCTAACCTGCACATCTTTGACTGTGGGAGGAAACCAGAGCGCCTGAATGAAACCCATGCAGACACGGGGAGAACATGCAAGCTCCACGCAGACTGTCGCCCAAGAGTGGAATCAAACCTGGGTCCTTGGTGCTGTGAGGCAGCAGTGTTAATCACTGAGCCACCATGTTGAGCATTCTAGTACAGGAAATAATATTAGAGCCAGAGAAAGTGCACAAGGGAGATCAACTGAAACAATAACAGGAATAAGAGGGACCACAAATTGAGATTTTTTTTCATTTGGAAAAGAAAGGATGAAGGAAGATGAATCAAATGATGAAAATTTTTCAAGAGAGTAAACAGAGAAAGACAGTTTCTATTAGATGATAAATCAGGAATAAGGGCATACAGACTTAGAATTGTCCTTGGAGAATAAAATGGAATGTCAGAGGAAATTTTTTCAGAGGCTATTTAAAAGCAATTGAATTATGATTAAAAGTGAAAAAAGGGTATGTTGACCTAGAAAAAGCTGACCAATAATGTCAAAAGAAATGAAACCACAAAAGGTTAACAACTGTTAAAAAAAGCACCTTCTATTAGTATGTGACATGTAAAAATAAGTACTTACAACCTTCTACCATTTCCTTTCCCTTTATTAATCTTACACAGATTGCTCCTAAATCACCATCCTACTGATTCATCTTCATTCCCCTCCTAATGCCTTCAACATAAATCCAAAAACCATCCTCACTCGCTTCAGCGATCCCTGATCCCCTCTCCCGTAGCAATCCTTAATCCCCTCATAAATCCCCGCTCCCCTCATCAATCCTCGACTTCCCCAGTTGTCCCCACATCAGTTCCCCATTCCCCATAGCTGTCCCCAATTTCCTCAGCAATTCCCACTCCTTTTCCAGTCACCTCTCCCCTCAGTGGCCCGACTAACGATGGTGGTGCTTCCAGGCTCTAGACAGAGTTAGTGAAAGAATTACCAGTCATGTAAGCATTCTCATCTATATTATACAAAGACTAGAACTAAAATCACAGGAGTGAGTAATAGCACTGAGGGGAAAGCAGGATTTTCCTGCTATACGAACATCAGGTATGGGACAGAGGGGACAGGGGTTCTGATTTTACTCAGGAAAATACTGATGTGCTAACTAAGCTCCAAACATGTTGCTTTCTAGTATAGATTTCTGATGGAGGTTGGCTTATCACAAAAATAAAGGATAAAAAAAAGCGTGGAATTTCTGATTTGAGCCAATGCAACCTAATGGGTCAAAGCAGGCTCTCATTTGAACAATTATATGTTTTCAGAAGAATGTCATCACTGTCAAGTAGAATCGTCTGGATCTGATGAGGAGCTACCAATTTCTCCACATTAAACAAATACATTTGATTTGTCTCAGGTCACACATTTGATCAGTTATTTTCTGCAGACTGGTGTAAAGTTAGAATGATTGAATGCATCTCTAGGTTTTCCATTACCAATGTGCATATTTGAAGGAGGTTAAAGCTCTTTCTCATTTCTGACAGAGGGATAAGTTCTATGTTCTAACCCCAACTCAGCCAGGTAATTTCCTGTAAGGTGTGTATTGTAAATAGCTGCAATAGAGCACGTCAGAGATTAATTCAGAGTTAATTTTAGAGTCATGGGAATTTTTGTTATTTTATACTTAGAAGGTTAACTCATCATCACCACACTTTACTTTCAAATTGAAAACCTCACCTTTAGGACCTTATATTATAAAGAACAGACATTACATAGAATTATATATTTTAACAACTGACTTTTCACTTGTCCATTTCTAATGATTATTTGAAGAGTTGACAAGTATTAATGGTATTATGGTCTGAACTGGCAGTCTGCAATTATTGATGCTGAGTGTATGAATTATCAGAAGATGTTTTATAAAAGTCCCTTTAATAGAAATCAAAACTTGTAGCCTGTCCACATTAATCAATTTAGTGACATTTTATGCAGGAGGTCTGATTGAATAAGATTCCCCCATAAATTTCACACAACCTTCATAGTACATGAAAAATGGTAGCTTATGCAACTTGGAAAAGTTACAGTTTGTACATTGGTTTGAAACTTAAACCATCGGGGACTTAATATCATAATGGTCTCATAATGCAATGGGTAGAATCTCTGCCTCTGAGCTATAAGTTGCTAGGTCAGGTCCCATTGCAAGATGTGATCGTCAAGGATTATCAATTTGCAAATCTTTTCAATTCACTTCTGGTGGGTGATAGAAGTAGGAGTCTCTGGTTAGACATGCTTGATGCAGAGTGGTGCTTCTTTGGTGTAAGGCAGGCAGGCTGTTTCGGGAAAGTCTAGTTATGGAAACAACAGAAGCATATACTTTGCCTGCCTCATTTGTGATTAGCTGCGAAAAGCTTCTAAATTCAAGTTTTCAAGCCAATGCAACTACTTACATTCACAGAAGATTTTAAACATTAAGTCAATTGTTTCAATCATGGTTTAATTAGTAGCGCTCTTCCCTCTGAGTCAGAAGGCTGCGGGTTAAATACCCAATGCTGGACTTCCTTTGTTCATTTACAACAGCGGTTGTGGCTGGTAGAGTTGACATTTGTTGCCAACACTGAATTATCTTTGAGAAAGACCATAAATAGTCACCTTCTTGGACTGCGATGATTGATGTGGCTGTAGGATTATAGGCACACCTACGCTGCTGCTGGGGGGGATGTCGATCGAAGGAACAGCAATATATTTCTGAGATGGTGAATGGCTTGTACTGGCGCTTAGAGGTGTTGATGTTCCCATACACCTAATGTCCTTGTCCCAGTGGTCACACATTTGGAAGGAGTTTTTAAAGGATCCTTGGTGAATTGCTGCACTGCATAGTGTAGATGGTACACACTGCGGTCATGGAAGAGACCCTAAATATTAAAGGTGCTGGAAGGGTTGCCAATCAAGCAGACTATTTTATCTTAAGAGGCGAGAGGTTTCTTCAGTGTTGTCACAGTTGCCCTTGTCCAGGTCAATGGACAATACTCAGTCATGACCCTGACCTGTGCCCTGTAAAGAGTGGAAAGTGTCTGAGGAATCAGGGGTGAGATAATATGACAAAATGACCAAACTCTGAACTGCTCTTTGGAGGAACAGGTTTTGCAGCTGTTCCAGGTTCAGGTGGATGGCAATCTCTAAGATGTTCATGGTGGGGTACTCAGTGATAGTTTTATCATTAAATGTCAAGGCTGTCTATTGTTGGAGATGGTTATTGCCTGGCACTTGTTTGGCACAAATTTTACTTGCCACTTGCTACACCCGAGATGAAAAGTTTCCCAGAATTCCTACTCCTGATGTTATTTTGGAGTTAGTATTGTAGCAACAGACAAAGCAGCTGAAGATGGTTACATTTAACATACTGTTTTGACAAATATGAGTGTCTCTCGTGGTGCAGTGGCAGTGTCCTTACTTCTGGACCAGGAGGTCTTGGTTCAAGCTCCACTAGCTTCAGAAGCATGTAATAACATCTCTGAACTGCTTGATCAGGAAATATCGTTTCGGACAAACAGCTGAAGGGAAGACTGCTGGCTAAGATGATAAGCCTCAAACAACCATAACCATTTTTCTGTGTGAACAGCTCTCTCCCTAATTCCTTCTGGGTTCATTCTAGTTGCTGTCTCACGCCCCATAACCCTGATTTCCAGAGCAGTCACTTGCACCTCACTTCCTGAAATCAGCTTTTTATGTCCATATTTGAACCAAAGATGTAATGAGGTTTGGCGCTCACTTGTTGCGGATCACCCAAAATGCACAGCGGTGAACAAACTGTTGATCAGTAAATGCCAATTGACAGCATTGTGGACAATACCTGCCATTACTTTGCTGAAGATTTGGAGTAGAACATAGAACATAGAACAGTACAGTACAGTACAGGCCCTTCAGCCCACAATATTGTGCTGAACTTTTACCCTAAACCTAAGGTCTATCTAACCTCCACCCCTACCTTATACTATCATCCATATGCCTATCTAATAGCCGCTTAAATGCCCATAATGAGGCCGACTCCACTACCCTCTCCGGCAATGCATTCCACGCTCCTACCACTCTCTGAGTAAATAACCTACCTCGGACGTCTCCCCTATATCTACCTCCACTCACTTTAAAACTATGTCCCCTCGTAATAGCGACCTCCACTCTAGGAAAAAGTCTCTGGCTGTCCACTCTATCTATATCTCTGATCATTTTGTACACAAAATGTAGACTGATTGCAGTAATTGACAAGATTGGATATGTCCTACTGCCTGTGGATAGGATATACCTGGAAAATTCTGCCACATTTCCAGGTAAATGACAATGTTGTAGTCGTACTGGCAGAGGTTTGACTTGTGCCGTTAGCTCTGAAGTGCCACTGAATGTTCTCAGTACCACAGACAGGATGAGGTCAGGGCCCATAGCCTATACTACACACTCAGCTATTTCTCACTGTCACATTGAGTGAATCCAATTGACTGATGACTGGTATTTGTGATGCTGGGAGCCTCAAAATGGACTATCCATTTAGCACTCCTGTCTGAAGGTGGTATCAGAAGCTCCAGCCTGGTCCTTTGTGCTCAGGAGACCCCAGCACTGAGGACACAAAGATAGTCATTGAACCTCTTCCCCCTGCTAATTATTATGTAGTTATTCATGATTGGATGTGACAATGAAAAGTGGAAAAACACAAAAAGCACGTTGAAATCCCAGAAATTAATTATCTTGGTTGTGCTGAACTTTAATTAGTTGCTGGCTGAGTTATAACAAATGCCTCATAATATAGTGCAGCATTAGAAATGAACTGAAAAGAGAAAAGTTAACCTTGGTTCAATCATTGCTAATACCTTTACATTTCTTCTTCCATGGTGAAAAGAAAATTGCTTCTATTGTTCGAAATGCTCAGCGGCTTTGGACTCAGTCGATATAGATTCGAGAGCCTTAAAACTCAACCTGATGAGTCAAAAAGATCACTTAGAAAACAGTGTGGCCTTTGGCACAGTAATGTATGGGAAACGTCATGGTCGAAGGCTCTTTTTTGGCCTGACACTTGGAGAATCGTATTCTGCAGGTACAAGGCAGGGAATAAAGTTGCAAAGTCCTGCTACATCATTTGGTGCAGACACCTGGAAATTTGTGATCTTTCCATCATGGGATTTAGATATTTGTGCCCAGACAGTCCCAGTGTTAATGGCATAGTGAGACACACCCAGGTTCTCAGCTTTCCTTTCTGAAATTTTTGCCAAGGAAATGCAAACGTATGGTCCTTCCCTCAGTGCTTTGCTGACTGGAGGTTCAGTGAAGATCTTTAGAGTGAGTCTGAAGGCACAGAGGCAAGAACAAAAGCTTTATTTAAGCACCCATATCTGGGAACATTTCCAGCATTTTCTGCAGCACATTATTAAAAAGAAGATGTGGTGACCTGACAAATTTGCCATTGTGTTCATATTCATGTTATTGTCTGGGCATATGGTCCAACTAACAGATTGGCATCATGCCTGGCACTCTGGCATGATGCAGCTCATATCTACTGTACTGTGATAGATTCTCCCTTTCAGTCTTATGTAAACCAACCACTCCAAGTCATTTCAACTTTATTTTTTTCTCTTTAGGGCAACGTAAATTGTAAGAGATCACATTTTGTTTTTAATTTTTGGAACCAAAAGCTGAAACGGAAGTTGGACTGATATAACGAGAATACCTGAGATGTTTTGCAACTTGGAAATCAATTGTTGCAATTGGTGAGCTGTGCAATACAATGTTGACTTCTGTAATCAGTAAGAGGGAAAATTTAAGACTGAAAGACATCAAGAATCTTTAACATTAAGGAAGTTCTGTCTGGCAATAGGCCTCTGATTGACTGAAGTATTATAGAAGCTATAAGTGCCAAGAGCAGAGCAGAGAGTGGATAGCAAGCAGAGGCTGCAGATAGCATCTCTCTCTCTCTCTCTTATGCTTGTTGTGAAATAAAAACAGAAAACCCACAAAACCTTAGAAGAAAGAATTTATACGTAAGAAGACCTAAGTTCACCCAGTTAACCATCAGATTGAAGGATGGCTGTCACCTTACAGACAACAGCATCTTATCATTGCAAAAATCAAAAGAATTGTGAGGGAAGTAGGTTTCCACCTTATTGTGGTCTTCAAAAGTTTCTTTAACCTGTCCATTTTATTTCCCCAACACAGTATATGTGTTGAGTCGTTTGCATTTTGTCTATTTTAATTCTGATTGAGTGTGTGTATGCCTGTTTGGGGTTTTGAAGGCATACAGTTTAAATTATATAAATTGGAAATCCTTTCTTTTTCACTGCTCTTATTAAAGTTAAGTGTATTACAAAAAGTAGGGTTAGTTTCTTTGCTATGGAAGCAACCTGGGATGAAGCGCTTTTGTCCAGAGTAGGAGTCAGTCAGGAAAATTGGTGATCTCATTGGGATTTTATGCATTTTGCAATGGCTTGTAGAACAATTATCCACATGCTCCTTCCAATTAATTTGTGTCAAAACTTTGAATTTTAAATAGCGGGAAATGTTAAATCCAAGTTTAAAATCAACTAATTCCAAGCCTAGTCAGAGAATCTTGACTTTATTTTTCAAGTTTCTGATATCTATTAAATATGCCAACCCTCATTGGTGAAGTATTTGAGGACACCAAAATGTTTGCCAAAACTGTGGTCACATGACCATTCACCACATGTCTCTATTTCAGATTAAATAGCTTCGAAGCCAGACTTGACACTGTCCTCTCCTAACATCTGCATGTGAAAACAGTGAACAGCAACAGAAGTGATGAACTCTTTTTCTCCTTCTCCAATAGTTTGGAGGACACTTTTAGCATCAAATCCTTTGAGAGTAGCCCAGGCTAAGTGGCCCACTTGACACAGAATGGTCATAGAAATTTCAGGTCAATCTGAATAGCAGACAGTGAATGGCAGTCACCACTAAGCCATCAAGACAAATGGAAAATCCCCAACTTTGAGCTGGTTAAGTGTACTGGTATCGGTGAAAAAGATGTCATGCTTCATATCAGTTGCCGAGATGTTTATGCGTAATCTCCAACAAACATACACAATACACTTCATGGACAGGGCACCTAATGGTTCTTTTTTTTCCCCTTTCCTTAAAGAAATATGTAATTGAAGCCTTGTAATACAAGAGTTACATTAATTACACAAATAAATATTGAAGGTAAAAAAGAAACAGGAGCATTAACATAATGAACAAGAGCTAGAAGGAGCTATTGCAAAGTAACTGTCAGTTCTGAGCCTCCAGCCTTATTATAAAGCAATGAAAAACTTCATTAATATGGAACACCTTCCAGTCACTGTATATTTAATCTGATTCAATGAGTATGATTCTAACATGCTGCTTTACTTGTTATTTTGTATGTAATCATTTTTTTCACTGGCAAATTAATCATGCAACATTTCTATATGTGATGGATTAACTATGGAGAGCATTAGCAATTCATTCAATTGCTAAAATATTCATTTCTGATTGTTGATCATTTGAAGGTGATTAATGGACTACAGAAATTTTAGTGGACAAGTATAATAGATTCTCACCAGAAATCAATTCATCTTTGACCTATTGGCCATTATTACAATGCCTAACAATCCTGGTATTTTCTACTAAAGTTGCACCTCCGAAAACTTACTGATTTCCTGCTTGTACAGTAAAATTTCAATTCTGGAACGGTCAGGCCAAACCTGCAGGCGGCTCCACGTAAGAGGAACAGCGAGGATAAATATTTGAAGATCATCGAGAAAGACTTAAAAGAAAAGGTCACTAAAATTCTTCCCTCGTGTGTTTCTTTGCCAAGTTAATTTTTTTTTCTTACATGATATGTGAGCATCAATAGCAAAGGCCAACATTTGTTGTTCATCTGTAAATGCCTTCAAGAAAGCAGCAGTGAGCTGTCTTTTTGAATCCATTTGATGTAGGGTACATCCACATGGTGATATTAGGAACGGACTTTCAAATTTTGATCCTGTAGCAGTGAAGGAATGTTGGTTTAATGCCAAGTCAGGATGTTGGATGGCTTGGAGGGAAGCTTGCAGATAGTGATATCCCCATGTGCCTGTTGCATTGCTGTTCCAGATGATAGAGATCATGGATTTCAAACGTGCTATTAAAGAAATCTTGGTGGGTTTCTGCAGCAATGTTATAACTTGTAGATGGTATGCTGTGCGGCCACTGTACCATGTTGGTGGAGGGAGTGAATGCATAAGATGGAAGAATGGGTATTGATGAAATAGCCTGCATTATCCTAACCCTCTAATATCTTGCCTGGTGTTGCAGCTTACTCATCTATCACATTCCTGATTTGTGACCTGTCGATGGTGGGCAGGCCTCAGAGAGTCAGGAGGTGAGTCTTTCACCACAAAATCTCAGAGTCTGAGAAATTCTTATATCAAATTGCATCCAATTAACTTTCTGGTCGATGGTAAACCCCTGGATATTATTGGTGGGGAATCCAACAATGTTAATGCCATTGACCATCACAAGATGAGGGTTAGATTTTCTCAAATTGCAGATGGTCTTTCCCTGGCATTTGTGCTCTATTTTTTTCAAAAAAAAACACACAATTTATAGACAGTCATTCAATGTGGAAATTTAGAAATTCCTACTTTAGAAGTAAAACAGTCTAACTCCAAACCACAACACAACAGCCAAGGCCCCACACCTAACATGCATTATCTGATCTAAAATGACTCCTCTTCTTTACACTGATAAAACCTTTAGCTTTCTCAAGGCAGTGACTTGAAAGAAATTCAGGGATTTACGTATACATATTAATCAATTAAAACCTTCTAACTGATTAAAGATTTAACAGCATCTTAGATTTGTTTAATACATCTTCATCAGTGGTGTGACCCTTTGATCTTTTACTTACAAATTCTGTGTCTGATGCCACCCCACTCACTAACACCTGAAAAAGGACTGAGGCTCCAAAAACTTGTGATTTCAAGTAAACCTGTTAGACTATAACCTGATGTTGTGTGATTTTTGACCTTGTCCACCCCAGTCCAACACCAGCACCTACACATCATATCTTCCATTACAGTGCTAATGATCAAGTATGGATTGATAGGGTGGTAATTGGTCGGGTTGGATTTGTTCTGCTTTTAGTGGTCAGGAATTTTGTCAGATAGATGCCGATGTTATAGTTGCACAAACAGCTTATTGAGGGGCCGGATAATTCTGCAGCACAAGTCTACTACTGCTAGAATATTGTCAGAGCTCATGGCCTTTGCAATATCTAGTGCCTTCAGCTGTTTCTTCACATAAGGTGGGGTGAATAGAAGTGGTTAAAGACTGGCACTAGTGAGCTGGAGACCTCTAGGGGAGGATGAGATGGATCACCCACTCTACACTTCTGGCTAAAGATTGATGCAAATGCTTCAGCTTTCTCTTTTTCACTGATGTGCCAAACTCCCCTGTTATTGAGGAAGGGGCTATTTGTGGAGCTAGTTGCTTAATTAGCCACTACCATTCAAGTCTGGATGTTGTAGAGCTGCAGAACTTAGATCTGATCCATTGGTTATGGTATCACTTGGGTCTGTCTATCACCTGCTTCCATTGTTTGGCATGCAAGCAGTCTTTTGCTGTACCTTCACTGGTTAATGCCTCATTTGTAGGTAAATCTGGCGCTGCACCTGGCATGCCCTTCTGCACTCCTGCTTGATGATTTTGACAGAGTGCAGGATATGGTATTCCATGATGTTGTTAAATATAGTTGAATAGACTGTAGGTCCTACAGTGTCTCATGGACACTCAGTCCTTATTTGCTAAATCTCATTGAAATCTATCCCATTTAGCGAAATCCTCAACATGAAGATGCGACTTTGTCTCCATCACTGTGCCCTCCACTGTCATGGACAGATGCATCTGTGATTGGTAAGGATGAAGTCATTTAGGTGTTTCCCTCATGATGGTTCCCTCATAAACTTCTGTAAACCCAATCTACCATTTATGTCCATTAGGGCTCAACCAGGCCAGTCAGTAGTGGTACGACAAAGCCACTTTGGCAATAGACTTTAAATTGCCCATCCGAAAGTACAGTTTGAGCCTTGTAATACTCAGTGCTTCTTCCAATTGATGCTTAATGTGCAGGAGCACTGATTCATCAGCTGACAAGGTGGGAGTGGAATGGTGCTGGAGGTACATGGTAATCAGCAGGAGGATTCCTTGCCCATTGTTGAACCATGAGACTTTGTGGGATCCAGAGTCAATGCTGACCACTCCCGGGGCAACTCCCACCTTACATATACCATCATGTTACTATCCATAGTGGGTCTGCCCTGCTGGTGAGACAGGACATTCCAAGGGTTGGTGATGGTGGTGTCTGTGAAATTGTCCGTAAGGCATGATTTTAAAGTGAGTGGAGGTAGATACAGGGAAGATGTCAGAGGTAGGTTCTTTACTCAGAGAATGGTTGGGGCGTGGAATGCATTGCCGGAGAGGGTCGTGGAGTCGGCCGCATTAGGGGCATTTAAGCGGCTATTAGACAGGCATATGGATGATAGTATAAGGTAGGGGTGGAGGTTAGATAGACCTTAGGTTTAGGGTAAAAGTTCAGCACAACATTGTGGGCCGAAGGGCCTGTACTGTGCTGTACTGTGCTATGTTCTACGTTATATGTTCTATTCCACGGGTACGACAATGTTAGACTGGTGTTTGACTTGTCTGTGAGGCAGCTGTCCCAATTTTGGCATATTTCCCCCAATGTTATTAAGGAAGACTTTGCCGGGTCTACAGGGCTGGATTTGCCTTTGCTAACTCCAGTGTCTAGACAGTGGATTATCCATTTAGTTTCATTCTGTTTCTGAGATTTTGTAGCAGTTTAATACAATGAATTGGTTTGTTAGGCCATTTCAGACGGCAGTTATGTATCAAACATATTACATGGGCCTGGAGTTATGAATAAGACAGATCAGGTCAAGACCAGCAAATTTCCTTCCCTGAAGGACGTTAGTGAACTAGATAGGCTTTTGGGACAACTGACAATGGTTGCATGGTCACCACTTAGATATGATTTTTGTTCCGGACTTAAATAACTGAACTCGAAATTCATCATCAAGTCACATTGAAAGCTCTAGTTTCTGCGTCAAATGCACCTGCAAAGACTGTATTAATTCATGTTGTGCAGAGGCAATGTCCCTGAAAGCCACATGTGAATTTCTGTGTTTAACTGTGCATGTGCAGATGCCTGAATTTTCTGTCAGTACCGTAGATTTATGACGGGGAAACACTAAGAATTTTGTCAGCATTACAACCTCACAATCTGGGCCATAAAAAAGATCCACATTAAAAAGGAATCATTTTCTATGCATGCTGGGACTACAGACACCAAACAGTTATTTTCTGTTCATTCATTTTCTCAGCCACACAATGCTTTTGACAGTGTATCATTGTAAGAATTTGCTGTCAGCCTCCTGTATTGAGATAGCAGCCTTTCGACCGTGTTTTCTGCTCCCTCCCACCCCTCCAAACCAATGCTCTCATCCCTTTCCATTCCCAATTTTTAGGTGCAGTTACTCCTTCCTATCCTCTGGTTGCTCAAGTCTCCAGGCCCCTAAAATGAGGGTGAGTGGCACAGCAGTTAACATTTCCTGGTGTTATGCTCCCAGTAGGTGAGGATCTAAATTAGAATGAGAATTATGATGGAGAGAAGAGGAATGTTTTGGACCTGAAAACTAGACAATATTTAGCACTCAGACAATTCACAAGTTAAGCACGCTGTGCACGCAGTCCTACTGAGTGTTGTGAATACAGAGATGAAAAAAGACTTCCCACCTTCTTTGAAAAAAAAATTGAAGGTAAAGCAATGTTGTCGAATATGTTTGTTGCTTGGTGCATTTGGCAAAGGTCTGTGTTGAATTGATGCTTTTCATCAGGTGAGAGATTTTAATCCTGCCTTCTTGTCAGAAGTGAATTTAAAAACCCAAAGTGAAAGCAACTCTTAACATTAAACAAAAGCCGTGGCCTAGTTTCATTAAGGTATTGAATGTGAGAAAAGACCTCCTTTGAAAGAAGTGAAAGCATTTTGAAATATTTCATTTACCAGAACACGACAGCAGCAATTAGTTGGTCCTAATAAGAATAGTCTTTGACAGAGCTGCAGGGCACCATTGTTCACATCCCTCAATCCCAGTTCATCTCTGTGAGTTGCTATAAGATTCACTCCATCCTTTTACATAAAGCTTGGTTCATATGGTGAATGTGGCAGTCTGATCTGTTTCAAGTGTGGCAAATGTTGAAATATCATGGAGTAGCACTGATACAGAGGGTTTGAGAGAACGTTGGAATGGTGGGGATGGATGAGACTGTGGCGAAATTAAAAATGTACCACATGATAAGGAGAAATCAGGTCCAAATAGGGAAAAGGGATCAATATTGGGTTAATGTAGGGAGGAGACCATGGTGTTGGAATGAAATTATAAGAAGGCTTTGTAATGGTGTGCAATAAGGATGGTCAGATCATGATGCCATGAGTCAAGGAGATCATATTGCAGTGAAACACGAAGGTGTGCTTCCTACTGGGATTGAAAAGATAGACCCAAACTCGGATAATTCAAGCAATATTTAGATGAGTGCACCTTATTTAACAGGAAAGGAGAGAAACCTGAGACTCAACAAGGAGGGGAAAGTTAGGAGTGGTTGATCAATAAGGATCATACCAGAGTGAGAAATTGAGGCGAGAAACTTATTTGGTTGATCAGAATGGGGATCAAATTGTAAAGAGCTAAACAATTATAAATCCTGTCAGACTGAGGTAAGGGTGGGCTCGGGATTAATAGGTTCATATTAAGGTTGAGTTGTATTCAAATTATACCCCTGAATTTCTAATGTATTCCCTCCCCTCCCATATTTGTGTTTCAGTCTCAGCCCAAAACTTTTGAAGTATTAAAATCTTTTCATTCCTCAATCTAAGTCTGGAGGGAGAGAATATAATTTATTTTAAGAACAAAAATCTGCAATTAGTTGAGGTTGCAAATCTGATTATTGTGGGAAAATTCAATCTTTCTACAAATCAGACATTGTTTTAAAAATAACAACTAAATATTTAAACATTAGATGAATCTAATTCCTTTAGCAATTTCCCCATCTGTAATACGAAACCTTGTTATCCTAGTTAATGAAATTCAGGGAGCATACCATTGGAAGACCCTAATGTATCATGAATGATAAATACTGCTGGCACACTCAACAAACACTTGTATTTGCATACAGTCTTTAACATGGAAAAAACAAAGGCACTTCATGGAAGTTTCAGGTATTACTTGGTACAGAGCCATAAAGAGAAGATATCAGTAACAAATGTTTGAAAGAATGTTTTGTAGAGAGATGAAAAAGCAGAGAGATTTAGGCATGAAACTGCAGAGTGCTGGGACTAGGCAGTTGAGGATACAGTTGCTTCTTGTATTGTGAAGAACATCAGAGTTGTGCATCTCTGGTCTTGTTGCTGTTATTTAGGTCTGCTTTTCTCTAAACATACATAAGCAACAATATACATGCACAACTGTATGCTGAACTGTATTTTGGAAAAATGAGGAATGTTGCTCTTTTCTCCTGTTCCATTTATGAATTTGTAGCTTTATCTTCATTGATGGGAAACAAGCCACAAATGTTGTCATAATGACATTATTAACATGCAAATGAATGGATGCTTCCTTTAAAATTACACATACACATCATGGTATGAAGGTGTGCCAGAGGAAGTATGTCAAAAAATGTGAGAAAAATAAATCAGTAGAGACTGGTTTAGTGAGGAGGAGGATTTGTGCATAATCGAGACTGTAATTTCAAAGAAGAATCTTTGGCTTATGAAGAAAACAACAAAGCTGTGCATCTTTAACTCCATCGGTACATAATTATTAATGCGGTGCCTGGCTTGTTTCTATATGAGTAATTACTTTTCAAAAACACAATTCCCTCCTCTGCTTCCAATGCATTTCTGAGTCAATTTCAGGCATTATTATCAAGACATACCTTTCTTTTGTGCAATGAAGACTGAAAGCCCTTGTGGATAATGAACATTCCTGGTCAATCCAGGACTTCCCAGAAGCCACAGTGGCACAGTTGATGATGCCCTGTGCCAGTGAAAAGCAGGTATTTGAGTAAACTCAAATCTGTCTTTATTGTAGACAAACAGGAGGCTGGAAGAACACAGCACACCAGGCAGCATCTGGAGGAAAGGAGCAGTCAACGTTCTGGATATTACCCATCTTCAGGATTCAGTTGACTGCTCCTTTCCTTCAGATGCTGCTTGGCCTGCTGTGTTCTTTCAGCCTCCTGTTTTTCTACCTTGGATTCCAGCATCTGCAGTTTTATTGTCTCTCACCATCTTTATTGTGATTGGCATTCCCTGCAGTTAATTTGATATAATTGCTGGTTCGAGCAAAGAAGCTTGTCATACGCATTGATGGGTGGCTGACTTGGATATCCTTTGACAGAATAGCATCCAAGTTCAGGAGGCAAGGTCTGATTCTGCTGAGGTGTCTGCTACCATACCAGAAAACACCACCAGAGGCACTGCTGTTCAGTCATGATAAGGGAACTCTGCTTCTATGAGTATACACTGTGGCTTGTCCCTCCTGTGGATACATCCTTCAGTTGTTCCTCACCTTTCCACATGTCTCCTTTCTGCCACTCCACCTTTCTTTCTCTCCTCCTCTCCACTGCTCCCTCTCTCTCTGTAACTGTGCCACTCCAACAATACTCATGAAGCTTGATACCATCCAGAACAAAGCAACCCACTTGATTGGTACCACAGCTTCAAACATCCACTTCCTCCACCACCGATGCTCAGAAGCAGCAGTGTGTACGATCTACAAGATGCATTATAGACATTCACCAAAGATCCTCAGACAGCATCTTCCAAACCCATGACTACTTCTACCTTGAAGGACAAGGGCAGCTGATACGTGGGGGAACACCACTTCCTGCAAGTTCCCCTCCAAGTCACTCATTATTCTGACTTGCTGGTCCTTCATTGTCGCAGGGTCAAAATCCCGGAATTCCCTCCCTAAGGGCATTGCGGCTCAAACTACAGTACATGGACTATCGTGGTTCAAGAAGGTAGCTCACCACCACCTGCTTAAGGGCAATTAGGGATGGGCAGCCAACGATGCCTACATCCTATGAATCAATGAAAAAAGAACCTCCCCTCTGTAGTGATTGTAATGAGGGTCAACCTGCGAGACATCACAGAATATCAATTCCCAGGGAGCCCCGGCTGACAGATAAAAACAGGAGTGTCTGACATCCTGTCAGCTGCTGGCCTCTCTCAGCTACTTTCTCTCTCTGTCCAGCTAAAGCTCCCTGCGCAGCAGTGAGACTTTGTGAGCTATCTATGCCGCTGTTACTGTTTGTTGTGATCATATCCCCAGCCCGAATGTTGGGTCCAATCGAACATGTCAACCCACATTGAACATTGTCAAATGATTGACACAGCTTGCAAAGTGGGACAATAACTATTTCGCAAAAGCATTTTGAGCAATCATCTCCCATGATCAGATAAGAACGGAGACTAATGAGTACTTAGAACATAGAACATAGAACAGTACAGCACAGTACAGGCCCTTCGGCCCACGAAGTTGTGCCGAACTTTTACCCTAATCCTAAGGTCGATCTAACCTCCACCCCTACCTTATACTATCATCCATATGCCTATCTAATAGCTGCCTAAATGTCCCTAATGAGGCCGACTCCACTACCCTCTCTGGCAATGCATTCCACATCCTGACCACTCTCTGAGTGAAGAATCTACCTCTGACGTCTCCCCTATATCTACCTCCACTCACTTTAAAACTATGTCACCTCGTAATAGCGACCTCCACTCCAGGAAAAAGTCTCTGGCTGTCCACTCTATCTATACCTCTGATCATTTTGTACACCTCTATCAAGTCACCTCTCATCCTTCGTCATTCTAAAGAGAAAAGCCCTAGCTCTCTCAACCTTTCCTCGTAAGACCTTCCCTCCATTCCAGGCAACATCCTGGTAAACCTCCTCTGCACCTTTTCCAACGCTTCCACATCTTTCCTGTAATGAGGCGACCAGAACTGGACACAATACTCCAGATGTGGCCGAACCAGGCTTTTGTATAGCTGGAGCATAACTTCACGGCTCTTGAACTCAACCCCTCTTTTAATGAAAGCTAACACACCATACACCTTCTTAACAACTCTATCCATCTGGGTGGCAGCATTCAGGGAACTTTGGACATGAACCCCAAGATCCCTCTGCTCCTCCACACTGCCAAGGATCTTTCCGTTAACCCTGTATTCTGCTTTCAAGTTTGTCCTTCCAAAATGAATCACCTCACACTTTTCAGGGTTAAACTCCATCAGCCACTTCTCAGCCCACATATTGCAGTATTTCCCTGGACTTGATTCAGGCCTTAAATTTGTGTTGTATTCTCGACTTTCCTTCACTGAAGACTTTAGAAAATTTCATAAAACCCATGGATTTATGAAAAAAATTGAAGATGATTTGAAATATTTCTCTAATTGATGGATTAATTTATGATAGTAGTGAATGTGCTTCTCTCAAGGTCTGCAAACAGTCTTGCATGCTCCATTTAAATCAAAAGGTTGGCAAGTACAACCCAGCTTTCTGACACATTGATGCTTGGCATTTTTAACCCGGCACCCAAAACCAGATTAAATCATCAGGCTCAGTCGAGCTTGTGGTAAAGTAAGTCCATCATTTCTGATCCTTACCTCTGTGACTGACTCTACTGCATCTGCCTCTAAAAGTCAGAACTGAACCTACGAAAGCTTACACAAACAATTCTCATCTAGCAAATTGCATTCAGTTCAGGATCAGTAAAAAGGGTGTGCATGTAATGACAAATTACATTCAATTCAGACAAATATCATTCAATTAAAGCAATTCAGAAGCAACCTTGAGGGTTGAGCTGTCAGTCAATTTACCCTCAGGACATTTACTTTCTGTCAGTCACGAAGTTACTTTCCAACGACATGGGACTATCAGTAAGTCACAGTAAGTCACAGAGACAGATGCCATGGATATACGCTGCCAGTTAGTCAATGACAAATTCCAATATACTCTTAGGATCTGTTCTGTCAGTCACCCATGTAGCAGTACTCCAAGGATATATATCATTCCATAGACATGAAGACAAACTTGACTTCTGTTCAATACATTATCAGCAGTAGACCACTCGACTGGTACCTCTGGTCAGTCACAATGAGTTACTCTAAGAAACTAATCAGTCGTGAAATGCCATTTGGATGCAACAGTTTTTCAACCATTCATGGCGCCTTATTCTGTCGGCATAAGTGTCAGTCAGTCATAGAACTGCATCTCTGGGCCACCTGTTGTGCGTCAAGGACACATTCCACTGACACAAGGCATCAGTCAATCTTAGAGAGGCAATTCAGAGATCCTTGCTGTCCATCATTGAGATAAACTGCAAAGGCATGCACCAGCGGTCAGGCATTTGAGTTTTATTTCAGGGGCATGTACTCAGTCAGTTATGAAGAAACAATTCAGAGGGGATATGCTGTCAGTCAGTTATGGAGCAGTGCAATCAGTCAGCCACAAAGCAACCTTCAAAAAGATGGGCCATTACCCAGTCATTGAGACATAGTTCACGGCCACGTGCTGTCACTCACTGGGGCACAGTCTTTGTCACAGAACAATATCACTGGCAAATGAGCGCAATCCAGTATTCAGGCTACAGTCACCCAGTCAGGTGTCTTTCTGATTTCTTGTGATACACCAAAATGCAGTGTTTTCTTCAATATTGCTTTCGCTGCATCAATGGCAATCGTTCTTTTGACTCAATTCTATTGAGAGGACAGTTCAGAAGTCAAGAAGAGAAGATATTCATGTCTTCAATTAAATAAAAGATCCAGAGACAAGAATAAACTGATGCAGTCTGAGAAAAGGCCGGTTAAGAGCTATAGAGAAGCTTAAACCAAATGAAATGTGAAGTTTTGGAGTCAAAGGTATTAGAAGATTCAATAATTGATGAAAGCTAAGAAAAATCAAGGCCTTAGGCACTGATGAGTCAGGAGATTCCTTCTCTAATCTTCCCTTTTTTTTATTACTGTTACTGTGCGTGGAGTCTATAGAGGGATTAATTTTCTTTTGTAGAATTTTTGTTGAACTAGGAGCGGCCAGATACAGTCTGGGAATGTGATACAATAAATAGTGTGGGAGGGATGATCTGGGGGAGAGGAACCTTTTTAGCACAGTTTCCTGCCTTTTGACTGATGTGTAGCTGTTAGGTTGTCATGCAATATCACAAGCCCATTGCTAACTTACAAAACAGAGGATATGATGGTCCACATTAGGAGAATAAAAAGAAAGCTGGTTCATTCAATAAAAGAACCTTAAATGACATTCACTGACCATTGCACAGCATACTCCAATGGGTGACAAAACATTTTTTAAAAAGCTGGCACCCTGATGGATACTTGCATGGCACATTGGCATAATGTACCATACAAATCTAAAGGTCTCCTCACTCCAATTTTGAGCATGTTTTCCTGATTTACGTCAAGGTATCATGTCAGACATTCCCATTAGCCTCAGCAGATGTAGGGAGGGATGGAAAGGTAGGGGAGTTATCTCTAAATGCTAAGTCCTGATGCAGAGTTTTACTTGAAATCTGAAATGACTGTGAGCATCATTCTATCCTAGCTATGATGATTTCCTCTCTAGGAGAATAGCCTGTTTGAACTGATTTATCTCAACAATCACTTGAACCTTAAAAAGAATAGTGTAGAAAGGAGAAAACAAGGTAATAAGCACAGAATGGATGAAAGACCTTCAAGATTATTTTTGAAATGTGGAATTTTTAGGGCATTTTAGGTAATTAAACTTGGCAAGAAGCAAACAATCCCAGTTTTCTTCTTTGAATTCAATCACCCTTTGCTGGAACATGGCTATTTGCAATGCAACCCTACTCTGCAATCAGCAGAAAATCCAAAGTGATATGTCCTTTGCAGAAAGCTGAAATCAAAGAAGAAAACTGGCGTTGTTTAATTCTTGCCAAATTTAATTGTCATCAAAGTTTGAGGTCCTGGATTGTGCCATTGGCACTAAAGTGTTGTAAAAGTTCTGAAAGGTGTAATACTGGACATTGCATTGGGTTCCACCCAATTTGTTGATATTTACAATGCTAGGTGGAGAATCAAGAAGTCTATCTTGAGATTCTGACGGAGTCCGACAGGGTAGTCTAAATAGTTATGTCTGACATGCCAAAGTAATTTGTATATATTGATGTCATGCAATAAACTACATCTTGTTGTTAAGACAGGTGACTCTTCTTGTCAAGTTTCACAAGTGGTTCATCTTGTATCACTGTTTAACAAATAGGACCTAAGACACAGTTTCACAAAGAGGATTTCTGGCAGCACCTTACCCTGACAATAGCTAATAGTGCTTGGGTCCATAGATACAATACAGAAATGGAAGATTCAGAACAGAAAGTCTCTGCTCAATAGGTAAGGGAGGTCCAAGACTTGTATTTAGATGAAGAACTTTATGGCCCTTTTTTTATTGGTAGAAAGGGTTATGGGAGATATATGATGGGATGGATTTTTCTGAGAGGGTTCTTTTTTTTTGGGGGGGTTTATTTTGGGAGGTTTTTCTCATTCTCAGAGCAGAAGGGTCAGGATCTGGTGAGCAACATAATGTGGAAAGATGTGATGGCAAAAACAGGAAGGCAGATTATTACCTGAATGATGGCAGTTTAGCAAAAGATGAGGTGCAACAAGATCTGGTTATCATGGTGGGACAACAAGGTGTAG
>NC_063341.1:9436133-9459256 GCF_021869965.1 Rhincodon typus
TGCCATCAGCTTTCCTGCTCCTCTGATGCTGCTTGGCCTGCTGTGTTCATCCAGCTCTACACCTTGTTATCTCAGATCCTCCAGCATCTGCAGTTCCTACTATCATGGTGGGACAGTTGCATGCAGGTGCAGCAGGCGGTGAGGAAAGCTAATGGCATGCTGGCGAGAGGATTTGAGTATTGGGGTAAGGATGTGTAGCTAAGTTATACAGAACCTTGGTGAGGCCACACCTTGAGTATTGTGTGCAGTTTTGGTCTCCTAGTCCGAGAAAGGACACTCTTGCTATTGAGAGAGTCCAGCGAAGGTTCACCAGACTGATTCCCAGGGTGGCAGGAGTGACATATGAGGAGAGACTGGATTGACTGGGCTTCAGCTCACTGGAATTTAGAAGAAGGGAGGGATCTCATAGAAACATATAAAATCCTGATGGGACTGGCCAGGCCAGATACAGGAAGAACGTTCCCAATGTTGGGGAAGTCGGGAACAAGGGGGTGACAGTCCATGAATAAGGGGCAAGCCATTCAGGACTGAGATGAGGAAGGAGTTCTTCACTCAGAGAGTTGTGAACCTGTAGAATGCTCTCCCACAGAAAGCTGCTGGGCCAATTCGCCAGATATATTCAACAGGGAGCTGGACAGGGCCCTTCCAGCTAAAGGGATCAAGGGCTATGGAGAGAAAGCGGGAGTGGGATACTGAGATTGCATGGTCAACTTCGAATGGTGTCTCGAAGGGCCAAATGGCCCACTCCAACACGTATTTTCTATATGGATGAAAATATAAAGACTGAGGAAGGGGCCATTACTGCAACTTACAGGGCAGAAAAGGTAGTTTTACCAGGAATAGATGTAATGATATTTTACAAACTGCTGGACAAATACTGTAAAGCATTATGCTAAAACAAAACCAAAACTGTCACCAATATGGGGTCAAATTAAAAGCCTTGAATACATAATTTGCAGGAACTTCTTCTTGCAATGATGAACTAACCAGCAACGGTTTCTCCAACATTAGCCTTCCCACAAAAGATAATTAACTCAGATAAAGGTCTATCTAGATGAAATTCTGAAATTCCTCTATCAATCTTCAAAGGAGAATTAAGGAAATCTTTGGCATATCAATCCAGCTTTACAGCCTTGATCATCAATCGTAACCATTACCATTCTCAAACAAATATCTTCAGTGCCTAAGGAATCCTAAATCAGTCTAAAGATGTGCAGGTTAGGTGGATTGGCCATGCTAAAATTGTGCATTGTGCCCAGGGATATGCAAGTTAGATGGGTTAGCCATGGGGAATGCAGGGTTACAGGGATAAAGTTGGGGGATAGCTCTGGGTAGGATGCTTTTCAGGTGGTCAGTTTGGGCTTGATGGGCTGAATGACCAGCTTCCACACAGTAGGAATTCTATGATTCTATGATTCTATGATTCCTAATTTGAAAACAGTACTCCTAATAAATAAAGGGGAAAAAAAGACTCAGCTTTTAAGATTTAGCAAACAGTTGACGTACAAAGGCCCCTCTATTACTCATCATGACAAAAAACTAGGATACTGAGAAATAACTGTTTTTTTCATTGGAAAATTGTCGGAATAATATTTACTGATCAAGCACATTGGTAGTCCACAGGAATGATATTTCCCCACCTACACAGATCACTCGCTGTCTTTTTTAATCAAAAATTCAGGGTAGCCCTGCTCTCGAAATGAGCTAAATCTTAGCAGTGACCTTTTACTTTGGATCTACCATTGGCATTTATTCATCGGAGAGTTTATGATAATTTAGAGTCGTAGAGATATACAGCGCAGAAACAGATCCTTCAGTCCAACTCGCCCACGCTGACCAGATATCCTAAATAAATCTACCCCATTTGCCAGCGTTTGGCCCATATCCCTCTAAACCCTTCCTATTCATGTACCCATCCAGATGTCTTTTAAATGTTGTAATTGTACCAACCTCCACCACTTCCTCTGGCAGCTCATTCTATCCATACACCACCCTCTGTTGCTCCTTAGGTCCCTTTTAAATCTTATCCCTCTTAAACCAATGCCTTCTAGTTTTGGACTCTCCCACCCTGGGGAAAAGGCCATCTCCATATACCCTATCCATGCCCCACATGATTTTATTAAGGTCACCCCTCAGCCTCCAATGCTTCAGGGAAAACATCCCCAGCCTATTCAGCCTTTCTCTATAGTTCAACCCTCCAACCCTGGCAACACCCTTGTAAATCTTTTCCGAACCCTTACAAGTTTCACAACATCCTTCCTACAAGCAGGGAGACCAGAACTGCGCACAGTACTCCAAAAGTGGCCTAACTAATGTCCTGTACAGCTGCAACATGACCTCCCAACTCCTATACTCAGTGCACTGACCAATAAAGGCAAGCGTACCAAACGTCTTCTTCACTGTCCTATCGACCTGCAACTCTACTTTCAAGGAACTGTGAACCTGCACTCCAAGGTCTCTTTTCCAAAATGCAGCACCTCACATTTATTTATATTAAACTCCATCTGCCACTCCTTGGTCCATTCACCCATCTGATCAAGATCCCGTTGTACTTTGAGGTAAGCTTCTTCGCTGTCCAGTACACCTCCAATTTTGGTGTCATCTGCAAAATTACTAACCATCCCTCCTATGTTCACATTCAAATCATTTATATCAATGACAGAAAGCAGTGGACCCAGCACAGATCCTTGTGGCTCACCACTTGTCACAGGCCTCCATTCTGAAAAGTGACCCTCCATCAACACCTTCTAACTTCGAGCCAGTTCTGTATCCAAATAGTTAGTTCTCCCTGTATTCCATGTGATCTAATCTTGTTAACCAGTCTACCATGAGAAACCTTGTCAAATGCCTTATTGATGTCCATATAGATCACATCCACCATTCTGCTTGATCAATCCTCTTTGTTACTTCTTCAAAAAAAATCAATCAAGTTTGTGAGACATGATTTCCCATGTGCAAAGCCATTTTGATTATCCTTAATCAGTCCTTGCCTTTCCAAATGCATGTAAATCCTTTCCCTCAGAATTCCCTCCAACAATTTGCTCACAACTGATGTCAGGCTCACCAGTCTATAGTTCCCTGGCTTTTCTTATCAACTTTCCTCAATAGTGGCATCACGTTAGCCAAGCTCCAATCTTCTGGCACCTCACCAGTGGCTATCGATGGTACAAATATCTCAGCAAGGGCCCCAGCAATCACTTCCCTAGCTTCCCACAGAGGTCTAGGGTACACCTGATCAGGTCCCAGGGATTTATTCACCTTCATGTGTTTTTAGCCATCCAGCACCTCCTCCTCTGTGATCTGGACATTTTTCAAGATGTTGCTATTTATTTCCCTATTTTCAACATCATCCATTACCCTCTCCACAGTAAACACTGATTCAAAATAATCGTTTAGTATCTCCGCAATCTCCTATGGTTCCACACATAGCTGGCCTTGCTGATCATTAAGGGGCCTATTCTCTTCCTACTTACCTTCTTGTCCTTAATGTATTTGTTGAATCCCTTTGGATTCTCCTTAACCCTATTTGCTAAAGCTGTCGCAGGTCCTCCTGATTTCCCTCTTAAGTATACTTTTCTAGGGATTCACTTGACTCTGTTGTCTGTACTTGACAATTGCTTCCTTCTTTTTCTTGACTCAATTTTTCTAGTCATCCAGCATTCCTTACACCTACCAGCCTTGAACATCCTGTCTCTGGACTCTTGTTATCTCATTTTTGAAGGCTTCCCATTTTTTAGCTATCCCTTTACCTGCAAACATCCACCCCAAGTCACTCTCATTGCCCGAGCTCCCAAACGTTACTAACATTGAACAAATTGCCCAGAGATCAAATAGTACGCAAGCCCAGTTGATTATGTAGTACTTGAAGAATCCCCTTTCATGCAATGCACCACCTAGCCCCAATCACTTGCAATCCTCTCTGGCCTATACCCATCACTAAGTCAGGGTGAAAATGATAAGCATGTTGCTGGATGCAAGTTTTTAAAATGACAAGTCAAATCAATCAAAATGTAAAAAAATTGTTGAACAAAGCTAACCCAGTTAATTTTTATCATAAAAGAAATGTTAACATTGTCTTTTATCTATCCAATTTGCCAAGCAAAGTTTTTAATGATTCATGATATTGTCTTATTTATAACTTCCAATGTGGTGAACACAGAAGTTTGTTTGTTCCTTTGCTTTGTCCCCTATTTGAGCCTTTGTGGGTTCGCATTATGTATATAAAGGTATGCAGGCTTTTCTTCTATAATCATTAATTCAGCACATGGTTACAGAAGAAGAAAAGCTAAACGTAATGCTAATTGAAGCAAACTGTGTGATACAACTCATTTACATTCAGGATAAAAAGGTGATGAACGCACCATCTGAGATACTCTATTATTAAAATTTCACAGTTTTCCAATCCAGCTTTGATCATAAATATGAAATAGCTCCACTGGGACCACTAAAGCCGTTATTGAAGAATCTATCTACTGATATATTAAGTGTTCTGCTAGCAGCGCTTCAAACCAAGATCCAAAAAGGCAGGAAGAAAGAATGACAGGGTAGAGGCTGAACTTCCCCGCTTCATGAGAAATGGCCTGGGGTTTGGCCATATGGCAGGGAAAGGCATTGGGAAGGGAGCTCAAAATCCTCCTGCCACCGTGGTATTTGCCAGGGGCAGATACCTCAGCCTCATTACCACCCACAGCACAGCCAATTAAGTCACTTAAAAGGTCCAATTTGCAGGCCCTTTCTCAAGCCCATGGACGTTTTGCTAACGTAGGGAGGACCCACTGTCATGTGCGGAGATTGCCAGGTAAACTCTGGCAGGTGGCCGCAGAGAAATCCCCTTGGATGGGGGGAACCATGGAATACGAAGAGCCCTCCTCTGCACCCAACTCATCAAAGGGCTGTCTTCTTGTCCCTGGGTACCCCAGAGAAACTCAATGGACTTTGTATGCATCTTGGCATTGACACACTGTTCTCTTTCTGATGGAACCCCATTACTGGCTGCAAAGGCTTGAGCTGCTGGCCATTTGATTTGACTGTGAATATGGAAGGGGGGGAGTGGAATGATGTTGGCTGTCCTTAATTCGAGGGCAGTCCCAACCCTGTCTGCCAATTGGTTGCTGCCATCAAAATTGCACTCAAGGTGCCCACCAGCTCCAGCTGGAGAAGGGTTTCCCCCTGATCTTTGCCCTGGCTATCAGACTTGACCTTCTCCACCATCTCAGTGGACCCATCATTTCTCCCAAATTCTCTTCCCCATTTTTGGAAGGAAGCCTGGCTTCCTTGGACTGCTTTAGAATTCGAAGACTGGGCAGTACTAAATTGCAGAACAGAATGGCCTCCCTCAGTTCCTATAACCTTCTAGGTTCCTCAATACATAGCCCCACCTCAATCATGATGTGCCTTATTTTTAAGGGGCTAAGGCGATGGAATGCAATTATGGAGTGAATATGATTGCCTTGATTTACTGACGCAATGACTTCTCAAAGACAGTGTGCGTGACAATAATCTCAAAAATGCACAAGTGAAAAATTGTAAAGACCCACCTCAAACGTCAATATTTTTCCACAGAACCAATGATCTGGCCATGCTGCAAGTAATTCACTTATGAATTAATTGGTGCAAGACAAAGTTGGTATGACCAATCAGTGATTTCTTTTGCAATCATGATAGACGAAGAAGAGACAAACGAGATGGGCATGAATGGGAGGGAGCTGATTGGGGCCAATAATGGTTCAGAGATGGAAGGAGCATCCCTGCACCTTGAGTTTACCTGCAGCTAAGACAAAATCTGGCTCATGCTGAAATCATAGTGTCAAAATAATGCAGAGAAAAAGAAACAAAAGACCTGGTGTCACCGAGATTCCACAACACAACCCAAAAAAGAAATTATGAAGAAAAGGAAGCAAATAATCAATAACTGCTTTCCCTTTATCTGCGCTCGGCCATTCCTCAAAGTGCTTCTTACATCTTTATTTTGTTTCCTAATGAAATATCTGTCACATCCTATTACACGAAATGCAGCACTTATTAAAACCAGACAGTGGAATTGCCTTCTCACAGCTTTCAGAAAGCATCAATACTTTTGTTTCCAGTGCACTGAAGGAAAAAAAAGGACATGAAATATTTTAGACACAAGAATACCACTTGTGGTACTGTGTAACCAATTTTTCCAATTACTAGCTGTACCTAAATTTTGGTACTAAAAGAGACATCTATTGTCAAATTTTGTTTTGCCTGCTTGAACCATGAAAT
The DNA here is from genome assembly GCF_021869965.1 of Rhincodon typus. Lineage (NCBI taxonomy): Eukaryota > Metazoa > Chordata > Chondrichthyes > Orectolobiformes > Rhincodontidae > Rhincodon > Rhincodon typus. The sequence continues at coordinate 9,442,380 of NC_063341.1, forward strand.
TCACTCCATTATTCATTACATAGTATTTTCATGGCATCCAATTATCTATACTCCTAACATGACCTATCTTTTCTTCATCCATATAACTTAGTAGATGTGATACACTAGTTGCCATTTGGCTTTCATTCATGGCCTGACTAGCAGTGAAATGTTGACCGCACCGGGATTCAGCTCTCTCCTCTATCTGCTTTCCAGCAAATTTGAAAGAAAATGCTGTGAAGAGGAAGTGCTGGCTCAGTTTCTGATCAGGAAATGAAAGAAGTCTATTCACATAACAGCATTTGCTGGAACTTTCATTTTACTCATTCTCATCCTGATGCTTGAGCTTCACTTGGCAACCTACAATAGCTGAACTTCACTTGGCAACTCTCTGCAACGGCAGGATTCAAATCAAGCATTTGCTGTGAATAATTTCAAGTGCCGAGCCACAGACAATCTATCCATCACACAGAATTGATCTGTCATTAGAAATGGTTCATGGACAGGAGTGAAACTGTGACCTTTAACAAAATCGTGGCGAGCGAGTTATTTAAATGTGCTTGTTGACATATTGGGTTCGGTTTATAGTGATTGGGCCACATTGTAATAATCTGAAGGGAGCAACACACAAAGTCAGTCATAATTTCCAGACATGCTAAAACAACTGCTGAAGAAAGAAATAATGAATTTCCTGATGCAGAGCCACTTACTCTAGTGCATGGATTCACAGAATGGGTTCCCAATATGGTCCATTTCTACAGCCAACCAATTGAATGCATGTAATTGAATTGAAAAATTAAGAGGTTTCACTGTCAGTCATTTCAAAAAACAAAGCTCAACCAAGCCAGAATTTAAGGTTAGAAGATGTAGGAGCAGAAGTAGGCTATTCAGCCCATCAAGTCTGTTCAAATACTGAATGAAAACACCATTGATCTGATAATCCTCAACTCCACTTTCCAGTCTTTTCCTCACAATGTTTGATTTCCTCACTGATTAAAAATCATTCTATTCAATTTATTTGATTCTTTCTCATTCACAACAGGATCATTGATGGCGTCCAATAGATTGATTGGCAGATGTCATTAGCTTTGAAATCTCATCATAGGTAAACACATGAGTCTCTCAATGGTATTCTAGTGAGTGGTGATGCTACAGATAACATTTTAGTTAATGGAGCATCAATGATCTTGATTGCCATAATGGACAATGACCATAAATTCCACAGAGCTCCTGTCTTAGAGACTGTATGCGTGAAAAATCTGATGCTTGAGGAAAAGATGTTTGATCTTTTAGAAATGCCATATATCAGCCACTGCTTGATTGTTGACAAGTGAAAAACAGATCCAGTTGTCCCCAAAATAAATTGAGTTTTCCTCAACTCAGTCAAAACCAAATAACATCATCTCAGCCAGTTACTATAGAAGTATGGTTGCTTCGATTTTCAAGTCTTTTGCCATACTTATGAACTATAACTCAACAACAGAGGTCCCGAGAAGATAAAGAAATCGGGTACAGTTATATTTAAAAGACATTTGGTTAAGTACATGAATAAAAAATGTTTGAAGGTGTATGGGCCAAGCACAGGTAGCTGGGACTAGTTTAGTTTGAGTTTATGGTCGGTATGAACTGATTGGACCAACGGTTATGTTTCCATGCATGAATCCATGATTCAATGATTCTATAAATGTTTGAAATGGTGCGCATTAGGGAATGAAGATCAAGCAGTAAGAATCTAAAGCCAGAGCATTTCAGCAATGATTATATTGAAATCACATCATGGAGCAAATTGTTGTCAAAAGTGTAGTCAGCAATATGTTCCTCAAACAGACTCATTCCAATGGGAAGACGTTATTGTGAACAGCTCTATAACATAGAGATAACAGCTCTATAACGTAGGGATAATATATAATATATGGTTAGAAACATTTTGAGACACTGATCTATGAAAGTGAAATCATGATGTGGACTGACCATAAGTCATATTTTTCTGCGTATTTAATCACTAAACAATACTGTTCCATTTGAATACCTAAAAGCAAATGCAAAATAACTGCAGAGAGAGGTGGGTATTGCAGATATCTACTTAAGGAGATGAAGGAGGAGAATGAAAGTTGACAGGAATTTCTTTAGTGGGATCTTCAAGTCTCAATATGACCTGCCAACTCTCCTCAGAAGTATTCTTTCCCAGTGTCACTTGGCCATGATTCATAACCTTTCCAGCTGTAAGGTGCTGCCCAAGCTGAGATCCAATCCTCTCAGTCTCCGTGATTTCAGCGGGAGATCAGAAAATGATCCCACTTACTGGGTGCACCTGCAGATTCCTCCAGTCTCCCACGGGACTTACACCAGCTGAGTGAGGACAGCCCTGAGGAAATTCCCAGTGGATAGGTTCAATGCACTGCTCACACCTCGCAGGGCTGGGGTTCTCATAGCACAGTTCTAATTTCCCTGCCCTTGGGCTAGAAAGTCTCAAGTTCCACCATACCTGGAGGTATATCATACCGTGTCTGATCAGGTTGAATAAAAATTGCCAAGGAGTTCTAACTTTCCAACAGTGGCTCAGGAAGAAATGCTGGGGATACAACTGTCATTTTCAAAGTTTATGGGGAGGAAGCAGGTACTCAGGGCACTACGAGTTGATGAATGGCAGGGCAGGCTCGCAGGGCAGACTCACAGGACCAAATGGCTCCAATGTTCTATGTTTCTATGCTTCTACCTCAATTGTAGTTGTTCGATTAGACTGATGACCAGGCCTTGACCTCAAATCTGCGTTCACAAAGTGCAAAAGATAACCTCACAGCAGACACAATGGAGCAAAAAATTAGCATGGGATCTGAACCGTGAATGTGTTTACTAGATGACCAATAAAATTCTGTTTTAAATCTCCACCTCTCATAGGGCTAAAGCCGATGCTGCCTGACAATAATATAGGAGAGACAGGAGGTCTTTTAACTTCAACTTACTCAGGGGACATAATACCCATCATTCTACAGCACTGCCACAAGACTTTTGCTAATAGATTGGACATCACTGGAAGTAAGCAGTATTCTTTGCACCTACATCTTTTGGAGTACTAATCCTACAACTGCCCTACTTGTTCTGTTTTACAATGCACTGTTTGAGTCTCCAAGTACAAAAGAATGACCTGGTGTAGTTAGTGAATAGAGCAGCATGTAGACTTCATACCCGTGAAGGAGTTCACGACAATGTCTTCTACTATGATTCTTAACAATTTTATCCAAGTGATCATGAGGCAGACTTGCTGAGCCAGGTGGAGTGCAATGACAAAGTGGCCCAGGGAATCAAAGCTGTGTCCGTCTGGTGGGAAGGCAACTTTCGAAATGCATGATTACTGGGCAACCTCCATTAAAGCCGACGTCTGTTTGCTTGAAAAATGCATGCGAAGAAAAAGGGTGCTTTGAACGAATAAATCAAGCTTTAAAAAGCTTTCAAAGGTAGCTGAGACAGATCCTGCAGGGCAGTGTAGGAGCATGCAAAACAGGTAGCTCACGCTGCGAAGAATATCCATTTTGACTGCTAATTTTCTCCATCAGTGCAAATAGGAGGCCTCATCATCAATCAAAGTTAAGATTTCTTTGACAAGAAAGGAGCATTTTTCTTATTAAACATTCAGCATGTTGGGAACATAACAATACTGAATGTGCCAGCAGGATTGTTGGGACAGAAGGTAAAAGTGCAGTAATTTGTAACAAGAAAAAGAAAATGAAAAATCTTGGATTTATCCAATATGATAATGTCACTGAAAATTCTTTATACTAGAGGATGGAATGTACCAGATACTCTTGCTACAAAGCGCTTGTGCAGAAGATGAGTTTGTAAGGCTAAGATTTATGTGTCACGGCTCTCTGCACTGTGACTGGGAAATAAGTGGAACATTTTGCAAATAGACCAAAAATGTACTTTGCAGGCAAACAGAAAATAGGAAGTAATCATGTCAATAGATGTTGCAAGATAGCAAGGTCAAGAGCAAGGCAATCCGTAATATTGAACATTATTTTAAAAAGTGCTCATGTGAAGATGATGGCCAAGTGACTTTGTCAACTCTTTTATTTGAATTCAAGGTTATTAATCTAAAAACACTCCAAGCTTTTAGAAAACAGAAAAACAAGTGTTAATAAAGGGAATCAAAGTTTGTACAAAAGGTGAAAGGGCCTGTTTGTGTAGTAAATTCAAGCAGAAGGAAGCAAATACCTGGGCAGTAATTCAAAGCCTTAATGACATTATGTGATAGGCCTTGTTTACTTTTTCACAAAATAGATTGCATAACATAAATAACAAAACAGTAAAACTGTCACAAAAGGTTAAGATTCTGCTTCACTGGAAAAGACAAAGGATTGGGTTTAACATTTGATTTGTGGTGCTGTAATGAAGTAAAAAGGAGTAAGTTGCTACCAGATGTTTCGGATCTTTTAGTTATTGTAAAGCTATCACTGTTTTGCTTTTGGTCTTAGACCTTACTAATGCCACCCCTAATAGCATTAAAAGAAATTCTGAAGGACCCGAGGGATGTTAAAAGTAGCAGGTAATGGATTGATTGGCAAGTTAAAATGCCAAATTAAATATATAGCTCATTTATCTTTTTTCCAATTATACTTCGGAAGCAATCCAGCAAGGATATTATCCAACATGTTGGCACTGTCTTTAAAACAAGGGATGCAGTCACAGGATAAGGAGCAAGCCATTTAGGATGGAAATGAAGAGTAATTTCTTCGCTCAAAGCGTGGTAAATCATTGGAATTCATCACCCTAGAGTGTTGTGAATGTTCAGTTATTCAGTCTGTTCAAGATAGACATTGATACATTTCTAGATACTACGATCTTCAAGAAAAATGGGAACAGTGTGGGAAAATGGTATCCATGTAGATAATCAGCAACAAACTAAAATGGCAAAGCAGACTTGACAGGCTGAATGTCTTACACCTACTCCTGTATTCCTATCTTAATGGATTCTGTGCAAACCACTTCCTCCCAGACATGGGTGTAGTAGATTGGATCGTTGTTGGATATACTATCAGAATGCAGAAGAACAAGGTGGCACAGATTAGAATGATGAGCAGGAGGCGAGATAAAAGGGCCCTCAGCAGGAGGTTGTATCCACCAGGGTGCTAGGGAGCAACTCTCTTACCTGGACTTTAGCAAGAAAGAGAGGGGGGAGATGGTGCTGTGGGAAGACAGCTCCCTGATGCAATCACGAAACTGAATCTGAATGACTGAATGTGAATGACTTTTATTTTCATATGAATACTACGGTGAAAAAATACGCTTTTCCACTGTTGCCACGATCCGGCACCATTTTGGATAGTTTGAAGAATAAGAAAAAAAAAGAAAGATATAGCTTAAAGAGAGTCCATCAGTCCTAAGCCAGCTCATCATCAATGACTCTTGTACAGCTATCCCTACTCGACAATTTCTGGACCCAGCCAGTGTTGAAGTCGCCATTTTTCAGGCACCATCTTTTGCCATTGGGCTGATTCTCCTCCACTACCGCCTCGCTGCCAGCTACACTGGGCCCATTAAAGTCAGAGTCACATCTCTTGCCACTGGGCCCACCACTGCTTCGTTGCTGCCAGTGCCAGACACGACCAATGAAGAAGTCACCAATCCTCTGGCTCCATCTTTCAACACCGGGCCTACCTCGCCAACTTCGCCTCCACTGCCATAGCAGCCGCCTATTCCGATGCCAGGTCCCGTGCTCACTCTGGAAAAGTAAGCAGGGGCCCAATCGTCGCTGCCGCAAGGTCTGTGCTGGGCTCACTTGAGTCTGCGCTGGGATTCCTTGCTATCGCTGGTGGAAGTAAGAATAAAATTTTAAAAAAACTGGAGAAGATTTCCAGCAACCTACTATAAGGGAAATCACCTGTCAACTCCACAAGGGCAGAAAAGTCCTACTCTGGCCATGTTAGGGGATTGCAATATAACCTCTCACCTCCAAAAGGAGCCACATGGAGATGCCACCAGCCTCATGGAAGCAGCCTCTCTGCAGAAGACCAGGGGATCATCAGATCGTGAGGCTTCATCTCCCTAAAAGGGTGCTTTGAAGAGGAAAGGCAGCCCTAGCAACCTTGTGATTGACAGATCTTGCCCTTTGGTTGTTCCGAATTTTATTTAGCACTTACCTCAATGGCGGTCCTACCGTTTTGAGACTGCCAAACTGCCTAAGCTGCATGTCCCTCTCTCAGTCAGACTGCCAAAGCTTCAAATCTGCTGATCTTCAATTTGAGGTAGGGTCTGCTTGCCTGGCAGCCTTAATGGGGCAGTGTGCCCACTGGTCTCTTATTCAGAGGACACCCCGAGTAGAATCACTGAACCTTTACTATTGTCAGCATACACAGGATCAGGTCTCCCTTTACGGTCCAACTCAGCCTAAGATCCATAGTGCAAGGTGGGTTGAAACCTGTCACCCACTGCTGCCACAACTATAACCTCCGAGCTGGGGAAGGACAGCATTGTTAATGGCTGTAGAAATATCTGTGTAAATTAAAGAGTATTACCTATGTGCTACTTTCCCAGATGACAACTCCTAGTACGTGTAGCTTTTGCCACTTCTATCAGTATGTGGGGCTGGGTGACCCTTGATTGAGGTAGTTTGCTCCTATCAATCCTCCTTCGTCTTTGCATCGTCTCGAGCCTGTTTCATGAGTCGTGCCAGAGGATACACCACCATTGATTATCTACAGAAAAGGCACCAGTTTTAGATCACAAGATGGCTTGCTGCGTGTTTGCTGGGTCAAAATCCTGGAACACCATCCCTAACAGCACTACAGGTACACCTACACCAAATGGACAGCAATGGTGCAAGGAGGCAGATCGCCACCACCTTCTCAAGGACAATTAGAGACGGGTAGCAAATGCTGATCCAGCCAGTGATGACCACATCCCCTGAATGAATAAAAAAATTTGTAACAGCATTTCACGGCGGCTCAGTGGTTAGCACTGCAGCCTCACAGCACCAGGGGCCCGGGTTCAATTCCAGCCTCGGGTGACTGTCTGTGTGGAGTTTGCACATTCTCCCCGCGTATGTGTGGGTTTCTTCCAGGTAGTCTGGTTTCCTCCCACAGTCCAAAGATGTGCAGGCTAGGTGGATTGGCCATGCTAAATTGTCCGTAGTGTTTAGGGGTATGGGTCTGGGTGGGATGCTCCAAGGGTCAGTGTTGACTTGTTGGGCCAAAGGGCCTGTTTCCACACTGTAGGGATTCTATGATTTCATCAGACATTATTACCAGGATGTGAGGGTGTTCTGTTTTTGCCTGCAGCACGGTGTTTTTACTGGATGTAGCAATACAAATATCCCTCGTAACATCATAATCTGAGCTGTGGCCATTGAGTCATAGAGACATACAGCACAGAAACAGACCCTTCAGGCCATCCAGTCCATGCCGAACCTAATCCTAAACTAAACTACTCCTACCTGGCTGCTCCTGGCCCTTATCCCTCCAAATTTCTCCGATTCATGTCCTTATTTAAATGTCTTTTAAATGTTCTGATTGTGCCCACATCCACCACTTCCTCAGGAAATTCATTCGAAATGTGAACCACCCTCTGTGTAAAAAAATTGTCCCTCATGTCTTTTTAAAATCCTTCCCTTCCCACCTTAAAAGTGTGACCCCTGGTCTTGAAATCCCCCATCCTAGGGAAAAAAGTACCCACCATTAACCTCATCTGTGCCCCTCCCATTTTTATAAACTTCGATAAGATCAACTCTCAACCTCCTACTCTCTAGTGGAAAATGTCCCATCCTATTCAGCTTTTCTTTCTAACTCAAACATTCCATACCTAGCAACATCCTGGTAAATCTACTCGGAACCCTCTCCAGTTTAATAATATCCTTCCTATAACAGGGAGACTAGAACTGGACACAGTACTCCAGAAGAGACTTCACCAATGTCCTGTACAATCTCAACATAACTCCTGACTCAAAGAGCTGAGTGATGAAGGTAAGCATGCTATATTCCTTTTAAACCATCCTGCCTATATGTGACGCAAATGTCAAAGAATTATGTGCCTAAGCCCCTCGGTCCCTCTGTTCTATTGAAGAATATTACAGACATTTATTGCAGTTAACTAACATGAACAAACACTTATATTCACAAGCACATGAGGGTCTGCGGCTATCATTAAGTTATTAGATTACGATTAACAGATTGCAATTAGCATGCATAAAACAAAAGTTATGGTGCCACATGAAATGTGAATGAGCATCAATGGAATTCCAATGGAAAGGAACACCAACAATGTTGCTGTGTCCATTCTGCAATAGAAGAGACCTGCTGTACCTGGAGAAATCAAGATGCTCAAGATCATGAGCCCTTTTCACCAGTTATAAAGAAAAGGAGTTGGAGGTGAGCATGCACAGGAGCAGGAGCATTGCTGTTGCCTCTTTCTGGTCGAACTGACTGTCATTGACTCATCCAACTGTGTAACAGTGGACACAGCCCCAGTTTCGCATTCATCAACAGTCCCTCACCTTTCCATCCTTCTCTTTCCAACCAACACTTCAGTCATAATGAAAAGAAATCGCATTTCACAACCCAAGTATTGTGTAGATGAGAAGAATTTTTGTTTTGGGGACCTTAGAAAAGGCACAACCACTCCAATGGCGCACAAGCAACTTCCTTTCATTGTGGTATTTTCAAGCTATGTCGACAATGTTGCCTTTAAGAGAGTTCACCTTCGACAACTGCTCTTGCAAATTTGCAACTCTGCCTGGCAGTTTATTTGGCTGTGGGTTTGCAAGCCACACACACGCACACGCATATCCATTTTCTTTTAGTTTAATGTCTGCTTCAAAACTTGCAGTGTGTTTTAAGCTATAAATAAAATAACCATGGAGTCAATCAATCCCTGACAAGCCATTGGTTATCAGACCCTTATTATCAACATGGCAGATAGCATTAAAGTTGAAGAAATACAACATCTGATGCACACAACCACACCAAAATATTCGATGAGTGACCCACCTTTTGTCCTGTCTCCACAAAGTTTTAAATGCATGAGTTTAAAGTGAACCAGCTTCAGAATTTTTTTTTTACACTTTAACATCACGTCAGATCTTTGGGTTAAAATTAGCCCCACAGTTTATGGAGACTTTATTCTTGATTTTACAATGAGCACTGATCTTTGTGCTTCAAGGAAAGGCTCCTTTTTGATGATTTAGGTCACGGAAGGTGGCATAAATCTTTAGTCCTCACTGCCTGGTAAGAAAGTTGAATTATGCTGCCTTTTTTGATCATGGCTGATTCAGAAGGTTAGACAGCATGTTAGCAGCTGCAGAAATATTAATGAGCTGCAAATGATGATCTGACATGACTCCAGCAAGAATGAATCTAGAGAGCTGTCAAGGTACTGTCTTTGCATTACAAGGGTTACTGGTGAAATGTTTGGAAACTTCTCTCGGTGGGGGAAAAAAAATTAAAATGATTACAATCAAGAATCAAATAACAATTAATGTTGGATAACACGGTGTAGAGCTGGATGAACACAGCAGGCCAAGCAGCATCAGAGGAGCAGGAAGGCTGACATTTCGGGCCTAGACCCTTTTCTGAAGAAGGGTCTAGGCCTGAAACGTCAGCTTCCCTGCTCCTCTGATGCTACTTGGCCTGCTGTGTTCATCCAGCTCTACACCTTGTTATCTCAGATTCTCCAGCATCTGCAGTTCCTACTATCTCTGAAACAATTAATGTTGCATTGTTTTATGTGGGAAGTCCAGCGAAGCTTATAGTTAGTTTTATTTCCTAAAGGGCTGGAATTGGCATCCTTTGTCAGTGATTGGGCTCCTACTGGAAAAATATAAGGAAGATACAAGTTTGGCAAAGAATAGAACAGACTATGAATTCATGAATTCAGTGACCATTCAGAAACAATTTCACCCTGCATGTGTGAACAAGACTGAGATGGTCAGTCTGCGAGTGGAGGAACACCAGCAGACAGAAATGTGGGGGAGGCAGCAATGGAAAAACTTAATTGGTAAGCTTTTTGCATCAGCGATGATATCTCCCTCCTAACCGCAAACTGATTTTGAGATGTGCAACACTTGTAACCTTGATGAATATTTACTCTTGCTCTGTTGCCATTCTACTTCTGTGTTGTTTGCCTTTGACTTCTGAATCATGCATCATTTTGAAAGTCTGGTTTCGTTCAGGAGTGTGGTTTGTTTTCTATTGTTGCTGTGTCACTGCTGATATTATTATCTATGCTGTGCATCTTGTAGGTATTTTCTTAAATCTCAATTTTATTTTGTTTTATTTTCTTAAATCAGACTTTACCTTGAACATCTCCATATTCTTTTATAAGATCTAACATTATGCACTTCAAGGAATTTTCAATCCTTGACTGTTCACCAGAACTGTGAGTTTGCATGTCCAATTTCACACATGCTTAGTTGATAGCTCATCTTCTGATTCCTAATTCATGAATTCAAGATTGACATGACTCTCTAACCGTCTGTTCATTCTACATATCAGTAAACAATTTTAGTCATCATCTAACCGTCTTTATTCTCATCACTTTTCATGTAAAACTTTCAAATGATTGCACAAACTTCAGTCTTTCTATATCATATTAAACTTTTAGAAAGCAACAGTTATACCACACTTAGAATGCTGCAAAAAAGGCTTGACCTTCAAAAAAAAAGTATTTCGAGTTACTTAGGAAACTGCAAAATAGGATGATTGCAGAGTGGAGAGTGTAGAATGATCAGCAAGCACTAAACAGCTTTTTATTTCAAGAAAAGGAAAGGCTGAAAGTACGCCTGACTGCAGTCTTCAAATGTATGAACCAGCTTAAGAAAGAAAATGTAGGGATGAAGCTTCAACTCATAAAGGAAAAGCAAAACTTGGGCTTATAAGCATAAGATTGCCAGCAGTTAATTCAACAAACAGTGCAGGAGAAACTTCTTTAACTGAACAGTAGTGAGAATGTAAAACTTACTACTGAATAGCTGCAACAAACAGTACTGATGTGTTCAAGGCAAAGTTAGACAGGTAAGGAGAAGTAGAAAATACTAAAGGATATGTTGATGAGGTTAGATTAACAGCATCGTAAAATGGCTCATGTAGTGTATATTCAACAATAAGGGCTACTTAGGCCAAACGACCTGATTCTGTGGTGTAACCTTTAATGTTTTAGATAACTCCAACTTTCTTGAAAGGCAAATGATTGAATCACAGTGTTTTCTGTCCAAACCTAATGAGGGGGAATGAAAATCTAGTTCCTTTTACCTCTTCAAAGACATAGTGTAGATTTTAACCCTCAACAACTAACAAATAGAGCAAGCTGACTTTGTTCCTCGTCTAGATATTTTCTACTCAACCAGTTCAGAGATGTTATGGCACACCTCTGGAGCAGCTGGGACCTGAGCCTCCCGGACCAGATTTAGGGAAACTACCACTGCACCACAAGAACTTCCTTTCTGTATCCTGGTCTATTATGATGACCAAACTTTACGAAGTGTCAATTGAGCATCCTGAGCCAGTTTGCTGACATTGGGTTGGCAATGGTCTATTTTTGACTAATGCCTGGCACACCAGTGTTTCCTATTTGCACTGTTTCAAGAGTTATTAACACATTTTCAGAGTTTGCCTTCCATGCTGCCATAGTTTCTGGATTCTGCATTTCCTCTGTTAAGGCTCCCTGGTGGAAAAGTGGATGGTGATATCCCTGTAAGATCCGCACTAGAATATGTCCACCCATTTATTCAGACATATGAAGCGCTGCTGCAACAGACCAGCATTGGTATGATCAATAACGGTTATGTCAGATGGAATAGCATTATTATACCTATGCCTGCTACTGTTAGCACCTGTCACAGGGTTTAAAGAGGGGTCACCTTGATGTTCCAGGAATCATCCTTCTAGTCTCCATTTATCTCCAAATAAACTTGGGATGTGTGGCATCAAAGTGGAGCCCAAGAACAAGAGTAGGCTTTTGAACCAAATAATCAGACTGGCCATTTATCATCCCAGGTGACCCTCACCCAGCATTACATAGCAATAAAGCTGACAGTGTATAGGGCACAGTCCAGGAATGCGCTGGAGCAAAAATAAAGCAGAAATGATAGACCTGGCCCATTGTCCTTTATATTCAGTCCTAATTCAATGCACACTAACCCCTAAGTGTTTTGGATAAAGAGCAGTTGCTTGTATAAAGCTAGTGTTGTGATCATGACACGAGTCAGCTCCCTGCATCACACTGGCTAAAGGCACTTCTGGTTAATGAGCAAGGCTTCTGTTCAATGATCTGGCTGAAGTTTAATCTTATTATTTAAATGAAAAGTAAAATAGTGTTACCATTTTCACAGATTAACAGATTCCATGGAAACTCGTATGATGAAATGGTTGCCAATATTTTATGCAGCCTGCCCACTGCGCATCTTTCACTTTAATCGATGGTAAGGAAATTATCTTTATGTTCCACACCAGCTGTTTAAAAATTGGCTTGAATTCCCTTATTTGGGAAAGGATCTCAGAGAGTCAAAATTATATCTTCCAGATTGTATCCCAATCCCGACAATATTCTGGGCTGTACTCGAACAGTATAACTTCCAGGGTGTCTCCAGGGATGACAGCATGTTTGCTTAGTACATGAATGTGTAGGACAGCAGCAAATAGCCTTTTTGTAGTAACCATTCCTCAGACACCCAGATCTGGCAGGGATTTCCAAAGCATTACAGAATCCAAGTCACAATTGAACAGATGGAACAAGGCTCCCCAAGGAAATACTCCAATTTATTTGCTGACCTAACAGTAGCCGACTTGTGACCTTCAAGTAGAAAGAGCTGGTCTGATTTCTAACACCCTCTCCATCTGCTTCTCACAAATACACTTTAAAATGGTTCCTCTGTGACCTTTGGATGAAACAATTAAATTGTCCCTCCACCAGGCAGCCAAAAGGCTCAGGTATCGAAGAGGAGCTGCTGCTGATGGGAGAGTTGAGTGTAAGCCTAGTACAGGTACATATTTATTCTGCAGTCACAGACCTCCTTAAAATGCTCGGCAATTCCCTTTGATTGTTCTCTGCTATGCAAAGCCAACAGGGCAGAAGAAAAATGGGAAGTGTAAATAGCACAGCAGGCCAGTCAGCAAGTAAGGAGAACATTTGTTTTACATTTCAGCTAGCAACCTTCAGCAGAGCTTGTAGTTAGGGGAGAGAAGTCAATGACGATGGTATCAATACTTCTTATTATGTTAGTGATATGTATCAAGTCTCGTCTTACTGAGAAAATGAGGCCCAGTCAGTGCAATTTTTCCTCATAGCCGTATCCTCTCAATTCCAATAATCCCCTTTTGTTTTGCAGTTTTTCCGAGTGTCTCAATATCCTTTCTGTAGCATGAAGACCAGACGTCTTCATAGTTTTCTGACTGTAGTCCACCCAAGAGGTCCTGTATAAATTTAATATGAAGCTTTTGTGTTCAATTCTTTTACAAATGAACTCTGATATTGATGCAATATAATGTACTAAAAACAAGAAAGGCTGGGGAAACTCAGCTGGTCAGGCAGCATCTTTGGAGAGGGTTAATGTTTGGAGTTTAAGATGACTCTTCTTCGGATTGCTGGCCTTCATGGTATTTTTTTTTGAGTATTAGTTCTGCTTTCTGTATGGCCTCAGCAAAGCATGGTTGACCCATTGTGTTGGATCATGAACAACAATTGTGAGGGTGATATGCTACCAGAGGGAGAGGGAGAGTGTGTGAGAGAGACGGAAGCCTTCCCATGGGTTCAGAGATTAAAAAGAATAACAAATTCATTAGCTCTGCATGTAGTCAACTGTAATAATGCCGCTTATCTTCATGACTGTTTCAGCATTAATGCCCACATGAAACAGTAATGAAAATATGCCAACCAATTATTTCTATAATTGAATCACTTAATGATTAGATATGTGGTGTTATATGGCAGTGAGTGGATGTGAATGTGAGGAGCAATACCTGTCATGCTCCACATTTCATAGTACATATTCCTGATTACACATCATTTAGGTAATATAGTTAAGGCTAAAGAATAGCTCCATCTTACTTATATGTAAGTCATGTTTAGAACCGGCAAAATTAAATCTCTTCACAATATCAACATGTCAATGCCCGCTGGTTTGACAGCAAGATCATTAGTAGATTACATCATTATCAGCCCATTAACATTCTTAATGACTTAATCGATTGCAACTTGATTAATTGCCACGGACGGACTGTATTTGGAACAGACACTGTGTGGTAATCTGTCGGTGGTCACCAGCAGTCTTTGCTGTGACCATAGTAACTGGTATTATTCATTTCTTGATTGCACTTGCTGGCAATCAGTATAGAAAATCTTGTTATTCTTGGGTAGTAGTTTATAAAGGACAGTTTCAGTCTTCAATGGAAGCTAGTGTGGAGAGGGGAGGTATAGGGCGACAATTTCTTCTTCCAGTCAGTCCCAATCAAGTGCAAAAGTGTTCTGTAGAAACAGCATCTCTAAAACATGTTGGGGTAGAAAATAATCTCAAATAGCAGCACAAAACAGGGTGGTGACAGATTCAATCCATGTCTAAATACAGGGGCTAACATTCATTACCATTGACCGCAATGTTAAGCAGTATGTGTATAAAACACAGCTAATGTGATATAATTGGTTTTACATCTCTGCCCAGAGGATTTTCCAACACTTTCTTTTGTTCACAGAGCTTTGTCTATTAGACCCTTGTGCTGCGTGTCTAATGACTGCGAGAGTTTCTGAACACATCAATTCAGCTGCAGTCTATCCACACAAGGCAAGAGCATGCTGTTTTAAGTCATTTAATGCTGAGGTTTACTGCACCATTGTAATAGGCTGCAGGAGGTCAATGACCTCTCCTGGCTGGCTTACCATAACTCATTGAATGCTCTCTATTTTTACTTGTTTCTTTCACATCATTTTTTGGATTGGAACATTTTCTATGTATAAAGGCAAGCTGTTGCAAAGTTATGTATTAACCTTCTGTATGCTATCTAATGCTTTACTGAAAACCTCAGTGCTCGAGAAAATTCAGCACAGCGGTGGGCTGTACTTTGTAGGGCCATGTTACGTTATTGAGGACGTTAGTTGTTTTACACTGCTTTGAACTGTGCAGTTGTTCCAAACAGTACAGTATTGTTCTTAAATATTCTATACTTACATGCTTAAATCTATGCTTTTCTACCCACATTCTATTATATAGGGACCCTTTATTACAGCCCCTATCCAAATCTATGTCCCTGTATCTAACCCATGGTACTTTACAGCCCCCATACTGACCTCGTGGCTACCAATATCAATCCAAGCTCCCAACCCACCACCCTATGGCCTTACATCTATTAAGCAAAATCATCCAGTATCCAACATGGGTAAAGCTCAGGATCCATGCTGAGATAAGATAAAGTGTCTGTTGTAAGCTTCACTATATTGAA
This sequence comes from Rhincodon typus, assembly GCF_021869965.1. Classification (NCBI taxonomy): domain Eukaryota; kingdom Metazoa; phylum Chordata; class Chondrichthyes; order Orectolobiformes; family Rhincodontidae; genus Rhincodon; species Rhincodon typus. Next base: position 9,457,775 of record NC_063341.1, read on the forward strand.
AAAATAGATTGCATTCATAGAAGTATTTACTATATTTACTGTACTTCAACTACATAAGTTGGCACGGCGGCTCAGTGGTTAGCACTGCTGCCTCACAGCTCTCAGGACCTGGGTTCGATTCCATCCTCTGGCAGCTGTCTATGTGGAGCTTGCATGTTCTCCCGTGTCAACGTGGGTTTCCTCCGGGTGCTCTGGTTTCCTCCCACAGTCCAAAGATGTGCAGGTTAGGTGGGTTGGCCATGCTAAATTGCCTGTAGTGTCCAGGGATGTGTAGATTAGCTGGGTTATAGGGGATTGGGTCTGCGTGGGATGCTCTGAGGATCGGTGTGGACTTGTTGGACCAAAGGGCCTGTTTCCACACTGTAGGGGTTCTATGATAAGTCCTGATATAACAAATATTTCATTCAAGTGCACAATCCCTTGCAAGAGCATACATTGGAATTTAGGGTTCCATTTCAAAGCGTCTAATGGACTGAATCTTACCAGACATCAACTATGTGTTATTATTGTTGAGGATTTCTTTCTGTGAGGCCAAGCACATTTTCTCATGCTACCAATGCTAAGTAGGTACTAATCTTCTGTGGTGCCCTGGTCATTGATGCTAGCCCAATTCACCCAATCGCTATAGGTGGAAACACTCACTGCTGCCAGTGCCATATTTGAACCTCAGCCATGCACCCAGTCAAGGTTGGCAGTCCAGAGTTGCCCTTCATTGTGCATGTACTGGGATAGTCTCTGCTTCTCAGGGACACATAGGTGGAACAGCTGATACTTCTTTGCACACAAAAGTGAACATTCTTACATCTCTCACTGTTTAAGCACCAAGCATACAGCTTGCATGTCCTTAGCTGTCTCCCATTGTACATCTCTCACTGAATCGTTTCTCGTTCCCCAAAGTCTAGTGTCAGCCAGAATCTTATTATTATTCAATGTGGGGCCATCACGCACAGGGGAACCTTCAAATGCTTCACTAGTCACTTCTTTCTACAGCAGCAAGAATAACCGAAAACAAATGGACAGAAGCGTCTTTGCATCTCAGAACAAAATGGACTGTCTGGCTTTTGAGCAACAACAAATTCGCAGTCAATAAATGACCCCTGTGTCTAGTTCTTATCAACTGAAACTCGGTGTCAATTAAGTACTGTTCCGCTTGTAGTGTCCGACGCTGCTGCAGTCTATCACGCAGAAGGTGATGTTCCTCCTGCTCAAAGTCCTCAGCTTCCTCATCAGAAGGTGATGTTCCTCCTGCTCAAAGTCCTCAGCATCCTCATCAGAAGGTGATGTTCCTCCTGCTCAAAGTCCTCAGTGTCCTCATCGGAAGGTGATGTTCCTCCTGCTCAAAGTCCTCAGCTTCCTCATCAGAAGGTGATGTTCCTCCTGCTCAAAGTCCTCAGTGTCCTCATCGGAAGGTGATGTTCCTCCTGCTCAAAGTCCTCAGTGTCCTCATCGGAAGGTGATGTTCCTCCTGCTCAAAGTCCTCAG
>NC_063341.1:9459266-9480723 GCF_021869965.1 Rhincodon typus
CAGAAGGTGATGTTCCTCCTGCTCAAAGTCCTCAGCTTCCTCATCAGAAGACTGTTGCTACTGCTGTTGTTGCTCTCCCAGCTCTTCGGCCTCCATCACAAGCCATCTCTGTCCATTCCAGTTGTGTGGGCCACAGCGCACTAGGATTATGTGGCACCCTGTGTCTGGAGTCTACTCCTTTGCCTGGCTGAGTTATTTTCTCACTTTGAACAACTTCTACTTTAACTCCTCTCACTTTCTCCAAGTCAAAGGTGTGGCCATGGGTACCCACATGGGTTCCAGCTATACCTGTCTCTTTGTGGGTTATGTGGAACTTTCCTTTTATGGGGGCACCAATCCATTACTTTTTTCTCCTTATCTGTTGCATCTGTTCCAAATATACTGCCCTCCATTGGGCTGTTTCTGAAATGTCCTCATTTTTTTCACGAGTGAATCTCCCCGCCTCCTCTCCTCGCCCCTCACTGCGGTGATTGGCTGGGCCTTCAGCCATGTCCAACCTATCTCCTGAACTTCTGCCATCACCCCTTCCCCTCCCTCCCAGAACAACAATAGTGTTCTCTTTATCCTCTCTTTCCACCCCTCTAGCCTCTGCATTCGAAGAATCATCCACTGCCATTTCCGCAGCTTCACCTGGAGCGATCTACCTGTAGCTCATTCAATGTAGATCACTGTACTCGCTGCTCACAATGTGGTCGCCTGTACCTTTGGCAGAACGCCTACGCTCTGTCTGCAAAAATGAGCCAGAGCTTCCAATTGCCTGCCAATTTAACACACCACCATGTTCCCCACGCCAAACTTTCTGTAGCAGGTCTGCTGCAGTGTTCCGGCAACCCTCAATGCAAGCTTGAAGAACAACATCTCGTTTTCCACTTGTAGCTGCTGGGAGTCAAAATCAAGTTTAGTAACTTTAGGGTTTGATTCCATCCTTCTGTGCTTTTTTTTTCCCAACCCACACACAATTCTGTTATGACGTGGACTTTTAGCATAGCCAACCTATTTTCACCCACTCTCAGACCTATTATCACACTACATGGTCTACCTTTAGCAAAGACTAGTCATTTCCTGCTATCTTCAACTCTCATTATCACTCATTCAGCATCTCTACTGTCCTGTACTGCCGTCCATAATCCCCTCATTTACCGACACCTTCCCTATCTTTCTCTCGCTAGGCTCCATCTCCATCTATGCACTCCCTTTCCCACCTATCTCTCACCCCAACCTCAGCATCAGCACAAATACCGGTCTTTCCCAGCTGCTGTCATTTCTGATGAAGAGTCACCAGAATCAAATAGTTAACTCTGCTTTCTTCTCACAGATGCTGCCAGCCCTACTGAGTTTCACCAGCAATTTCTGAGCTTGTTTCAGATCTGCAGCATACACAGTTATAGAATAGAATCCCTGCAGTTCAGAAAGAGGCCTTCTGGCCCATCGAGTCTGTACTCACCCTCTGAAGACCATCCCACCCAGATCCACCATATCCGCGCACTTCCCATGGCTAATCCACCTCAACTGCACATCCCTGGGCACTATAGCACGGCCAATCCACCTAACCTGCACATCTTTGGACTGTGGGAGGAAACCAGAGCATCCAGAGGAAGCCCACACAGAAACAGGTAGTGTATGCAAACCTCCACATAGTTGCCCGACGTTGGAATCGAACTCGGGTCACTGGTGCGGTGAAGCAGTAGTGCTAACCACAATGTCGCTGTGCTGTTTTATTTTGTTTTTATATGTTTGCAGTGAACCTATGTGGAGAGCATACAAAACAGAATTAGTCCATAGTAATGTGCACAGTTAGCATTACCATACTCCTCCAAACAGTGGGACATGGAAGGCTCCAACAAGGAGATCTATAGAATGCCTGTGCATGGAACTTGGACATTACATCCTATTCCACTGAATGTATCAACTGTCATGTCACAAGGAGACAGAAGGAGATTGTATGTTCTGTATGAATACTGAGACCGTGTCCTCCCAGCTGCACATTAGCCTAGGCATAATTTCACAGAAGATGCATTATATGTGCTGTTCAAGTTGAGAGGGAGTCAGTTCTGCGCTCTTTGCAATCTTTGAGAACTTGCATCATCTTTTTGTGCTTTGTGGCCTGCAGGAGCCATGTTGAAGGTCACATGATTACTCTGCTTCACAGAGATGACTATCTTCAATCTGCAATGAACAAATGATTTAGCTGGGGTTGCTTGTGATCAGCATTTGCAGCCTATAAAATTGGAAACTGCACGCATTTCACTTGCAAAATGATATGATTGATTTCAATCCTGTACTCTGAAAATGCATGATTGCCCCTTGAAAGGTCTTTTGTCCATCTGAAGTGAAGCCCGTGGGCAGGGACAGAAAGCAAACACTGACTTCACCCACTCTGGTTGCAGTCACAGCCATTTTCCATTTGTTGTTTGCAGTTAGCAGTTGAGGGAAAACAAAAGGCAATGCAGGGGGTCACAATTAGCACCGTGAGTCAAACTGGTTATCAGAACGGCCCCCAATCTCCATGTCCTTTTCCCCTTGGCGCTCCTTAAACAGCCCATCACGACTGATTCTCCATGTGTTCCTAGCCACCTGGTATCATGACTACACTGCTTACCCTCAACCTTTTATGTCGCGTCCATACACTTTAGTCCTGCCCACCATCATGATGCACACTCCTTCCCTGCACTCCCTTGTGGATATAGTCATGGTGACAGCTGATAAATCCCACTCCCACAGCATCGACTGTCCTTCCATGCACTACCATCTACACTCCTACGGACATTGAATTTTATTCCCTCACTGTCCTTATTCCTTTGCATCCCTATGTGCTGGCTCCAATCTCCCCAGTGTTGAATTGCCCCACGTCCCGATGACACCAGTGTCTTGCAATACCCGCATCCCCCACCGCCACCTTGTCTTTCATCCTGTTGCTCACCAGCGTCCCACCACCCAGGACTGGTAATCAGATGCGGCCCAGACCCTAATCACCCTGAACACCCTGGAGTGATCACAGGCACTGCCTGGACTAACTGTACCAGGACTCCTGAATGACAGCAGACCCCCACCCCACCTTGGCTTGGCTGAGGACAGCTCCCTTGCAAATCTGAGACATTGCTATCTGATTGAAGTACGTGCAGAGGCTTTGCCACATTGGCTGCTGGAGTGCCCTGTAGGTATGACGTTGAAGTGGGACGGGGCCACAATGCAATATATCCACCCACTTGAAAGATAACAATGAGAAGCTGCCCCACTTTGCTTCTGTGCCAGACAGTGAGGCAAGGCAGAAGTACATAAGGTGTGGCTGAGGGTGCAAAGCGCCAAATGGCAGGACAAAGAAGGGACGCAGTGAGCGTCCAATTGGGTACAATGTGAGGGAACGCCATGCCAAGAAGTGAGCAGCTCTGTAATGCACCTTCATCCAAACCTACATATTGGAGCCTGCCTCTGTACAAATGGTGTCCTGGCAGCAGCATTACGATGAGAGGGGCCGGTGCTCTCCAAATTACAGCATTGAAATGCAGAACCATCATGCAAGTGGACTGGAAATGTGCCACGATGGCACAGTGAGAGTGATAGGTGTTGAATACCAAAGGACGTGAACATGGAGTTCATGAGGTCACTGCACATGGAGCGTGGCCTGAAATGTTGGCAACTGGAGTCAAAGCTGGACATTCACAGGAACAAGCAGTGAGCTGCAGGCACCAGCTACTTGGTCTGAATTTCATGGGGGAGGTATTGCCAGCTTAATGGGAAATGCATGTTAATGAAGTAAGATTAGTTATTAGTGAGGGTGATAATGAGTGACAGTCAATGCAAATAGGCCTCTGCAGCTCACTAGTAAGAACTTAATCTCCCATTCGACACTTGTTTGGAAAATGGAAATCTTTGGCCTCAACATCAGGAAAGTCCTCTCTCAAAATGCAGACAAAGTTTCAAAACTGCTTGAAAACTCCAACCAAAGACAAGAACAAAGGGTATGGGTGAAAGACAGGGAGATAAAGTCGGGGGGGTAGAGAAGGAGAGAGGGAGAAAAAGAGAAGTGGAAGGAAGATGCAGGGAAGAGGGGAGATGGAGAGTGTGAGAGAGAACTGTCTTTCAAAACTAAATCGGTGACATGGTAATTCAGTCACGAAGGCATCCCTATAGATACCTTTGATGTGGGAATAGGAGATTCCAGCATTAGCCTAGTTAATTCCATATGGGTATAGATAGAAATGTATGGAAAGACACCTGAATCTTTAGGTGCTACAAGTTACTATATTCTATCACCCTACACTTCGGGTACAAAATGATCTCCCTCTGAATAACTAATTAACAGTGCAAACCACAATATGAGCCTAAAAATGGTTTAGGCTATTGGCTTTTTTCCAGGAGCAATGTTATGCATAGCCTTGGGACTTGTTTTCCTTGATCTTGAATTTAGCATTAGAAAAACATAATAACTTTTAAAAAAGCAACTCTGGAGAACTGAATTTGCCACATTTATGCATGATGTATAGCCACTTGAAGGGATTTTTAATACCCATAGAAATCATTATCTTCAGTAAAAGAAAGGAACAACAGAAATAAATTAAAGTCAATCAGAAAATAAAACACCAAATTTTGTTGATCAAAGAGAAATGAGGTACATGATGTTCTTGAGTAATGTCCCACTGATAGATGTTAAATGGAATTATCCCAGTTGGAGTTTGCATTAGTTTTTGATAATTATACCAGATAACTGGAGGGACAAATTAAACTAAAGCCTTCCTTTGTGAAGATGTCCATGGAAGATCGCCATACTAGGTCAGTCATAAACAAAAGAGCTGGTGAGATTTGCACATGATAAGCTGGATCAGTCTGGGAACAGTTAAAGGAATCAGCTTGCAGGAGAACAGTTTGTGATAGGCTGACCATAGAGTCATGCAGCATGGAAACAGACCCTTCGATCCAATTTGTCCATGTTGACCAGATTTCCTAAACTGAACTAGTCACATTCGCCTGCATTTGGCCCACATCCCTCTAAACCTTTCCTATTCATGCACCGATACAAAAGTCTTTTAAATGTTGTAACTGTACCTGCATCTACCACTTCCTCTGGTAACTCATTCCATATACGCACCACCCTCTGTGTGAAAACCTTGCCCCTCAGGCCCTTTATAAAGCTTTTCCCTCTCACCTCAACCCTATGTCCACTAGTTTTGAACTACTCTACCCTAGTGAAAAGACCTTTAGCAGAGTAAATTTACAAAATTGAGATTTGGCATCAAGAGGGTGAATAAAGGCAAATGAGGGATGATCTGTCCGAGAAAGAACAAGCAGAACCGAACTGAAGACACTGTAAGGATGGGGGAAAAGACAGGAGAATGAATGAGCCACATGTTGAGAGGGAAGCAAGTTGGATGGGAGAGATCATAACAGTCCTGATACATCCCATATTGTTAAACAGCAGCTCCCAATATTTCCAGCCTTACCCTGTGACAGAGTGCTGGTTTATTTCATTCTGCAGCTGAGAGGTGAGTGACATAGGATTATGAGGAGTAGATCATTCAGTCCTTTTAACTCGTTCTGCCATTTAAGTAGATCATGCCTGATCTGAAACTCAAATGCATTTACCTGCCTTGGCTCCATATCCCTTGATAACCTTACTTGAAAAAAACAACCTCTCTTTTGGAAGCTCTAATTGCTCCTTGGAGAGAATTCCATACTGCTTCCCTCCCTTATTTAAATAAGCATACTTCCTGACTTTACATCTGAAAACCCTTGCTCTACTTTTAAGTTTGTTACCAATCTCAGCAGCTTCACTGTAAGAGCTACATGAAACAACGATAGTAATTTGTTGGTGAGCCTGACTACTAATTGCACCAACAACGTGAAACAATCAAGATGCTCCTCTGCTATTCACACATTCTGTAACACACTTTCCCTCCTCACTCATCACATTACCTTTTATTCTGATTCATTCCTTCCTAAGACCTCAAAGCTGCATAATTCCTTACCTTACCATTCATTTAATATTCAAGCTTGTAAAATGCAAATTCAATCTCATTTAATCAGCATTTGTTTGTATAACAATTTCATGTTTCATTTTTTCAATCTTGCACTAAGAATCATGGGTGTATGGCTTTTGCAACTTAAAGAGAAAAGTGATTTTGAATGCAACCTTTATTTCAATATATGTAATATATATATATACAAAATCCAGAAATTTATTTAAATCAACAATTTTTTTAGATTAAAACAAGTGGTAGTTCTGTATGGAAATTTATTATTCATGAAAATAACTGCTATTTTATTCACTTATTCCAACATGGGATTAATTATTCACTGAATTGTCATTACGTATTGACTTAATCAGGTTTACAGAATAAATTAATTGAGGTAGTCAATTATTAATTTAATTGTCCAAGTCAGTCAGCTCATTACTTGTTTGAATATATCAAATTATCAACTTATTCAGTGATTGCATTACGTTTTCCGTTGGGTCCGATCAATTGCTGGGTTCGGATTGGGAATTTGGTCAATATTTATTATAAGACTGCTTATTTCCACTATGAAGAAAGTTTGTTGTACTTGACAGAGTTTGTTCTCCAAATAGGAGGACGCATATCAGTCAGGAAGCTTTCAACTGGGGTAAGAGATGAGATATGTTCCATTTTCAACCATTATTGGGGATGCACATACTGCAAATAAAAGTTAGATGAATATTTGATTGCAGGGTTATAAAATGGATATTGATTAAATCCTTCACTTAACACAATAACTCTTGAAATAATGCAAACACAGAGATGCTAACCTGTGAAATTCTCCACACTAGAACAGTAAGTAGGTGCTCTAGCTGGGATTGTGTTGTCCCACAATCCCAGACTCATTGCTGAGTTGGCCAATCACAGCCAAGGACAAGAACAGAAACTGCAGGTTATCTCAGTATATTGGCACCCAGGAAAAAAAACTACAAGTCTATGTGGCTGAGACCAATGCACACAACTTTTCAGGACTTATCATAGAATCCCTACAGTGTGGAAACAGGCCCTTCAGCCCAATAAGTCCTCACTGACCCTCAGAGTATCCCACCCAGACCTATCCCCCTAATCTACACATACATGAACACTGCAGGCAATTTAGTAAGACCAATCCACCCAGCCTGCACATCTTTGGACTGTGGGAGGAAACCGGAGCACCCGGAGGAAACCCACGCAGACACGGGGAGAATGTGCAAACTCCACACAACAGTCGCCTGAGGGTGGAATCGAGCCCGGGTCCTGAGAGCTGTGAGGCAGCAGTGCTAACCACTGAGTCACCGTGCTGCTCATATTATTTTGACATTGATTACCCTGTCGTAGTTACATTTTTGTTTTGAAATTAATTTGAGTAGATTAGCAAAAGTCCTTTCACAACCCCTACAATATGCTGGTGCTAGCTTCATTTTGGAATGAGCCTTAAAAGAATCACTCTAGGAGCAGAATTGAATTGACCCACTTTCTCAATAACTGACTCATAGACTTTGACAACCTAAACCAACCTATCAGTAAATGTCTTTCATTACAATACAGTGCTTCCCCCTTTAAAGTGTTGATATTTGTTAATATTTAGGTTGGGTTAGCTTCTCCTCACTTACAACTCAAGCAGAATGTTTTAAATAGAATTATTACTTCACGGGTGTTGGTACTTGAATTTCCATCATCCAATTTAATTCAGTTTATTGCTTGTTGGTTTAAAATTAACATCATTGAACCAGACTCAATCTAACTGTTATTTTTCATTCTCCCCATCCTAGTCTGCCAATTTTTAAACAAGACATTTACTGGAGCTGTGTTTGTCCAGTGCTATTTTTCCCACTGGCTGTTTATAGAATAGTACTGCAAACCTGAAGATAGATTGGAATAATCTTCAGGTGACACATGACTAAAAGTCACTTGAAGGTGTCGAATGCCCAAGAAACTCTACTTGTGAGAGTCAGGCCCCAATTAACACAGCAGAGATACTGACCTGAAAGTAAATGTGAGATCTCACTGTTCACTGCAATTAAGTTATCACATACTGGGCAATACTTGTTGAAATTTAAATTGAAAGGAAGATAAGTGCGAGTCACTAGCCATTCTTATCAAATGTCTAATAGATTTCAGGGCGGTTGCCGAGGAAGAATATTTTCTAGTGGGCAGTGCAAAAAAAAATTGGGGAGTTTCTCGGAAGAAAAATGATTGAGAAATATGATCAGATTGAAGCCTCAGAAAATGATGTGTAAAAGGGGGATATCCTTTTGGAAAATATATTCCACCATGTAAATTAACTGAGAACTTCCTCTTATTAATCAAATCTATTCAGACTGATGGTTCTTTTACTGGAGTTCTCTCCAATAATATGAATCTTCATTAAACGCATCTTGTCTGTTTTTCACTTAAGTTAAGAAACTAGACAATCCTATTTTTACAGATACGTATTCTATACATTTACAAATACAGCGAAGGGAACCAGTGATCGATGGATACATCCCACAGAAAGAAGGCAGTCAGGGAGCAATGTGCCAAGCGAATGTTTTATTTTCAGTCAAAATTACATCGACATTTAGTTTTAACCATCCTTCCTTTCACAACTCCAGAGCTCCCCAACAGTATTCTACCTGAGTATCTTTCTGGCAGAAACTAAAGTCAGTTTCATTCTTTTGATGAGATTTGAAACCTAAGTCATTGTCTTGCCTGATGACATGGTTCAGGCCTCAAATTAAGAAAGGTGGGTTGTGCTATTAAGTTCTGAGTGCAGGCCAGTCAGATAGCATACATGAAAGTCAATTTTCCTTGAATATTGAACTTGCAGCCAACTCCAGACTTCAGGAACTTGACTGTGAACAACGAAAAATACTGACACTGATCTGTCACTGTTAAGTAGGCTTTTATCCCCGACAAGGTATTTGTGTCTGATGAGGCAATACTTTGTTAGCACCTGTAATTTAAGAACTAAAGATGGGTAAAATGGTACTGAAAGGTTCAAGAGACATTTATTACGGATTCTGGGATATTTACATATTAGAGTCACAGGCACTTCAGTGTCTGGGCTAATACTAAACTATTCAGCAATGCAGTAGCATACTCCCATTAGAGCGCATACTTCAACTGGCCCCAGTTAAGATAAAATCTGTGTCTGTTACACCTTCAAGTATTAAATGATGATGTCACCATGCAGATGTGTCTTCCAGGTTTTACTATATACCAGCTGCAAGACATAACACAACTGTTACAAAAGCACCCATTATTTGTGAAATTATCTGCTGCAGAAAGGGGTTGACGTCAAAACATTGAATGTTCTCAAAAATGAGTTCTACATAGTTCCTAGGGCTAAAGGGATCAAAGGGTATTGGGAGAAAGTAGGTACAAGGTAGTGAGTTGGATGAGCGGCCATGATCATATTGAATGGCATAGCAAGCTTCAACGGCTGAATGGCCGACTGCTGGTCCTATTTTCTATGTTCTCAGAGACATGATATTTGAAAGGAGAGTTCCTCATTTTCCAGCATAATTTCCCACACTATCTGCATTACCGAGAGGTGATATAATTCACCATTCACCTCCAGCTGGTAGCAAATACAGAATGCCACATACCATTCATCCATGCACTCCAGTAAATTATAATATATGGCGCTTCATAAATTCAACTGTGCATGTTTCCTGCAACAGAGTTTCATACTGGAATGAACACAACAATAAACTAATTGAATAATTAGTCTATATATATATATATAGGAGACAACAAGGTGCAGGGCAAGGTGCAGAACACAGCAGGCCAAGCAGCATCATAGGAGCAGAAAGGCTGACGTTTTGGGCCTAGACCCTTCATCAGAAAAGGGGGAGGGGAAGGGGGTTCTGAAATAAATAGGGAGAGAGTGGGAGGCGGATAGAAGATGGATAGAGGAGAGGATAGGTGGAGAGGAAACAAACAGGTCGAAGAGGCGGGGATGGAGCCAGTAAAGGTGAGTGTAGGTGGGGAGTTAGGGAGGGGATAGGTCAGTCCAGGGAGGACGGACAGGTCAAGGGGGCGGGATGAGGTTAGTCGGTAGGAGATGGGGGTGCGGCTTGAGGTGGGAGGAGGGGATAGGTGGGAGGAAGAACAGGTTAGGGAGGCGGGGATGAGCTGGACTGATTTTGGGATGCGGTAGGGGGAGGGGAGATTTTGAAGCTTGTGAAATCCACATTGATACCATTGGGCTGCAGGGTTCCCAAGCGGAATATGAGTTGCTGTTCCTGCAACCTTCGGGTGGCATCACTGTGGCACTGCAGGAGGTGCAGGATGGACATGTCGTCTGAGGAATGGGAGGGGGAGTTGAAATGGTTCACGACTGGGAGGTGCAGTTGTTTATTGCGAACCGAGCGTAGGTGTTCTGCAAAGCGGTCCCCGAGCCTCCGCTTGGTTTCCCCGATGTAGAGGAAGCCACACCGGGTACAGCGGATGCAGTATACCACATTGGCAGATGTGTAGGTGAACATCTGCTTGATATGGAAAGTCTTCTTGGGGCCTGGGATGGGGGTGAGGGAGGAGGTATGGGGGCAGGTGTAGCACTTCCTGCGGTTGCAGGGAAAAGTACCGGGTGTGGTGGGGCTGGAGGGGAGTGTGGAGCGGACAAGGGAGTCACGGAGAGAGTGGTCCCTCCGGAAAGCAGATAAGGGTGGGGAGGGAAAGATGTCTTTGGTGATGGGGTCGGATTGCAGATGGCGGAAGTGTCGGAGGATGATGCGTTGGATCCGGAGGTTGATGGGGTGGTACGTGAGGACGAGGGGGATTCTTTTTTGGTTCTTATTGCATGGACGGGGTGTGAGGGATGAGTTGCGGGAGATGTGGGAGACACGGTTGAGGGCGTTCTCAACCACTGAGAGGGGGAAGTTACGGTCCTTGAAAAACGAGGACAACTGAGATGTACAGGAGTGGAATGCCTCATCCTGGGAGCAGATGCGGCGGAGGCGAAGGAATTGGGAATAGGGGATAGCATTTTTGTAGGAAGGTGGGTGGGAGGAGGAGTATTCTAGGTAGCTGTGGGAGTCGGTGGGCTTGAAATGAATATCAGTTTCTAGGTGGTTGCCTGATATGGAGACAGAGAGGTCCAGGAAGGGGAGAGAGGTATTAGAGATGGTCCAGGTAAACTTAAGGTTGGGGTGGAAGGTGTTGGTGAAGTGGATGAACTGTTTGAGCTCCTCGTGGGAGCACGAGGCGGCGCCGATACAGTCATCAATGTAACGGAGGAAGAGGTGGGGTTTAGGGCCAGTGTAGGTACGGAAGAGGGATTGTTCCACGTAACCTACAAAGAGGCAGGCATAGCTTGGGCCCATGCGGGTCCCCATGGCCACCCTCTATCTCTATCTCTATATATATATCTCTCTCTATATATATATCTCTACATATATATATATATATATAAATATATATAAATAAAATTATAGCCTGCTTTATGCCTTCCTTGGACTGATGATTCAATTTGTTGACAATCCATCGTAATCTGAATGTCCATTCAGAATGTTTATGAACAATCATGCTTTCACAACAATCCTGAAAATAACCTATTTGCATACAAAACATTTTCAAACCAGGCTTATTTGGTCTCTTAAAGCCATCTGACACCAATGGTAATATATTGTGGAAAGATCTCACATTGGGCTGTATATGTCATTCGTCTCTTCTAAGTCACAGTAGGTTCTTCATTCCACTCCCTATTAAGGTCTTAGAACATCTTAGCAGAATAAAATCATACCACAGATCTTTTGTTTTGTGCTCCTAATCATTGCTCATTGTTCATGCATTCCCTAAAAGTCTGAGCAGAAAATCATGTAGTGCAGTAATGGAGATGTCATTATCAAAGTGGGAGGCATGGAAAGTCAATGGTACTGATGTGTAGCTTGATGAATAGGTGGATAGACAACGCAATCATTGCCTTGCAGTGAAAGCAGTATAATTGAAGTGACGTTTTATCATGCAAATGATAGCTCAATTAGTCCTGATTGTAATTTGTCAACAATTGAGCAAATAGGCCTTTGGGCTATCTCACAACCGACCTGATGTATGAACACCGATGTGCTTCTACAAATATGAAGTAATTCAATTGATGATAATGGAGATGATTTAATGCTGGCTGTGTGTAGGGGAAAAATACAATATCCTCAACACACTGCTCACTGCAACAGCACATTACATTCCAAGAAAATAAATGCAATCACTGAGTTATAATATATGCATGAAGTCCGCGAGGGACAACTCAGTCAATTACAGATCACTAAGTCAAATCCTGATAATATATTTTGAAACAAAAGAATGAAACCGTGTCTTTGGCTTGGAACAATTTAAGTATTTACAGTTCTAAATGCACAAAATGGGTGCACTACAGTTGAAAACCAGGAAGCGATGTAAATCAGGGTGAGGTAATAAAGCACAGAAAACTGTAATGAACCATCTGCATTTTCCTCAGTGAAAATGTTATTATCATCATTATGGCTAATTATTAAGTTTGAGCTATCATATCTCAGTGAAGTTGTTTGGGATGTATTCTGCTGGTGCAAATTGTCAATCTTATGCGAGGGAAAAATGTAGGAGGCACAAACTATGAGGAATATATTCTGACATGTTTAAAAGAAGTGTCTTTCTCTAATGTGCAGAACAACATCCACAATGTATCTTATCAAAGGAATTTTGTTGTAAGTTTAGTCTAAGGAATATTCTTCCTGTATACTGCACTCAGAATATAACCTAATATATCTCATACACTAGTAACAACACACAATGGGTATAATTAAAGGCAGAACACTGTATGCAATGCCAGAGAGAAAACCATATTGTTCTGTAAACCATATGTGTCTAATGGAGCAGAGTTAAAGGTAATAATGTTCTATTATTTCTCAGCATTGTTTTAACACACTGTGCAGTTGAATCTATAAGTTACAAGTTTTGTACAGAAGACACACTTTTCCTTAATGGTTTCAGTGAACCTTACAAACCTCAAGCCTTGTCTAAGGATCTTCAAACAAAATGGAGTATGATCCAACACAGTGCTCATTCATGTTAATAAAATAGGAAAGGGGAAAGAGATGTACAATCCCTGGATCACAGAGTAAAATATCACAGAAAGAGATCGTTCAGGTCATTGTGTTTGTGCTGGTTGGTGGAACTGCCCAATTAATCCTGTTCCTTTGCTCTTTTCTCACAGCTCTGCAGTGTTGTTCCTTTCAAGAATTCATCAATTTTCTCCCACATGTTCCTGGTGAATCTGCCTACACCACTGTTTCAGGTATACATTCCAGGTCACAATAAAGCTATGTAAAGAGATAATGTCCTCACATCACCTGTGATTCCTTTGCCAATTGCACACATGTATTTATATATTGATATAAGATGTCATGCTTAATTCTACCACCAACTGAGACAGCTTCTATTTATTCATTCTCTCAGAATCATTCAGCCCTTTGAGCAAATCTCTTTTCAACCTTCTCCATTGTAAGGAGAACAATAGCAATTTCTCCACTGACCCCACATTTCTCAAGTGCTCATCGCTGGTATCATGGTAGCAAGTCTCTTCTTCACCCTCTTCAAATCCTTTGCATTCATTCTAAAGTGTAGTGTTCCTAACTGATGACATTGCTTCAAAGGAGGCCTAACTGGTGCTTCATAAAAAAACAATTACCAAAACTTCCTCACATCTGCATGCTATTCTTCTGTTACTCTCCACCTCAGCGTCTATTGCATTTATGATCTTTATTTCACTTATAAATTTTGAGGTTATGTCCTATATTCTCAAATCCCCGGACCATTAGTATGTGTCAAAATGGAAGTGATCTTAATGCTGACCCCTGAGGGTCATATACATTCCTTCTGTTTGAAACATGATCAAAAGGGATTATTTTTCCTCAAGTCATATGGTTTGAGCTATTTTGGAGATAATTAGAGGTTATATATTTTTCAAACTTTACTTATTTTTTCCAATTCCTTGCCACATTTATCTATCAATTTATGATTTAAATTTAGATTTTATTATGAATTTTAAAGTGGAACCTTAAAGTGGAACCTTTCTGCACTGTTACCTTTAAGAGGTGCTTTTCATCCAAATGTTCTGTAGTGATACTGCAATGAAATATTCCTGATTTACTTTTATGCCTTAGGTTGTGCAATATCTCTCAGCCTTGCAGACACATTCTGAAAGCAGTTGATGCTATGTTCATCCTCCGCCATACATTATTAACACAGACTGTCTCCTCTGGGGGCGGAGTGGGGTGGGGTGCCTCCCCTATCAAACATTTGCTTGCATTTCTCTACAATCAGGCATAGCACTCGCAAAACCCTTTACAGCCTGGGTTCTCTTCCATCATTTTCCTTAAAAATTAAATGCTCCACAGGCACCTGGAGAAAGTGATGGGTACAGATGATGAGGTTACTAGTACTGCATTCACTGTCATTACTCCGCTGAAACTGGTAATAACTTTAGGAGTTGTTTTTAGGAGAAAAATACTGAAATCTAGGAGTTGCTGCCTTTGACTCCACAGTCGAGGGGAGATAATGGCCTAGTGGTATTATCACTGGATTGTTAACCCAGAGACCCAGATAATGTTCTGGGGACCTGGGTTCAAATCCCACCATGGCAGATGGTGGAATTTGAATTCAATAAAATTCTGGAGTTAAGAATCTAATGATGACTATGAATCGATTGTTGGTAAAAACCCATCTGGTTCACTAATGTCCTTTAGGAAAGGAAACTGCCATCCTTGCCTGGTCAGGCCCACAGCAATGTGTTTGACTCTTAACTGCCCTCTGGGCAATTAGGGATTGGCAATAAATGCTGCCTAGCCAGCAATGCCCTCATCCCGTGAATGAATAAGGAAAAAATTAAGTCAAGAGGGTACGCTGTTTAGGCCCCCTTCAGAGTTCAGTCTTGAAGCAGCTGTTGAATTGTGAGAAACCTCCACAATAATGTTGTTAGCCTCACTACAATATCCTTGTAAAGGTTGCACCACATTGAATGAGATGACCCAGTTTTTAGTGAAGTGCTAACCTTGATGGCTCTGAACAGTAATCTTGTATTTGTAAATATGAAATACATACATAAAAATCACACTTTAAAATGAATGATGGTTGTAAAAATGTGCTTACTTTTATTTGTGCTTACTTCTATCGAAACCCAGTCATTTATTTTTCCACCTCTGAAAAGTTAAATCAAAGGGGAAGTGATCTAAGCATTCCAGTCCCTTGCTTGTTCTCTGTGAGAAAGCTTTGAACTGATCGACTGTTGCCCCTGCTCGTTCGTATCACTGCTGCTGGTCATTAACAGATCTCCCCTGACTTGGCTGTAGGATCACTCTGTCGCTGGGAAAGGGGAAATTCATTGAATCTCTACAGTGTAGAAGCAGGCCATTTGGCCCATCAAGTCCTCGCTTACCCACGAACAGCAACCAAGTCCTGTACCCTATCCTTGTAACCTTGCATTTCCCATGGCTAATCCACCGAACCTACACATTCCTTGACACTATGGGTGATTTAGCATGGCCAACCCACCTAACTTGCACATTTTTGGACTGTGGGAGGAAACTGGAGCACCCAGTAGAAACCCAGGCGGACACAGAGAGAAAGTGCATACAGACAGTGACCCTAGGCTGGAATCGAACCCAGGTCCCTGGAGCTGTGAGGTAGTGCTAACCACTGAGTTACTCTGCTGCCCAATCACATCATGGAGATCATTGGATCTTTGTGGGCAGCTTTGTTCGAGCTTAGGGGCCAGCTGCATCACTTTGCTGCTGATTTTGAAGCCTAACCTGATGTATGGTTGTTACCAGGTACATTGAGCGGTCACTTTGAGAAAAATTGAATAGATTTTCTTTACAGGTACATTCTGACTGGCTGCCATTCCTTGGACTTTATTAGCAGCCCAATCATTCCAACCAAAATGAGCATCTTCTCAAGTTTAATTCAAAATGGGAAATGCAATTCTGATTCATGACTCTCACTCAGGCCTGACGCCACATAATTGGAGCGAATGTGAATTGCAGACCTATGGCCCATATATGATGTGTGAAGTTGCTCTGATCTGTGCTGGAAACATAACCCTAAACCAATTCACTTAAAAGTTAAAACAAAAGCAAAGAACTGTGGATGCTGAAAGTCTGAACCAAAGACAGAAGGTGCGGAAGAAACTCAGAAGGCCTGGCAGCAACTGTAGACAGAAAAGCAGAGTTAACATTTCAAGACCAGTGTCTCTTTAGCAGAACTGAAAGTAGCTGAGAAAAATAGTGTATATGCTGACGTTGGGGTTGGTGGGGGAGAGAATAGAGTGCACGGAGACGGTTCTAAAAGAGAGAGAGCAAAGGGATAGAAAAACACAGAGGTTCTGAAGAAGGATCACTGCACCCATAATGTTAACTCAATAGGTGCTGCCAGACTTGAGGAATTTCTCCAGCAATTTCTGTTTCTGCAGCAGACAAACAGAGGGATCTCTGATGGTAAGCCAAGAGACGGATGATTGCTGAATAGGGCACTAATGAGAAATGTAAATGGTTGAAAATAGTTGGCTTTGCTGGGAGTAGCCCATACAATACAGGACCTCTGGGTGTGAGGGAAGTGAATGAACATGTCGTGGTGAGAAGCACATCAAAATCTCCTCTCTCCTTGGTAACAAAATGATAGATTCCCTGTGTAATTACTCAACACAGAATGAAGATAATGGTCTAAAGCAATTATAATACAGCATACTAATCCAAGGGGGGCGATTCTCATGATATATGTCTATAAATATACATAAATACATGGATATGTAACATGTGGAGAGACGGTAAGGATGTGGGTATCTCTTGATACAGTTACAGTACACTAATTCCATCAGAGGGTTCTGAAAGTATATGGAAAAGGTTGCTCCGATGAAGAGTCACTGGACTCGAGACATTGGCTCTGCTTTCTCTCCACAGATGTTGCCAGACCTGCTGAGCTTCTGCAGCAATTTCTGTTTTTTTTTGTTGAAGACCTCCAGCATCCCCAGTTCTTTGTTTAACTATGTAAAAAGAAAATAAGCTTCTGTTCTAATATCAGTGGCTATGGTATCTCTCAGGTGCAGACAAAGACCCTCAATGGCTTTGCATGAAATTGCGAAAAGCACAAATGTTCAAATTTTTTTGGAGAAGATTTAGAGGCACATGTTTCACATGCCTTTTAACTCAAAGTCCCATTTGAGTCAAGAAGAAGCACAAGTAAACATGACACCTTCATATGTTAGAGTGATTGAGTGAGATTTGGTCTAATTTAATTGTGTATGTATATGTCTATTTTTCCTTTATCTATTTCCCTCAGATTTTATTTCTATTTCAATATCAGTTTCTGTACAGTTTTACTTCTGATGTGAGGTAATATTTGAGACATGTCGAAGACACTTTTGACAGGCCATTCTGTTAGGGCAACTGTTAAGTAGGAACATAATGATGTTGGCCTGTTTGGGTTCCGCAATCCTATATAAGCCTGAACTAAAGCCCCACTTCAATTGCTCTAAAGTAGCCTGACTAAGTCCTGACAGCATTACTCCAATAGAACTGGCAAAGTATCAAAAGCACTGGTCTGTCAAAAAGATCTTCCAGCATAAGTAATTATTCCTGTGAAGGAACTGTTCCTGTCACTGCAGGATCGGGCAACTGAGGAAGTGGTGGCAATGTGGTAACATCACTGGACTAGTAAGTCAGGTTAACGTTTTATGGGCATGGGTTTGAATCTCGCCAGAGCAGATGGCGAAACTGGACTCACCACTGTCAAAAGAAACTCCATCTGCTTCACTAATGCCCTGGAGGGAAGGAAATTTGTGGTCCTTACCCTGTTTGGCCTACATGTGACTCCAGACCCACAGCTATCTGGTTGACTCTTATATGCTCTTTGGGCAATTAGGCATGGGTTTTAATTGCTGGCTTAGATAGCAATAGCCACAACACATGAATGAAAAGAGACAAAGGTCTTCCTACACACAACTCTCAGCCTATGAGAATTTGAGAAGTGGGTCAAGGTATTGAACACTGATCTTCTCACCTGAGGAGTCGAAACAGGCACTATGGAGTTCAGTGGGAATTTTATAACAGATGGAAAGGATATAAGGATATGTACTAACTCTATGTACACATGGAGAGGGATACATATTAAGGAAGCCATTTTGAAGTAGATGACCGATTGCGAGATCTCTTAGTCACAAAGAAATGTTTTCTGTATTACATGGTGTCAGCAGTTATCACTTCCCATTGACCAACCAGGTCAATGTTTATAACTGCAAAATTATGATTATTTCACAGAGTCGGCTGAGCTTCTCCGCAGAATGGTCATGCCACTCCAGGTTTTGATTGAAGACCCCCATCTGCACTAAATATATTGTAGCTCACGTTGGCCCATGTTCTCCGACAGGGAACTGGAGGTCCTGATTGAGTGGGTAGTGCAAACGAAGAGTGCCCATTTCCCCAAGGCCAAGCCACCAGACCTGAGCAGTCTCGTCTGAGGTGGCCGCCCACGTCAGTGCGGTTTCAACCGTGCGGAAGAACATCCAGCGGTGCTGCAAAAATCACAAGGCAATGACTTCCTTCGCTCCACCAAGGTCAAGTGCCACATTTATCCCTCTGCCACCTCACTCTAACTGTGTCTTTGTACCCACTTCCCACCAAGACTCATGTTCTGCCACTCTCAAAGTTGCCTGTGATATCTTTTCTCCCTCACTCTCTTTCCCCACTGCACCCTCCCACATCATTAGCTCCTCTCCACAGCCTTCTCAATCACCAGGGCCCCCTCACCACCATTCAAACACCTACGCCAGCAATAACAGCTATGCCGTCCACTTTCACCTTATTTAACCTCCTTCTTTATTCTCATAAGAAGAAGACAGTGCACAATAGGGCTGAAGGCGTCCAGAAGGGTGCAGGGGTGTCTGACATTTGACACTTATTGGAAAGGAATCCTGTCCTCTGCAGGAGAAGACCAGGACCACTCCTGCATTGATGCTGAGACATCCGTGTCCCACCAACCAAGTTCAACTTTCCATCGGTCCTCAAACAGGAAGAACAGGAAGCTTTGCAGGTGAACGTCCCTCAGAAGGAGAAAGATGCTAGGAGAAGAGGACCCAGCCACATCCCTTTCAGAACTCTCTTCTCAGGCCACTCAGAGGTAGCAGGCTCCTCTGCTTCCGTATTGTCTGCTTCCCTCCGACACTTGGAAGCCGAGGTGAGGGGGATTCGCTTGCCTCTGGTAATAAGGCACCCGGGACCATAGCTCCAGGGTCATTGGTCTCCACTGCCAAGCCAGCTCCCTCCATTCCTGCTGCGAAATCAGAGACTACACTGAGAGGTAGACGGAGGGACAGAAAGAAATAAAAACCTAGTGAGTGCATGTAAAGATAGTAGGAACTGCAGATGCTGGAGAATCCGAGACAACAAGGTGCAGAGCTGGATGAACACAGCAGGCCAAGCAGCATCAGAGGAGCAGAAAGGCTGACGTTTCGGGCCTAGACCCTTCATCAGAAATGCTCCTATGATGCTGCTTGGCCTGCTGTGTTCATCCAGCTCTGCACCTTGTTGTCTCTTGAGTGCATGTAGGTGGTTTGTGTGATAATAATCTGTACGTGAATTCTCCCATTTGTATAAATGCCCTTGTTTTGCCACCATGTCTGTTTTTTTGATGCTCTGTGTAGCCCTGAACGTAACTGTGCCAACATGACATCTAACCGCATGTCCACACTGGATGTACCATGGATAGATGTCTCTGTTAAGAGTCTGCTGCAGCATCTGGAAGGCACAAGGATCTGGGACAAAACAGTACAAGGGTTCAGTCCTGAAAAACAATTTCCCAAATCTCCAACCCGTGGCAGCAGCTCCCCCTTGTTCCATTACTTTCTATCCTGCTTTCCCCTTAGTTTCACTGGGACGACCCTACAGACTGAGTGTGGTTCACCCCTTTGAGCAGCTACAGCTCGCAGACTAGCAGCTACAAAGCCACAGGGACTGACTGTAACCCAAAGCCCAGACTGCAAAGGCACAGAACACTCCCACCTCCACCAAACTCCAGCCCACCTGCACCCCGCCCCCACTCCCGATTGAGAACTTTGTGACCCGATGCCTGAACTTAGTCAATCCCCTGGGCTGATTTCAGAGGCTGCCTTTGACTCACAGTGTCAGGACCACCTGCCTGACAGGTGTCTCCATGAACTTCAGTGAGGACGACTCCCCTAAGACTTTGAGACGCAGCTGCCTGCTTGCTGCACACGCCACGTGGCACACAGAACATGAATGAGATTGACAAGTGGCACACAGCCATACAACAAGGTGTGCCGCCCCCACATTGACTGAGGACAGCAGGGAAAACTGCCTGGTTGTGTGACTGTGCTAACCAGCATGGCATGGATGCTGCAAACAGTCAGGTAGGTATTAAGTGAGAGAGAGCTACGAAAGTAAGTGAGCAGCCCAGAGATACAGCCTGGTCCGCTCTGTGAGCTGGGTGCATCCCTCTGTCCGCAAAGTGTCCTTGCAGCAGCCTTTCAATGCTGGTTACAGCTGCACCCTGCAATACAGGGTCCTATCCATTCCAAAGTGGCCTGCAAGTGGAGCAGAGGGTGCCACGATGTGGGTTTGGCAAATGTCAGATGATGGTGGTTGGTGCCCACGAATGGTGCCCTGAGATGTTGCTTGTCCTGAGCAACATGAAGGCTTCTTGCAGCCGGGCATCCGCTCTGACCTCTAGGTGAAACCTCCTGTCAGAATTCCTGACAGGATTCTGAACATCTGGCTTGTGTTCTTGTTTGTTAAGATGAATACTAAACCCGACAGGATTTCACCCCGTGTTATCAGGGCGTGATTTGGAGAAATCACCAATCAGAATGTCTTGCTCAGACTTATGAATGTGAATTTTGTCTCCCAGGTTACTTTCAGTGTTGCAGGAGACACTTGGAAACACATGGGAGCCCCTTCAGCTACGTTATTTCATGAACCTTGTGGGATGCATCGCGAGGAGTTGGGAAACCTTTGGAAGTTATGGATAAAAGAGATTCCAAATGCCTCCTCATATTTGCTTTTGCCTTCTCCATGACCTCTCTTTATCTTCACGTCCTTCTCATCCCCTCCTTGTCCCCATCACCCCATGTCTCGTCCATAGCCCTTCCACTCTCCTATATCCCTTCCAAGCGACAGAATCATAGAGACTTAAAGAAGGTCAATTAGAAAGCACAAATCTTTTTTTTTTAACAAATAGTTGGAGATGTCACAATGGCGCACCTTGTACACTGTAAACATTGCTGCCCCAGTGTGCTAGTAGTGGAAGGAGTGAGTATTAAATTCAGGGCAAGGATACCAACCAAGCATGCTTTTGCTGGGTGGGGTTAAGCTTCTTGAATGCTGTTGTGGCTGCATCCACCAGGTGCGTGCAGAGCATTTCACTCTACTTCTGATCTTTAGCATTATAGTTGCAGATAGATTTTTTTTTTCCAGGGAGGTAAAGCCAATCATTATAGAGTCATCAACATTTGAAACCATGTA
>NC_063341.1:9481123-9512436 GCF_021869965.1 Rhincodon typus
TCTGCTCCTATGATGCTGCTTGGCCTGCTGTGTTCATCCAGCCCTGCACCTTGTTGTCTCAGATTCTCCAGCATCTGCAGTTCCTACTATCTCTGAAGATATACATACATTGTTTTATTATTCTTAAAGTTTATCAAATTACCATGAGCACATAGAACTAACCTATGATCTCATTCCCCCTAATGTGCATCTATCATTGGCTCACTCACCCTAAGTAACAAATGCCAGTGTGTCACACTGTGTTCATCAAAACATTGTCCTTTCGCATTGAGATGTGAGAATTATCAGTGTGTCATATCTTATCCATAAGCCTATTCCGTTTGAGTCCATACTGAACAATATTGGTGTTAACATATTCCCTTGGAGTACCAGAGTTAGCATTGTCGTATCATACCAATGCACATACACAGTGATAATGTTTGTGTCACATTGTACCAAACTACCTGTTGCATTTATGCAGTGACAATGTGAGAAATGTTACTGAGTCACTTCTCTCTGTTGTGGTTATGCAGTGATGATAAGAAATGTTAATGTGTTGCACAATGCACATTAATCTAGTTTATTCATACAGTGAGCATTAACACTGCCTTATTACACTACTGCATATACACAGTGACACTGCCTATATTGTGCCCAGCACCCATCATACTTATACAGTGAGAAACGACCATTTGATCAGTCCTATGAGCTAGTGTACTTCAACTGCCTTGTTCTTCAGCTATCTGTTCAATTTTCTCTTCACGTTTTCCACAGTATCTATGCCTTTTATTTGAATTCATTAAAGGGAAGTCAACATTGCTGGCCATCATTTATTACTCAAACCTAATCACCCTTGAGATAGTGGTGCCAAGCTGCCTTGTTGATAAAATACAATAGAATAAAATACAATACAGCACAGGAATAGGCCCTTCGGTCCACAAAGCCTCCTGCAATTCCTAATCCTTATTAAGAATATTCCTAATCCTTATTTAGAACCGTTGCAGTCCATAGGGTGTACAGACACCAACAATGCTGTGAGAATAGGAATTCTTCGTCCTCGCGATGGTGAAGGAATGGTGATATGGTTCCATGTCAGTATGTTGTGTACTTTTGAGAGGAACTTGTACGTAGCGGTGTTCCGAAGTATCTGCAGCTCTTTTCCTTCTCAGTGGTGGAGATGGCTGTCAAAAGAGTTTCGGTGAGTTGTAGATAACACAGTGTGGAGCTGGAGGAACACAGCAGACCAGGCAGCATCAGAGGAGCAGGAAAGCTGACATTTCAGGTTGTGACCCTTCTTTTGGATGGTACACACTGTACTAGTGATGGAGGAGGTGAATATTGAATGTAGTGGATGTGGTGCCAATCAAGTAGATTGCTTTGTCTGGACAGTCTCAAGCTTTTTGAATGTTGTTGGAGCTATACTCATCCAGACAAGTGGAGAGTATCCCATCTCACTCCTGATTTACACCTTATTGTTGACGGACAGGCATTGGGGAGATAGGAGATGAGTTACTCATTGCAGAATTCTGAACTTCTGAACTCGCTTTGTAGACATACCATGGATATGGCTGGTCCAGTTGAATCCTAGTCAATAGAAACCCAGAGGATGTTGATGATATGGAATTTAGTGATGCCATTGACAGTCAAAGGGCAATGGTACATTGCCTCTTGTTGGAGAGAGTCATTGCCTAACAGTTCTGTGATGCAAATTTTACTTGCCACTTGTTAGCCCAAGCGTGGATATTGTCCAAGCCTTGCTGGAAATGGACATGGACATGGACTGTGTCAATATCTGAGGAGTCATGAATGATGTTGACCATTGTGCAATAATTGTCAAACACGCCCACTCCTGACCTTGTGGTCAAAGGAAGGTCAGTAATAAATCAGCTGATGATTATTGGGCAGAGGTCACTACCGTGTGGAACTCCTACAGAGACTCCTGGAGCCGAGATGACTGATCTCCAACAACTACAACCATCTTCCTATGTGCCAGGTATGGCTCCAACCAGCAGAGAGTTTTAAACGATTCCCATTGACTCCAGTTTTACTCGGGTTCCATGATGCCACACTCAGTCAAATGTGGGGGGTGGGGCGTGGGGCATGACAGCATGGCATTCACTCTCACCTCAGGTCTGGACTTCAGTTCTTTTGTCCATGTTTGAATCAACGGTGTAATGTGAACAAGGAGGGCAATGGTACCAGGGATGAGGGGTCAGTGTAAGCATGAGTGCGGGGTAGGGTGCCAGTTGGTTGAGGGGATAGGAGTGTCGGTTGGCAGGTAGTTGAGTGCTGCAATGCCAGTTGGGTGAAAGGTAAAGGTGCCAAGATGGAGCAGGATAGGATGTCAAGCAAGTGGATAAGTAATTAGGAACTGCATCCATGAGCGAGCTGTTAGGTTGGGTGTGGAGACACAGTATCACATCCGAGTGAGTCAGTGGGTGAATGGTGGGATTAGTGGGAAATCAGGAAGTGTGATAAAAGAAGTGCTTAGAGTTGGGGATCACTGCCACCCATCTTCTGGAAGAGTAAAATGGAAACGTATCGTGAGTCAAGGCAACATTGCAAAGATTCCACAAAAGTCACCACTCATGACAGACATTTAGAGAAATATTTACGGAGAAACTACAGTTTATGTAAACGTTTAAGATTAGGCAAATGCCCATGTATGTGGGGTGAAGTGTTTTTTTCTAACGTGGAGTTTTAAAATTATGCTCCCATTTAATTTATTCTCCATTTTAGTTATATATTTCTAATGTAATAACCAAAACGTACAAACGAGATCTGCATTTGGACAGCATCATCTTTATGTAGTAAAAGTTCCAATAGAAGGAGTTTTCACAAGAAGGTTATCAAATAAATTTTAATAAATGATGTATTGGAACCAGAACAGCAAGATTCTGAAGGATTTAGTGAGAAATCCCAAACCTGAGGTGAAAGCATCTGGTGGTTCTACTGCCAGTGATGGAGTAATGAAAGTTGGAAATTTATGTGGGGCCAGATGTATAGGAAAGCAAAAATTTTCCAGGGCTGAGGAGATTGCAGACTTAGAATAAAGCACTGCATAGGCATGATTTGAAACTGATTTTTTAAAACTGCTGAGCCTGGAATCAATCTAAAACAATGACTGTAGGGGTGAATTGAAATTGGTGCAAGTTTAGTTATTAGTAGAAGGGGTTTGAATAAGATTTTCTTTACATAGGGTGCAAGATAGGGAACTCACCAGGTGAGCATAGAGAATTTGCATTGTAAGTTTAGTTGTTAATACTCTACAATGGGAAATCTTGGCAAAAAGGAGGAAAGATAATCAAGTAACAAAAATACTATGTCCAATAAGCACTAATGACTAATTACACCAAAAATAATGTTGCAAAGTTTTTTTTGCCAATATTGGAAAATATGTAACACCTTTAAGACGCTTGCATTAAAAGAAAGGGGTAGCTCAGTGGTTAGCACTGCTGCCTCACAGCCCCAGGGACGAGGGTTTGATTCCACCCTCAGGCGACTGTCTGTGTGGAGTTTGCACATTCTCCCCGTATCTGTGTGGGTTTCATCTGGGTGCTCTGGTTTCCTCCCACAGTCCAAAGATGTGCAGGCTAAGTGTATTAGCCATGTTAAATTGCCTGTAGTGTTCAGGGATGTGTAGATTAGATGCGTTATAGGGGGATGGTTCTGGATGGGATGCTCTGAGGGTCGGTGTGGACTTGTTGGGCCGAAGGGCCTGTTTCCACACTGTTGGGATTCTATTTAAAAAATTATTGGGACTGGATGTCATGAGTTGGGGAATAAGGGGTTTTGGGTCAAGAGTGGAGCATGGGTTCAGTGGTGCATGACGTTGAGTTTATTTTTAAAGCAGGGTTTACTCTTCCAACATATCCTGGGCACCAATCTTTAGTCAATCAGAACCCTCCAAAGTGTCTGACGCTAACCCAGAGCAAGGGACATTTTTTGGAGGATTACAAATATTCAGTTCCCAACAGATCTACTGCATCAGAATTACTGCAGGGTCCTGATACCTAACTCTAGTTTGCAACTACCTCTCCATCTGAAACTCTGAGCCATTTGTTCAAAGAACATCAGAGATTTTCAGGTCAGTCATCCTTTGTTAGTTATTGGACCTTGCTATGCCTGCATAATCAACAGTGCAAAGGTGACTACACTTCAAAAGTGCTTGTGAGGTATTTTAGAAAGTCCCGAGATATTGATGGGCTCTGAAGTGTGCACTCAGTATTTCATTCTGATTATTCAACTTGGGACAGAACTTGTTTGAATCCGAATGGGATCCATCATATCAATGTCCAGTGCTATGGAATGTTCCTCAGTTGAAGCGGGAACATGGGATCAGCACAACCACTGATAAAGACTAATACTGACCAATTAGAAAGAATGACCAATTTGCCTATTCAAATTTTTTGATACAATTCCACAAATCGGTCAAATTACAGCTGGATAAAGACAATCTCACGTGCAAGGACTGAAACAAATTGCTGGATTTGCATTGGCTGGGGCTCAGCAGCAATGTATGACCTGTGTTACCAATCTGCATTGGGCAGCTAAATGCCTGTTCTGTGTCTGTACACTGCCAGCTGGCAAGGCCCGCACGTCACTGATGGTTGCGATTTCTGCTGTCACTTTGGCTTTGCTGCCTGTGATGGCAGTGAAAACAAACAAATGCCCCTTTCAGCACTGGAGGCAGCAGTTGCAAATGAAAAAGTCAGCTTGCCACATGGAGACTAGTCAGGGATCAATGCAACAGGCTGTGCTCGAAGGATCAGTGTGGACCACAAACATCCAGTTCTTCCTTAGCACTGCAATGGATTGATAAAGAGAGAAGGTTCTCCTATAAAGTCAAATGTGGTTACATCAGAAGGCTCACATAGATAGAGATTCTGCACTTACCTTGGACTGTGCTTGAGATTCAGAAATTGCTTTCAACTAGTAAGTAATACACTATATTATTATGATCCCAGCCGAAGGTAATACTGGACAAGCCATATCCCAGATTGAGCCTTGGCTTGCTAGATCATGAGTTTAGTTTTTGCACTTGGTTACAGCTGTGGTTAGTCACTGGATATGCAAGGGCTGCCAAAGTCCTTTAACACAAGAACGCGAGTTTATGACACACACAAAAAAAATGCAATTCAATTTGAAAAGGTATTAACATGCAACAAACATGTAAGATTTTTATGGGGCTTACAGGGTAGATGATGAGAGGTTATTTCCCATGTAGGAAAGTCTAGGACCAAAGGGCATAATCTCAGAAAAAGGAGTTGCATAATTGTAGACAGAGATGAGGAGGAATTTCTTCTCTCAGAGGGTAGTGAATCTGTGGAATTCTTTACCACAGAAGGCTGTCAAGGTTGGGTCATTAAGTATATTCAAGGCTGAGATACACAGATTTTTAATCAGTAAACAAATCAAGGGTCAAAGGGAAAAGGCAGGAAACTGGATTGAAAATCATTCAGGACAGGGGCCACAGCATGGTGGCTGCCTCAGCACCAGGGACCTGGGTTCAATTCCAGCCTTGGATGATTACCTGTGTGGAGCTTGTATATTCCCCCTGTGTCTATGTGGGTTTCCTCTGGATGCTCTGGTTTTTTTCCCCCACAGTCCAAAGATGTGCAGGTAGTGGTGGATTGACCATGCTAAATTGTCCAAAGTGTACAGGGATGTGCCGGCTAAGTTATTTGGCTATGGAATAGAGTAGGGTGGTGTGACTGGTTGGGTTGCTCTTTGGAGGGGTGGTATGGATTCAATGGGCTGAATGGCCTGCTTCCACACTGTAGGGATTCTATGATTATCATATCTGCCATGATCTTATTGAATGTCAGAGCAGACCTGATGGGTTGAATGACCTACTTCTGCTTTTACACATCTTATAGTTTTACAGTCTAAAGCAAAAACATAGATCCAACCTTTTTCTAAGCAATGTCCTTTTCAGATACTAAGTCCCCAGAAATATCACCGCTGTCTAAACCTTTAAATTTCTGCCTTAACTGAATCTTTCCAGTTTTGCTTCTTAGTGTGCTGAAACTATGTTAAGGATATGCACCGCACTGGTGGCTTTAAGTGATACAAATATCTCTGCTAGGGGCGCCACGATTTCTTCCCTAAATTCCCATAGCATCCTGGAATAAACTTGATCAGGTCCTGGAGACTTATCCACCTTCATGTTTTTTTAAATACTTCCAGCACTTCCTCTTCTGTAATTTGGACTGTTTTCAAGGCATCAATAATGATTTCCTTAAGTGCCCTGGCCTCCATTTCTTTCTCCACAGTAAAAACTGACAAAAAATGTTCATTCAATATCTCTCCTATCTCCTGTGGATCCATTCATAGGTGATCTTGTTGATGCTGAAGAGACCCTACTATTCTTTAGTTGCTCTTTTGCTCTTAATGTACTTGTAGAATCTCTTTGGCTTAACCTTATCTGGCAAGGCTATCTCACATCTCCTTTTTGCCCTCCTGATTTCCCTCTTAAGAATGCCCCTATAGCCCTTACACTCTTCAAGAGATTCACTTGATCACAATTGTTTATACTCAATATATGACTCCTCCTTATTTCTTGACCCGAGCCTCAATAGGGTGGTAGTGGAGGGATGTTTTTTGGACTGGAGGCCTGTGACCAGCCGTATTCTGCAGGGTTCGTTGCTGAGTCCACTTTCGTTTGTCATTTACACAAACAATTTGGATGAGAATTTAGATAGCATCATTAGTAATTTTGTGGATGACACCAAAATTGGTGGTATGATTGACAGTGAAGAAGGTTATCTAAGATTACAAGGAGATCTTGATCAATTGGGCCAATGGGCTGACGAGTGGCAGATGGATCTTAATTTGGATAAATGCAAGGCATTGCATTTTGGTACAACAAATAAAGGTAGGAGTTATACAATTAACGGTAGAGCCCTGGGTAGTGTTGTTGAACAGAGAGATCCAGGAATGCAGGTACTTAGTTCTTTGAATAAATGCTTCACAGGTAGGTAGGGTAGTGAAGAAAGCATTTAGCACATTTGCCTTCATTGTTCAGACAATTGAGTATAGGAATTGGGGTGCCATGTTGCAGTTGTGCAGGATGTTGGTGAGACAACTTTTGGAGTACTGTGTACAGTTTTGGTTACCCTGCTGTAGGAAAGATATTATTAAATTGGAGATGGTTCAGAAAAGATTTACCAGGATGTTGTTGGTACTGGAGGGTTTGAGTTAGAAGAAAAGGGTGGATAGGCTAGGACTTTTTACACCGGAGCTTAGGAGGTTGAGGAGTGACAATATTGGAGGGAAGAGGTGATGACCTTGTGGTATTATCACTGAACTGTTAATCCAGAGACCCGGATAATGTCTGGAACCTGGGTGCAAATCCTGCCATGGCAGATGGTTAAATAAAATCCACAATTAAGAATTTAACGGTGACTATCAATTGTCAGGAAAAGCCCATTTAGTTCACTAATGTCCTTTACAGAAGGAAACTGTCAACCTTACCTGATCTGGCCTATAGTGACTCAAGACCCACAGCAACATGGTTGACTCTTAACTCTTAATTAGAGATGGGTACTAAATGAATTAATAAAGTTTATAATATCATGAGGGGCATACATAAGGTGAATAGCAAAGGTCTTTTCCCTAGCTTGGGGGAGTTCAAAATTATGGGGCATATTTTTAAGCTGAGAGGAAAAAGATTTACAAGGGACCTTTTCATACAGAGGGTGGTTCATGTGTAGAATGAACTGCCAGAAGAAGTAGTAGATGCAGGTACAGTTAGAACATTTAAAAGACTTTTTGACAGGTACATGAAAAGGAAGGGTTGAGAGGGATATGGGCCAAACACAGGTAAGTGGGATAACAAGGTGTAGAGCTGGATGAACACAGCAGGCCAAGCAGCATCATAGGAGCAGGAAGGCTGATGTTTCGGGCCTAGACCCTTCATGGGGACTGGTTTAGTTTGGGATTATGCTCGGCATGGACGAAATGGACTGAAAAGTCTGTTTCCGTGCTCTATGACTCCATGACTCCGTGACTACTTTTCATTTGCAATGGCCTAAACTTCTTTTCAGCTCTGACTTTGACAGCTTGAAAATTTCCATACAAATTTGCACAACTTGGATATTTCACAAATGAAGCTGCCTTTCTGCTAGGCTGAAGCCATTCTCCTGACTTACAGACCTGATCCTCCTGTGAAAACTGAAACCTGATTCTTCTGAACTGAATTCTGACTAAATCACTAGTGGCCACTGATCATTCGTTATCTGCATGTCAGAAACTCTGCAAACATCCATCAATTAACTCTACAGATATCTGGCTAGGCTCTTAATAAGACAGATGCTTTCTTGGAGATGATGCTTTTATGGCAGTTTTCTGAATGATATCTTGAACTCAAGTGAAAAAAAAAGTTACCTTTCACAGAACTTAAGCCAAGACCCATGTGCCTCTACTTTAAAAATCAAAATTCCTTAATGATAATAATACATGATACAAAGGTGGCACAGTGGTTAGCACTACTGCCTCATGGACCCAGGTTCAATTCTGTGCTTGGGTGACCGTCTGTGTGGAGTGCACATTCTCCCCATGACTGTGTGGATTTCTTCTGGGTGCTCCGGTTTCCTCCCACTGTCCAAATATGTGCAGGTTAGGTGGTTTGGCCATGTTGAATCGCCCATAGTGTCCAGGGATGTGCAGGCTAAGTGGATTAGCCATGGGAAATGCAGGAATAGGTTAGGGGGGTTGGGATGCTTTTCGGAGGGTCGGTGTGGACTCAATGGGCTGAATGGCCTGCTTCCACATTGTAGGGATTCTATGATAGTACACCTTTCTCACTATATATAATGCTGTGATTGAAGCATGTTTCTGCAGCACTTGTTAAAATTCACTTAACAATGCCAACTATTATACATTTCTTGAACACTCGATTCCACTGTGATGCTCTAAGGGTGAGTAACACAGTAAGGTATCCCAGGTATGATCCTCAGACTGTGGTGAGTTATACAGTCTTGCCTGACAAACATCAACAGTAGGGCAGGGTGAAATATTACTACAAGTAGAGGAGAAAAATGCAGATTTAATTTGGGATCCTGTTCACCATTCAATCACTCCTACCACACACTGTGCGTCCATAGATACGAGGTCAGACAACATCAAACTAGCTCTGAAGATCCTTATATTCAACAAGTTTGCTTTCCCTCATTGCCTAATTTTATCCATCAAGATCGGTCATTTTAGCTGAGATAACGGGGGTACGAAACTATACCAATCGTTTAGAAAGGAAGCTGGGAAAAGAGACAGTGTAAAAGAAGATTTTAGCCTCTTTCTTCATAGATTGTTGTTTTGTTTCTCTAAGAAAGATATCTTGGTTTTTAAGATTTAACACCACTGAAAAGTTACACTAAAAGGTCACCTCAATAACAAGAGCAAAATAGAATTCAATTTCACCTCATGAACTGTGCAGCTCCGTGTCCTGTTGCACTTATCGGAAATGACTTGCAGCTAAATTATTCAACACCCTCAGTGCAAGACATCCAGCCAAGTGTCACTCACTAGAGGATGTTGTTAATTTCAGGACTTGTTTCAAAAGTAATTGGTGTTTAAAGAATGGAAATAACAGTTCGGTAGCAGAACAGCGCAGATGATCGAATGAGGATCAAATGGCACTTCTGTCAACACTGAAAAGCAATGACGAACAAACATGCAACAAGAATTTGCGTCAATATACCAGCTGTCATGGATTGGAGCCACACAGACACACAAGGTTCCAGATTCTTGTCTTCCTGAACTGATCTCAGTTAAACAGGCTATAACGTGGCTGCTACAGTTTGTCTTCAGCCTTCCTGAAGCCGATCTTTTAATTGTACATCCAACATATTGCTGTCTGATTTTGACATCTATTGGACAGTATAATTGTATGAATGTTGAGCAGGAGCAAGATTGAACTCCAGTGTCTTACAATGGAGAGCTGAGTAGATTGCCAAGACTCCTCATCAATGCCTAGATACGATGCAAGTCAATTGGATAATGGCTGCTTAAAGCAAATGGAACAGACTTTTGAAATGGGTCCTTGACATTTCACAGTGCTCCCAAACTCCTGTCATATCAGTGGTAGAAATTATTTTTGTTATCTATATTTTTTCATGGGATGTGGGCATCACTGGCCACACCAGCATTTATTAGCCATCCCTAATTGCCCTTGAGGACTGGTTGGGTGAACTGCCTTATTGAACTGTGGTGTTTCATGTGCATATGGAATCTCTAATCTCATATTGGAAAGGGAGTGCCAAAACCTTGGACCAGTGACAGTGGGAGAATGTTGATATAGCTCCAAGTTAGAATAGCATTTGGCTTGAAGTGAAACCTGCAGGAGATCGTGTTTCCACAGACTGTAATGGAGGAACTTCAAATATTGCTGAACATTACCCATTTATGATCAAACACTCAACATCTGACCTTGTGATAGACGGAAGGTCATTGATGAAGCAGCTGAAGATGATTAAGTCTAGGTTACTACCCTGAAGAACTCCTGTCGGCAGGACCTGGGGCTGAGATGATTGATCTCCAACAACCACAACCATCTTCCTTTGTGTCAGGTATGAATCCAACCAATGGGAGTTTTCTCCTTGCCTTCACTTTTACTAGGGCTCTGTGAAGCCACACTTCCTCTCATGCCATCTTAAAAACAAGTGCGGTCACCCTCACTTCCCCTCTGGCATTCAATTCTTTTGTTCGTCTTTGGATCGAGACTCTAATAAGGTCAGGAAGGAAGTGGCCCTGCTGGAGCCCAAATTCAACTTGGCTGAGCAGGTTTTGTGATATAAATGCAGTTTGAAAGCACTATTGATGACATATTCAACATTTTGTTGATGATAAGAGTAAACAGATACTGCAATAAGTAGCCAATCTGGGTTTATCTTGCTTTTTGTGTGCAGAACTGAGCAATTTTCCATATTGTTAGATATTTGCAGTGCCATAGTTGTACCAGAACATGTCAGAGGCAGGGCTAGTTCTGGAGCATGAATCATGAGTAATATTGCTGAAAATGTTGTTAGGGCCCTTCACCTTTGACGTATTCAGTGCCTTAAGCTGTTTCTTGATATCATGTACGTTGAATCAAATACTGAAGATTGACATGTCTCATGCTGGGGAGCTGAGGAGGAAGCCTAGATGGATCATTCAGTTGGCACTTCTAGTGAGAGACGGGTGTAAATGCTTCAGTCCTGCCCTTTGCACTGATGTGATGGGCTCCCCCGTCATTAAGAATAGAGATATTTGTGGAACCTCCTCCTCCAGTGAGTTACTGAATTCTCCACCACTATTCATGACAGAATATAAAAGGGTTACAAGACTTTGAACTGACATTTTGGTTTCGGGTTATCTTAGCCATGCCTATTACATCCTGTTTCTGCTGCTTAGAAAGCAAGTAATCCTGTGTTCTGTGATCATTAGATCAATATCTCATTTTCATACACTTGATGCTGTTCCTGGCATGTCTCCTTGCACTATTCATCCAACCAGGATTGGTCCCTTCTTTTAATAATATGGGGAAGGGATATATCAGGCCCATGGGGGTATAGATTGTGGTTGAATATAGCCCATCAAATGGATGGCCAGTTTTGAGGTTCTAGATCTTTATGAAACTATCTCATTTTACACAATGATCATGCCACATGGCGTGATAGGCAGTGTATCCAGCATCACAAGGACTGGTGCAATTAATTTTCATCTATACTGTCATGGACAGATGTGCACCTGTAACATATATTTGGTGAGGATAAGGTCAAGTGGGTCTTTCCCAGATCACCTCATGCAAACCTTTTCTTGCAGTTTATCTTTCAGAGCTTGGTCAGTGGTGGTGCTGCCAATCCACATTTGGTGATGGACACTGAAGCCCCTATTCAGAACGCATTCTGTGCCATTGTCACCCTCAGTGCCTCACCCAAGTGGCATTCAATAGGGAACAGGAGTGATTCATCAGTAGATGGGAGGGGTAAGTTAGGGTGGGGAGTGGGGGGGGGGGGGGTAGAGGGCAATCAGGAGTCCAGTTCTGAGGAAGGGTCACTGGACCCGAAACGTTTACTCTGTTTTTTCCTTCACAGATGCTGCCAGACCTGCTGAGCTTTTCCAGCAACTTTGTTTTTGTTCCTGATTTACAGCATCTGCCGTTCTTTTGGTTTTTAATCAGGAGTCTATGTTTGACATGATTGTTGGCACCCACATAGTAATAGCCTAAAAGAATCTTTGTCTTCTGCTGGTCTCCAGCTAAATCTATGGACAGATACAACGATGTAGCACATGCGGAATTTTACCGTCCCTGTAAATCATTGGTTCCATTACAATTCCAATTTGACCAAATTTAACGGTGAAAAATAAATCTGTGGAAGAGAGCCAAGAGAGTGAGATGACCATCAATGATGCTCTCTCTCTTTCATGAAGTAAGTCTATTCAGCGAGTGCCATGGGTCACAGAGTCAAGGAAATTTTCATCGTTAGCAGGATCTATAGTTGAAGAGGGTGACCCGGAATCATGTTCTCAAACCAATAGGAAAGTCTGCAAACACTGAGCATTTCTCAATGCCCAAGATCATTTTCCTTACAAAGCCAACCGGTTCTCAGATCCTTGGAAGAGAGAGGAGGGTGCTGATGGGATGGGAGATGAATGAAAGATTCTGCAGTGGACTATGCGTAAAGATAAAGGAATGAGGCTGGCTCAGTAAGATTTCTCCACAGAAACAGAGGGAAAGAAAATGAGGTAACCACTATGACTGAATTCCTATTTCAATTCCTCAAGACGGACTCAAGAGAAGAAATATCAGCAGTCTGTTTCCTGCAGGCTAACGGGAGGCATCAATCCATAGCTGATTCATGTCCACCTCTTCTTAAAAGATGGCCAAGTGGAAGCAATGTAAAACAATACAAAGATCTGTAACTGTTCAAGAAATTACATTGGAATTGATCAGTCTATAACACTTCAATAATTTTTAAATCAGATAGCCTAACTATGTTTCTGGCTTCCAATTGTGGGTACTGCTGTTAACCTGACAATCTTCATTTACTAAGCCAATGAGTGGAAATTCCATTTTTCACTGGGGAATAGCTATGGGGTGCATCTGTTAACTGAATAAGAGTTTGCAATGGATAAGGATGGCAGTTCACAACACTAAGTGCAAACCTATGAGAGGGAGTGTTTATATAGCGTCTGCGGTTCACATAATTAACCTGTCAGTTGACTGCTTTGATCACCATTAATCTTTCAGTCATGGCCCACATTATAAATCATAGTATGCTCTGTTAATTTACTTTCTTTAGTTGTTCATCATTAGTTTACTTTTACAAGGCTAGTCCATTTCCTATAAAATCTAAAGGCGGATAACCTATGAAGGGGGAAGTCAAGATAATAACATCCATCAAGGTTTGAATCTGATATTTGTTATTTTCAATGACAGGCAGGGGTTTAACCAAAGTGTCAGTTTATCACAAGAAAGTCATCTTTTCACTCTGGGATTGAAGAAAACAGTATAGACGAAACAAATAAAATAAAGAAGAAAATTCTCGACAGAATTTTCTATAACTGCCCGACAGTTATGTGAAAATCTATTTTCTTTTTATGAGATATTGAGGTTTTAGTAAAGCAATTTGGATCAGTGGTTAGCACTGCTGCCTCACAGCACCAGGGATTCCAGCCTCAAATCACTCTGTGTAGAGTTTGCACAATTCTCCCGGTGTCTGCGTGGTTTCCTTCGGGTGCTCCAATTTCCTCCCACAGTCCAAAGATGTGCAAGTTCGGTGGTTTGGCCATGCCAAATTGTCCTTAGTATCCAGGGATGTGCAGGCTAGGTGGATTAGCCATGGGAAATGTGGGGTTACAGGGGACAGGGTAGGGAGTTGGATGTGGGTGGAATGATCTTCGGAGGGTCGATGCAGACTCAATA
This sequence comes from Rhincodon typus, assembly GCF_021869965.1. NCBI lineage: Eukaryota > Metazoa > Chordata > Chondrichthyes > Orectolobiformes > Rhincodontidae > Rhincodon > Rhincodon typus. The sequence continues at coordinate 9,495,009 of NC_063341.1, forward strand.
GGGAAAGAAGCCATTTGGCCCAATGTAGGGATTCTATGAACTTGCATCACTGGAGAATTTCCAGTTATTGAAAGTGTGAGAAGAAAGGGAGTGGCACCAAAATAGTGGTGAGCAACTTAACTTTTTAGAAAACACTTAGAAACTCCCACGTCATGATTTTACCTGTGTGCTTGATGGATTACCAAATCCTTTGTGAGTTATTGATTGTGCCCTACCAACTTTGAAAGGGGTTTAGAATTTATTTCAATGCTTGTGGTGGATATCTATTGGTTAAAAAGTAATAACCAACTCGAAGTAAACAAAGCCCAGACTGATCACAGTGGATTATTAAACAACACCATGGAAATGTGAGCTGTGACATTGTTTAATCAATAACAATATCATAGATTGCAAACCCAAGAGTAGATAGTAGTTAGTAAGCTTCACTAAACAACACAAATTTCAGTTTCCATTCCTCCTCGGCCTGGTGTGGCCTCAGCGTGGACTTCCAGTCTCAAGCTGATTCCTTGAAGAGTGGTCTCACTGTAGCTAAGCACTTAAGAAAGACTGTAAAGTTCGAACTTTCAGCTTCATTTCTTTATTTTCTACTTAAAATGAAGAAGGTTTGCAATGTGCAACTTTTAACCTTATTTTGTATGTTTTATGTTATACTGTAATTACTGCAATGTTTAACTTTTAACTTGGCTCTTTCTGCCTTGTTCTTAAGAGAGTCTGTACCTAGGTACTTTGTACCTAAGAAGGTGCCTTGTGTGCAACATTATACACTTTTCACTGTACTCCTGTACTGTTGTACCTGAGTACACATGAGAATAAAAATCAAATCAAATCCAAAGGATGTCTCTTTCCTAATGACTGAAATGTGTTTTACTTTCTTTTTCCAGTGAAAATTAACCATTTTGCCAAGAGTAAAAAGATTAATACAATTGAGATATAACTGCACTTAATGCCTAGCATATTTAATGATGTTCCTTTTAGCAATTTTGATGGAGGGCAATAACTCATTCATATGAAAGAGGTTCATGTTGCAGTTAAAAAGCAGTCACAGCAAATTCATATGAGCTATTAAGTACTTGTCTGCTAATAGTAATTTCTAGTTTTGAGTCAGAAGCGGTTTGATATGTACAGCACACAGATCAGCATCAAAAAGTAAAAAACACGGTTATGTGAATGATGATTCTTCACTAGAACCCAGTTCTACAAGTTTGTTGATACTGATCTCCTCTTATTCCTTAAGAAGCTAGGTTAAAAACAATTAGTTTAATTAGACAAATTGGATTTATTATAGTCAGGTGTTGCAAAAGCTTCTCGCAAACAAATCAGTGTTAAATTCAGGCTCAGAATTACTGGGCACAGTAACTTGCAGTGAAGTTTATACAACTACAAAAGTTTTCATATTTCAAATATCTGTAACCCTCTTCTAGAATAGGCTACCTATGACTAGAAAGCTGGATTTACAATCAACTCCAAAAAAAATTCAGAAAATATACCACATAATAATGGAAAATCCAAAGCTGCTGAGGATATCCCTAGGGCTCTAATGCATGCCCTCAGCATTCATTCTCTGCAATAAAATAGGTGAAATATTAGTATAGCTGCAGATTGAGTTATAAAAAGTTGTGTCCCATTGTACATGCCAACCAACTCCTCATTTTTATCAGTCATAAGGCTTATATATAGGGCTGGTTTATTCTGTCACATTTGTTGGGGCTGTGTTACATCTTTGCAGATTGGCATGTATGCAGCAGGTATAGTCCAGACTACACTGAAATTCAAAAACAAACATTTCTCCTGTGGAATCAGAGTGTGCATTCTCAAATAACAAAAATTGCAAACACTGAACTACCAAAGAAAAGTAGAAAGCAAAGCAAATATTCAGCTGCTGAGTAAACACAAAATTATATGCATAGCTGATCGTCTCGTGGAGGATGGCACCTCAGGTATTCAGTTGAAAATTCTTCCTACTGATGGAGGTGAGGGGGGAAGAAGAGGCTGCAGTAATTAACTAGCAGTAATGATAACTGAGCTTAGAGAGTGAAAGCACAGAGTAAAGAGTGGATCTGTAACAAATCCATTCAATACCTTGAGTGAGTGTTTCATGGAGCACTGCAGACTAAACAGTATCCTGTATGGAAGAGGGGGCAATGCCTCATTTTTTCAGAGCGAGGGATGGGCTCAAACAGTTTGTGACTGTAAAAGTGCAGGCAATTGTTTTACTTGACCTTACTAAGAACTATGTCTCAAAATGTGGGAACATCATGGCATTAGATACAATCCAAAATGTGGGACATCAAGGCATTAGATACAATCATACAAATCCCATTTGCTTCAATCACATACTGCCTGCTGTATTTAAGATTAATAACTACACCTTTCCATATTTCTAGATGAAAACATAGCAAAGATGCAGAAAGCAAATTACCATGAACATGTTATTCTGTTTTTTCAAAGGACGATATATCATTGTACTTTCTTCATCCCTAGGTTACGTTTAACAACATGTAATTAAATTGAGTTGCAGCACAGAAGTAAGTTATGAAGTACAACTGTTTCACATGAACCTCTTCCATCCACTTTTCAACTCACCCTAAGTATAACCCTTCTACTCTTCCCCTTCTAAAGTACTCCCTCCTAACAGCATGGTGGATGTACTCACATGACAGAGACTGCAACCTTTCAAGAAGGTGACTCACAAACACCTTCTCCAGCACAATTAGGAATAGAGAATTAGTGCTAGCCTAGCCACCAAAGTAAAAAGGTTCTTCTGCCTGTCCTTGTCTAACTTTTAGGGGTTTGTTACCTTGGACGGTTGGCTTGCAATGTAGAATTTGTGACCCTTAGGTTAAACCACCACCAGTTGTCTTTCTCTAATGAGCGAGCAGCCCTATGACCTGGTAGGACTATGATGATCTTATCTTGGTCTAACTTGTCTTTAAATGCGGCTAAGCTGTTCACCTCAGCTTTTCCACGTGATCGTCTTTTCCACACTCCCATCACTCTCTGGGACTTTTTTTCCTGAATTCCATCTTTATTAGATTTATTTGTAAACATTCATGATCAGTAAATGTCAATTCCCTCACAAGTGAAAACATTTTCTCCATACCTACCCCATCAAACCCTTTCATAATCTTAACTGACCTCCATCAGATGACTGATCAACCTACTCTTTTTTTTTGAGAAATGTATCCAGCTAGATCAAACTTTCCTAATAAGTATATCCTCTCAATTCTGCAATCATTTTGTGAATCATGTTTGTATCTTTTCCAGTGCCTCCATGTTTTTGTACAATATGGAGATCAGAACTGTGCTCACTGTTCCCAGTTTGATCTAAACAACGTTCTTAACATAACAATTCTATCCCTTTAGAATTGGCCATCAAACTTATTTTTTCCTTTTGTGGGCTATTAACCTGTGTTGCTGCTTTTAGATAGTTGTGTCTCACCACCTACATTTGTCTGCTCCATGACTCCATTTAGACTCCTGTTGTCTGAGCAATATCACTCTTTCTCATCTTTGCTTTTCCTACCAAAATGCGCAATCATACTTCACATTTAACAATAACAAAATTAATTTCCAATTACTCATCCATTCCATCAAACTATGAATCTTGTCTTGTCCTTTGGTGTCTTCAACTATATCCCTCAAATCGGTGCCATCATTAAGTTTATTTCCAATTTCTGAATCCAAATCATTCATGTAAAATGTGAACAGAGGTATTAATTCTTGTGGAACACTGCATCTGACTTAGTTTGGACAGCAATCATTAATTTTGAATCTCTGTTTTTGACCCATGAATCTACTAACCCGTACCATGAATCCATTATTTGACAGCTTATCAATGGCCTTTTGAAACTCCAAGTACATTATATCTACTACATTATCCTTGCGTCACTTCCTCAAAGAAATCAGTAAGATTGGTCAAAGATGATCTTCCCATTTGAAAGTTTGATCGATACCTTGGAAGTTCCTGTACAAGCATTGTCAGAGCATCATCAGTACAAGGATTGCAGGTTACAAGCAGAAGGCCCACTGCAATGTCCAATAATTACAATCTTGGCAGCATCACTGACACCCAAAGAACAAATATAAAAGAAACTAGTTGATGAGAAAATCCAACAGATTTATCTTCTTTGCCTATCAGCAGCCACACAATATATTGCCTGATTAATCTGACACTCACTCCATTATACCAGTGTAAGCGGTTGAAATAGTAATAATTAAACACCGTTATATGTTCTTCGAGATTAAAGAAAAAGCCCAAGATGGATCTTAAATGAATGGTTATGGAAGTCAAAGGGACATCATTGATACCTGACTGTCAGCTCGATAACATAGCACTGACAGAGGAGTGTTATTAAATAGTATGCTCCTACTGCTCGCATTGTCAAGCAGATTAGCCTGAGAAGAAAAGAAATGAAGTATAAACAGAAACAGTACATCGAGAATCAAATCATGTCCCCAAGGTCTGTCTGAATGAGACATCAACTGTGTGCTTCAGCAGGAGCCCAAGAACCAAAAAGTCAGCAACTTAACCTCTATCCAGATCAGACTGACTGATGCCGCAAACCTCTTTGGCTATTGCTTGAGACAGCCTCAGCCATAGGCACTTGCTGCCCACCTGCTTGCAAACACTATTCTTGCCTCATCAACCAATATTTAAACATACTTTGATTCTGAAATAAAAAGAAGCTGCTATTAAACATACAGCAATTCAGTCAAGGGAAATTGCAGGCTAATATTTTCAATGAGAACCTATTGCCACAACTACCCATTCTCTGCAAATACTGACAGAGCAATGTCTATTTTCAGCAGTAAACCAAAGATGCTTTCAGTATGTTTGGGGCTGGGCAGCACCTATAATTCTAAACATGCAACCAAAATGTGAACATGTCCACTATACATTCTAAAGGTTATAGCTTTAATACCTGGTTGTACAGTGGCAAAGAAGAATAGGGAAACCCTTCAGTTCTTTACTAGGCTGGACCATCTCGACTGGCACAGCTCATAGGCTGTCATATGGTGAAGCCTTGGGTTAGGTTTGTACATTTTTGTCAATGACAACAGAATGGTAACTAAAGAGAAAAGTAATAGGCAGAAAAGGAGTACAAAATGGTGAGAAGATGTTTCCCAATTACAGAAGAAATTCAAATCATGGCCCACAATTATAATACCATCCTGAATAAATTCTGTAAGAAACTCAGGAGAAATCTGTTTACCTGGGAAGTAGTGAGAATGTAAAATTTGCCATCACAAATTGATGTGTGTAGCATAGAATGCATGTAAGAGAGTAGATAATTCCCTGAGGAAGCAGGTAATATAACAATAGATCAATAATGTCAGATAAATAGGGATTAGAAAGGCTCATTTGGAGCTGAAACACTGGAATTGAATCAATTAAGTGAACTTCTTTATTCACCACCCCCCTTGGTTTGTTAGACTAAAGTTAATTTAAAAAGGATCCCTTTCCTTGTTGATATCTTTCTCCCAGACACAAATAAATTTATGCTTTAACTGGAGCCAATTCAATCAAGTTTTCTTGAATTAATGGAAAGCACGAGTTTCTTAATTAAATGTGAGAAGAAAGGGCTAATTGCCATTGAACAGACTCAATCAACTGCATCAAGTACAGCTGGCAGAACAAAGTTCAGAACTTCTGTTATTCTTTTTAATTTTATTCCTGAAAGGTCTGGTTCTAATTTTTAAACTTTGTTGCCTAGTTTGAAATACTCTAACGAATGGAATTAGTTTTTCTCAACCTATCCTTTCCTTTACTCCTAATGCCTGGAAAGCACCAAGAACATCAGCCATTAATGAGTGAAATTTTATATAGTACAGCCCTCATTAGTTTCCTCTTAACTGAATCCTTGGAATTCATGTAACATTCTCATATATTTTTTGATACAATGAGAAATCAGCAAAGATTCCCAGCACTGATGCCTTCCAAGGTTGAATGAACTGTGATCCTTAGGAAACTGCAATTGATCCCTATATTGTTGGGAGGAAGTGTCAGAGTGTTGTTATAATCAGACCCCTGCCAAAGTCCCACAAGCCATTACAGTTCCAGATGGGGTAAGCGAAACTCTTAAACTCCCAAGTAAGGAGGACAAACTTGTTTATTCACCTACACCCCTCCCCCCTCCCCCCCATTTGTTAGAACACGATTAATTTTTTAAAAAATCCCTCTCTTTCTCAATACCTTTCTCCCAGACCCAAAGAAAGTTATGTTTTAACTAAAACCAACTTAATTAAGTTTTCCCGAATTAACAGAAAGAGCGAGTTTGTTCATTATTAGATGTGAGATGTGTTCGCCCAACATATGAAATAGAACTAAGAGGTGAATACTAAGGGATGCAAGTTTGATAAAACAGGTATATGGATCAGTGTCTGAATCATTTGCAGAAAGTGGATCGTTGAATATTGCAATTGTTGCAGTGGTAGTTACCAGTAACTTTGAGATTGGTACTTGCACAGTCATTGTTTGAGATTCTTCACATTCTAGGCTGATTGAAGTTCCAGCATTCAGGGCGAGAGAGAGTCCTTTGTTGTTTTGATTCCTTTTTAACTGGTTTGTAGCACTTGAAGTGAGAGAGAGCTTTTACCTACAACACAGGCATAACTAGGAGACAGTTCTTCAACTCTGACCACCTGAGCACAATGACATTCATATACAGGCTGGCATACATGATAGCGTCCTACCAGTCCACTCTAGTAGAGTTGAAATTAGACTTTTAACCCTTGTCCATGTGTATTCTTCAAAGGGAAAACTCAAATCATGTCTGCAGTTTAGGACTTAATCAGCAGGGGGCAGATTGCTGCTGAAAAGGACTTTGTCAGCCCTTCATTATCTTTGTTGTCACAAGAGATCACAGTCCAGTCTGTTTGAAATAACAAGGTGTAGAGCTGGATGAACACAGCAGGCCAAGCAGCATCAGAGGAGCAGGAAGTCTGACGTTTCGGACCTAGACCCTTCAGAAAATTATCCTTGACATTTTCAGGTGTTACATCCCGTCGCTCTCACACAAGTTTTATTAATCCTGCAGTTATTTTCTCTGTAGCAGTCCTCTCTTTCAAAAAAACACATTTTGCAATTAAAAGGCTAAAAGTAGCCACAGTATTTTGAACAGAATGAAATAGAATAGAATAGCAATTCTTTATCATGTGTATTTTTGCAAATAAATACAGTGAAAAGTTTTATTAGTCAACACATCACTATGCCTAAATTAATGACAGAAGTCATTAATAAGAAGAGAAAAAAAGTAAAATTTCATCACAGTTCAACAGCTCTTGGGTTTGGGCTAAGCTGGAAAACCAGGCTGAGACCACCCTGCCACGCTGAGACGGGACCTCTACGTTGGGACAAGACCACCACACCAGGCTTTGCCTGTCCCTCCTTGACAAGACCACCACACTAGGAGACTGCCCTGCCAGGTATCAGGCCAATAGCACCACTCTGGTTCACGGGAAGCCACTTCATCGCTGGGCCTGTGGTGGGAGAAGACACCTTCTGCCGAATTTGTTAAAAGAAGGTGAGTACTATAATAAATGAAATATTAGAAAAGGCATAGAAAGAAACAAAAAACACTAAAATGGATGGAGTAGAAAAGCTCCAGGCTTCTGTGTTGAGGAGCTTGAACATTGTGCTGCTACTCCATCTTGGAGTTCTGACCCATATTCATAACTGGATGAATAAGTTGAAAAGTCAACTCTGGTTCCCAGTCTTCAACTTTGCATGAAATTGCAGCTATGTGGCTTGAGCTTGATTGACATTGGTCTTTAATATTCATAATGCAGTAGCCTACTCTCAGTTAAAGGTAGACTACTTGAGTCAGCTGGTGATAAAGATGCAGACAGCAAGCAAAGTGCACAACAATACAAGAGAGCTCATTCAGAACAGGAAGAAGTTGAGGAGGTGGGGGAAAAGAAAGTGGAATTCAACGTGACAGGAAGGTAAGAAGTTTTTCAAAAACAAATCCTCAAAATAAGGCAAGTCTAGCATTTATTGCCAATTTCTAGTTGCCCTCCAGAAAGTTCAACAAGCCCCTGTAAATCACTGCAGTTTTCATGCGAAGGTTCTGCCATGATGCAGACAGACAGAGAGTTCCAGTATTAACCAAAGAGATGAATGAACAGCAAAATATTTCCAAATAGGGATGAAGTGCTGAAAGTGGACTTCAAAGTGGTGATGTTCCCAAATGCTTGTTACTCTTGTATTTCGAGGTGACTGTGGTCAACTCACTGATGTGGAAGTGTTGTGCAACAGCCCATCACATTAACTGCAATGCATATTAAAGATAGTACACCCTGCAACCACAGTGCACTTACCCAGCAAAGCAATACCAAATTTATGGTTTAGATTTTCAGCCAATAGCTTTGAATAAAAGGGAGTTGTAAAATTAATTAGTCACATAAACGTAAAGTTTGTCTCCCTGGGTGTCACAACTTAATGGCCAAAGCCAGTCTCACCTTACAATCAACTCTGAATTTTCCAGCTTCTTTTCCAAAAGAGATGATATGGGATGAGGGTTAAATATGTAAAAGAAAAGGTATGTTGCTATCAGTACCTGAGAACAAGCAACAGATTGACATTGTGTTTAATGGAGAAACATAGTAGTCAGTGCATTTAATGGGTTGTCCTGACAGCAGACCTGATTCACTTTGAACAAACCTGAGAAATACTGGGAGATGTGAAGTTGCTATAACTACCCTATGAATAGAGACTTGAAAAATGCTATCTTGTTTCCTGTATGATTATCAACTATTCGGCAAAAGAAACTGATCTCACGAACTTGTATATTGTCACTGACCTCTATTGCGTTCCCACTTGCCAATGTTCTTTCATTGCACTGAGACTTCTCGCAGAGTGCAAATCTTTTTATCACCACTTAAACCCCTGCAGAGGGACTTAATTTTACTCAGAGCGGCTTTTGTACTGTGCAAAATTACAGCCGTGGAGCCAGGAATATCCAAAAGAATTAGGCTCAGTGCATACTGAGGCCAGGCTATTAGGATCCACATCTCAGGATAACGAAAGCTGATTTACCTGATGACATGCAGTCAATTTGCCCATCTTCTCAGATCTCAGCAGGCAGCAGTGAATTTGATGGAGTGGACATCTCGTGAACTTTTTGCTCACCCTTCAGCACCAATTAATCTTGCAGCACAAATTGATGGAAGTATGAGCTGATAAGGGGAGGAACGAGACAGCTGTGGGCCTTGATGAACTGTAGGAGCAGTATTCTTTTTCCTTAATAATGAGATTTAAGGAGAGAAAAGGAAACAGAGGGGGAAAGAAAAAGTAAAAGAGATGGAAGCAGGTGAATTAGAGTCAAATCAAGTCTAGAAAGTGAAAAAGAAGGTGAAAGAGAAAGAGAAAATGGACAAGAAAAGAAAGGAAAAGGATAATACAGAAATTAAGATCCCTCCAGATATATTTCATGATATAGGAGAACAAGACTTTGCAGTTTCACTTATTCCAGTCCTAAGATTTAATTTGCATTGGAGAAAGACAAACCTGGTTACTGCCAGTATCCTTATGCTGTGAAATAACGCTGTTGATATTCTGCAGTGAGTTTAGTTTGTATTTATTGGAGAAATCCAGCAATATCTTGGAATCCGCAGAAAGGCTGAGGACAAATTCCTGTTTTTGTGAGGCGGGAGTGACACAAATCATCCTGTAATATGTGGTGACTCCCAACTCAGACCATGTCGCTTCCTCAACTGGGATATTTATATGTTAGTCATGACATAACGCTCACAACTTGCCATTAGCTCATCAGCAAATCCTGACCCCCATTGTTTGGCTGAATTTCCAAACCAGGGCTTGTTATAGAAATTTGACTCTCGGACTGTGAACAACATTGACTGACATCCAGCAGCAAAAGCTCAGATCTATTAGACATTTACCAATGATTTGATGTGGACACCAAATCCAGGTATATGCAGCTATGAGTCCTACTAAAGGGCATTTATTTGATAACCTGCCAATTTGAGCAAAGTGCTGCCTGCCCCTAGAATTCTATTGGTGGAGTTAGATATCTGTCTCCTATGGGGCAAAACTCTGCAGCTGTTGGTAAACCACATAGCCGTCACATGGCAATAGATTCAAAAGGTCATGGCCCTCATTCAAAGTCCATAAATCTTTCTCTCAGTGACAGAAACACTGAGCGCTGTTAAAGAAACACATTGCTTCCAAATGGCTAGCTCCAGTTCCAGGGAAAAAGTCACTCTACATCAAGGGCACCAGCAGGCCTCCTAAAATGCTCTCCTAAACATAGGACTCTTCCTGCCTGAGTGCAATTCCTCAGCTGTGTTCCTATTACAACTGCATCAATCCCAAAGAGAAATAGGGTTAGGGTTAGGATTAAGGCTATTGTTAGACTTAAGGTTAGGGTAAGGGTTAAGGTTAGAGTTAGAGTTAGAGTTAGGTTGAAAGGAGGCTGCCCTTTCTAGGTTAACTGTTGGCACTGTCTTACATTGGGTCTGGCACTACTTGCTGACAGGATTTATAATGGGATTAGAGTAAACTAAACCATTCCAACTTCCAGACCTATCGTATTGAGGACGAATGTTCATTAATAAAAGCAGACAAACGAGTCGCTTTTTTGTTACAGTCAACTTGTTCAAGAAGGCGAATAAATCATTTTTTTTTCTCTGATTAGGTACAAGTTTTGAGGTGATGATGGAATTAGCTCCAAAAGAAAATGTTGGCTTTCAAAAGAAGAATATGAATTCACTGCAGTGCATGTGAGGATATTTGATACTGTCTACTCATCTCCTTTCACTGGCTTTCGGTTTTTTGTGGATTACTTAAAAGCTGTCCACCTGAAATATTATTAAGGATAAGGACACTCATTAAGGAAGTGTATGATTAATTTATTATTGTTGATGTGCTTTCTTGTGCATAAGACAGAAATGAAACTATGTCCTTAATAGCACTGAATCAGAGTCAGGTTTTCAACTGTCTGCTATGGTCATTATTGCAGGGAACAAGATGACTGATTTGTTCCAAATGCCAATCCAAAAGAGAACTGTCTCTATCACCATGTCTCTGTCTGAATTCCCATTCCCAAAATGTTTGCTAAGTAGCATTATAAATATTAATACATTTCCTGAGAGAAGCTGGGTGATGCAGATAATATGAAATTTTCCCTGCCTGGTTTCTAAAATGAACTCAATTTCATCAGGCTCAACAAAACTCCTAATGACCATCAGCCCACTGTGTAGCATTATCCTCAATGTGGCACTAATTGGCACCAAATTGTCAGTTACATCTGGATAGGTCAGACAATGTTTTCTTGAGAAATGGAGATGTCACACTGGTGCAAAAGAAAGTTCTCTTCTGTGTGTGGAGCTTATACACGTCATGAGGTAAGTATAGATAGATCCAAATATACCATACCAGAATATACCTCTGTACTATAAGCGTAAAACTTTTTGTGTGAATTAATTCAAATACACTGAGTGACTGAGAGCACAAGGCAGATAGATTTTGCATTGGATCAATATTTGCTTTATTGATTTAAAAAAAGGTCCGCAATATTGGTGACGACTGTCACACTCTAAATGTTCAAATGGGAATTTGAAGTAGACCAATGTTCCTGGGTTAGCTTTTTCTTTCCTCTCTTGTACATTTAACTGGAGTGTTTTATTTTGTGACAGCGTAGAAGGCTTGTTGCTCTGTCACTAACCTCAGTTATAGCTGACTTGGAAATGTGACATGCCAACTGGGGACCAAAACGGGAACAAATTTCCAAGACCACAATTAGCACATGGCACGTCCCGCTTTGAAAACCATGCGAAATACAGCACATCCCAAATGGAAGACATATCTTAGTGCATTTCCAATACATTACTGAGAAATAGATACCCGTCACCAACTGATGAAGTAGAACGACAACTCCAAACACATTACTATTTCAGTGGTTAAATGCTATTCTGCAAATTTGCTATATCCCAGCAAGTTCAGCAAAAAGGCATGTCTGACTAGAACTCTCTACATCAAATTTTGATCATTGTGAGATGTGGCGCTGAACAAACTCATGTTTTGCTTCTAGCAAGTGTTCAAGGTGACGTCACAACATTCTGTTAACATGAAAATTACATTTATCCTTTCATCTAGATTAATCGCAGCAGCACAGAAGTATTGTCCTTCATGTCCCCGATTCATGTCTGACAGAAGGAGCTTGGCTGAAAGAAGGTTTCCAATTGGCACTGCTTTGAAAGTGATCATTTTGTGAGCTCGGTCTCTAGCTTTGAACACAGTCACGGGCTCCTTGATTATTTCCTCACTCCATCTTAGCACAAAAAAGCCTTAACAATGGACTCTAGAATATTTCATTATTATAATTCAGAAGACAGGTAATGATTATAAGGCCTGGGATATAATGCATGGTGAAGAGAAGAAGAAAACATTTTTGACAAACGTTAATTTGGATTTGCAAGAATGTGTGAAAATAATGTAGCTGCTTTTAAAATTTCCTCTATAGCTAACTTGAAAAGATTTTACTGACTCTGGCTGGGTTCAGTTCTAAAGAGACTGTACTCTCCTCATGCTCCAACCATCTCACAGAATCCCTACAGTGTGGGAGCAGGCCATTCAGCCCATCAAATCCACACTGCCCCTCCAAAGAGCATCCCACACAGACCCAGTTCCCTACTCTATTCCCGTAACCCTGCATTTTCCATGTCCAATCCACCTAACCTGCACATCTTTGGACTATGGGAGGAAACTCACAAATGCACAGAGAGAACATGCAAACTTCACATGGACAGTCACTCGAAGATGGAATCGAAACCCGTATCCCTGGTGCAGTGAAGCAACAGTGCTAACCACTGAGCCACTGTGCTACTTTTCCCACAGGGGCAATATTACTGCACATTTTAAACTGGTTGTTGTTTTATCATGAATGTGGAAATTTATCTTTAATTTTATTAACAGCACTTCATCATTTTAATTCCCCAAGCAAGATGGCACTCAGCTATAATGGAGATAATAAATTGGACTTGGTCAAGAAAAGAAATAGATCCACCTTCCACATGTAAGCAGCACCGAAGCGCTTCATAACCAATGAAGTAGGACAAATGGAAAAGACAATTTGCAGGCAGCAGCTTCCTTCAACAGGAATAACAAGAATTATCAGATAATTGACATCAGAAATAAGTGTGGACCAGGGCACAAGGAGAATTCTTTTTTTTTGATTCACTCATGAAATTGGGCATTGCTGGCTGGACTAGCAATTATTGTCTGTCCCTAGTTGCCCTTGAGAAGGTGGTCGTGAGCTGCCTTCTTGAACCGCTGCAATCCATGTGCTGTAGGTTTACCCACAATGCCATGAGGAAGGGAATCCCAGGATTTTGACCCAGCAATAGTAGAGGAATGGTGATACATTTCAGGGTGTTGAGTGGCTGAATGGGAACTTGCAGGTAGTAGTGTTCTCATGTATCTGTTGCTCTCGTCCTTCTAGATGGAAGTGGTCTAAGGATCTTTGATGAATTTCTGTAGTGCATCTTGTAGATAGTTCACATTGCTGCCACAGAGCATCAATGGTGGAGGGAGTGGATTCTTGTGGATGTGCTGTCAATCAAGCGGGCTGCTTTGTCCTGGATGGTGTCAAGCTCCTTGATAGTTATTGGAGCTGCACCCATCCAGGTAATAGGGAATATTTCACCACACTCCTGACTTGTGCTTTGCAGATTGTGGGCAGTCTTTGGGGAGTCAGGAGCTGAGTTACTTGCCACAGTATTCCTAGTCTTTGGCCTGCTCTTGTAGCCACTGTATTTACGTGACAAGTCCAGTTAAGTTTCTGGTCAATTGTAATACACAGGATGTTGGTAGTGGGGGCATTCAATGATAGCAACACCCTTGAACGTTAAGGGCTGGTAGTGAGATTGTCTCTTTTTAGAATCAGTCATTGCCTGGCAGTTGTGTGGCATGGAATGTCATTTGCCCCTTGTGAGCCCAAGCCCGGGTATTGTCCAGATCTTGTTGCATTCGAACATGGACTGCTTCAGTATCTGAGGAGTCATGAACATTGTGCAATCATCGGCAAACATCCCCACTTCTGAAATTATGATGGAGGGAAAGTCTGAGCAGGTTTGTTTGAGCAGCCTGGCAAGCAATACTACTTAGACCCAAGTGCAAACATGATTAATGTTTCATCAAAATACAGCATTTTGGAGTGTTCAGCATTTTACAATATATGCTTGGAGTATTAGTGCCAATCTGCTAGAGAAACTGATTCCATTAGCAGTTTGGCCGGTTGTTAGAGGATAGAAATTTAAGATGATTGGCAAATATGAGGAGATGAGAAGTCTTTTTCTAGTATAATATATTTTTATTATCTGGAATAGACTGCTGGAAACTGATTAAATAGTAACTTTCCAAAGGCAATATCTTCTCTCAGAGGGTAGTAATTCTGTGGCATTTGTTACTGCACTGTTGTCAACGTTAGATCGTTCAGTATATTCAAGGCTGGGATAAATAGACTTCTAATCAGTTAGGGGGTCAAGAACTATGGGGATAAGGCAGGAATGCAGAGTCGAGGATTATCAGATCAAGTATTGAATGGTGCAGCAGGCTTGATGGTCTGAATTGCCTACTTCTGCTCCTATGTTTTATGCTGTTATGAGGAAAATCAATTGCAGGACTATGAAGAAAGATCAGGATTTTAGGAATTGAATAAATTCTTTTAAAGTGCTGGTAGGGCATGATGAACCAAATTAACGCTATCTATAATTTGAATTTGTAAGATTCAAGTCACTGAAGTACAGTTAAACTCAGGGTCTTCTTAGTGACAGCTGAAAATACACTACTGAGCATGATAAATAATCTTTAAGGTGCAAGTTCAACTAGACTAAATTTTTCTGCTTTTTGTGTAACAGGGTGGAAATATCATTCGAAAAGAAAATACAAAGTCCAAACTAAATTGGAAGTTTATTCTAATTTTTCGTATTATTCGCTAAGGGGCCTCAGGTTTTAGCATAAATAGTGATCATGCAAGGTTATTCAAATGATAAAATAAAGATAAAATTGTGGAAGGATTTAAGGAATCAGGTATTTTGTGTGACACATAAAACGTGCAATTCTCCTATTTGTGCATGTGGTCATCATGACATATCACATGGATACTGTCAGAAAAGTGGAGGCCTTTACCTCAACACTAAGCCAGTGGTGCAGGTGTAATGGTAATAAGCTAGTAGTTCAGAGGCACAGGTAAATGTTCTGGGGGTCATGGGTTCAAGCCCCACTATGGCAGGTAGTAAAATTTGAATTCAATAAGATCTGGAACTAATAGTAAGTCTCATGGAGGCTTTAAAAACATGGGCTATGGAGGGATTTGCGATAGAGGTGGGTGAGAAGTCTTCTGAGGCCTATCTCGATGTTGGGAGCATCTTTCATGCATTGGCTGAGTGGCGATGCAAGTTTCTCACTGGGCAATTGTGGGTTGTCAATGAAAGGGGACTGTAGTTTGTTAAATGCTTTAATAATGGTCTAATTTACCTCATTAATATTCAGCTTCCTCTTTTACCAAACTAGACCTGTTTGCTCAGTATGCTGGAGAAACTCAGCAGGTCTGGCATCTTCATGGAGAGAGAAACAGAGTTACTGTTCCAGACTGTTATGACTCATCTTCAGAACTGCAGTTTCTCCAGCATTCTCTGTGTTTGATGTAGATTTCCAGCATCCCTGGTGTTTTGCTTTCATTTAAATACTTACATTTTGGTGACTAACAAAGACAAATCCATGCAGTTCTCCTCTTCCACACTCAACACCTAACTGCATGATGCTTTACTGATTGATTGATTTATTGTTGTCACATGTACTGAGATACAGTGAAAAGTGTTGCTTTGCGTGCTATACAGGCAGATCGTACAGTACAAAGTGCATCAGGGTAGCAGAACAGAGCGCAGAATATATTGTTACAGTCACAAAGAAGGTGCCAAGAGAGATCAACACTAACATTTGAGAGGTCCATTCAAAAATCTGATAACAGCAGGGAAGAAGCATTGCTGCCGAAAATGGTACAAGAGCAGGATTAATGAGCATGCAGGCAGAACAAGCACGAGATGTACGAGTTTGAGTTTCATGGGTTTGTGGAAAGTTACTGTGTTTTGTCCAGTCGTGGTCATAAGACGTTATGTCAAGTCCTGCACAGGAATAGAAGACAAATCTGAACTGCATTTCATTTACAACCTGTCAGACAGTGTGACGAGGGTCTAGGCCCGAAACATCAGCGTTCCTGCTCCTCTGATGTTGCTTGGCCTGCTGTGTTCATCCAGCTCTACACCTTGTTATCTCAGACAGTGTGACGACTCAGATTTTAAGGATATCATGCCAGCTAAACCTGAAACGGAATTTTGCCTTAAATAAAGAAGTTTATTGCACTGATTTACCCACAATTATAAGGTAGAATTTTCAATTTTGTTTTAATTGCTTCACCAAATTTTGGCTTTGTGCTTTTTTGGATGAATATATGTTAAATGAAATAATGGAATTGTATAGAATATTTGTTAAAGGAGCAACCTTTCGGCTTTTGGACAGTGAAGTAAAATTGAACCCAGGCCATTGGTTTAAAATCTCCTTGATCTGCCAGTAGCTGTTCAAAATGGTACAGTGGGAGCTCTAGAGAATAATAGTGAGGGCCATTAATAATTTTATTAGGCATTTTATAAATGTTCAAAACTGACTAGCAGGATGAAATTGAAATTCTTCTTTTTGTATGTGTTTCTTGTGTGATGAGAAAATATATCTTAGCACATACGTACTATAATATATGATGCACACAAGTAATACAAGGTAGAATTAGTGTTTCATCTTTTGCCAGGTACTCTGAGTTACCTTAAACAGATCAAAATGTAATAATAGTTGAGTAGGGTCTATTTATTCCATTCTTCCAAACTGGCTCTGAAGTCCTACTCTATAACACCCGACAATTCCACTTATGAGGATGTCCAAGAGTTGCGAGGATTCAGCTATGATCTGTGGAATAATTATGCAAGCTAGTGAGTATTTTTTCCCCCCTCTAGAAAATGGGAGACCAGCTAGAAACTCTCAAAATTAGAAAGAAATTGACTAGATTGAATGTGCAGAAATTGTCTGCATTTGACAGTGAGTGCAGAACAATGGGATTGACAATAAGTGAATCCTCAACAGAACAAATGAAGAATTCAGGAGGAATTGCTTCACACAGAGATTAATGTAAACTCATTACATGCAACGGTGGAAGCGGATTGAATCGACACATTTAATGGGAGAATTGATCAATAAACCAATAAACAAACAAATGAATCAGAGATAGTAGGAACTGCAGATGCTGGAGAATCCGAGACAACAAGGTGCAGGGCTGGATGAACACAGCAGGCCAAGCAGCATCATAGGAGCAGAGAGGCTGACGTTTCAGGCCTAGACCCTTCATCTGATGAAGGGTCTAGG
>NC_063341.1:9517436-9547818 GCF_021869965.1 Rhincodon typus
AGCCTTCCTGCTCCTATGATGCTGCTTGGACTGCTGTGTTCATCCAGCTCTACACCTTGTTCTCTCAGATTCTCCTGCATCTGCAGTTCCTACTATCTCTGATGCAACAGTTAAAGACTTCTTCAGTGCTGGAAATTCACTGATGGGAGTCATCTTCCTTGGATTGACCCTGACACCTTGATCTTAGATCGTGTGTCCGAGGAATGTAATCACTGTGCTGTAGTACTGGTATACCTCATTTAGTGTAGTCCTGTGGCATGTAGTCTCCTTCACAGTTCCCTGACCCATTGGTTGTGTTCCTTCTTTGTTTTACCATGAACTTGGACATCAAAAAAGTAAGGTAAATGGTTCCTGTTTCCTTTCCATGATTCAAGACTTTGACCTTTGTGAAGTCTCTCATGCAGAGCAGATCCCAAAATGTGGATAGTTGAAGTGATACCACCTGAATAAGACAATAAATGTCATCAGCAATCTAAACTGATGGGCTTAGAGTATCTGCCAGAAGCCCCTGTTTATATCCACGTTGGTGAAAAATTGCTTGTTGTCAATTCTGCCAATTTTGAACGTCTTTGGAAATCCTTTCCGAAATTCTCTCCTGTCTTCATTCTGAATTACTGCATTGACCCTCTCTAAGCAACCTGGCTGAATGCATGCATTTAAGTTCAATAATGAGGTATTCTGTATTTTTATCAGCATCTACAGCATTTCACTCATATTTCATCCACAGTGATTATGTTTTGCAGTGACTTGCCCAAGCATCTGAAAATCGGTGCCTCCTGGACCTTTGTGTGTTACATTTGCTGGTCTGACTCAGGCTTCAACCACGGCAAGCCCCTATGTTGAGTTCAAATGCTGTTTCAAAGCCTGGCATCTTAAATTTGAAGGTTCGGAATCTGTTTCGACTCTCTCTGACCTCACCTGTGAATGTTATCTTCGCCTTCTGTTCTGCATCTTTAACTTCTGGAACTTTTCTCTCATTGTAGGCTTTCCATTTATTTGCAGAAACCTTTCTTTATTTTTGACATCATGAAGGTGCTGAGGTTATAATATTTTCAAATGTGACCTAACTGACAACACCTGTAACATTCAGCTCTCCCTGCAGGTCATTCATTACACTTACGCAATCTAACACGTCAATGACATTGATTCCTGTGCTGTTAGAGTTTTGTAGGGCTTTTGGAAAGGTGACAGTGCTATCTTAGGACTTACCCATTTGAGTGTGTCAGAAGAATTTGTGACATTTTCTTGCAGTACTGACCAATTTTGAGGTCTGATTTCGGCCTGCATAGAGAACTGTATTGCCTTCTCTAACATTAAATCCTCCTTAGATTGAAGAAAGTCTGAAAACCTGGATTCTTTCCCACCAGCAAACATATGATTTCTGCTTAAATCATCCTTCTAATCTCCTTACGGTCAACATCGTGCTAGACAATAAGTCTGTTACAATGACTTCTACTCACAATGAATCAATATATTGTGCATGTTGTATTGCTAAATTTATAAATACAGTATTTGTCGAAAGCTTTAATCAATATCTCATGCTTCATCGTATTTTTTTCCAGGCTTTGCCTTACTTGGACATCATCAGCTATTGGTCCCACAGAATATAAAAATATGCTGACTTGATGGTACTGCTCCTCTGCATGTAAGCCTGAAACCTTTCTATTCTGCTCAAATTGCCTCTTTCCTCACTCTTACGTTGATGTGGGTCTTCCGTGTTCTAAAACTATCACTGTAAAGGCAATGTCTATACTAGTGCTGCCATCCATACAGAGTGTTGATTAGCCTGGCTTCTCCTTCAAGACTGGTGTCTTCTCTCTTACTAATGTCAGACTCATGTGATCAGCTACACCATCATGATTGACATGAACCTCATTATACCAGGCTCACAACTGATCTATCTTTGTATCCTTAGCAAATTCAGCGAAAATCCAGTCAGTTCCTTAGTTAGTGTCATTAACACAGACTGTAAATAGTTGAAGCCTCAGCACTGACCCCTGTGGCATTCCATCGATATGATAAGCCAAATTGCCAGCTAATGGATGATTGATGTTTGATGGCAGCAATTGCTGTGAAGGAAACTTTCAGAAACTTGTAAGCGTTAATGCTGTCTCATTTTATATAACAGTGCTTTGCTTGGATCAGCAGTCTGTAACCTAGGATACCAGTACAATAGGAACACACCTTGTGATCTGTCTATATGAATCACATGAAATAAATTAGTTGCGAAGTTTAAGGTGAACCACTTCCATACATTGCTAAAAATTCCTATTATCCCGATTAATAATGTGTATTACGTGTAATTCCACATTTTTGTCTGTTTAAAAATGGTGGAGATTTGTGACCCTGGAGACTTAGGCTTGAATACTTAACAGCTGTTGCTAACCAAGGCCACTTAGATACAAATGTTTGGGCGCTCAGATGCAGTACAGAAAAGGCTCACTCTTTTCACTCGCACTCAGCACAAGTCACACACTGTAACCAAGTGCAGCTGCTTTGAATCTGTACCTAGGATTCTCACTGAAGCATTCAAAGTTAGTGATGTGGACAATAATGCACACTCACCCTTTGCTTTGCACACAGATCCTGCCAAATGGAAGATTTGTCAAAGGAGCCAAAAGTCTTACCATCAACTGCTAAATCCCGCTGGAACTACCAATGAGTTTCTGAGTGCATGCCAGCTCGAGATTTCCTGAACTTTTATTCAGATACAGCAGTAGTGTATGGAAAATAAAATGGGTGAAAAGTCACAGTCTGAACTGGTTGCAGTGCTCCCAGTTGCGGAACAGGTGCAGTTTGGGTGAGCAAAAAGGAAGTGTCTTTGCCTCTCGATTCTGTTTCTCAATAGAGTTTGACCCTGCCCAACCCCCCAATGAAAAAGAGCCTTTCTGCTCACATGGATAGTAAGAACTGCCAATGTTGGACTCAGAGATAACACAGTGTGGAGCTAGAGGAACACAGCAGGCCAGGCAGCATCAGAGGAGCAGGAAGGTTGACATTTTGGGTCGGGAACCTTTCTGAACCTGTGTATTTTTTCTGCTCACAGCATGGGTTCACTGAGTTTGTGCACAAAGGGCGAGAGTCATAGAGGTTTAAAGCATGGAAACAGGTTCTTCGGCCCAACTTGCCCATGCCGCTCAGGTTTCATAATTCAACAAGTCCCATTTGCCTCCACTTGGTCCATATCCCTCCATACCCATCCCATCCACGACCCTGTCTAAATGTTTCTTAAATGATGAATGAACTCACCTCCACCACTACCCCTGGCAGCCTGTTCCAGAAATTCACCACCTGCAAAGTGAAAAAAATTGTTCCTCTGGACCCTTTTGTATTTCTCCATTCTCACCTTAAATCTTTGCCCTGTAGTTTTAGATTCCCCTACCCTGGGGAAAAGCTGTTGGCTATCTACCTTATCTATGCCTCTCATGATGTTATAGACCTCTATAAGGTCACCCCTCAGTCTCTTACTCTCCACGTATGGACTGACAATTAGAAATTTCCAATCTAAGTCCCTTGACTGAGCTGCTATATCACGCAAAACAACCAAATGGATCGAACATGTTACGATATAACAGGACTGGGCTTACATTTCTTCCAATTGACTCCATCAGCTGTTCACAACCAGCCATTATCATTCTTTTTGTTGGATTTAGGTAGACATGCTATATCCAGTCTCTTTCAACTTTTTTCTTATTATTCGTTTATGGGATATGAGTGGTCGCTGGCTGGGCTAGCATTTATTGCCCATCCCAAATTATCTTTCAGAAGGCAGTGGTGAGCCATGTTCTTGAACCACTGTAGTCCATGGGACGTAGAGGCATTCACATGCTATTAGCGAGCAGGTTACAGATTATGGACACCACAATAGATGGCAATATAGTTCCAAGTCAGGATAGTGTGGGGCTTGTGAGGGAAAATACAGATGCATCCAGATTGCATCTTTTACCGTTGCCCTTCTAAATAGCAGGGTTAAGGGTTTAGAAGGTAAGGACTTAATACAATCAGGACTCTGTGAATGTTGCTGCTCTCTTCACTCTTAGGTTTTTTGATTGATAAGAAAATTGTTTGCAAATGGATCTAATCTGTCAAACAATTCTGGGGACGAAATGTACTGGAAATTCATTATTTTTCTTTTCTTTATTCTTTCAGGGCATGTAAGCAAAACTGACAAGGCCGACAACATTGATGTAGATCTGCAGTCACAAGTAGACTAGACCAGGTAAGGATGGCAGATAACAAGGTGCAGAGCTGGATGAACACAGCAGGCCAAGCAGCATCAGAGGAGCAGGATGGCAGATGTCCTTCCTTAAAGGCCATTGGTGAAGCAAATGGGTTTTTCCATTGACCAACAACAATTTCATGGTCATCATTAGACTCAAAGTTTCAGAATTTTAAAATTAAACTCAAATTCTACCATCTGCCATGGATTGCTTTGGGTACAGAGCCACATGTTGGTTGAACTGGGCAAAGATGGCAGATTTCCTTTCTCAGAAATGTTTGTGAACCTGATGAGTTCTCATGACAATCCATGATATTCTTTGTTTCAGGATAAGACTTCCAGATTTTACTAATTAGATTGGAATTTCTACCTGTAGCCATGGTAAAATTTGAATCTGCATTCCCAAAGGGTTAGCCCCAGCCTCAGGATTACATTTATTCCCATAAAAAACACTTTATTTATAAACTTTATAAAAATACATTACAGGGTATTTCAACTGGAATATTATAATATTTGCTAGAAATTTCAATACATCACCCATAACACCATAGGACCATAAGATGTAGGATCACAAGTCGGCTATTCAATCCAATGATTCTATTCTGCCATCAATGAAATCATGGCTCAAGCTCACCTGACAATCCTCAAATCTACTTTCCTGTTTTATCCTCATAATTCTGGTTACCCTTTATGATTAGAAATATCTGTATCTTTGCCTTGAATATATTTAACAACCCAAGTTTGACAACCTTCTGTGGTAAAGAATTCCACAGATTCACCTTCCTCTTAGAGAAATAAAATCCTCCTAACCTCTGTCTTAAATAGGCAACCCCTTATTCTGAGATTGTGCCCTGTAGGCCTAGACTGTCCCATAATGGGAAATAACCTCTCTGCATCTATCCTGTCAAGTAGTCTAAGAATCTTATATGTTTCTTATATGAATATTATTTGTAAGATCTCCTCTCATTCTTCTAAACTCAAATGAGTACAGGCCCAACCTACTCATCTTCTTCTCAGACGAAAATCCCTCCATACCCCGGATCAATTTAGCGAACATTCTCTGGATTGCCTCCAATGGCAGTGCATCTTCCTTTAGACTCTAAAGTTTGTTATGCACAATCTGGTTGTGAGAGAATTCATACTTGAAAATTACATTTCACAGCATGTACATGCTGGAGGAGAAAAAAAGTTTCAAATTGGAGTTAACAGGAAGTACAACAGATATAAAGGTAAGAGTACACACAATGTTCCACTCTGAGGTGCTTCAGTACGTTTCTAATACTCTGATACAATGTCCACTCTTTGTAAGGCTCACAGCCCAAGGTGTTCTAGAGCTTCCAGTCCCTCAGTGTACTATGGCTGAAAACCCTCAGACAGTGGCCTTTCCCAATTACACTTCTGTGGTTGCTACCCCAAGCTTTAGTGCATCTCTCAGGTTGTAGTCCTAAATCTTGGAATGGGCCGATCTGCAAGTCCAGTTGCCACTATGCCACCATCTCCCTGCTGGTGTCCTGAGTTCAACAAACAATTACTTGTAGAATAAAATGTACATCTGCAAACTGTCTCTGTCACATAGCCTATCTACACACCCACTTTGAATTGCTCACTATTCAATATTCGATGTATGAACATGCTCTCAGCTCATCAGTCATGTATAGTCTGTATAATTTAGAAAAATGTCCTTCTCTATCATGTCTATATGCAAATATATACTGTGCACACTTGTACCATCTAAAGAGGCTAATCTATATTTGTTGTGACCAAGTGTCAGTTTCATTAAGTTTCATGGAAGATTTCTCTCCACAAGACTAGCCAGTTTTCTTGCTTCATGTTCCCAAGCTCCCCTACAGCACCTATCACATCCAATTCGACCATAGGCTTTACCACAGGCATGGGTGGGTGTGGTCATTGTCCTTCGCGCATGCCCTGAGATGTTGGTGCCTGCTTTCCAACATATACATTCTTAGGAGCAAACATTGGGCTGGAGTCACCAGGTATCCACTCTGATTTCCTTGTGAGAATTGCCGACATCTAGTTTGCTTGTGGCAGATGGCAGGATAGATAGCTGCGTATTAATGACGTTAGCTTTGTAGTTAATAACGTGGTTAACAAGCCACTATCCCCCTGAATAGGTAACTCACTGCTGCTTGGTGACAATTTTGTTCTGTCACCTGGAACGTAGTTTTAAAAAATGCAGTGAATTGTGGAGGAAGATCTCACTCGATTTTTGATGTGATTCCACCAGATTTCTCACTACAGCCCACATCATTCAAGCTCCAGTAAGATTGCATCTAAACATCTTCACAATTCTCCGTATGATCTACTTGTCATCTTAATCCCTCTAAAAAAATCAGGCTAACACCTAATGTGTCAAACAATATAAGACAGACTTCATATTTATACTGTGTCCCATGTGTGTATTGCTGAGAACTAGCACACAATTGTAGCATCCATTGTTCTATCCCATTTGAAAAGAGAAAATGATTCTAAGATGCTATTCAGATTAAAACAGTCACTGGAAACTAGCCTACAAGCAAACTCCAATGGGCTAGATGCATTTAAAATCTGGCTATTCAAAATATATATGCCTGTTACAAATATAGAACATATTGAGATTTCTTGTATTATGCAGTAATGTGATCTGAGTCGCATTTGTAAACAAATGCAATAAACGTCTGGCAAAATCTACATCTATTTGATGCTTCCATTAATGTTGCACACTTTTATGCTTTCACTTTACAATTAAGTGCTTTGATCCAAGAGCTTAAAATCTCTCAGGAACCCTTGTATGTGGACTCTGCGGACAGCTTCAAACTGCAGTGCCGGGAACAACCTAAAGCCTCGAACGATGCGGCAAAGGTGAAAGGACAGAGTTCAGCATTTGAAGCTCAACACGAATGTGTGATATCAGAGTCGTTACCAGTATAAATCAAAGGGAAATGCTTCAGGTTCTTTCTGGATAGTCACGCAAATGAGGCAAATTGGAATTAATTGACAATTTGTTGGAAAATCTCTCTGCCAGCCTTCAAGGTTAAAACAGGATTAAATCGAGAAGTTGCAATTAGATGAGGCTGGTGACTTGAAGTTGAAAATTGACAAGTGTAGAAAATGAAGACTGATAAACGAAGGGAAATCTAGTTCTGAAGGCTGAAAGAGAAATAGCAACTGTCTGGCATTCTAATAAGATTACTTGGATCTTGCAGTCTGCAGCAAAGCGACGGCACTCAGTGCTTACTTTAAAAACTCTCCCCATGATGATCTAAAGATCCAAATGAAGTGGATTTTACCTTCCCTGATGAATCTAGTGCCAAACTAAGGGGATTTCCATGCATCCAGCAACAGTAACATCATCACGTAAGTAACCACCAGCTAGGCTGAAGAATGCTCAACAACACCAAACCAGGAGATAAAACAATTGATTGTGTTTCACTTTTTAATCATTTCACAGAGAATGATAAAGATTGGGGCATGGGAATGCGTTGGAAGCTAAAATATCATAAATAACCTTCTAAAATTGTTTTTAAAATTCATGTAACTTTTATCATAATGCAAAAACATTGACATTGTCAAAATATAGAATTAATTTATGGGATTATAGAGGTGATTTAGCGACAGTTAAGATTTAGTAACGTGCTAAAAACAATGACAGATTAATTAAAAGAACATACTTTTTTCAGAGTGATATTTCAGCATAAAAGGGGAGTTCGCAATAGTTCAGTGATTTGTAAAAAATACAGGCTGGGGAGATTTCAACAGCCCACCTTGTGGAAGTATTGAGATGAACATTTTAATTTTCATATTTAACTGTGTATGTGGAGACTGCAGAAACGGATGTCAGTTTCAAAGTTGTAATGATGGTGAACATTGACAGTGAGGGTGCAAATTTTAATATTCTGTCAGTAATCTATTGAATCACATGAGTCATTGTCATTCTGTGACAACACAACGAGGGGTTACCTGGCAGGGGTTACAATGACAAATCATGAGGAACTCCTGCTGCTTCAGACAGCTACACAGCCACATTGAAAGGTGAATGTTTAACTTGTTAATAGTATTTTTTTTTATTAAAAATTGCTAAAATTAGGACATTGAGATTGGATGAGCGACACTGATTGATTCAATACCTTAGCACACAAAAAGAACGTTCACACTCAGGTAGTCCTGCAGAGTGAAGGCATATTAAATGCTGACGTGCCTGAGACTCCCTGCTACTGGTGGGCATCAAAGGGACTGGAGTGTTTCATCTTCCACTGAAATACCACTTTGATTTAAACGTTTAAGTTTCCTTTGGAATTCAATTGTTACTACAGTGCCACATGAAAGGTTTATTTTGAAGTAAAATAGATAGTTTACTTGGTGAGTTAAAAACAGTATAAAGTGAGTTTCCTCCCCTGCCATAAGTCACCTCTTAGGTTCACATTCTGCTACAGTAATCAGCACCCAATTTAGGCAAGGGATTTCAGGTCTTTTGACAGGTAACTGCTACTATCAGCCTTTAATAATTAGGCTATTTTAACTGATGTAAAATATATTAGCTGTAGGTCTGAATCTGACTATTACTCCAACATTAAACTTGGAAAGGAATTACTACTTGAATTTTGACACTGAACCAAATGGCCAAAAAATAATTACTGAGCCTTTGACTCACTCATGCAATGCCTGCACTCACAAACAAAAACAGAAGTTGCTGAAAAAGCATCGCAGCGGAGGCAATGGCCGAGTGGTATTATCGCTGGACTGTTAATCCAGAGAACCAGATAACATTCTAGGGAACTTGGGTTCAAATCCTGCCATGGTAGATGGTGGAATTTGAATTCAATAAAATATCTGGAATTATGAATCTAATGATGATCATGAATGCATTGCCAATTGTCAGGGGGAATCCATCTGGTTCACTAATGCCCTTTCGGGAAGGAAACTGCCATCCTTACCTGGCCTGGCCTACACGTGACTCCAAATCCACAGCAATGCCCTCTGGGCAATAAATGTTGCCTAGCCAGTGACCTCCTCATCCCATTAGTGAATAAAGGAAAAAAAAATCAGAGTTAATATTTCGGGTCTGATGACCCTTCCTGAGAACTGTCTCCACTCAAATTGACAGTACTCCTTACTTGCTGTGCACCCGAAACAAATTCTTAATTTAAATGAGTTTCATTTGAACATTTTATTTTTGTTACAGTGGCAGAAAACTTTTGATGTGATTTGCTTGGGTTAATTTGGTTTGATTGCTTTGAAAAGAATATAAAAAGTGTTCAGACTGATTCCCTTCTGTGGTTTGACTGTGCCTGGGTGACTCTGTAGGGCGAGTATGTAATGTCAGCCATTATATTTGAGGTCTTTTGCAGCCTGTAGGCTAAAGAGACACAAGAGAGCATCATCATCATTCCTCTTGCCATGACCTCATGATATTTTCTTTCATTCATTCATGGGATATGTGTGTTGCTGACTGGGCCAGCATTCATTATATATCCTTAGATGCCTTTAAGAAGCTGATCGTGAACTACCTACTTGAAATGCTGCAATACTTGAAATTGACGTAGGGACATTCACAATACCATTAGGGAGTAAGTTACAGAATTATAGCTCAGTGGCACTGAAGGAATGGTGATATATTTCCAAGACAGGATGCAGAGTGGAACTTGCAGGCCTTACTGTTCCCATGTATCTACTGCCCTTGTTCTTTTAGATGGAATTTGTGGTGGGTTTGGAAGGTGCTGTCTAAGGATCTTTGGTGAAATTTTCTGCAACGCAGCTTGTAGATGGTACACAATGCTGATGCTGAGCATCTGTGATGGAATGAGTGATGTTGGAGGGAAGGTCAACAGGTCAGAAATTGGGATGTTCGCTGATAGTTGCACATTGTTCAGCACCATTTGCAGCTCCTCACATGTTAAAGCAGTTCTCGCCCAAATGCAGGAAGACCTGCACAATATCCAGATTTGGGCTGAAAAATGATTTCATGTAAATACCAGGTAATGACCATCTCCAACAAGAGAATCTAACAGTCTCCCCATAGCCATCACTGAATCCCCCACAATTAATATCCTGGAGTTTACCCAATACAAGAGCAGGTCAGAGGCTAGAAATCCTGCATTGAGTAACTCACCTCCTGACTCCCAATGTGCAATGATTTGTTTCTTGATTTAATAAGAATCCACAATGCTTTTAGTTTTGTTGTATTAATAAATAAAGCCCACTTTTAAAAATAGGTGATGATTTGTTTATTTCATCATTTTATCCTTATTGATTTCTTTAAAATGACTTGACTGGTTTCAACTTGACTGGTTTTACAACAGCAGCATATAGATGCCCTTTTTAAAAGTGCTTGATCATTTATTTATTTGTTTCTTCCTTCCTATGGGTTTCAAAAGAGTATATGGAACACTGGGTATTGGAGGAAGCAGGCAATTGTAATGCTGCATACTGTAAATAATACATACTGTAAAATGTCCCAGTGGAGTTGTGTGAATTTTAAGTAATGCATTTCACATTCCATAGCATTACCATGTACACACACGCAGATGGAAAGCAGCGAGAAGTTATCACTAGTAACAGACAAGCAAATGCAATCATTAATGCCACATTCTTTGATAAATTTTGCAATGACTACTTTTACATCCTTTTGAACTGAGTTGTGATCACAAGAGTGCTGTTCACCACTCTCTTGTACTTTTAGTCTGTGTATAAAATGTTGACTATTTGCATAATGGAAGTGATGAACAGCTACACAGGAAACTATGGAGCTGGAGGTGATGTAAAAGGCCGATTACCTGCTGTCCTTTGAAGATCACCTTAAGGTGTGTAATCAGATTCCAGAAGTAGACCAACACATGCCAATACATCTCACAGCGTCCAACACCTCTGTGGTGTGAGGTATCCTGTTTCAGATTAGTCATAATTTTTCCCAGTTCAAGACTGGGAATGCCAAAGCGATCATTTTCTGTTCCTGCCTCAAAATCTACACCTGATTCACCGCACCTACCCCTAAACCATCTCAGGCTGTACCAGGCTGCCTACAATTGCTATAAATTTCCAGTCATGAGTTGAGTTTTTAGGTCTTTCACCTCTCTAAGTGGAGAACTCCTACTTTCACCTCCATCACATCACTTATTTGCAACCATCATTCTGTCTATTTGTTACTGAAACCCTTGCCCATTAAAGTTTCACTTCCATACTCAATTGTTCCACAGGGTTCTCGCCCAGCCTCTGATCTTCTTATAAAGATTAGGGGGAAACAGCAGGAAATTGGAGTCGATGAATATCAGATCAGCCATGATGGCATTGAATGGCATTTGATGGACTGAATGGCTCACTTCTGGTCTTGCATTTTATGGTCTTCCACTCTCCATAATTTTCAGTTTATTCAGAGGTTTTGTGCCCAGAACCTATTTCGTTCAACAAAGTCCCATTCAGTTTTGACTCCTGTTCACTTGCTCACATCAGTTCCCAGTTCTCCAATTCTTCAGAATTAAAATTCTCATCCCTTCTCACTGGAGGCATCAGGGAACTGGGAGCCAACTTGAGCAATTGGCAGCAGAAGTGATCAGTGAGCAGGGCCTGGCAGGGGATAGGAAATAGGCAGAAAGGTTTTGGGTGATGCAATAACTGCATTTTCTTTGGAAATAAATACTGGGAAGATGGGAGGTTGGATGTCTGCATTGCAGACAAATAACAAGGTGATTTTTTAAAAATCAAAATAAAGTGCTATTCATGTATTAGTTGCACCAGGTCATGTAGCTTTTGGAGAATCTGCATTTGATAATTTTCATAGATCATAGAATCCCTACAGTGTGGAAACAGGCCCTTCAGCCCAACAAGTCCACACTGACCCTCAGAGCATCCCATCCAGATCCATTCCCCTATAACCCACCTAATCTACACATCCTTCACCACTATGGGCAATTTAGCATGGCCAATCCACCTAGCCTGCATATCTTTGGACTGTGAGAGGAAACCGGAGCAC
This sequence comes from Rhincodon typus, assembly GCF_021869965.1. Lineage (NCBI taxonomy): Eukaryota > Metazoa > Chordata > Chondrichthyes > Orectolobiformes > Rhincodontidae > Rhincodon > Rhincodon typus. Next base: position 9,529,619 of record NC_063341.1, read on the forward strand.
CCAGAGGAAACCCACGCAGAAACGGGGAGAATGTGCAAACTCCACACAGACTGTCACCCGACAGTGGAATCGAATCCGGGTTCCTGGTGCTATGAGCCACCGTGCCACCTAATTTTGTGAGACACACCAGGTGTGCCTAGATCTCCCTTTCTCTCTCTCTTCCTCTCTTTCTGTGGAAAAAAACAATGCTCGAAGACATTGATAAGAAGAATGTCAAACTCAAACAAAGTCAAAAATCACACAAGACCAGATTGTAGTCCAACAGGTTTATTTGTAAACACAAGGTTTTGGAGTCTTGCTCCTTCTTCAGGTGACGGTGAGAAAGGTGGATTCAAACATAGAATTTATAAGCAAAAGATCAAATGGTCATAGAACTGACGCGAATGTATTGAACAAACCTGAGATGGCTGGGAAATCTTTAATCAGTTAGAAAGGATTAATATGCAAATCCCAGTCTGACTCCAAGTTAATACACAGCCAGATTCTAAACAAAGCCTCACACCTACAATGCATTGTTTGACCTGAAATGTCACCTCTGGTATACTGATAAAACTTTTAGTTATCTCGGGGCAGTGACTTGAAAGGAATTCTGGGATTTGCATATTAATCCTTTCTAACTGATTAAAGATTTCGCAGCCATTTTAGGTTGTTCAATACATTTGCATCAATTCTATGACCCTTTGATCTTTTGCTTATAAATTCTGTGTCTGATGCCACTCCTCTCATTGACATCTGAACAAGGAGCGAGACTCCAAAAGACTGTGTTTTCAAATAAACCTGTTGGACGATAACCTGGTGTTGTGTGATTTTTGACCTTATCCATCCCAGTCCAAAGCCAGCACCAGCACCTCCTCATCAAAACTCAAACCTAGACCAAGAGACTGGCAACCAGGTTAGAGATCATGAAAATAAGTGTGAGAAAGTCACCTCATTTACCCTTACAGGTTTGGACTCTTGATTCATAGACCTTCTTCCCTTTTGCTTATGTTATCCACTCACTGTAGTTCGACAGAGCAGTCTGGCTTTTCATCCTATTTCTCGATTTAAAGTGGGTACAGTTTAAGTTGTCATATTAGAAATGAATAATCCCCTGCGCCAATTGTTAAAATTAAGTCAGTTTGCAATGGCAACATTTTAGATCTCTTGTTTATTGATGAATTCTGGGGTAAGTTTATTTTACCTTCTGGTCCAAGATGGTGGCAGAGTAGAACCCTTCAACAACATCTTGTCTGCTCTGCCTGTTTACTTTTCTTTTTCTTTTCATTCCTCGTTGTGTTCTCTTTTACTTGTTTTCTCCTGGCCTTTGATGACTCCCTGCCTCAGCACAGACACAATGAGGGATTCTCTCGGCCTGGCATGGCAGCCTCCCGGCATGGCATGACATCCTCTCAACCCTCTGTGGCGGTCCTCCGACAGTACATGGCGGTCTATCGGGCTGGCATGGCCCCAGCCTGTACTCCTGGTCTCGAGGTGATTCCGGAGTGATCTCCCAGCTTCATGAACCCTGAGGTGAAACCCGATGCGGTCTGGAGCCAAGGCCCCCTGCAGATGGAGGCTAGATGCCAGCATGGTCTGTGTTGGAAGATTGTTGCTCTGAACTTTTATTTCTGCAATGCTGGACGTTTTATTTATCTATTTTTCTAAGATCTTGTCACTGCAGAAGCTCTACCAGTGTACCTTTGAACCTAAGATGGCTCTGTGAGTGGCAACTTATAAACATTTCACTGGGCACAGTGAATAGATAGATACTAAATATTCTAGATACTGGTAATAGTCAGACAAATTAACCTCCTGAGTGATTCAGTTGGTTATTTATACACTCATGACAAAATGTGGAACAGTTGGGCTATTTTTCCAGTGCACTTTTCCCATCAGGGTCATGACAGTGAGCTGGTGTTTCTGGAGATTTTTGTGACTTATTCTGGTTCAATACCACTCCCCATTCCCAACAGGAGCCCTGCCTTTCATTCACTAACATTGCTCCTTCATGAAACTCCTCTTCACCGTGAATCTGTCCCAAGAGCTATGGTCAGCCACCAGTAATTGCTTATATTTGCTGAGCATGCCTTTGTATCATCAGGTTCCAATGAAGCGTGTCTGGGTCTTTTCACACATTAAAGGTATTAAATAAATGCGGACTCTTGCCCTTGAATCTGTGAATAATCATGCTGAGATGAGTCAGCCCCAGAGGGTCTCTGTTGATAGAGTACTTCAGCAATCACTGTAGTTTGTAACTTCAAGCACACAGACATGCGCGCGCACACACACGCACAGCTGTGTAAGAAAGGTTAGTAAGCTGATTATAAATCTGTTTGATTTGTCTTATGCTATTTCCCTGGCCAACAAGTCCTGAAGCAGGTCATGAACTCAGAGTTTTTAGTTCCGTGAGAGGTGTACTACCTACTGTGCCATCAAACAGCATCTAAGTAAGAAAATAGAATGAAAACAGGTATTGCGAGTCACCCCATAAGATGTGCCAATCCTGCAGGTCAAGCAGCTGCTGGTCTAACTTATTGACAAGAAAATAGATGTAGCAGATAATCGCAGCATGCAAACAGGCATTGGTGTCCTGAATGTGATAGCAATGAGGTATCATAATTAAAAAGTGGCAGACCTGTGTTGAAAGGTTGTGGGGATGAAAAAAGCATTAGGAATGGGTGCTAATGCGGCATTGATCACACACTCTGTTACTTGCATGCTGTATTACTTGAACGTGGACATTCAAACCACGAACAAACGAACAATAGAACATGTAATGGTTTCAAGTACCAAAATAGATAATTGTGTTTTTGTACATAATAGCTGATTTTATCACAAGACAGGGAGAACTAAGAAAATAACTGCTCCTAATTTGTCAACAGCCAAGACACCCCACCGGTAGGAGTATAGTATTCTGTCCCATTTCCCAAGGTGGGGGGAACAAATATGTTGTCCTCTGCTACCCTCTACCATTCAGCACACAGCAAGGCAGTTACTTCTGGAACTTCCTTCAGAGTTGGCAGATGCTAACATTTCTGCACCAGTGTTACATTGTTTTATTTTAATAAACTGTTTCACAACTAGCATTGCACCTCACATCCATGCATAGGTTCTGTACTCCGACTTCAAAGTATGCCTCAAGCCTTAACCTTCATGCTTGACATAAAATTAGCTTCTTCTACTCCCTGTCAGGTTGTCAGTCATGTTGAGATGAAGATTTCTCAACTGGTATACCACACGTTAACATTTTTTTCACATGTTTGCACAGGCTGATCAAGCTTACCAAGACTGTACTCAAAATTACTTTCTAATATTAATTACAGTAGTGTCTCCAGAGCCTGCTGTTAACTCATTTACAACTACAAATTAAGAATACCACCTTATCGGCCTGCGTAATTTATAGGGACGAAATAGCTCATTAGCTGCTTCAGGACACGGGAAATGAGGCTAGCAGGGGCAATAATCATGATTGCTTGCTTCGGGTTTGTTAACTAAAGTCACATATCTCACAGCCAGAATACCATGCGGCCCAGCCACTTTGACAATGCCTCTGCTATTCTAAACCATATCACATATCATATTTCCTCCAACCAGATAAGTGTCAATCTCCAAATGACATTTTTATAGGTCAATTGGAATAAAAGTTGCTAAAGATCGATGTCTGAGAAGATCAGGAGAGTTCTTGCTCATGTCCAGGCCAAAATTAATGCTGAATGAACAGTTTTAAAACACATTATCTGGTCACTTACCACATTGATTGTGGGAATTTGCAGTCTGCAAACTGACTGCAACGTTTCTCTGCATTACAACAGTGCCTACACTTCAGAAACTATATGGCATTTCTGGATGTCCTGAGAAATGACATGAAGGGCATTACATAACTGCAAGTCTTTGTTATCTATTTTGGGAAGAAGAAACAAAAAAAAACTATGAGAAACAGAGACAATGCACTTTTAAGGGAAATGTGTATAGGATAAGGGTCAGTAAAGAGGTCACAAGTGCTCCTGAAGTCAGACCTGAAAAGTGGCCCACATAAAGGAGAAAATTACTGCAAATGCTGAAATCTGTACTGAAAACAAAAAAAAATTGGAAATCACAATAGGTATGGCAGCATCCATGGAGAGAGAGCAAGCTAACGTTTTGAGTTATTTTGTTTTCAGTTCAGTATTAACAATATATCTTGTAAAATAAGTAGAAATGTGGTCGGGGACTGGCTCCTGGAATGTGACAGAGATGGTCAATTTGTCTTAATTTTTTTCCAGGTATTTAGAGTTATTGAGTCATAGAGTTGTACAGCATGGAAACAGACCCTTTGGACCAACTCGTCCATGCTGGATGGATATGCTAAATTAATCTAGTCCCATTTGTCAGCGTTTGGCCCATATCCCTGTAAACACTTCCTATTCATGTACTCATCCAGATGTTGTAATTGTACCAGCCTCCACCACTTCCTGTGGCAGCTCATTTCACACATGCATCACTCTCTGTGTGAAAAAAGTCATCCCTTAGGTCCCTTTTAAATCTTTCTCCTCTCAACTTAAACCTATGCCCTCTAGTTTTGGACTCTGCCACCCTGGGGAATGACCCTGGCTATTCACCCTATCTATGCCTCTGATGATTTTATAAACTTCTATAAGGGCACCCCTCAGCCTCTGATACTCCAGGGAAAATAGCCCCAGCCTGTTCAGCCTGTCTCTATAGCTCAAGGAAGGCAATGGCCTAGGGGTATTATTGCTGGATTGTTGACCCAGATAAAATTCTGGGGACCTGGGTTCGAATCCCACCACGGCAGATGGTTAAATTTGAATTCAATAAAATATCTGGAATTAGAAATCTAATGATGACCATGAACCCATTGTTGATTGTCATAAAAACCCATCTGGTTCACTAATGTCCTTTAGGGAAGGAAACTGCTGTCCTTACCAGGTCTGGCCTATGTGTGACTCCAGACCCACACCAATGTGGTTGACTCTGGGCAAGTAGGGATGGGCAATAAGTTCTGCCTGCGCAGCGATCCCATCGTCCCATGAATGAATAAAATAAACCCTCAAACTCCGACAATGACCTTGTAAATCTTTTCTGAACCCTTTCAAGTTTCACAACATTCTTTCTATATCAGGGAGACCAGAATTGAATGCAGTATTCCAAAAGTGACTTATACAATGTGTACAGCCGCAACATGACCTCCCAACAAAGCGCACCAAATACGTTCTTCACTATCCTGTCTATTTGCAGCTCTACTTTCAAGGAATTATGAACATGTATTTCAAGACCTCTGTTCAGCAACACTCCTCAGGAAGTTACTATTAAGTGTATAAGTCCTGCCTTGCTTTGTCCTTCCAAATTGCAGCACTTCACATTTATCTATATTAAACTCCACCTGCCACTTCTTGGCCCACTTGCCCTTCTGATCAAGGTCCTGTCGTACTCTGAGATAAACTTCTTGGCTATCCACTGCACCTCCAATTTTGCTGTCATCTGAAAACTTACTAACTATACCTCCTATGTTCAGATTCAAATCACTTATCTGTATAACAGAAAGCAGTGGACCCAACATTGATCCTCGTTTTACTGCCACTGGTCATAGGCCTCCAGTCTGAAAAGCAATCCTCTACCACCACCCTGTATCTCCTATCTTTGAGCCAGCTCTGTATCTAAATGGTTAGTTCTCCCTGTATTCCATGTGATCTAACCTTGCTAACCAGTCTACCGTGCAGAACCTTGTCGAATGCCTTACTGAAGTCCATATAGATCACATCCACTACTCTGCCCTCATCAATCCTCTTTGTTACTTCAAAAAACTCAATTATTTTAGTGAGACATGATTTCCTACGCACAAAGCCATGTTGACTTTTGCTACTCAGTCCTTGCCTTTCCAAATACAGGTAAATCCTGTCCCACAGGATCCCTTCCAACAACGTGCCCACCACTGATGTCAGGCTCACCGGTTTATAGTACCCTGGCTTTTCCTTACCACCTTTCTTAAATAGTGGCACCACATTAGCCAACCTCTAGTCATCCAGCACCTCACCTGTAGCCACAGATGATACAAATATCTAAGCAAGGGGTCCAGCAATCACTTCCCTCGCTTCCCACTAAGTTCTAAGGTACATCTGATCAGTTCCTGGGGATTTATGCACCTTTGTGCATTATAAGACATCCAGCATCTCTGTAATATGGACATTTTTCAAGCTGTTGCTATTTATTTCTCCAAGTTCACTATCCTTCTCCACAGTAAACGCTGATGCAAAATACTTACTTAGTATCTCCCCCATCTCCTGTGGTTCCACACATAGGCAGCCTTGCTGACTTTAAGGCACCCTGTTCTCTCCCTTGTTACCCTTTTGTCATTAATGTATTTGTAGAATCCCTTTGGATTCTCCTTAACCCTATTTGCCAAAGCTATCGCATGTCCCCTTTTTGCCCTCAAGATTCCCCTCTTAAGTGTACTGGGGGCAGATTGAGGAACTGCAACCTGTGATTTACTGTCAGCAGAGAGTCTCCATTAGAACTAGTCACATGAACAGCAAAGGACAATTAAATTCCATGTACAACAAACATATTGGTCGTGGAGGACCATTATCAGAGCCCTGGAGAGAGAACTTGTAGTGAAGGCCTAAAGGTCTCCATGGACACTCAAGACATTATGGAAGCAATTCAGCTTGAGAGCTCACAGATAGCTTACAGTACTGCCTGGGTCACCCATTCGACACAAAATTAACTTCTATTCGAATCACAGGAACTGAACGCTGAATATCAGATGGAAAATATGACATTTCGCCCGTATTGTATTACATTGTCACTGACAACAATGTTTATTCTGGAATAGGAATATTATTTTAGTTTAATTTTACCAGTGGTGCCCTCCTCAGCTACCTCCCCGCTAGTGGCATTGCAGAATTTTGGCGTTGAAACTTTCACTTTATTGGAAATCGGAAATCAATCATAAGCACAAGGCATTTACAGTTTGGAACTGTCTCTCATTACTTATTAAACTGCTACTATTAGTTCCTGAAAGATGTTTATTGCAGGATACAAATTGTGACACCAATACCTGTGACTGTCCCTGAAGTCAACTGTATGTCAGAAGGCAGTCGCTGTAACTGCCAGATAAATATTTATCATTCAGTCATCATCGGTTACATGGTTATTAATATTCTATTGAAGCAAATGAAATCAAATCCAGCATATAGAGTGATTAAAATATATGTAATAATGTCAATGACACACTAAAGCATCCTCACAATTCTTCTCTGGAAATAAATGTTTTATTCAAATATTTAATTAGCTTCTGCAATGATTATTCCAACACTTTTTTTATGAGGGGCTGCAATAAGAATGAAGCTTTCCGTTGCACATATTTTTGATCCAAGTTTGAATGTGAACCTTCCATTTCAGTGCATCAAAAACAGAAATTGTTGGAGAAACTCAACAATGTGAAAAAGGGTCACTGGACCCGAAACATTGAGATTGCTTTCTCTTCACAGGGTAACCAAGAAAACTTTGCTTCTGTGTTCAACCAATCGTGCTCTCCACTTTACACAGGTCATTTGTAAATCCTCATATAGAGATATATTACACCAGATCAGATACTTTCAAACAGAAATTGAGACTGAAGTGTATAGTGGAACATGAGAGTCCAGAGAAAACTGAGACAACTAAATTACTCTAGCATACTGGTGATTAACAAAGTAAATACAATAAAGAACAGTAAGATTGAATAAACAATATAGCATAGAATCCCTACAGCGTGGCAACAGGCCATTCAGCCCACACTGACCCACTGAAGAGCATCCCACCCAGACCCACTCCCTATCCTATCCTTGTTACCCTGCATTTCCAATGGCTAACCCACCTAGCCTTCACATCTTTGGACTGTGGGAGGAAACCCACGCTGACCTGGGGAGAATGTGCAAACTCTACTAAGACAGTCACTCAAGGGTGGAATTGAACCCAGGTCCCTGGCATCGTGCAGCAGCAGTGCTAACCACTGAGCTACCGAGACATTGTATATTGGGCAGATGGAAGTGACAGAGCGAGTAAATGAAAACAAAAAAATAGCTGACAAAGGAATTGAAACAATATGAACACTGAGACAGATATATACCCATTTAATATGGGTTTTGGAACCTAATATTAGATCCACTGGGGATTCTGAACCCGCTCTTGATGGCGGTGAGGCTAATGCAATATTCCTACTGTCAGTTTCTTAGTTGGTCAATAAAAGAGAATGCAGTAGCCCCATCAAGAGCAGTTGCTGAGGCAGGCCGGAGAGTGTGAGGACACATCAAAGCAGAAGCACCCCAGAGGAAAAAAATTTTAATTTAATTTTTTGGACGTCTGAGGTTATAGTTTCAAAGGGGAACCTCTCCAGATGGGAGAGGTACATCAGGGCAGCAGAGAGTTCGGGAGAGGTGGGGGCATGGTGGAGGTGTTAGAGGGATGATCCAGCAGCTGGAAAAATGCCACTGGCTCCAAAAACTGCCCCAGGAAGGCAACTTCCCTGTCTCTGTGCAGCAGGCAATTTCTCCCAGCCATCTTAGACAGGCGCTTCTGAGGGTTAGGGTAAGTGTCAGCTTTTGGGAATCCCGATTATATCCATCCCAGACCACCAATAACCCAGAACTAGAAAAATCCTGCCCAAAAGCTTCTTACAACAGTAGGGACATCCCTTAAGCTTACACTGCCATAACTTCCCATGTCAAAGATCATTATTCTTTGGAGAATTCAAGTAATCAGGGATTCATTTATTTTCGATCTCCCTTTTCAGATATGGTACAATATACCTCCAGGACACATAGGACTTGAATCCAGACCTACTTGGCTTAGAGGCAGAGGCATTACAATTGCACCATAAGACCTTACAATAATCAAGGTTTATGTTGACATATGCTTGGCTACAATTTTGGATTATTTATTTCATTGGTTTGTTTAAAGCACATACAAGGGATTAAATTAGCTAACTCCTGAGAACGGGTCTAGGGAACACCGTGTCATAGAGTCATACAGCACAGAAACAAGCACTTTGTCCCAAATCATCCATGCTGGCCAATTTTCCTAAACTGAATGTGTCCCATTTGCCAGAAATTGATCCATATTGCTCTAAATCTTTCCTATTTGTGTATCTGTCCAATTATCTTTTAAATGTTATAATTGTACCTACCTCCACCACTCCCTCTGGCAGCCTGTTCCACACATGCACCACTCTCTGCATTGAAAAAGTTACCGGTTAGGTAACTTTCAAATCTTTTCCCTCTCACCTTAAATCTAGGGCTTCTAGCTTTCGACTCCCCTAGCCTCGGGAAAAGATCTTGGTTATTCACATTACCCGTGTCCTCATGGTTTTATAAACCTTAATAAAATCACTCCTCACTCCAAGGAAGAGAGTCCCAGGCTATCCAACCTCTCCTTATAACTCATACCTTCCAGTCTCCATAACATCCGTGTAAATCTTTTTTGCACCCTTTCGAGTTTAATAACATCCTTCCTCCAGGAGGGCAACTATTAGCCAACACCCATTCATTGTGCCACAGACAGCGAGCTACCTACATGTTTAAATGATTGCTCTGTGCAACCAACCAGGCCCACACTTCATTGTCTGCATATAGCTGTCGATGGGAGGGGAAGCGATTCATGCTATTTAAAGGCAGGCTGCATCTCTTTAAAGAGGCTGACGTAGCCTGCAAGAATATTGGAATTTCTTTGAAAATTCAATGTGGGGCTGTGATGATTCGTAAGGTGCGGTAGAATAATCCAATAAGGTACTGTAAGATGCAGAGAGAAGGATAGACATCCTGTTTCTGTATAGGCACGCACAGTCCTCTAGACATATGCTTCAGACATTAATGGGATGAAGTAGCAATGGAAGTCACTGCCGGAGTTTCGCTGCAAGAACACAGATGCTACCCAGGAAGAGATTTAATTGTCTGTGTTTTCAGAGTTAGTGGGTTTTTCAACAAATGTCAACAATCCTATTAACTGCACCATGAGCCTCATCCACTGTTTAGTTCACGACACCAGTATCACCCACATGCCAATAACTCAGTAGTTAACCTTAAAAGTAAGGCGCTTTAAGAAATAACTCCACACAGGACAGAATCCTGTCGCCAAATCACCTTTTTATTTACACGTGCATAGCACTTGACACTGATCCAGCTTCCTCGGAGCTAGCTCTGAGTGAACAGAACTCTGATACTCCTGTTTATATCTGTCAGACATGGTCTCCTGACTGGACCTGGTTAACAGCCCCAGTCAGGGAACTCATATTCTGTAAGGTCCACCTGGCTGACCTTGTTACATTCACTACATCCTTCCCCCTCTTAGTCCAGGGACGTAGGCCTGTTTGTTATCTTGTAGCCTTTCCTGGGGCATTTTTGCATTGGATCCAATTCATCTGACTAAACCTCAGAAATGGGCAGCGTGTACCAGACGGTAGTGTGCCTTTTGCGGCTCGGTAGCTCAGTGGTGAGCACCGCTGCCTCACGGTGCCAGGGACCCGCGTTCGATCCCACCCTCGGGCAACTGTGTGTGGAGTTTGCACGTTCTCCCCATGTCTGCATGGGTTTCCTTCGGGTGCTCTGGTTTCCTCCCACAGTCCAAATATGTGCAGGTTAGATGAATTGGGCATTCTCAATCACTCATAGTGTCCAGGGGTGTGTAGGTCAGGTGGGTTAGCAGTGGGAAATGCAAGGTTACAGGGAAAGCATAAGGGGTGGGTCTGAGTGGGATGCTATTTGGAGGGTCAGTGTGGACTTGATGGCCCAAATGGCCTGCTTCCACACTATAAGTTTTCTACGAATCTTGCGTCCAGAGCGTCTCAGAAGAAATTCACCCTCTTCTTCAGTTGATAAAGGTGCCAGGTCTATGATATCCACTGTGTTTATCTCAGATTCTGAAGTTTCTTTGACACTAGAGAGGAGGGGGAGAACCCATGGGTTCCAACAGCCTTTCTGGCTGTTCTGAGGGGCTGGGTACATTTTGGTCATGCCTTGATTGTGAGTTTGCAGCATTCATGCGGTCCATGTGCTTGCTCAGGACCACCTCACCTACCCAAACTTTGCATGTCACAAAAACTGACCTTGTATTCACCATGCCTCTTACCCATGCAGGGCCATTTCTGTGGTTCTGACACCAAATGTTGTCCTCTGAAGTAAACTGTCTTTCTCACTTAGAGGAATTTTCTGTCCGGCATTGGCGTTCCTGATGCCGTTTCACCCTCCCCCCACCAAAGCTTCTGGAAAATCAGATTTAACGTGGTGCGGTGTCTTCTCCCCATTAGCAACTCTGCTGGAGTTATCCCTTTCATTTGCACAAAGGGTTGTCTGATAATCAAACAGGAACCAGGACAGTTTGGTATCTAGTGAAGGTGTAGGCTGTTTCTTTAAGCCTGCCTTCAAAGTTTGGACTGCTCTTTCTGCCAGACCACTGGATGATGGATGGTGTGGAGCTGTCCTTGCATGCCGAATGCCATTTGACTTTAGGAAATACTCAAATTCTCTGCCGGCAAATGAAGGCCCATTGCCCATGACCAACACTCCTGGGAGCCCTTGTACCGCGAAAAAACCCATGAAATGGTTGGCATAGTCAAAATGTAACCAAGCCCAGGGCCATTCCCACGAATGTCAGGGAGCTGTTCTTGGTAATTTTTGTCTTTGTGGGCACTCTGAGCACTACCCTACCAAATATCTTCATTTTGGACACCCTGAATGACCCTGGTCGAGGTCAGCCAGTATCTGGCAGTGACATTTGCTCAGGACATTCACTCTGCTCTCCATAATAAAATACCATCCTCTATGGTGTTCTGCTCTTGCCAGGAGCAAAGAGGTTTCAATTCTAGTTGTGGTGGCCCTTTTTGTTTCTGCTATCACCACCGATTGTTTTAGTTTTCCCAGAACTGGATCTTTTTTGCGTCCATTGTTTGACACTGTCAATGGTGACTGGATGGGTGTCCTTAAGGTTTGAAGCTATTACAGCCTCTTCCAGTGGCGGCACCACTAGTAATGTATCCGCCAGCAGGAGGTAGCTCAAGGCATTTGCATTCACTACTTGGCCTCCCGGATGGTGTTCCATCCGGGAACAAATGAGAGCCCACCACTGAATACGACCTGAAGCTATGGTCGGCATGGCCCTGTTGTCTTTAAGTAGCCCTAGCAGGGGTTTGTGGTCTGTTACTACTAAAAACTTATGTCTGTAAAGGCATTGATAGAACTTTCTCATATCAAAGATGATGGCCAAAACTTCCTTCTCTATCTGGGTATATTTGCGCTTTGCATCAGCCAAAGTCTGGGAAGCATACGGTATCAGGTGTTCCTATCCATTGGGCCATCTGAGCCAACACTATCCCGATATCTTACAGGGAAGCATCGGATGTCAGCACCAGAACTCACCTGGGTTAATAGTGTACCAACACTTTAGACGATGAAAGCTGTTTCTGCACTTTCCTAAAGACTACATCTTGGGTATGAGACCAATTCTAAGGTTAACCCTTCTTCAGTAGCAGATGTAAGGGTTCCAGGATGGATGGCAGGTTATGTATGAACCTTCCATAATGATTCACCAATCCAAGGAAAGACCTAAGCTCCGGTACAGACATGGGAGGCGGGGCACCGTTGATCACCCTCACTTTACCTTCCAGTGGGTGTAACCCAGCCTTGTCAACTCTGTGGCCCACATGGGTCAGTTGAGGTGCCTGAAATACACATTTTTCCCTCCTAAGGCATACGCCCACCTTGTAGAAATGTCTAAAGACTATACCCAAGTTCTCCAAGTGCTCTTTATTGATCTTCCCTGTTGTTAGCACGTCATCCAGATAAGTGGCAACCTGGTGTCAACCTGTAAAATGATCTCCATCATCCACTGAAAAATTACACAGGCTGCTGATACCCCAGATAGCAGTCTCGTATATTGGTGCAATTCCTTATGAGTATTAAGTGTAGCATACTTCTGGGAATCTTCATCTAACCCCAATTGCAAGCTCACGTGGCTCATGTCCAATGTTGTGAAAAACAGCACCCCAGTGAGCTTTGTGTATAAGTCCTCTGTGCAAGGGATTGGATATTTATCCAGCTTTAAAATGCAATTTGTTGCTTGTTTAAAATCCCCACAAAGGTGAACCGACCTGTTGGGCTTTACAATCTGTACGATCGGTGCTGCCCATTCTGCAAATTGGACTGATTTTATGATTCCCTCATTTTCCAACCTTCTGATTTCTGCCTGTATTTACAGAATCATGGAATTGCTTCCTGGTCAACATGTAAAATGGCCTTGGCTCCTTTGACAGTCCCTTAACCTTCTCAAAATTTCTGGGTATTTAATTCGGACTTCACTTAGGCAGCAATTTTCGAATTGAAAATGTTGAGCCAATCAAAGTGAATCTTTCTCAACCAACTTTGCCCCATCAGACTTGGGCGCGAGCCTTTTACTACAATCAGCAATAACTGAACCAAAAGCGTCTCATACAAGACTTGGAATCGAAGTTGTACCCTTAATCTGTAAAGGTTCCCTGGTACAGATTCTCAGTCTAGCTGAGGTCTTATGCAAACTTAAGGGTTAGAGTCCAGAGTAAATTTTGTTAAGGACTGGTTCTGCGATCACTGATACAGCCATGCTGGTTTCAACCTCCATTAGAATTGGGTGACCATTTAACCAGATGTTTATTTTGATTGGTTCTGGTTTTGATGTTGCTAAGCAATTTAACTGTTCCAAGCAGTGTCAGTGGGCTTTCCAGAGTGTGCACTCTCCTGGATAGCGGCCTATGAGTTCTCCTACTCAATTCAGGCCGAGGGAGCTTCTTTTGCTGTCTCGATTCCACACACCGGCAGCAACTACAATTGCTTGCCGGCCTGGATCCTGAAGAAAATGTTAACAATTTGGCCGAGGCTTGGCTTCCTTTTGTGGTTTTGCTGACGGCTGACCTAGAGTCCCTCTGTTAAGGATATGTTCTGAGTGAGGCTACGCAATTGCCTTCGCTCAAGTGGCGTCCCCCAAGTTCAGTTGGCCTGGCGAGGGTGTCCACTTCCATTGGCATACTCCACTTGGTGCATTTTCTAATGGCAAAGTCAGTTGTAGTGCCTGTTTGAAGTCCAGTTGGGCTTCAGCTGGTAGGTGCTTTTGCATGGTTATGTCATTAATCCCGCACACCAAACAGTCCCTCAGCAGCTCACTCAGAGGTTAAACCAAAACCCTATGCCTCTGCTAGCCATCCTAACCTTATCAAAAATCCTGACATGGATTCTCCTGGTTCTCAAACTGCTATGTAACACTGATAATGTCTCAGAATAAAAGGAGTCTTAGGGTTGCAATATTCCTTAACTAAATCTGTCGACTCTTGAAAGGTTTTAGTATCTGGTGCCTCAGGAAACATTCGGTTCCTAATAACTGAAAAAGCTGCAGGTCCACAAGCTGTCAGAATTGCTCATTGCTTTTCATCTGCCCCAATATCATTTGCCTGGAAAAAAAAAATACATTCTTCCTGTATAATGAGCCCAGTCTTCAACAACAGGATCAAACGAGTCAAGCTTCCCAAATAATGGCATGATGCCAGAAATGCTTACCACAACTCAAAGATGACTGTTGCAAACAAATTTCATCAGGAGCTTTTTTTCCCTCATAACCACTGAAATAACTCCACAGAGGCCGGTGTCCCGTTACCAAGTGTCCCTTTATTTATAAGTGCATAATACTTGATGCTAGTCCAGCTTTCTCAGAGCCAGTTCTCAGAGTGAACAGAACTTCTGACACTCCTGTGTATAACTGTCAGTCAGGGCTCTCTGATTGGATCAGGTTATAACGGCCACAATTAGGGAACTCATATTCCATGTGGTCTAAATAAAAACCGAAAGAACTGCGGATGCTGAAAATCAGGAACAAAAACAAAAGTTGCTAGTAAAGCTCAGCAGGTCTGGCAGTACCTGTGAAGAGAAAATCAGAGCTAACGTTTCGGGTTCGGTGACCCTTCCTCAGAGAAAGGGTCTGAGGAAGGGTCATCGGACCCGAAATGTTAACTCTGATGTTTTCTTCACAGTTGCTGCCAGATCTGCTGAGCTTTTCCACCAACTTCTGTTTTTGTTCTATGTGGTCTACCTGGCTGACCTCATTACAATCACTGCACTTTACCTCATCCTCATATAATTTGCACTGCTGCAAGCCTAACAAACACAACTCATAGCTTGCACATACTTGGGAAAAATCTTTAACCATGAAAACCAGGCCACCCAACCATCTTTCGAGCAGCTGATGGCAGCACCAAGCAGGAAGCAGCAAGAAACAAATGGTTGTGCATGTTGAAGGTCAATCATCTTAAGTCATAGCACATTGCTGCAGGGATATCGCACTATCCCAGACCCAACCACCATCTGCTTCGTCATTGACTTTCCTTGCATCATAATGTCGGAAGTGGGAATACTTGCTGATGATTGCAAAATGTTCAGCATCATTAGCAAATCCTCAGAGACAAGCACTGAACGTGAAAATGCAGAAAGGCCTGCTCAATGTTCAAGCTTGGGCTAATCAGTGGCAAAGAACATTCACACCAAACAATGCTATTAATATTCTCCAACAGGAAAGAATTTCTCTCCTCTTGATGTTTAACAGCATTAATAGCGCTGAATTCCTTACTATTAACATACTGGTATGTCGCATTGACCAGAAATTGAAATGCAATAGCTATAGGAATACTGTTGCTGCAAGAGAGGTTCAGGAGCTGGGAATTTTACAACAATAACTCAACTGTTGATGCCCTAAAGGCTGTTCACCATCCACAAATCAGGAATGTGATGGAATACATCCCAACTACTTGGAAAGGTGTAGCCCCTACAATACTAAAGAAGCTTCAAACCATCCCGGACAAAACACCTACTTGGTTGGCAGCACCTTAAGTGTTAAATTTAAACTCTGATGCACAGTGACAGTCATGTGTACTGTGTATAAGATGCACTGCAACAAGTTCTTCAACAGCACCTTCCAAATATCTACCATTTAGGATGATAAGAACAGTAGATCCACTTGTAAGTTCCCCTCTCTGGTGCACACCATCTTGACATAGAGCCATAAGTACAGTCCTTTATTGTTGCTGGTTCAAAAGCCTGAATTCCCTCCCTCTGTGTACACATGGATTACAATGGCTCAAGAAGGCAACTCACCACCACCTTCTGATGGGCAATTGACAATAAAAGCTGGCCGAGTCAGTGACACCCACGTTTGTGAGATTTTTTTTTTTCAAAATATTCCTGCAGTTTTTAACTCCACCCACCCACACATCAGAGCCATTACTGGCATGCATGGATAGAGATGTGATTGAGGCTGGGACTACTGACTAGGCAAAGGGATTGATAATTAGGGTCTCTGCACATCTAATCCTCTTTTGGTCTTCCTGCTTCTCCCATGTGCCACATTTGCTTCTGAACCATGAGCTGCAGATGAGTGAATCCAACCTCCTTTATTTTCTATTAAATCCTTTGTTGTAACTGTTAAAATAATCTCACTGACTGAACAACTGTGACCTCTTCATTTTGTAAGAATGCCAAAAATCCCAGCACTGTAAAGCGCTCCAAATCTCTTGGATTCAAAGTAGGCATCAGCCAGTCACTGTATAGAGGGTAGCTTCAGGTAATATGTGAACACACTATTCTGCTCCCCTGCTACCAGCTCTTAGCACTGTTTCAACAATAACCTTTTATATAGTCTTTCCCCACTTGGTACCCGCTGGCAAAATCAAGCCTCACACCCAATTAATTTTATGCTGGCCATGCTTTATGTGCCTTAACTAATTGGTTCTCAGGTAAGTTGACATCTTCCAGAGACCAAAATGGCTCCAATGTTTCCGTCCTTGGCAGACGAACAAACACTTCAGTGTTGTATCTCATGCATATTTGCAAGCACATTCGGAGACATGAGCAAGCAGTCAGACTGAGTAGAATTCTTAATAGGATTAAAAAAAACTTAACAGTTAAACTACAAGCTAGTGACAAAGCAATCTGTTTCAGATAAAATTGCTGTCTGTCTAATTATCCCTCCTTTTTCCTAAGAGATCTCTTAACATGATTTATAAAGTTTATAACCTTGATGGTACATCATAGCTACTGACAGCATAGTCTACCATTCAATTCTTACTCAAGAATCTGTGTCTAGGTACCTGTGGACCCAAGATGGAGGTGTAAGTGCCAACTTGTAAACCTTTCACTATACTCATGTGACATCAAAGCTAATTCAATTCAATTCAAGTACCCTGCAAAGGCTGTCTGGATTCTCTGTTAACTTTATTTGCCTTTATGTTGGTTCTGTTTCTCCTAGTTTGAAAAATTAATATATGGCTCAAGATTTCATCCACTTCCAATTCATTGAACATGATTTCTATTATTTTCCAGCAACTATTTGAGCAGCCTCATTACTTGTCATGGAAGCACCGCTGAAGCTAATGAGGACATTCGTCTGTTTGGTTTGAGTTTACCAACCATTGTTTGTCATGATTTAGTATGTAATGAGATGAAATAAACGAAACCAAAAAAAAAAAAATCCTCTTATCAATGTGCATTATTTAAAAATTAAATGTTACTGGACATGTGCTGGGAAGATGTGGTAATGATCACAGCGACCAGAATCAAATGACTTTGCTTAGTCTATTACTTGGTCTGGTACAGAACCGTGGAAATGATGGAGTTGGAGGGTAGCATCAGGGTAGGGATACAAGTGATGTCACACTGGGTTCTGGTTAGCAACAGCGGGTGAGTATGGATAGTTTGCCACCACTGATCTTCCTTTTTAGTCTGAGTCTAAGGACATGTCTAATTATTGGTGGTAGAGGATAAGCAGCGAGAGGGACTCTTGATAAAAAAAAGGAACTCTTTTTCATAACAAGGTGTAGTTTACTGCATGATAGCAATAGGCAAAATTAACACAAAATTAACATGGGCATAATTACATCAATCAGGAACTAGAGATGGTATATCTTTCTTCATCAGGACTTCATAAAAGACTGCCCTTTGCTCCATCTAAAAATTGTGTTGCATTATCAGATTGCGTGAAGCTTAACGCAACTTTAGCACTAACTCTTTTAGAACCATTACCTTAAAAAATCTCTGTGATTCAACTAAGAATGAGGAGGAACTATTATTTTAAAGAAACCTGGTACTACTGTAGAGAGACAGTAGGAACTGCCGATGCTGGAGAATCTGAGATAACAAGGTGTAGAGCTGGATGAACACAGCAGGCTAAGCAGCATCAGA
>NC_063341.1:9548218-9548466 GCF_021869965.1 Rhincodon typus
GTCTCGACCCGAAATGTCAGCTTTCCTGCTCCTCTGATGCTGCTTAGCCTGCTGTGTTCATCCAGCTCTACACCTTGTTACTTCCAGAGACAGACACTGTTGGTAAAATTCTGGCCTGATTCCATCAATAATTGGGTAATGGTCAGGTTCGGTCATGAGGCTTAACTTGCTTACCTGAGGGGTCTTATTTTGGTTGCTACGTGCAATAAAGTTTAAATCATTGTTTCAGTATTTGATTGTCTGTGAGA
>NC_063341.1:9548566-9562148 GCF_021869965.1 Rhincodon typus
GAAAGCTGACATTTCGGGTCGAGACGCTTCTTCAGAAAAAGAGAAATTTTTAAAATCATTTTCTGAAGAAGGGTTTTGACCCGAAACGTCAGCCTTCCTGCTCCTCTGATGCTGCTTGGCCTGCTGTGTTCATCCAGCTCTACACCTTGGTACTCCTGAAGTTGGTAAATTAATGAACAGCACAGTGGCTCAGTGGTTAGTAGCCAGGGGCTCAGGATCGATTCCAGCCTTGGGCGACTGTCTGTGTGGAGTTTGCACATTCTCCCCGTGTCTGCGTGGGTTTCCTCCAGATGCTCCAGTTTCTTCCCACAGTCCAAAGATTGGCAGGTTAGATCGATTAGTGATGCTAAATTGTCCCATAGTGTCCAGGGATGTACAGGCTAGGTGGGTTAGCCACGGGAAATGCAAGGTTACAGGAATGGGGTAGGTTGTGAATCTGGGTAGGATGCACTTCGGAAGGTCAGGGTGGATTTGATGGGCTGAATGGTCTGCTTCCCCACTGCAGGAAATCTCTGGTGGCCTCTCCTGCAGACTGGACGGATTGGGGAATGGGGAAAGAAATGACCTCATGGTTAGGTTTCACGCTGACACTCACTTTCACACATTAAGTATGGTCACTGGGTGTCGTAGCCGAGCGTATGCAGAATCGTGTGACGGTGTGCTAATGTGCATCCCTGCCTTCAGGCAAACAGGAGGAGACAAGGGAATAAAAGAAGAGGAAATAATTTTGATTAAAAAGATGGTGTTGGAAAATGCTATTGCTGATGAAAGGTTATGAGCGGAACATTTCGAAAAGCTTCAACCAGTTATGTCATCACATCATCTGTGTCTCAAAGGTATCTGTTGCAAACACATTACTGGTGATGAAGATGCTTTCCCATCTCAAAGCAGCATCAGTTCCCTTTCAAAAAGTGCACTCGCTTATTGGTGATGGATTTGCCACAGAGCTATCTGAATTGAGGCATATTAAAGTATCTTAACTGTCTTTTTAGTTGCACTATCTGACTCTTTGAACACAACTTTCACACTACAATGATAGTTCCTGAGAAGCTGCTTCCCTAGGCACAGGACTCTATTTCCAGAGTGATACTAATGAGGTAGCATTTCAGTCGCAGTCAATCACAACCTCGTCTAATTAAATCATAAAATTCCCATTCAGCTATCAGCTATCCAATTAGAAATAAAGTTCTTACTTCTGGGGATCTTTAGGCTGCAGAATTTACTTGAAATTCAGCAAGGGCTTTCGAGCTGATGGCTCATAGATGGGAAAGTAGTTAGCATATTAATCAGGGCTGCATTGACTGAAATTTCAATTTATTTTCTTTGTTGAGCTCAGAGTGATTTTTCTCTTATTGTAGTATTGTCACGAGGAGCAGTTGAGATGTCTGCCTGAGCTGATGAGGATTACAAGGTTTCCCCAGTGACTCATCTCACCACCCATCCGGCAAGAACTCCTCTTCGTTGCCAATCTGCACTTTACAGATTTAATTATTAAACCTATTATTCTTGCAAAAGAAAATACATTT
Organism: Rhincodon typus; assembly: GCF_021869965.1. Lineage (NCBI taxonomy): Eukaryota > Metazoa > Chordata > Chondrichthyes > Orectolobiformes > Rhincodontidae > Rhincodon > Rhincodon typus. Next base: position 9,550,093 of record NC_063341.1, read on the forward strand.
TATAACAAACAACAATTTAAAGCACTTGTTTGACTTGAATATTAATATGGCGAGTTCAAACACAAGAAATCTAGCCTTAGTCACACAGGGTTACAATTTTTTGAAACAACCTATTGCTCTGCTGTTGTACATCTGTCTTGCCGTATTCCGGGAAGTTCCATGAGGATTTTGTTGACTGCCCAATTCCCAACAAATGTCTTGAGGCCTACTCTTGTTTTTGTGGCAGAGAGCAGTGAGACAACTGTTTCCACCCGTTGTTTCCTACGGTAAAACTTCGTTATGTCTCACGAGCAAAGGCCCACGTTCTTAAATCATTTCAAGACCTCTTCTGGGCACACAGCAGAATGAAAAGGGACAGCGGTAAGCCAAATTTCACGAGCATCCCATCACAAAATAAACAACAAACACTGCCACAACGATTTGTTGATCTTTCATCTATGGCTCTTGACGAGATGGACCACAGATCTTGTAAAGGCCATTTAAGAAGTACTATTGCCAGACAGTGTATAACTAAGTAAAAACATGCAAATTATATGTACTGTTCAGATCAAACAGCTTGCTCCATTATTCAATGCACCAAAAAAAAATCAGAGCGTTTGTTTCTTGCAAAAATTGCAGTTTGTGCTGCATTCAAAAGCTGGCCAACAGCTATGGTCAAATTTTTTGTCAATCTATCTTTTCAGTCCTATAATCAAATCTGATTTGCACAATGTCCTTTTCTTAACAATGTTTTTGCAAGTTGTTAAATCTTAGGACCTTGAAATTTTATCCCTGTCTTTCTTCACAATTCATATCCATTTTCAGAACTGTAATCAGTGTTATTAATAACATTCCGAGAGTCATTAGTGATCCCTCGGGAGTTAGCTGGTCACAGGTGCTCTAAATTCGTTCGCAACATTTTGATTATTGGTTACATTGCCTCAAGTCTTTCTTCCACCTAGAAACATGCATTACTCCTTCTGTTTTGTCCAAGATGTGAAATGTTTCTAAACAGCTTTCCTATTGCCAGTTTATGGTACTAGCCTGGCAGTATGAGAGGGGGGACTTCAGAGAACCGCTTCCTACAATTTACCTGACATTCCCTAGTTTTGAAGATATTTTTATTGTGTAGTGTGACACATTAAAAGTAAAGTTACCATTGACTTACCAGACTAATGGACTATGGGAAAGTAGGTGAATATCTAAATGCTATCATTCTAACAGGCAGTGAGTTCCAGATTGCAATCACCCACTGGATCAAAAGGTTTCCTTTCAACTCTCCTCTTAGCCTTCTACCTCTTTCCTTAAGTCTGTACTCCCTTGTTACTGATGTCTCCACAAATGGAAAATGTGCTTAACTATCCACATTATCGATGACCCGCATAATCTACATTCCACTATCAGGTCGCCTCTCAACCTTCACTGCCTCATGGAAAACCCTTCCAGCCTGTCCAATCTTTGATCTCCCAGCCTAGGCAGTGTCCTGGTGAATCTCCTCTGCACTTTCGCTAGTGCGACCACATCTTTTGTCTCATATGATTACCAGAACTGCACACAGTCCTCCAGTGATGGCCTGACCAAAGACTTATCCAGTTCCAGCATAACCTCCTGCTCTAGTATTCTATGCTACAGCTAATAAAGGCACGTATCCTACATGACTTCTTAACCAACTTATCTATCCACCCTGCTACCTTCAAAATTATGTACACCAAGGTCCCTCTGATCTTAAGTACCTTCAAGGTTCCTACCATTCGTAATGTAATACCTTTCTTGAAGCCCTCTCCAAGTCTATGACCTCACACTTTTCTGGGTGGGTCAATTCACCATTGACCTGCACGCCTGATCAGTTCTCCTATGGTTTACAGATACACTCCTCATTATTTACCGCACCCTACCCCATCAATTTCACGTCATCTAAGAACTTTTTGAACATATCGTCTACATTTAAGTCCAAATCATTAGTGAACACTTCGAACAGCAAGATCCCCAGCACTGATCCCATGGAACCCCACTGGAAACAGGCTTCCCGTCACAGAAACATCCCACTATCATTGCTCTCTGCTTCCTCTTTCCTTTTTTAGATTCAACATTGCACTTTGCCTTGGATCCCATTAGCTGTTACTTTCTTATCAAAGAGACCTTATCAAAAGCCTTGCTTGTAGTCCGCGTGGATCACATTACATATATTACCCTCAACAGCACTCCTTGTTACATCATAAACAAAACTTGTCAAACATGACCCTCCTTTATCAAATCCACACTGTCTATCCTTGATTAATATGTATCTGTCCCAGTGCAGATACAAAACTGTGCTTTAGGATTCTTTGTAATAACTTCCTCACCGCTGCAGTTAGACTGGCTGGCATCTAATTTCCTCGTCTATCCCTTCTTCCCTTTTTTTAAATAATGGGACAATATTAGCAGTCCTCCAATCCTCTGACACCTGTAGCCAGAGACGATTTGAAAATTACTGCCAAGGCCACTGATATTTCCTAGATCTGCATAGCCAAGTCTCTTCTGCCCAATTCAGAATGCTCTCTCTCTCTCTCCATTTAATTCCCTGGGTCCCAAGATAAATCCCAAGTCCCAAATACCGCTTGTTCCGAGGACACAAGGTGGTTCCTATTTTTGGGCCAGAAAAAGGGTGGGTGGGTGGATGGGCAAGGTGAAGGTGGAAGAGACCAAGCCGAGACTGAAATAGCACAAGTAGCGTAAGCATAGCAAGTACAGCATTGTTGATGTATTCAGTAGTTGGCTGAATGGATCCATGCAGATTGTTTGTTTTTGAATGTATGTAACAAGACCTTGTCAAAACAAATGAACGTATTTATGGGGAACATGTAATTTTCACATTCTTGAATTGCAGTGAATGAGATTTCTTCATCCTCAGATAGAGACATACAGCACAGAAACAAACCCTTCTGTCCAATTTGTCCACACTGAGCACACATCCCAATCTGACCTAATCCCATTTGCCAGCATTTGGCCCACATCCCTCTAAACTCTTCCGACTCATCACCCATTCAGATGCCTTTTTAATGTTGTAATTTGCACCCTTGGCAGCTCATCCCATACGTGCACGACCCCCTGTCTGAAGAAGTTACCCCTCAGCTCCTTCTTAAATCTGTGCCCTCTCACCTTGGCTGTTCACCCTCTCCATGCCCCTCATAATTGCACTGTTGGCACCTTGTGATATTTGCCATCTCAACCAGTATGTGGCACTGACTGAGGGTTGTTTGAGGTAGTTCACTGCCACCCATCTTGGGGAGAATCCCACATCCGTTATGGATACTGCCAGATCTTGATTGATGAAATTTGAGTGGTTTGTATGGTGGTGGGTGGACAATCCACTGTGTTGGCTTACCCCATAGACTGGGAAGATAAATATTCACTGCCCCATCTCTGCTTCTCCTCTTGAATGCCCCTTTAACAATATCTGTACTCTTCAGATGAAGGAAACACGCTCAAAGGACTCTGCAGACCTGATCACAAATAGTCATTATCTTCACTTTTAACAGGTGCCAGGACAGGTACACACTGTGTGAAACATTGGCATTTAGAAGGATCATGAAATATGGAAATATGCTCTGAGCCTGTGATGGCAGAGTTACAGATCCTTGACACTAATGCCTGTATTTTAGAATTATTTGCAGATACAACCAGCAAGATGGCTTCAATGTTTTACAGTTCTTCAGTTGGCTATGCATCAATCTAGTCTTATGTCAAATGAAGAGCGCACATATTATTAGGCACATCTCTGACAGATGGAGAAGTTTAAGACACACCAGGACAACTGCAGCAGTGACAACATTTTAAACACAAAGCACTTTCAGATGAATTCACTGCAACTATATCTTGCTGTTTGTCTTGTTTGCAATGTGAAAATATAACACCAGTTGCCCAAAATCCAATTAACAAACATATGCAGCTCACAGCAGAAACTAAACAGGATGGCCAATAAGTGTTTCTTGATCACAGGTATGTCTAAAAGAAGGCAGTATAATCACTGGCAAAATATAGATATGAAACTTTGTACATCCCGATGCCTGAAATGGCTGCTCTGCTGGTCGGCTTTGTTGAGATGTTTATATTTGGGTACACGCTATCACAGGGCTTCAGTCACCTCGCTAATGCAATGATGCATGGTGTGTATATTAGCTCCTGTGGGTGCCTGGTTGAACACTGTATTATGAAAGGTGAGGACAGTGGGGACGTTGATGGCTGTATTAGTGCAAACCTAGCCATTTATTTTCTTTATTAATTCATGGGATGTGGTTGTACTGAAAAGGGAATTGTACTTTTTTTAATGTCACTACTGAGTGTGTCCAATTAGAATTAGGTGATAATCATATTAGGTTACATGGGACTGGAGGGCTCCAGATAAGATCTCACTGTTTCAATCCTTTGTGAATATTCATATTCAATTGAGTATGTTTCTGTTCACTCACAGGAGCATAGATCTCATGTTACTATCATTGGCAAGGCCAACATTTATTGCCTATCCCTAATTTCCCTTGAGCAGATGGTGATGACCTATCTTCCTGACCTGCTACAGTCCATGTTGTGCAGAAAAACCGAGCGCGATGTTAAGAACAATATTTCAAGATATTGACCCAGCAATGAAGAAGGCCTGGTGACATATTCCCAAGTTAGGATGGTGTGTGACTTGCAGGAGAAATCGTGAGTGGTGTCCTCACATTCAGGTCTCCATAATTTTTTTTTTCTGAAGAAGGGTCTAGGCCCGAAATGTCAGCCTTCCTGCTCCTCTGATGCTGCTTGGCCTGCTGTGTTCATCCAGCTCTACACCTTATCTCCATAAATTAGATAGTTCATTCCACCCATCGAGTTCATACTTCCAGAGGTATATCTGGGCCTGACAATATGATTGTACCTGACTTGGGGGCACAGTCATGGTGCAGCAGAGACAATGAATTTATCTTACTTTACCCACAGCCCCTTTCTTGTTGAGCCCTCCTTTACGAAAGGTGTGCTCCCTTGAGGGCATGTCTGTGCCCGTAGCTCATGGGAACAATTCTAAGAATGCTAACTGACCCATTTTCCATAAGCTCAGACAGCAAATGTGGGAATTAACATCAGGGACAATTTCCAGAGTAGGAGGGATTGGGAAAAGAAGGATCAATGATGGACCTGATGGAATGATTTTGTAAGTTAAAACTAATATCTTTCAGGGTAAGGAATCTACAGACTGTCTGACCTGGCCTACATATGACACAAGGACGTCACACTGTGTTTAACTCTTCCTGCCATGAAAGCAATTAGAGATGAACAATAAATATTGCCTTTTTCATGTCACTCGTATCACAAGATTAAATCTAAAAAGCAAGTCACCATTTTGAAAGTTTCACAGAGAATGTTGACTCACTGCCTCCTTTAGAGGTTACAATGCTGTGCCATGCTAAAAATGGCTCCTTAATCCTTAGATAATGTTGATATCACTCTCAAAATCATGACCACTTTACAGTGCAATAGGTGTGTGGGAACATCGTCAACTCCAGGTTCCCCTACATAACATACACCATCCCAAAATGGGAACATATTCTTGTCCATTCATCATAATGGCCCAAGAGCCAATATATATGTTACACTGCCATCTTCTAACACTTCCTAGAGGTATATGGGCCAAATGCTTGCAAATGGGACTAGATTTATTTAGGATATCTGTTCAGCATGGATGAGTTGGACCGAAGGGTCTGTTTCTGTGCTGTACTTCTCTATGGTTCTATGACTTCCCAGACACTGTGCTTCCGACCCACCTACTGGGGAATTCTCACCACCTGACAGGGGTCTGCATTCTCATATTCTGCTCAAGCACTCATTTCCATCATCCTCAATCCTTCTTTTCCTCTCACTGCAAAATAAGCTGGTCCATAACAGGAAGGAGAGAAACAAAACTGAAATTGCTTGAGAAACTCAACAGGTCTGGCAGCATCTGTGGAGAGAAAGCAGAGTCAACGTTATGGGCACAAATGACGCTCCTTCATCTTCACAGATGCTACCAGATGCGTTGAGTTTCTCCAGCAATTTCTGCTTTTGTTTCAGATTTCACAAATCTGCTAGTTACTGATTGAATTCTCTGAAGGCTACAAGCGATTGCTCTCTGCATCTCGAAAATCTTGTAATGACAGAAAAATCACTGCTCTGGCTGCCTGTGTTCAATAGAAAAATAATAAATAGTTTAGCCTTAGTAAACAGAGCACTACGGACCTCCCGGATATACATTTATGAGCAGATGTCTGTGAGGTTCCACAGAGAGTCTTTGACTTCCTGAAATGATCCACTGTAAATGAAAGGCACTGTAAATACTTAAGTTGAGTGAATGGGCAAAAATGTGGCAGGCGGAGTACAATGTGGAAAATGTGAAATTGTTCATTTTGGCAGGAAGATTGAAAAAGCAGAGTATTATTTAACAAGTGCAGAATTCTAAGGTGCAAAATGATCTAGATTTCCCAGTGAATGAGTCACACAAGTTAAAATGCATTGCATTAATGTAGTTAATGCAATTAATGCAGTTAACATTAATAAGTTTATACATGTGCTCACAGCATATAATCAAGAAGGCCAATGGGATGCTATCCTCTATTATGTGAGGAACTGAAAATAAATGTTGTGCTTCAGTTATACAGGGTATTGGTAAAAGAGCACATCTTAAATACTGCTTGCAGTTTTGGTCTCCTTATTTAAAAAAGAATGCAAATGTATTGGAGGTGGTTGAAGGAGGGTAAATGAAAGAATCTGGAATGACAGGACTCTCTTATGAAGGTAGATTGGATCGTCTGGGTTTGTTTCTGCTGGGCTTTAGAAGAGTGAGGAGTTATTTGATTAAAGTGCAAAACTCTTAAACAGTCTTGACAAGGTGGATGTGGGAAGGATGTTTCCTCTTGTGAGTGAGTTCAGAACGAGGGGGTCATGCCTGAAAATTGGAGGTTGCCCTTTTAGAACAGGAAGGAGGACACATTCTTTTCTCCCAGAGGGCTATCTGACTACAGAGCTCCCTGCCTCGGAAGGTGTTGGAGGTGGGGTCATTGAATAGTTTTAAAGTGAAGGTACATAAATTCGAGTGGAATCAAAAGTTATTGGCACTAGATAGGAATACGGAGTTGAAAACACAAGCAGATCAGCCACCATCTTATTGAATAGTAAGTGGGCTCGGGGAATAGACTATCCCTGTACCTATTTTGTACATTGTTATGCTCATGTGTCACCTTCAAGTTAATCGGAATGGGATTCCCTCCCAATCCCTGAGGCTGGCAGGTGTTTGGCCAGCAACTGACTGATGTAGGAGTCAACTTCCTAAAACTAATCGAAACATTATCAACATTGTCCTACATATATACAGTTAGCAGTATCGAGTGCTGTAGGCTCCCCACCCCTACAACTGAAAGTCACCATCTTGGTGACCATTTACTACACTGCAAAAGCACCACCCCGCAACTGACTTGCAGACATAGTTTGGTCTCAGTAAGGAGGACTTTATGCACACTTTACGTCAAACCAGACTGACTGGAACCCCTCACCAGGCTGACTGGAACCCCTCAGCCAGGCTGACTGGAACCCCTCACCCAGGCTGATTGGAGCCCCTCACCCAGGCTGACTGGAGCCCCTCACCCAGGCTGACTGGAGCCCCTCACCCAGGCTGACTGGAACCCCTCACCCAGGCTGACTGGAGCACACCCCACCGGCACTGACCCCCACATCTTGTCTTTGACTCACTTGGGCACTGAATTTCCCAGCTAATCCTTTCTCCCCTTCGCTGCTTTAGCGGTACTAAGACATTGCCTCTCCCTGTTTTTTTTTGTCTTCACAATTCCACATAGAGCATGTGATTCAGCCATAAGCTGCTCCCCATTTGCCAAAGGTATACCAGTCAAGGTTGGCAACGGCCCAGGGTGACAGTGGGCATGGGTCCACATGGATATGTTGACTGCACTTGGAGAAATGACAGCGAGACAGAATGCAAGCATCATTTAAAGCAGTGTTGCTGTAAGGGGAAAGGAGCAAATACTGGCCCCAAGGAGGACTTTAAGTTTAGCTCGCTGGGTGATTGCCTGCTTTTTGCTGACCTGAATATGAAGCATTGAATTTCTTGATTGTATAGATGTCAATTGTGAAGGAAAGGTTAACTGCAGTGAGCTCTAGTAGAAATGAGAGAAAACACGTAGTGCTTTGTACCATTTACCGGTGCCATACTTGACCTGCCACCTGAAGGAACTTAATCTCTCAAGTTTATCTCAAAGGCAGTAATATGTGATCGTCAACTGATAAAATTCGTCCAACTTCAATATTTCTTGGATTGGCATGAAGTGGAGAATCCCACCTGGTATTTCTAAACACTGAAATCTACTGAACATTTGCATTTCTTCAGTTTGGAACATTCAGTCGATGTTAATAGCCTTCTGGGAGTACCAATATGAGTTGATGATAGACCAAAATCACTGCTAAATGCAATCAGTTATCCAGCTCAATAGACATCCAAAACACACAAACCAACAGAAACTTTAATACCACAGGGATACGAATTAAACCTTGGCATGAGGGCAAAATACAAAACTGCATGTACAGCACAACATAAGGTCAATCGCTGCACAACACAAACAAATGGTAAGAATATAAAGGAAGCACCTTTCAATGAGCTTGTAAATTTTCTTTATTCATTCATGGGATGAGGGCGTTGCTGGCTAGGCAGCATTCATTGCTCATCCCTAATTGCCCAGAGAGTGGTTATGAGTCCAGCACATTGCTGTGGGTCTGGAATCACATGTAGGCCAGACCAGGTAAGGATAGCAGTTTCTCTCCCTAAAGGATATTAGTGAACCAGATGGGTTTTTCCCCAAAAACTGGCAACAGATTCACGGTCATCATTAGACTCTCAGTTCCAGATATTTATTGAATTCAAATTCCACCATCTGCTGTGGTAAGATTTGAACCTAGGGTCTCTGGATTAACAGTCCAGCAATAGTACTACTAGGCCATTGCTTCCGCATGGTAGCTATGTTCCAACACACAGGTAAAGCTGGAGGCATTTCTCTTTATCCTGCAGGATTTTTAACCCAGCAATGCAACTCTTTTAGCAAACTCATAGGATCTTTGTGGGAATGTGCTGCCTGCAAATTAGCTGTTATCGTCCCTACATTCTAGTGCCAAAGTACACTTTCAAAGTCCTGCTTGCTGTAAAGGACCTGAGGACATGTCCTGGTTGTGAAAGGCACTGAATAAATGAACATTTTTCCTTTATCTGGGACAGTCAAAATCTAAGTTCATAAACATAGGTTACTACGATTCGCTACTAAATATTCTGAAAACACCAGATTGCTCATTGACTGAAAGGTTAACCAGTGTCAGAATAATGGAAGCAGAAAAAATGTCCTCCTATAATTCAGAGAGCAGTGATTGCCATATGAATACATCTATACTGTGGTACTTTGTGGCTCATACTTATAGCACAATGGGCCAATGATTGACTTGTATCACTAACAGATACAATATGTGCACAAGTTACTGCCAGATACGTCCAGTTCTAATATCGAGTAAACATGCACGAAAGGATCAAATGCTTTATTGAATGAAGAGGAGTCGTATGCCTCTGAAATTAAATTAAATGTCTCATCAGATATTTGTCGCACTCTCTTCTGGGCTGAAAAATCAGAATTCAACCAACCAGTACAAAAGGAATTGTCAGACTGGACCAAGGTCAGCTGCAACAGAACATTGCTTTCGGTAGAAAACAACACAAGAAGGTTCCTCCTAAAGGGTGGAGTCTTCTGTCATTCGCGATAATTTGAATGTGCTGAGTGACAACTGACTGAAAGGCAATAGGCAGACAATCACTCCGGATAAAGTCGGATCTGCTTGGAACCTGCTCGCAGAGCAGTGTCCCACATGGAAAGGTGCTACTTGAATTTTTGCTTGAGACATACATATCATGGGAATGAAGTGCAAGACAATGCAAAGATACTAACGGCTGGAGAGGGGAGTGCCCACCCAGGAGATTACCAGAATCGTCGCAGAGAGCAGTCATGAGGAGGCTTGGGCTGTGGGCAGTGCCAGGGAAGAACGGTACTCTGGTACAGTTGGTGAGGGAGCGGCCGGCACAGAGAGCGCTCACTGAGGGGATTCGAACTGCAAAACAGCAACTACACTTGAATGGCGGGAAAAGTTCCTGCTGGTGGGAAAACAAAATGGCAGGCCAAACTGGAGTGATGGGGCTGTTTGGTGAAGAAACACGCTTGAATTTTGTACACCAAATGTTTTACTCTGTACTTAAAGGTGAACAATGTTGTCTGAAATTGCTAGGAACAACACAAACAAAAGAAGGGGTGCCTAAAGGAGACAGAGGGTTAGGTGGTTTGACCATGCTAAGTTGCCCTGTAGTGAGCAGGTTAGGTGCATTTGTATATGCGGGGTTATGGGGATAGGGTGGGAGGGGAGTGGGTCTCGGTGGGATGCTCTTTGAGGGTCCATGCAGATTTGATGGGCTGAATGGCTTCTTTCTGCACTGTAGGGATTCTATGATTCTATGTTCGTAAGTCAGAGGACTTCATTATGACAAGCAGATTTAATTATTCAGAGTGGGTCTGTGATTGCAAGCATGACAGTTACTTAATTAAGTTTTTGGAGGACGTAAACAAGAAGATTAATGAGGTCAGATCAATATACGTTGTCTACATGGAATTTAGTAAAGCCTTTGACATGTTTCCACATGGTACTCTAATTAGCAAAGTTAGATGACATGGGATTCAGGGAGCATGTCATTTGGCTACAAAATTGGTTTGATGGTAGGAGACAGTGGTGGTGGTGGAGGGTTGTTTTTCAGACTGGAGGCCTGTGGCCAGCGGTATTCTGCAGGGATCAGTGCTGGGTCCACTGTTGCTTGTCATTTACATAAACGATTTAGATGAGAATTTAGGAGGCATGGATCGTAAGTTCTGCAGGTGACACCAAAATTTGGTAAAGTGAACAAGGACAGAACTTATACTGCAAAATGTAGGGTCGTGGATAATATTGTCAAACAGAGAGACATAAGGGTTCAGGTACATAATTCTTTGAAATTTGTGTCACAGGTAGACAGGGGTTAAGAAGGTATTTAGTATGCTTGCCTTCATTGCTCAGACCTTTGAGTACAGGAGTTGGGACATTGTGTTGAGGTTGTTCAGGACATTGGTGAGGTCACTTTTGGAGTACTGTGTGTAGTTCTGGTTGCCCTTCCTGCTATGGGAAGGATAGTATTAGATTGAAGAGGGTTCAGAAAAGATTTAACAGGATGTTGCCAGAAATGCAGGGTTTGAGTTATAAGGAGAGGTTGGAGAGGCTGGGACTTTTCTCACTGGATTGTAGGAGATTGAGGGGTGAGCTCTTTGAAGTTTACAAATCATGAGAGGCACAGATATGGTATATAGCAAAGGTCTTTTCCCTCGGGTGGGGGACTTTAAAACTAAATGGCATATTTTTAAGGAGAGAAGAAAGGTTTAAAAGGGAACTGAGGGGCAAGCTTTTCACACAGAGGGTGGTTCATATGTGAAATGAACTGCCAGATAAAATGGTAGATGCAGTTACAGTAAGAGCATTTAAAAGACATTTGGATAAGTACATGAATAGGAAAGGTTTAGCGGGAAATGGGCCAAACACAGGCAAGTGGGATTAGTTTAGTTTGAGAAACTTGATCAGCATGGGCGAGTTGGACTGAAGGGTCTTTTTCCATGCTTTATGACTATGTGACTTTAGAAGGCCAAATGTTGAACATACTGGCAACATTCTTGAGAAAAAAACATCCACACTGTTGGAAACTAATCTAGGTATTCCAAGGATAGTAGGAACTGCAGATGCTGGAGAATCTGACATAACAAGGTGTAGAGCTGGATGAACACAGCAGGCCAAGCAGCATCAGAGGAGCAGGAAGGCTGATGTTTCAGGCCTAGACCCTTCTTCAGAAATGAGGGAGGGGCAGGGGGTTCTGAAATAAATAGGGAGAGAGGGGGAGGTGGATAGAAGATGAATAGAGGAGAAGATAGGTGGAGAGGAGACAGACAGGTCAAAGAGGCGGGGACGGAGCCAGTAAAGGT
>NC_063341.1:9562548-9635247 GCF_021869965.1 Rhincodon typus
TGACCTGTCCATCCTCCCTGGACTGACCTATCTCCTCCCTAATTCCCCACCTACACTCACCTTTACCGGCTCCATCCCCGCCTCTTTGACCTGTCTGTCTCCTCTCCACCTTTCTTCTCCTCTATCCATCTTCTATCCTCCTCCCCCTCTCTCCCTATTTATTTCAGACCCCCCTTCCCCTCCCCCATTTCTGAAGAAGGGTCTCGGCCCGAAATGTCAGCCTTCCTGCTCCTCTGATGCTGCTTGGCCTGCTGTGTTCATCCAGCTCTACACCTTGTTATCTTGGTATTCTGAGGGTTTGTGCCATATCAAGAAACTATAACTACAATAATGCATACCTCTAGAACCAGGGATCTAATGATATGGGGTAAGCCATTTAAGACTGAGATGAAGATAAATTTCTTCACCCAGAGAATGTCGAGCCTGTGGAATTCACTGCCACAGAAAGTGGTTGAAGGCAAAACATTTAATGTTTCAAGAAGGAATTAGATACTGTTCTTTAGGGCAAAAGGGCTCAAAGGTTATGGGGAGAAAATGGGAACAGAGTACTGAATAATGTTCCCCTGAAAGCTGAAAGCATAGGATGTGCTCAATACTGACAAGTCTGACAGCAAAGTGTGCTACAAGTAATACTGTACAAGACATGGTCTAACAGATTAATGCACAGAAATACTTGTCAACTCATCTAAATTATGTAGAAATGAAGATGTTGCTGGAGATAGCTGTCTTCATCCGATCAGTGTAGAAACACAGCAAGTACAGGGTACCAAAAATAGGACATGAATATATTACGTTGAGTCCTGACGAAGGGTCTCAGCCTGAAACGTTGACTTTCCTGCTCCTTGGATGCTGTCTGACTGGCTGTGCTTTTCCAACTCCACATTTATTGAGCTCCACTACAACATGCTGTTGGGAAACATTTCCTGCTTAACCAGAGAGTTTTTTTTCTCCTTTAATGGACCAAATAATGGTGATAAACATGCTGAATATGCTATGACAGTGCCTTACTTCCATAGAAAGAAGCTAGCATTTAATGGTTTGAAAGTTTTATTCTAGATGCTTGTTAGCCTCAATAGTTTAGGACTCAGCTCATGGTAGGCCCCCACTCACAGCTGGAAGCATGAATATGCCATAAACAATGAACCATTCACTGTACCTTTGGCTGATTGATTTTAATGCATGCTCCCTCACAATCTTCCTTGATTTCAGAACATGGGAGTACATGTTGCTGAAGCTAATTTGGGAGCTAACGCCTAACAGATTTCTAAAACTGTGTAGCAACTGTTTAACCTGACCAGGGAAAGTCAAGTTTAGCAGTGAAAATCTTTGTTTTATAGCATATGTAGTTTTTTTTAATTATAAAATTTTAAGCTTGATGACTTGATTAAAGAAATAGAAAGCAATAAATTCAATCCCTGAGTACCATCATGTTTTGGGATTATTGCCCCTTATTCTATGTGTGTTATGGCTGAACGAGATACCCCTTACTCAATCAGTGATGTGGACATAAGATGCAGTAAGGTCTTCCAGAAACATTTTATTAAAAGCGAGCACAATCCAACTTCATGGTAAGCACCAAGTTTACTCCATTCTCCCTCAATGTCCTTCTGCCCAGTCCCTTATGGTTTCACAACCATTTCTTCCCAGTGACATTAATATAAGTCTTAACCTCTATCTTGACCTATCTTGTGCCTAATAATCAATGGTGGTGGTCTCTTTCATTTTTCACTAACCGTAGAATTCCAGAAGTCACATAACACCAAGTTATAGTCCAACAGATTTATTTAAAATCAAAAGCTTTCAAAGCTTTGCTCCTTCATCAGGTCAAGCTTTGAAAGCTTGTGATTTTCAATAAATCTGTTGAACTATAACCTGGTGTTGCGTGATTTCTGACTTTGTCCTCCCCAGTCCAACCAGCATCTCCACATCATAGAATTCCATTACAAGGGTTATATCTGCATTAAAAGTATTCATCTCTCCTTTTAAGTGTGTGGCTGAGGTTGATTGTAACAAGAGTACAAGAATGCAGTAGGATCTTATTTTTATTTCATTTGATGTGCAGGTTAGTTTAACTCTGTATATACTAAGAATGGCTTGAAAACATTCCCCTATTATAGAAAAATATGCACATCAGCTTATCGAAGATCTCAATTCTCCTTATTCACCAATAAGAAAAAAAATCACTGTATTTTATTGTGTCCTTGTTAAAACATCTCGTTGCCAATTTTCTCTCTTTCTCTTCAAAGTTCTTGACAGAAATATCTTTTTGGTCTATTGTACTATTGCTGTTGGCACATCCAGGAGGCTACAATTTATACAGTGATACTTAACTGCAAATGTAGCCAACTATTTTTCAAAGGAGGAGACATAACTGAACTTGATCTTATTCTCATGTAATGGCCATATAAGTACACTTCAAGAAGGAGTTGCTGAACAGAAATCATAAACAGAAATTACCAACTCCATTGCAGAGGTAAACTAATGCAATTCAGATAGAGTATCTGACCTGGTCCCTTCACCTTCTCAGTGCATAGTAGCTACATCTTGGCCGAAGTAACTGCCCTGTCAGATAAATCCCTCACTCACTCCTTGTTAAAGCTTCCTTCTCTGAAATGTTAGTATATTTGATGAATTGTTCATCACTACATTCAATCCATGATCAGAGTTTTCATGAAATTACTAAATGAATCAAAAATACAGAATCTGAAAAGGAAACATTCTGCTCCAATCTGTCAATCAGAAGATGAGGCAGAATAGAAATTACCATCGCAATTTAAATTTAAATTCTGCAATTTTTATTTTTATTTCCAATTACCTTTCAGAGCTGTGAACCACCTTGATCTTGCCCTCCAAGACCTGTTGTCAAATTCATAGCTCCTGGGCATCCCCAATTTTTATCTTTCCAACAATGAACCCCAACCTCTGAAATTCTCTTCTTAAATATCTCCACTCCACTTTCTTCTTTTGTGGATCTCTTTAAAACCTATTGCTTTGACTCAAGTTTTTGGTCACCAGTCCTAATATTTCCTTTTATGGCTCAGCACCAAATTTCTTTTAACTCTTCCTGTCACACACCATCGGTTATTATTTTAAAACCATATGAAACACTGTTTCAACAAAATTTAAAGCACTGCATAATTACAGGTTGCGTGTTGGAGCTGTAGGTAATAAATATCACATTCATCGACAACTCTTCTCTGATAGTTGAAGAATTTCTTTAGTATGACAGTTCATTTTTCTTCATTAAGAATGGATAGGTTTCAGCTTCATTGCTTCCCTGGTTTTGAAATCAACATCTTTCTTTATCAGTAATCATTAACGTTTGATATCCTGTCTCTCAATTCTACCATGATTTTCCCCAGGATGCATCCTATCCAAACAGAACATCTGCTCAGGATCTCAATGTCAATCGATCCTTTCAACAAGAAATCCCTGCTCAATCAACAAAACAAAAGCTACTTGAAGCATAGATACTGTTATACTCTCATTGGAATCATTTAAGCTAAATCAGCAACAGTTTTCTAACAGTCAAAAGCAAATATGTTTATGCACTGTAACAATTATGAGATTTATAAGATTGTCATATCTTGGGTCTGTGTAAAGTAATTGAAGGTTGGTCATGTGGCCTGTTCTGAAGTCTGCCCAGCAGCAAGCATATGTAGCTTAATTGTTAGAGATAAAGAGGATGAATTCTGTTTAACTGTGTCAAAGACACAAATGCTAATGCTTGGAGAAAATGGCAGTAACTTATTTGCTAACGGTGAGTCTCCAAAATGCCTTCAAAAGCATTGAAAATGTTGAGTTATAAACAATTGTGTTTTTAATTATCTTTTTAATTCTCAGCTGATTGGGTTCTCATGCATAACCAATCAGCATCTCTACATGGATACGAGGCCCATGTGATTCATGTTCCTTGGGTGATAGGTTTTGAGATGGGCAGGGCACAGAGGAAGACATTGTTACAAGCTTCTCTCAATGATCATTGTATGATGAACTGTTTAAGCAAACGACCACAAGACAGAAAGTAGCTACTAGCTGGAAGTGTCTATGGTTGACTGCGCTGAAATACAGTGGAAGATCACACTCAGATTTAATAAGGTAAAACGCATGAGGGGTTAAAACAAAGCGAGAAGATTTCCCTAGCTTGCACTCGAAGAAGGATTTCCATTAGTTCTCAAATTGCTAAGAACAGTTCAGGGATTAGAAGTTACCAAGCCAAAGAAAGAAGAGAACAGAAATAAACCATTAGGTGCCAGGAATCAGTTTATGTGAATTCTTGGAGCATTGATCAAGAATACTTCACTCTGTGGCTTAGAAGTACGTTGCCTGCAAACATAGCCTTTACTCAAAGTGTTCTTCAATTTTTGTTCAGCAAACACCTTAAAACTCGAATTTTGTGTCATCCCTTCAGCTATTGACTGGAAATTCAAATTCCTTTTTAAAGTTATCAATCTTTACAGAGATCATAAGAGTAAAGAAACTTAAGTTTTCTGTGACTTCACTGAAAATCATTGGATGCTGATGAGAGGGCCACTTTCAGTGTGAAAACTAAATGAATTTCCCAAGTCTTTGTTAAAATGAACACGAATAATTTATCATGACAAAAACAAAATAAAACTGGCTCATTCATCACTTCTTTCTTTAGAACATGTACTGCCTCATATTTCAACGCCAATTCTGTCAATGCAGTACTGTGGCTACCCTCCAGACCATAGCAAACTTTCATTTTCACTTTGGCCATGCTATTATATTATCTAAAATTCTTGTGAATTCTCTTAAAATAGTAATAGGCAGGCATCTTAGCTTATTAAGTTAAATCATATGGTTTTCACTTGGAGAAGTGGTTGTGGCAGTAGGATAAATAATCCACTTCTCTTCTTGTAGCCTGCATCTGACTGATAGAATGTAGGTGTATTGCTAAGGAAATGTTGTTACAATATGTTTGGACAGTTTAAACATATTCAACATGCACTAACTTACAACCTCACTCTAACAGTCAGTGAAGTTGTCTGGTGTTGAATGTGGACTATTCAGAAATGTTTTAATTGCAGAAAATGTTCATGAAGTCATCTACTTTGTAAAAATATTCAGGTAAATCTATAAACTGCTGACGAAAAGGATGTGGGGTCCATCCTTAAGGGGGATTTAAATCTAGTTGAAATTTATATTTATGTAGCATCTTTAACGTGGTAAAATATTAAAAGACTCTTCAGAGGAGCAAATACCAGATAAATGTCGACACCGATCCACTTATTAGGGCAGCTGACCAAAGGCTTAGTCAAAGAAGAAAGTTTGAAGCAGTGTCTTCAGGAAGAAAGAGTTAAAAGGTGGAAATGTTTAGGGAGCAAATTGTAGAGCTTCAAGTCTAAGCTGCTGAAACCATTGCTGAGAATGGGTGGAACAATTAAAAATCTGGGATGTGCAAGGGATCAGAATTGAAATTGACATCTCAGAAGTTTACAGCAATGGAGGACGGGCAAGGTTCACCGAACAGAATCGTTCCATATTTAAAGCCAGAAAAGTCATAGACATGTGCCAGTCCCATAAATTATCATAACGTCGTATCTCAAAACAGCCCTGAAGATTGCCCCCTTCCTATTTGTATCTATAACCAATTCATGTTTTGGCCAATGTTCACTGCAATATTTGGCCACACTGTAATAGACCACAACATGGAAGGCAGCACGTTTGCCACCCAAGATTAACATAAGACAAGTATGCGACGTTAACAAAATGTGCATTGAAATAGACACACCATTATGAAAAATAAATTGGGGGGAACTTGTTTCTGACCATTTCATTTGCTTTGAAAGCTTTACATGCATATGGTTGTTAAATTGCTTGTCATTCACTTTGTCATGTGTGAACCAACACTTCACACTTCTCTTCTTCTCCTTCCTAGGCATCCCGTTGGGATCAAGGAGGTTTTGTTTCCATTCCATTTGATGGGCTCTGAAATGGCTGATAAATTCAATATGCCATCTGCAGCTTCTGCCAAATGTGGGGAAGGTAGTCACTGCGGTTCTTTGAGTTGGTGGGTTATTTGGAAGTTTTTGCCTTCTCCCCCGAAGCCTTTAATCTTTCCCTACACACTCCGGGTAAAGTCTGCCAATGGTTTTGGTGCCTTCCAGGGCGAATATTCACTTTTTCTCCTACTGATCACAAGCCAGAGTCTCCCATCAGTCGGCAGAATGTTTGAACTCTTCAGGGAAGCTTTGAGGACATTGCTAAAGCATTTCCTCCTGGGAGTATTCTGCTGCAACATCATTCTAAGTAGGGCAGTTGCTACAAGAATCTGGTGTCAGGTGTCTGAACTATGTGTCCTATGCTGAATTTGTACCAACAGTGAAGTAGCGGCATAGATTTTAAATTGAACACAGTGACAAAACGATCAAAAGAGGTTCCCTGGAGAGGCCAGTCTTATTCCACTCCAGTTTGACATTGCATTAAGTGTCAATTCAATGCAGTGTTAGGCTAATATACAGACTTGCACATGCCCTGCATTTTGTAATCTTTGTGCTATTTGCTTAAATGCCTAAGTGCCTATATGCAGGATTCTTTTCATGTAGCCAGTGTAATAGGAAACCATCAGGCTGGTCCAAAACCAGTTTACTGCAGAACAAACAGAAAACTACCGAGGTAATTGCAGGCTTGTAAGTCGAAATGCAGTCTATAGCAAATTGGCTTTGCTCTGTAATGATTGATTTAACTGGCAAACTTTGGAGGCTTATGTTTCTACTTTCAATCAAATCTTTTGCAGAATCATGCCCCAAATGGATCTGAAAATACCCTGGCTGTGGCTGTGCACAGTTTAAGTTTGTGGTAATATTTTTCTTTAATGAAAACCAAATTGTCAATGAACCAATAGAATTCAGCAACATAACAGATCTTCTTAGAATCTTTAGACTATATATATTTGTTCTATTTTATTTATTTTACTGATGTTTTGAAGAGTGGTAAGCTGTTGTCGTTCTTTTAGTACAGCTGAACATTGATTTATCACCAAAAATAAGCATTTTTGATAGTATATTCTGTTTTCTACTAGCAAATGTGCAGCTGAGAAAATACAACTTAAAAAGTTATCCCTAACTGGCATAACCTCAGTTTTGACCTGGGCATGTAGTCACTGCTTAGATCAGGCTCTAATCCAACAAATTAAATCTTAAAGAAATAAAATATGGTTCACTGTGCCTGAATAATTTGTGCAAGGTACATTTAAAACAGGAAACGGGAGCTTTACTTTACACCTTCTCTTGCAATTTTTCACTCTTTTAAACAAACAGAATGTTGGCTAATTGCCAGGCACGCTCGCACAGAAATTCATTCATAAGTATTACACAATAATTTGACAACAATAATATACTCAATCATCACACCAAACTCTCCTCCATTGACATCCGATCCAAGACTTCTACTCAGTATTTCTGGGCTAACATTCAGGTTTTCTGCAAATTGTGGAAGCTCTCTGTAACTCATATCATCAACAACGAGAAGATTGTTGGCAGGAGTGGGGAAAAAGTGAGGCAATATTTTAGTCTGCTTTTAGAGATGGGCCAAAATGAAAGAAGTTTAAAATTGGAAGTTTAAAAATTGTACTTTATAATGATACATATTAATTTGAAGCCATGCCTGCCTTGTTTGATATATGCAGCGTGGTTCTCTGGTGTAGCAGAATTATTTTAATCAGTTTCTACTCCTGTCCACCCTGTCATGTCATTGGTGGAAAGGTGAGTCATTCACTGAGGAGAGAATGAAAAGGTGAAATAAAGATTCTAAGAGAGTGGGAGATTCTATCCCTATTTGGAAAATCAAATGTCAAGAGCAAACCTGTCCAATTCAACAAACTCTGAAAGTTACAAATTCAAGACAATTCGATTACCAGAAAAACACACAGAGTTCAGTGACACATCTCATTGTGTTATCACTTTTGCAATGATGTCCCTGAAATAACTCCACAGAGGTTGGTATCCATCACCAATACACCGTTTGTTAACACATGCATAGTACATGACACTGGTCGGGCTTCCTCAGAGCTGGTCTCGGAGCAAACAGGATGTCTGACATGCCTGTTTATATCTGTCAGCCAGGGCTCCCTGCTTAGACCAGATAAACAGCCCCAATCAGGGAACTCATATAATATGAGGCTATTATGGCTGACCACATTATAATCACGACAGTGCCTTCAAGAGCTCAAAGTGCAAATAATCCAAGTTATCAGAAATTATCACATTTCCACGAGCCATGGGCTCTCTGCAATGTAGCAATCAAGACACAGGATTTGCCTCGAGATTGTTCTGTACTCTTTAATCAATTATCTGGAAATAAACCCAGGTTATAAATAAACAAATCCACACTTGTGTAGCATTTAGGTGAAACAAGAACATTACTATACTTACCTGCCTTTTATTTAATTCATTCATATAATGAGGGTGTCAATGGCTAGGCTAGCATTTATTGCCCTGAGTGCAGTTAACATAACTGATGTGTATCTGGAGTCACATGTGGGCCAGACCAGACAAGAAAAGGAGTTTCCTTTCTTAAAGGATAATAGTGAACCAGATGGAGTTTTCAAATTCTACTATCAGCCATGGCAGGATTTGAACCCATGACTTGAGAATATTACTTGGTTCTCTGGATTAACAGCCCCATGATAATACCATTGGGCCATCACATGCCCTATTCTGAAATCAACAGTTATAAAAGTTCCAGGTTAATAAATGAATTGTAGAGTTTTGTGATCCCTAGGAATTAGTAAAGGCAGAATGAAAAGAGGTACAGATTAGGTGATGGTATTCAGAAAACTCAAGAAGAATGGGAGGTAGCACGTAACAAGTTAAGATTGCCAGAAACCTGTATCATTTCTGGCAGGAATTTTGTTTGTCTTGTAAATTTTTAAGTGTCAGGAGACACTGATTACCTAGCACAGGAGGCTGAGAACTAAAAAAAAAACTACTTTAAAATCACTTCATTGAATTAAAAAGGAACAGTTTATATACATCACATAAGCAGACTAGATGGGCAAAGTATATGACAGGTGAGAGCAGATTACTGATCCAGGAGGATTAACAGATGGATGAGGTAGATGAAGCTATGATACCTGCTGGCTACAGCCTTCTGCTCAGTAGCTGCACTATTGGAAAATTCTTTCTCTGGTCTTTCTCCAGCTGAGGAAGATAACTGCCGATGAGGACAACTCCTGTATCTGAACACACATTAATCTATACCATTTCCATTGGGCAGGTTGTATATCCTTTGAAATTCACTTAAGAGTCACTGACCCATAGATATACACAGTACGGAAACATGCTGACCAGCTATCCTAAATTAATTTTGTCCCATTTGCCAGCATTTGGCCCATGTCCCTCTAAACCTTTCTTATTCATGCACCTATCCAGGTGCCTCTTAAATATTGTAATTGTATCAGCCTCCACCACTTCCTCTGGCAACTCATTTCATACATGCACCACGCTCCGTATGAAAAAGTTGCCCCTTAGGTCCCATTTAAATCTTTCCCCTCTCACTTTAACGGGGGGGCCTCTTGTTTCGGACTCTGCTACCCTGGGGAAAACACCTTGGCTGATCAGCCCTCAGCCTCCAACGCTCCAGGGAAAATAGCCCCAGCCTACTCAGCATCTCCCTATAACTCTGGTTTGAACCTTTGTAATAAATGAATGCAAAACAGGTTCCAAAGGTGATCACCTCTCTCTTTTTCCATGGCTGTAGCTTGAGATCAGCTTTATATTTATCTCATTCTCTAATCGCAATTCTCTGTCCTTAACAGATGCTAGTAAGGACAGAAGTAGTTACAAGATGCTATATGAATGTTAACAGAAAAGCTTGAAACAGGAGACTTTGGCATATTTAAAGGGGCTATTTACGTGTTTTTTTTCAGAGAGAGAATGAAAGCAGTTTCCCTGCTGAGATGTCCTTATGCTATCCCTAATGACTCTGTCTACTCTGTAAAAGTACCACTTATTAAAAAGTCCTGACTCTTGTAGTCTTTTTCTTTCAATCTGAATTGCTCTATTTGAAAGAAAAAAGAAAGTTTAAATGAATAAGTCTTAAATCCAGATTTAGACATGATACTGTGGAACAGATTTATAATCCAGCCTGGTCATATGGCAGTCTTAATCTGATTTGAAGCATTACTGGCCATTAGCACAGCACAATCTTCTTACAATGAATACTCAACACACAGTAAACTAGGATTAGAAGGATGTACAATTGAGAAAATAATAAATCAGTGAAATAATAAGAATGACTTCACTGGATCATTCTCCTTTTGTCTGAGGCATTTGGTTCCCAGCTGTAGGATACGTTTCTATCTTTTCTTCTTCCTCTGTCTTTTGTCCTACAAATGTAATGCAACAGCCAATTTTCAACATAGCTTGTCTAAAAAGGAGATAGTTGAAATTAGATGTATTAGAGATTGGTATTCCGTGAAAATGATCCTATTGAAGGACTTGCCAACTACAAATATGCTGCTGCACTTGCAATCAAAACCTATTCTTTAATTGCAACATATTAAATTTTCTTTTCTTCACATTTCTAATGACAGAGGAGCAAAGTTATATCATGTTGCACCTTAGCCTGAGAGTACAGAAGCCTCATTATATTGAAATAGTCAAATTTGAAAGTGCAAGCTACCTAAATTGGACAATCCAGATCTGAATATCCAAACAGAAGTCCAATTTGGTTCTTTTTGCAACATCACTTTTGCAAAGCTTCCATCAAGATTTGATTCTTAATTTCCAAATGCGTTTGCTTGGTTTCAAATACATGACATTCACTTGAGGTAGATTAATTTTCAGCTCATTATTGCTTTATTTGCAAGAATTTTAAATGAAGATCGTCCACTGACTGATTGAGGTCCTCTGGTTTGGATTTTCAGATGCAGTAAGACACAGATCGCCAGTGTGTCACCGTGACTTTCCTCTCATCCAGATCCCTAAGACAGGCGGGGAGACTGGCTGAAGTGTTTTAGAAAGGGCCAATTGACTTTCTTTGGAGCTCCAGCATAATTTTTGTGTCAATTAGTGGTGCCATTGTTACTTCCTCAACCTAAAGACTAGACCTCGATTGATACACAAGAGTTATTTAAAGTCATCCTTGGGGATGCTGTCAGTTTTGGTTAGAAGTAGGTTTCGTGTTCTTTTCATTAGTCCCTTTAGGGTTTCGTGCGTGACGCAGTGAGATTTTGGACTGTAAACTGGCAGTTCATCTGGAAAGTTGCTGCTGAAACATTCATATAAACCTTGTCATGTTCAAATTCCATCCCAAACACAGCAGCTTTGTAACAGCATGAACTTTGACCTTCACCAAGGCTCACTACAGTTCCCTGAAATATGCTGGGTGTCCATGAAATGAAGAGAATCTTTGCTGATGTCTGAATGTAGAGCTGCAGGAAGGATGGAATCCATGCTGGACTTGGTAGATGATTGGATAGCCTTACACCAACCGCTGTGCTACCCCTTTAGTAGTGAGGAATAGACTGCCGGAAGATGTCTGAACTGAAGAGGAGTCATAACTGAGCCAAAATTGTTTGAGTTCAACTGTGGAGATGATGCTGGGGAAAGTTTTGAGAGAGGAAAGGAATCATAAGGAGATGCAGAATGGGCTGGGATTGTTTCACCCTGGAGCATTGGAGGCTGAGGGGTGACCTTATAGATGTTCAGAAAAGCATGAGGGGCATGGATAGGGTTAATAGCCAAGATATTTTCCCATGGTAGGGGAGTCCAAAACTAGAGGCCATAGGTTTAAGGTGAGAGGGGAAATATTTAAAAGGGACTTGAGGGGCAACTGTTTCATGCAGCGGGTGGTGTGCGTATGGAACAAGCTACCAGAGGAAATGTGGAGGCTGGTACAATTATAACATTTAAGAGGCATCTGGATAGGTACATTAATAAGAAGGGTTTAGACGGATATGGGCCAAATGCTGGCCAATGGGACTAGATCAGTTTAGGATATCTAGTCAGCACAGACGAGTAGATCCAAAGGGTCTGTTTCCGTGTTTAACTCTATAACTCGCTCTCAGATTGTCAATTGGTGCTACTACATGTCATCAAAATGGGAACAAAGTGGTGCAGTGAATAGCAATGTGTCCTGAAGTGTCCTGAAATCCCTCTTCATGATTTGATGGCAACATGAGGTGCAGTCATAATATGGCCAATAGGTTGAGGATCTACTTGTGAATCCTTCCAATATAAGCCAATGGCGGGTGACAAGAGCAGGAGAGACTCTGGTCAGTTCTAAAGTGAACAGAATATCAACATTGTTCGTAGGTGCAACCCACGACATGAATGCAAAAGTGTGTGTTGCCAAAACAACACAGACTCCTTGGTGAGCAAGACAGCCAGTATGAATCAGATTGGAACCAACAGCGCAGGGTTCAACCCACATGTTGACTGGGCTGGGTTTGAGACCTCCCTCATTGCCCTAACCCAAGGTGGAGATTGGGGTGCTGAGGGTTAAGCCTGCCTGCATTCAGAGAAGAGAACAGGAAATTAAAAAAAAGCTTATACACCAGGACCACGAAAGTACAAATGGCCTTTACATTTTACACCTTGCTGGTGTCAGCTGTGGTTCAATCCCCCAGTCACAAGATTTCAGTTTCAAGTCATATTTAAGCACAAAAATCAAAACTGATGCTCCAATGCAGTAATGAGGCAATGCTCACTTTTGGTGCTATTGTCAATGGATCACACATTAAACTGTGACCCTACCTGCCTCTTTGATTCCATGTAAAAGACTCTACTGAGTCTCTGTACCTTACATAAAGTGGGCATTTTATCGTCAAACACAGTTATAGTTCCCCTTTTGAGTGAAATTAGAGAAAACACTCATCTGTGCATGTTCTCAATGCCTCAGCTGGTGACACACATGCCTCGTATTGTAATGTTTTGGGCTCCATTCTCAGCCCAGGGCTTGAGCACCTTAATTAAGGCTGACCTTGCAGTGCAGCACTGAGGGTTAAATGCACATACAGAGATGTTGTCTTTTGGATGAGATCTTAAACCAACTAGATTACCTCATCATTATCATGTTGCTGACAGTGGATGCAAATTGGTGGCATGTTTCCTACATTGCAGCAGTTCAATTGTATTTCATTACTTGCACGTGTTTCGAAACATTCGGCAGTCATCAAGTTACATAAATGGGGGTTTTCTTTATTTGTTCACAACTGTACAGTCCTTGACAATCAATCATTCCCTGTGCTGCATCCTGTTATCCAAAACTGAAGATTTGACTGCACTCCCTAACTTACTCACAACCTTCAAACCAGTCACTGCCCTTACAGCTACTTTTCTGTCTGAGCTATTCTGCGTGTCAATGCATTCGCTGCAGTAAACTGATTCGAACAAGACAATGATAGAACTTGCTATCCCATGGAACATTTATCTGTGTTTGGGCTTCTTTCAGAAGAAGCTGGAACACAAGAAGAAGCAGACAATGAAGTTATATAGGGAGGGAGGTACTGCCATTGTATGCTTATCTCAATGGAAGAAGCTGCTGTTGACATAGTGAAAAGACACTGGCAGATATTACAACACTGGAGGCACATTGCACCAAAAAGTTTGAGAACCTCTTTTCTTGCTACTTCATGCATGCAACACATTCACTCACTTGCTGAACATGTCAACGGGGTGTGACAGAGTTCTACATGGGACCTGGCAAATTGCTACCAAAGAAAGAAAAAGACTTAAAGCTACTGAACACCTTACACTACCTTCAGAAATCACAAAGTGAATGAAGTATTTTTGAAATGTAGTCACTGTGGCAACATGGCCGTCAATTTAAGCTCAGAAAGATCTCACCCATAGCAATATAATAATGGCCAAGTCGTCTGTTTTCATGATATCAATTCAGAGATAAGTGTAAGCCAGGATGGCTCTTCTTTGATACAGTGTCACATGACCCTTCCATCTGAGTGATGAAATGAGGCCTCAGTTTTAATACTTCACTCCATCAGTGACGTATCCCCTTAGTACTGCACTAAGGTGTAGTGAATATGGGAATGTGGAATTCAAACTGTAGACAGTTCAGCCATGATCCTTGAATAGAGGAGTGGACTTGAAGGACCGAATGGACTGCACCTGCTCTTATCTTGCACATTCATACGAGTTAGCCTATGTTTTTGTGCACAAGATTCCAGAGTCGGACTTGAACTCAGAACCTCCCAAATCAAAAAACAAGACTGCAATCAATTGAACCACAGTTTTGCCCAGTTCAAAACTCTTCTTTTCCCTTTCTCAGGGATCTATCAGATGCTTATAACGGATAAAATGAAGATGAACCTCAGATCACTCACTCTTACCCTGTGAAACACTGGCAAAGAGCTGCCATTTCATGATATTGTGATAGTGAGTTTAAAGGAATGCACTGGGACATTAGCGCAAATAAGAGGCAAGGAAAACTGGGGGACAATATCCAGGTGTGTTGATCACAGAGCAGCTCTGTTGAAAAGGACACAGATGCAGATTTCAAAGTTGTGACATTTGAAAGAAAGAATGTTTTCATGAACAACAATGGATTAAGTCATTGAGTTGCTCACCAGAGTGTTTCCAACACACATTGGATAGTAGAGTCCATTACATTACTGTGTTTGCTTCTCAAGCACGGTGCAAATATTCTTAGTCAACTATTGAGCATTTTATTCTTTTGCTATCTGTTACAATTGAACGCAGTGTGAGACAGGTATGCGTAAGCTTTCCTCTCAGGCATACTCATACTGAGACCACGAGTTTTTAACACAATTTCCTTCAAGGTTGGATGAAAGATCCAACGGATGGGGGGCTTCACTCAGCTTGACCCACTTATATATACAACCTGCTGTCCCGCAGTTGATTAGCAATGCTGGGATGCATCTGCTGTTAGCAGCAGAATGGAAAATGGCATTACCTCGCATGATGACAACACATCTGCAAACCTCTGAACCAATGCCCAGCTTTTTACCAAAAAGTAAGCTTAGCTGCCATGCCAACTGCTGAATCATTGCAATTTGTAGCTGGGTCTTCTAAGGACTAAACTGGTCAATGACAAGGAGCCTCTCAGAAGCTCTTGCTCTAGCCAGTCGAACAGGAGTCCGATAGTTCCTACATTGGAGAGACCGCACTTAAACAAACAATGTGGGTCACACTTTGGCAATAAATAATGCGTAGTCTTTTCGAGAAACCAATGACACCAGCATGCTTTTTGAAGGCTTTGTGTGCAGGTGTGGCTCATGATCCCAAGGTGATATAAAAAAGCACTTCTGGTCATTGGGAGGGTATTGTTAATTATAAACCTGGATAGATGTTGGTCATGGTTGTCAATGCCAGGGATGCTGGTTTGCTGAGTTGAAGTTCTGCTCAATGAGCTCTTGCTGAATAGCTCTGTCTGCAGATAATGGCTCAAGTTGTACCAACTAGATAAGAGTCTCCTTGTACAATGACTTAAGTTCCGATTCCAGAAAGATTACATTGCTGAGGATGGGATCACAATGCAATGGTTGGCCCAACTAATGAAACAATCCCAAAGATCTTTCAAGTTATAGTCTGAATCCACAAATCACTATGTGTAAAACTGTGATAATTAGTGATTGGATTATTGGCTGTGAAATGGTGTTCTATTGATTGTTAATGAACTAAACAAACTCAATAATTATTTGGAATCGTATTACAATCATAGCTTGCTAAAAGCTTCAGGCCTGAAATAAATTTAAACATTTGTGTTGGTCAAATTAATGGATGGGTGAAGCTGAGAAATGGACATTCACTCAGGAAAGTATTAGAACAACGTGAACAAGGGCTCTGCGGAGAGCCAGGCTTTTGCATTTATTAACTGATCCTAGTAGAATGAATCTAACGGACTGAGTGTAACAGCCTTTTGTTGGCCTTTTTGTCATCCCATAAATTAGTGCAAACTGGATTAAAAGTTGTGTTCCACGTGCTGGCACAGCCCCTACGTCCATTTTAAAGTTCATTACTAAGCAACGTGGTTACTGACTCCTTGTTCAACCAGATGGTCTGGATTTTGAGTTCAAGAATTGACACTCACTGAAATCTTTCAGTGGTGACTGATCATGTCAGTCCCTGAACACATTCTGTCATTAACAAGAGAATTGAGAAACCTGGAGGTGAAAGTTGCTTCACTAACAGCAGGATGAAAGTTGCCTGGGTAACAGAGGAGTCAAGGGTTGCCTGGTAATGAGAAAAATTGATGTTGCCTTGGAAATCAAGATCAGTTAGCTCACTATAAAGAGAGAGAAGAATTGCTCCTGCAAGTTGTGAGGGAATATTTCCAGATAATTCTCTAAGCATGGAGAGACCAAACTGATGTACTTTGATCATGATCGACCTGGAAAGATGCAGCCACTTATACACATATTATATGAGTGAGCCTGGTAAAAGTAAATTGTGTTGACCCATATAACTGAAGCATTTGATCCTGCAAAGGTGAATCAGGACCACCCCAAATCTCTCCAAAATGAAGCAAAGTGCAGGCAATTTGACTACTTCAAGTACTTTTAAATTTTCAGCATAATGTGGTTAATTTCACTTTGAACTGTCTGTATTTCTTACCCTTTCTTGAAGGCAATATATACGAGAAATTCCCATATGATTGGAGCTTTTTGTAATCTTTGCATGGAATTTTAACGACTTATGGATTCTTCTTGAATGGTTCTGCATTCATTAATATTTAGCTCTGGTTTTAAAACAAATAGCAGTTGGGATCTGAAATGAGTCGTAAATCCAAATGACATGGCTAGTGTGTGTCCTACCTCATTTTAAGCCGCAGCTCCATTTGTATTATCTCTTCCTTGCTTTATGGATTCTCCTTCTTTATTGAGAGCACAGAGAAAAGCAACTATCTGACGTGCGATAGGACAAAGTTGACTACAGGTTATCATCGGAGTGGAAGAAATGGCCCCTACAGCCTTAGAGACTTCACAGAGCTTTTGCGATCATGGATGGAGGAGGGTGGGGAGCATTTGTTGAGTTGATGGGATTCTCTGCTCATGTCTATGGTCGCATTGCAGGCAAGTTCTGATTATTTAAAGGAAGATTTCACTTATTTCTGCTACTGTCCTTCTCAGATGCCCAGGTTAAAATCATAGATTGTGGGGGGAAAAAAAGTTCTGGTTAGACATTCCCAGTTGGTTGGTTTCAATTTCATTTCAGTCCAATTACTGATGGGAGGTCAAGATTTAAAAAAACATAATTGACACTCTACATTGTTCACTGCAGTTTTTTTGGAGTCTGTCACTGCCATTTGGGACAACTGACAACACAAAAAGTGTGGATGATGGTTGGTGTGGAGGCAGTCTCCATTCATTATCGATCCTGACACCAGTTAAAGGAGATCACGTTTAGTAGCACCGTGCAATAAAGCTTGTCAATTTACATTTACCTTGCCATGTCAGTCACTGAAGTGCCGAGACAGTGTGGAATTTAACTCCAGCAACATTATAGGATCTGAACCTGGGCAAGCACATTTGATGCATCTCACCCTTGTTTCCTTCCTATGCAGCCTAGTGCTGCTTAATTCACTACATATAAGCCTTGAGTTAATTTAACAGTTACTGCAGATTCAATTCCAGGCAGTTCAATGGAGATACAGATTTCCTCGCCTGTTCCTCTAGCCTCCCTGGACAGCCAGAGCCCTCTGCACTCAAGATTATACAGAATGTGTAGCATTCAAATTTCAGGCTTTGAGTTCTTCTGCAAGTATGACATACAAATCAGTAGGTTAGAGTGACTGCTTGTGAGTCCTATCAACAGAAACAATTTGACACTTACTTCCATATAACCCAGAAAGCTAATCAGGTGAAATTACCAATTTCACGTCTTCGTGAACCAGTTTTAATACTGTACCAGTGAAATGATTAATTTTTAATGGGTGCTTTTTCCATTACATGTACATGTTATCAGGCACTCAGACCATCAAAGCCTAACCATGCCAGCAGAAAAAAAATTCTACTTCTCTCTCTCTGTCTCTGTACAACATTTAGACAACAGATTACTAGCTTTACTGTGATAAATACTCCAGCATGTTTATTATCTGTATAGAATTTAAATTCGTAAGTATGAAACTGTCAAAAAAAAAGTGACTCCCAGCTTTGGCTAGGGTCTCTCACTACCCACACTGAAATTCCACCTCCAGCTCATTTCAAAGTTCACAAAAATGCAATGAGGAGTTGTTGTGAAAAATTGCTGTCATATCACAAGATCAGACAGTTTTCATTGAAGAGATGTTCAAAGAGACTCTGGGTGTGTGACAAAGGAATTTGCACCTTGGAACATTCCAGAGACCATTTCTATCTAAAATTGAACCATTTTTGTCAATAAATTAGTTGGAAATAGTTTGTGGCAAGCAATAGCCTTTTCGGAAATGACAGAACCACTGAAATTTACAGTGGAGGAGGAAGCAATTCAGCTTCTCTTGAATACTTGCTTGAGCAATCAAAAACTGGTACCAATTTGACACTCTTTCCCCATACAACACTTAACCATCCTTTACTTCTAAATCTTTTTGATCTGTGATTTTATTGGTACATTAATCTTTATCTAAATCAGCTGATGTGACAATGGGTACCATAAAATGGGTAAAATAACCTACTCATTCTGATAAAATTGTGGATACCAATCCACGGTAAGTGGTGAAAATTGATTCTAAAAATTCTAGTTATTTGTAAGTGCATCAGAAAATAACACTTTTTTTGTTATTTGTTTGAGGGATGTAGACATCACTGGTCATGCAGTATCTATAGGTCATTATAATTTGCCTTGAGAATGCAGTGCTAAGCTTCCTTCTTGAACTACTGCAGTCCTTAGAATGTAGGGATGCTGTTAGGAAGGCAGTTCCAGGATTTTGACCCAATGACAATGAAGGAATGGTGATATAGTTCCAAGTTAGGATGATGTGGGACTTGGACAGGAACTTAAAGATGGTGCTGCCCTTTCCCCTATAGAGTCATAGAGTTGTACAGCACAGAAATAGATTTGCCCATTGTCCCATTTGCCAGCATTTGGTCCATGTCCCTCTAAACCCTTCCTATTCATGTACCCATCCAGGTGCCTTTTAAATAGTGTAATTTTACCAGCCTCCACCACTTCCTCTGGCAGCTCATTCCATACACACCCCACCATCTGCATGAAAAAGTTGCTCCTTCGGTCCCTTTTATATCTTTCCCCTCTCAACTTGAACCCAGGCTCTCTTGTTTTGGACTCTCCTACCTTGGAAAAAAGACTTTGAATATTCACCTTCTCCATGCTCCTCATGATTTTATAAACCTCTGTAAGATCACCCCTCACCTTCCAATGCCCCAGGGAAAATAGCCCCAGCCTATTCAGCCTAGCCCTGTAGCTCAAACCCCCCCAACCCTGGCAACATCTTGTTCATCTTTTCTGAACTCTTTCAAGTTTAACAACATCTTTCCGAAAGCAGAGAGACCAGAATTAGTATACCAGTAGCAGTCTAACCAATGTCCTGTACAGCCACAACATGACTTCCCAACTCCTATACTCAATGCATTGACCAATAAAGGCAAGTGTACAATCACCTTCTTCACTACCGCGTCTACCTGTGACTCCATCTTTAAGGATCTATGAACATGCACCCTGAGGTCTGTTTGCTTGGCAACACTCCCCAGGACCCTACCATTAAGTATATAAGTCTCACCCTGATTTGCCTTAGCAAAATGCAACACCTCACATTTAGATGGCAGAGATCATGGTTTTGGGAGATGCTGTCAAAGGAATCTCATGAGTTGTCACAGTGTATCTTGAAATTATCAAATATTACGAACTGGCATCAGGGAAATGAGAAGTGTTGTTCCACTGTTCATCCATGGTGAAGAGTGTAAATGTTGAAAGTGATGGACGGGTTGTCAATCAAGCAGGCGCCTCTCTCTCTCTCTCTCTTAGGTGTTGTTGATCTTCTTCAGTGTTGTTGGAATTAGACCCATCCAATCAAATGGAGAGTACTCTATCACATTTCTGGCTTGTTCATTGTAGATTGTGAACAGGCTTTGGGAAAATAGAAGGACAGAGGACTCAATGTAGAATTCTCAGCCTTTGACTTGCTTTTATGACTACAATTTGCATGTGGCTAGTCCAGTTCAATTTCTGATCCATGGTGACCTCCAGGATATTGACAGTGAGGGTTAAAATCCTGGAATTCCCTCCCTGACAGCATTGTGTATCTATCTACAGCACATGGGCTGCAGCGATTCAAGAAGGCAGCTCAGCACTACCTTCTCAAGGGCATCCAGGGACGGGCAAGAAACGTTGGCCCAGCCAGCAAAGCCCATGTTGCAGAAAAAAGTTTTTAAAAGTACAGTGGTGTAATGCCAGTGAACATCAAGGAGGGATGGTTTGATCCTTTTTTGTTGAAACAGGTCATTGCCTGAAACTTGAGTGGTGTGAATATTAGTTGTCGTTTATCAGTTTAAAGATGAAGTTATATCTTTTCATTGTCCTGCTACTTATAGACACTGACTGCTTCAATATGTGTGGAGTTATAAATGATGCTAAACGTTGTACACTCATCAACAAACATAACACTTTTGATTTCATAATGGAGGCAAAGTCACTGATGAAGCAGCTGAACACATACTGGGCCCAGCCACTATCCTAAAGAACTTCAAAGATGTTGGGAAGCTGAGATGATTGACTATTTTCCTTTGTGCCAGGTTTGACTCAAAACAGGAGAGAGTTCCTCCCTGGTTTCAATTGACTTCATTTTTGTTAGGGTGTTGTGATAATGCTGTGACTTTAAGAGACGCATTTTGTCCCGATTTATTTTCAGAGACAGATTGAATAGGAGGTGCTGAGCAGTCTGTAGTAATATAAACATCTTGTGAGGCCTTTTTTTAAAGTTGGAACAATAGAAGCAGCCTGGATAGGTACGGCCAGCTCTCACAGACCAGTATTTCTAATGCTTTTTTTTTCCAGATTTAGATTCAGCAGAAAGTGCTAGAATCTTGACGAAGTAGAAGCTATATGTTCCCCTCTCTCAGTTACAGCTAGAAGCTGGGGTTTTCCTTCCTATTGTGCACATTGCATGCAAGAAAATCTTATTTCTGAATTTGCTTTTTTGCCAAGGGGTGTGTTAATGGGATGTTACTATATTGGAACAGTTAATTAGGCAATAGGTACTGTATCTATTATTCTGTTAAGTTTTCCAGTAGAGTTAAGTTATTCTAAGTTCTTCTTTTTTTTTGTATTTTAACTATAGTGTTTGAATAAATTGTGTCTTGCTTAATATCAAGTAGTTTGACTGGTCAAATTACATCTGGAACATTGTACTGTACACTTACCTTTAAAATAAGAAAAGGTTAGGGTCCAGGCTACCTTCTTAAAATTTTTTGAGAGGGTCTGGTCTGGTCCATAACAGCTTCTTGATGCCATACTTGTTCCAATGCTGCCTTGATGTCAAGGACAGTCACTCTTGCCTTAGCTCTATTCCCATAACAAGGATGCTTACTTATTATTCAGTCTCTCATCTACTATGGTACAGTTGGGAAAACTCCAACCTGCGGCTTTAACTCTTATTTGAAAGACTTGAAAACAAAACCTAAACTGACACTCCGCAACAGTACTGAGGAAGTGCTGCCCTTTCAGATAGGTCATCTTTCAAACAAATGGTAAAGGAAAGGTTTCATTCTGCGACATCAGTGTTATCAATTGGCAGCCTCCCATCTTTGAGCTATAATGTTTTGGCTTCAAATTCAACTGCAGGGCTTGAGCACCTAACAATCAAGGCTGATACACTAGTGATGGAACACTGTGTTGTTGGAGGTGTCATCTTTTGGATCCAAAATTGATCTAAGGTCCCATATGCCTGTTCTGGTGAATGTATAAAGGCAGTATTGTGAAGAAGAGTCAGAGATTGAGCACTGAGTTCCTTGCCAATATCTATTCCACAATAAGCATCAATAAACAGACTGTCTAGATATTGTCACATTAGCCACATTTGTTCATATGGATATTAGTTAGCAATGTTGGTATGAGCCAAGCAGAAGCAAACGTACAAGAAAGATCAGTGGAGTTCTCTCCAGTCTTCTGGCTAATTATTCCTCAACCATCGTCGCTAAAACAGATGAACACGCTATTATTTGTGGGATCTTGATGTACATCATTTGCTACAAGCTACCACACTATAATGGCGTCACTCAGCAATTGCAAGACACCTGTGGCTTCTTGGCTTTGTGAATGTTGCAAATACACATCCCTTCTTTCACTGATGTTCAATAAGACTGAAAAATTAAATCATCACATCATGAGAATAGCGTTGTTAAATATTCAGTGAAGTAGGAAATTAAGTTTTTGGCCACTAGGGTGCAGTACTGTTGCCACCGTAAACTCTCATAGAGACATCTATGTCCAAATAAGCAGGAAGGCTAGGTCTGTAAAACAAGTGGACCTGACTATCAAGTAGGACATTGCATAGATGTTCTTAGTAACTGGAAATATCATGAATTCCACAAATGCTTGCATTAGGAAGAAAACCTGGATGAAGGTGCTGCTTGTATTTAATCCCCTGATGTCAACAAAATCTTGAGAAAGAGATAAGACAGTACTTCAATTATTGGGTAAATATAAACAGGATCAATTATAACTGAGAGAAATGCTTGGTTAAAAAAAAATTGACAGCTCCTTCCACAGACCCTTCAAACATACAAAGACCATGAATACTGTTTCAATTCCTATGGCAAGGTCTTCAAAGGATAAACAAAAATAAACCTCTCTATGTCTTCAGTGTATAACCCAGATATCTGCCATTTACTGAAAATGCTGCTTCTCTGCAGCATCAGTTTGCAATATTTGATCATTTCAAGCTCACTTTGCTTAAAAACTCATCCTATTGTGAACCAGATGCTTATCCAGCTCTTTTTTCAAGAGGTTAGTTGATACATCAACTTTTTTTTCAAAGTGTTCCACAAAATCATCACTCCTCCAAATATAAGATTATCTTTTCCTGGGTCTATCTAAATCCATTTCTGAGTTTCTAAACATGTGTTTTCTAACTCTGAGCTGGCATTCTACATCAATTATATGACTTATATTTCCATCAAGTCTTCATCTCAGCATTTTAAAGACCATAAAGATTTTAAAGAAATAAAGTCTTAACTCTGCAAGTCTTTCCTTCTAAATCTGTCCATAATCTCGATGAGCTTCTTTGAGGCCTCTTTAATGCATCAAAATGTTGTTTTAGTGGTGGATAGCTCAATGTTAAATGTGAACACGATGGGATGTGCCAATCATTTGCAATACATCTAATTGGGCAGCCATGAAACCATAGTTGGGAACTACATCATTCTACTGTATGACAGTGGAATAAATTCTGTGGCTCCACAATAGATTCCATCCACCTTCAATTTAATTGCCACTTACTTTCCCCATTTACCTTTCTCTATATGTGCAAAGTTGTATAATTTTTAAAATTTGTTCCAGAGCCTGATAAAAGCTGAAGCAAAAGTTGGCGCATGTGTTGCCACTGTCCTTTAAATGCACACAGCCCTTTAAAATTGACTTTCAGATCTTGTCCTTTACAATTAGGATAGGTCTCTGTACTGAGTCAAATAGAACATTTATTTGGATGAACTGATGCCACAAAATTGCAAACAATCAGTTCATTGGCTAGCTATGTCGCTGTAAAACAGAAAAAGCCTATAGTCAGCTCTGATTCCAGAATTTCCAATGATCTATAGATGTTTAATAGAATTTATTGGAGCTGAAACTCTCAAAATAGATCTTGGTAATTGATTAGCTGTTTTGAAAACAGCTTCATATCAGCATTGTGATCTTACTCTTGTACTTTTCAGAAGTTAATAGGCAAAGTAAAACAAAATCAGTGCATGTTATTTCTTGACTGCACAGTGGTTGAGATCCACATTGTTTTAAATCAGGGATCTGCAGTGCATAACCTTCTCCAATAGTGTAGCCTGGCAGCCTGAAAGCTGCTCCACTAACACTAGCTTGGTAGGTTGTTGGCATTCTGTATCCCCTGTCCTTCTCGAATGATTACTCCTGTGACTGGTGGTAAACTGCACTGTGCACTTGTTGCCAGCTGGGTCCCCATCTCTTGGTTTCGATAGAATATGCTCCAGATGTAACTTTTAGCACACACGTTTGGTATCCATGATAAAGATTGGAAAATTGAGCACTACATCAGCAGAGTCAGCATCCATCTTACCGTTTCAGTAACAACCTCCTATAGTGATGTTTTTAGTCATCAGTTATTACAATTGAGACTCCAGCCAGCTAATCATCGTTGTTCTAAGTAATTGTGGTAGGCAGACTGATATATTCTGCCTGGCAGTAAATCCAAAGACGCTAAACAGCTGATATCCTTGAGGCCACTCCATTGGCATGAGACCCTGTTGGTGGCGGGAGAGGGTAAACAGGGGATTTGTTGCCTGCTCTGTCATTAAGTGAGTTTGCTACACAGTATACATTTACTCCATATAATCCAAGGATGCTCAACTCCTGGAAATTGAACTGTTAAAGTGGGTTTCCTAAAGGGAGCTGGCAGTTTTAGCGCTTTTATTTCACAGGTTTGGATACATTTTATTGCACACATTAGGTAATCAGTTTTAACTCAACTGACTCCTGAATCATAAATTTGTGGGTTCAAATCACACTCTAGAGACATGAGCACTTAATCGAATAATTCATTACCATTACTCATGGCAAATACTGCTCCAGTTTCTGGACTGAATTTAAATCCTGATTCAGTTTCTACTTTGGTTTGTTCGGCACAATCGCCTATTCAGCTGACTATTCACAAATAAAGCAGCTGAGCTTCAAACAGAACCTTTCTTTCAATCAACTGCACCACACTCAGGCCGATCACTGCTATTCCACTCCTTTCTTTCCAATACACTGCTTGTCCTGTGGCTCTGTTTCTCATATGGATATAACTGTGATGGATGAAATTCAGTTGCACAGAATGCTTCCAGCTAAAAAAGATTTTGCAAATTACACAATCTTGCATGTTCTAGGCAAGCTGCTGAGCCCGTGATAAATACACATAGTGAAGAGGAGACTGAAGAGGAGTTATCAGCTCATTGCTGACTCCCTATGTGAATGATCAGACATGAAAATTCATAGCATGTTTTGAGAGTGTTGGAAGTTTTATTTTTCCATTTGGAGCAGGTAAGAATTTGAAGCATTAAGACATATTTTGACCCCTTACAGTAACAAACAAATGGGGCAATGAAACAGTTCATCAATGTGATTTGTCTGTCTGTTCTATGAGAACTGAGACATTATATTTATCAGGAACAGTGAACAATCAGAAATTAACCCTGGAGCCCTGATCAATATTTTATTCATATTCAGCCACATTTTTTATAAAATAAAATCCTTGTCACTATCACATTGCCATATATGGGATTTTGCTGTGTAAAAATCTGCTCCCGCATTTCCTACATTATACTAGTGAGAAAACATCAAAAAGTATTTCATTGGCTATAATGTTCTGAGTTCATGAAGGATGCAACATAAATATGTCTTTTATTTCTCCAAATGTTGACCTATGGAAAGCTTTCAAATTTTAAACACGTTTTTTTAGGAGAGATATTCACCGATGTTCTCTCGGAAAAGAACACTATCCTTACCTGGTCTGGCCTACATGTGACTCCAGACCCACAGCTCTATGTTTGACACTTATCTGACTTCTAGGCAATTAGGGATGGGCAATAAATGCTGGCCTAACCAGGAACACACACATCTCATTCACAAATAAAAAAGTTAACGAGAATATTAAAATTTATAAAGAAGACCAGAACAACACGTTGTAGATATATGTAAATCTAATAAGGAATTCAAAAGAATGACTTTTATTCAGAATGGTAAGAACATAGAATTCAGTCAATGGCTATAGCAAATAACAGACTCAAAGGCAGAGAATGTTGCAGAAACTCAGCAGGTTTGGCAGCATCAATGGAAAGAGAAAAAGAGTTAATATTTCTAGTCTATTATAACTCTTATTCCAAACTGAAAAGGCCTCTACACCTTCTGCCTTCTTGGTCTTCCTGTGCCTCTGTCAAAAGTATAAAAACTAAACAATTTTCCAACACCTTACAGTAATGAAGAAGTCATACTGAACTCAAAACATTAATTCAGTTTTTCTCTCTCCACGGATGCCGCAAGACCTGTTTAGTTTCTCCAACACTCCCTGTGCTTGTTTCAGATTTTCAACATCTGCAGTATGGTGCATTTATTCACATAACATAGAGTCATTTAAGGAGAAGCTAGATTTACACACAAGAGAGAAAGGATTAGAAGGATGTGTTTAGATGAAGTAAGGTAGGAGGAGACTCATGTGAACCACAGACACTGGCACAGACCAGTTGGGTGTAACCATTTAGATCTATTTATATGCTGAAGATTTACTGTAACTGTCGGTAATGACATGATGAAGCGGTTCATCTATTTATTTTAATTCTTTTGCAGAATGAGGCCATCTCTGGCTAGGCCATCACTTATTGCCCATTCTAGAGGCTAGTTGAGAATCAACCACATTGCTGTGGATCTAAGGTCACATGAGTCCAGATCAGGTAAGGACGGCAGTTTCCTTCCCTAAAGGACATTAGAGAAGTAGAAATAGTAGGAACTGCAGATGCTGGAGAATCTGAGACAACAAGGTGCAGAGCTGGATGAACACAGCAGGCCAAGCAGCATCATAGGAGCAGGAAGGCTGACGTTTCGGGCCTAGACCCTTCTTCAGAAATGGGGGAGGGGAAAGGGGTTCTGAAATAAATAGGGAGAGAGGGGGAGGCGATAGAAGATGGATAGAGGAGAAGATAGGTGAAGAGGAGACAGACAGGTCAAAGAGGTGGGGATGGAGCCAGTAAAGGTGAGTGTAGGTGGGGAGTTAGGGAGGACGGACATCAGTCCAGGGAGGATGGACAGGTCAAGGGGGCGGGATGAGGTTAGTAGGTAGGAGGTGGGGGTGGGGCTTGAGGTGGGAGGAGGGGATAGGTGGGAGGAAGGACAGGTTAGGGAGGCGGGGACGAGCTGGGCTGGTTTTGGGATGCGGTAGGGGGAGGGGAGATTTTGAAGCTTGTGAAGTCCACATTGATACCATTGGGCTGCAGGGTTCCCAAGCGGAATATGAGTTGCTGTTCCTGCAACCCTCAGGTAGCATCGTTGAGGCACGGCAGGAGGCCCAGGATGGACATGTCATCTGAGGAATGGGAGGGGGAGTTGAAATGGTTCGTTTCTTCATTTCTGAAGAAGGGTCTAGGCCCGAAATGTCAGCCTTCTTCCTCCTCTGATGCTGCTTGGCCTGCTGTGTTCATCCAGCTCTGCACCTTGTTGTCTCTGACATTAGTGAAGTAGATGGGTTTTCTCTTGACAATCAAAAATGGTTTCATGGTCATCTTAATTCCAGAATTTTTGTATTGAATTCAAATGCAAGTGCAAATGTAGTGGGATTCAAACCCAGGTCCCCAGACCATTAGCTGGGTCTCTGGATTAACAGGCCAGCAATAATACCACAAGGCCATTACCTCCCCATTCTGATTTCCATATCTATTACTACAAAGTACAAATGAGTTGCTGGGCACTTATGCCAATTGAATTCACAACAGAAGAGTCATAGCTGTATATAATCAATCAGTGGAGAAGAAAATGCACAGCAAAATGCTGGAAAACCAAAACAAAAGTAGAATTTCAGGTCACAGAGCACAAGTTAGAGAGCAAAAGGTATGGTGTCTGAATAGGCTATTCATGCCCACCCAATGGAAATCTCACTTAAACATTTACAGTGTTTTCAGTTTTTATCTTAGATGCCAAGGTAGATTGCAAGCAATGGAATGCCTGCAGACACCACCCTGAAATCAATACCTTGATCCTTTGTATCTACTGAGTACTTGGGAATGTCTCTCCATTTCCCCTTTGCCCTGGCTGAGTTTAGGTCAATACTTAATGCAAGTATATCCTTATTCTCTGATGCTGAGTAGCATTGCAAGCCCCCAGGCTGAGCACAGGATATGGTGCCCACTTTTCATTCTGCATATGCAAAAATCAAATGCTTCCCATACTGTGCACATTCAGGTTGACATCTGAAAATTGAATTGAATT
Source organism: Rhincodon typus (assembly GCF_021869965.1). Classification (NCBI taxonomy): domain Eukaryota; kingdom Metazoa; phylum Chordata; class Chondrichthyes; order Orectolobiformes; family Rhincodontidae; genus Rhincodon; species Rhincodon typus. The sequence continues at coordinate 9,590,622 of NC_063341.1, forward strand.
GATGGGGAGATGCCATGAATATCATTGTTGCATCATCTATATGCTATTTTGCTAAATGTCTATAATATGTATGTATATTATGTCCTCTATTACATCATGAAGTAGGTATGACTGTCAAATATATATAAAGGATTGCTTATTTCGTGTTAGTTGAAGACTGTCCTCTCGAAAATTGATGTTACCAGAAACCTGTTTATGGTTGCTTCATTCTGATGATAAGCTGACCTTCCTTCACAGAGGTATTCATTCGCATCAGGATGGTAATACAAATGCTGACAGCCCTGACATGCCAAGTATGTGTGGATCTCTTTTAATGGAGCAAGCGGAATGACAGTCTCTGTCTGCCTCACAACATTGACCTTCAATTGACCCCTTAAATAGGAGAAGGTGGGTCTACATTACTGGGTAAATGCATCATGGCTCTGGCGCAAGAGTGTGCCGTTGTTGAATTTGTCCTTGCATTTAAACCTCAGACGAGCGCCTTGTGCCTTTGAATCCCATTAAATACAGGCAATCATCAAGACTAGAGCAGGTTCATGTATTTACCATCTGTTGATTAGTCTGTTAATCAGATATCATTGGCAGAATAATGGCGGTGTCTTCCAAGGTACACTATTCCTCTGATTAATAACATCATCTGTCACTTTAAAATAGGGTTGGTGTCATGACTGCATAGTTTAATTTTATAAATTTTGCAAAGAAAGCTGATCTGTCTTTAAATCAGGCAAAGAAACTTACAAAATGGTTCCCAGAGGTCTTATGACTACCTCATTGAATTTCAATTGTTATTAGTGGAAGATTGTACTTAGTTCAGGCAGAAATCACAAGAAACCTTTTGAAGTCCAACGGACATTTCCAATGATAAACAGAACACCTTGACATTGATTCCTCTGGAGGTGTGAACAGCTCATCCTAGCTCACCATAACCTGATAATGATAGCTATCCAAGCTAATGACTGAGATAGTTAAAAGAGAACCACATTGAATAAAGAGACAAATGTTGGGATCTGTGCCCCAAGCCCAGGCAACCCAATATGGAAGGCTGAATCACCAGTTTTGGGATAGCAGTCATACTAAAGCTATTATGTTTAAGACAGACTGTGAGCAACGACGTTGCGTGCAGAGACTATGTGAAGCCAGCCCCAGCCACCAACTTCAGTTAAAGCTAGCTGTGAACAGTGAGAATTGAGTTTTCTCTCTGAAACCATGTGTCATAAAATAAAAGGTGCCCATAAACCCTCTCTGCTTTTTTGGAAAGAATTCCAGACAGTTTTCAATGACATGTCAGCAGAAACAAAAATGAAAAAGTCCCTTCATTTGTTCCCTGAAACTGCTCTATTTACCGAGTCTACCTGTAGAAACATAGAAAATAGTTGCAGAAGTAGGCCATTCAGCCCATCAAGCCTTCTCTACCATTCAATACGATCATGGCTAATCATGCTATCTGAGCATCTCATTCAACTTTCTCTCCATACCCCTTAATCCCTTTAGCCACAAGGGCCATGTTCAGCTCCCTCTTGAATATACCTAACAAACTGACCCCAATGGCTTTCTGTGGTAAAGATTCCACAGATTCAACTCTCTTCCTTATCTCAGTCCTGAATGGATTATCCCTTATTCTTAGACTGATGTAAACTTACCTACGTAGGCAAACTCTGAGTATTTGATTACAGATGCCAAAACTAATTTCAAACTTAAACTGTACCAAAAGAATCTTCAAGCAAATGATGTCTGCAATGATATTACAGACTGGCCTCATTTTCATCTACATTTGTAATTTTCATCCTTATTTTAAATCTTTGTATCTGTACTTAGCTAATAACTTTATGACTATTTTATTGAACTAATTTTCAGTTATAGTTGACCAATATGCTGATTATTTGTCTTGGTTAAAGCACGTAGACACACCATTGGTTTTCTTGCTACATTAAAACATTTAAAAATGAAAATGGAGCTAAAATCAAGCTCCACAAATCTGTAGTTCACAAATGACACTGAAGATATGCTTGGCTGCGGTCATGATAAGTTGGATGGGAGGAAAAGTTTAAGAGCAATTTTAACTTGTGCAGCACCAAAAAAGGGACATAATCGCAAAATATGCCCATTATACAAACTCTGAATGATTACTTCATGAGTTTAATCGAAAGGAAACTCAGGCAGGGTATAAAATGAACGATCAATTCAGCATGCCCATTTTGCAACCAGAGCAAGTTAAAATGACCCTTTCTCTCCTTTCTAGCATTGGTGTCCTTTGTCAGACCGTTTGCGCTCCAACTTGAAGTAATAGCTTCTTCAACGTTTCACTGCTTGGTAAATCCAATACAGCATCAGCTGCTTCAGCTGACCCAGCACTTGGTCTACAGTCAGTAGGCTCTCGGCTAGCATCTGGATGATTTGGATGCACAAAATTGCTAATTGGGAGGGCCCTTATGCCATATGCTGTTGTTTGAAGCTGAATAACCCATCCATGAGTGAAAGGATTCAGACCTGAACTGGTCTTGGAAAAAGCAGATTAAATTGGAAGATGTTAACTTCTAAATCTTGCCTGTGGAAAATGGATAACCTTTATTAACCTTTCGATAATATAGGCCAAACTGCACTTCTCTCTGCAATGCGGTCACTCACCTTGGTGGATATAGCTTCAGCACTACCAAACCCATTAAAAATAATATGGGTCAGAATATTGACACTTTATATCTGTCTTTACCATGGAAGAAGATGCTGTCAAAGTCACAGAAAAAAGAGGAGGTTATTGAGACAATGGATAGGCTAATCATTGATGAAGAGGAGGTATTATAAAGAGTGGTTGTACTTAAAGTTTAGAAATCATCAGATAGAAAAGATGATAGAAAATTGATGATAAGAAAATATCGTAAAAAGATATTTGGGACAAAATTAACAGGCACATGACAAGTGTGGATTAAAATTAGGGAAATCCAGCGTGGATTTGTTCAAGCAAATCATGTTTAATTCATGAGTTTGAGATTTTTGATGAAGTCACAAAGAGGTTGATGAAGGCAAAGCAATTGGTCTGCTGTAAATGGACTTCCAAAAGACACTTAATAAAGTGCTACACAGTAGCCTTGCCAGGAAAGTTGAAGCCCACGGGAAAAATGAGACAGTGGCAACATAAATGTAATTTTCTCTGAGTGAGAAAAAACAAATTTATAGTAAACAGTGCTTTTTTGGACCATGCAAGGTATGTAATAGGATCCCATACTGGTCAGTTATAGGACTGCTTTTTTTTTAAACATTCTATATCATCTAGATTTAGGTTTACACAGTATAATTTCAATATTAGCAAATAACATAGAATTTGGAAGTGCTGTAAACTGTGAAGCGAATAGCAATAGACTGGAAGAGGCACTTGACACTTCAATAGAATAGACGGAACAAAAACAAAGTTGCTGGAAAAGCTGAGCAGGTCTGGCAGCATCTGTGGAGGAGAAAACAGAGTTAACGTTTCGGGTCCGGTGACCCTTCCTCAGAACTGATGGTGGCTGGGAAAACGTCAGTTTATATGCAGAAAATAGGGAGGTGGGTGGGGTAGGGAGTAAACGATAGGATAGAGCCCAAAGAGAAAGAAAGACAGTTGGACAGACAAAGGAGTTGCTAACGATCAGGCTGGGAGGGTGAGTATTTGTTAATGGGGACTGTTAGTGACTAACAACAGGGGGTGTGTAATGGCAGGCTACAATAGAATAGACGGACATGGGGAAGATGGAACATATTGCAGGGGAGTGTGAAATTGTACATTTTGGTAGACGGAGAAAATGCAATATAAAATAAAGGTTCATTGTTCTAAAGAGTGTGCAAGAACAGAGAGATGTGGGAATATATGTGCACAAATCACTGAAGGTGTCAAGACAGCTTGAGAAAGTAGTTAATAAAAAAAAGGTTCCTGAGTTTTACAAATCGAAGCGAAAAGTGCAAAAGCAAGTTCTGATGAACCTTCATAAAACACTGGTTCACCCTCAAGAGTAGAATTTCATCCAAACGTGAGTACCAGTGTTAATACTGTGAACACTTTAGAGGGGGTGCCGAAATGATGAGAATCGTTTCAGGGTTGAGGCAAGAATAGATTGGAGAAACTGTGATTGTTTTTCTTAAGGATAGGGTCGTGAGAAGATTTGATAAACATGTTCAAAGAGGGAGTTGGACAGAAGATTGAGAAAAACACGTCCCATTGGTGGGTCAAGAAGCAGAGAAAGAGACTTAAGGTGACTGGGAAAATAAAATAATGGTGACAAAAGGGAAAGCTTCTTATGCAGAGAGCGGTTCCAATCTGGAATGCACTGCCTGAGAACTGTGGGTGTTCCTAGCTCCCCCTAATGGACAGTAACGGTTCAGGAAGGCAGCTCTCCACCACTTTCTCAAGGGCAGTTAGGATGTGGACAAGAAATGTTGTCCGAGCCAGCGATCCCCATATCCCATGTATGAATAAGAATACAAACAAATGCGTTGGTGGCAGATTCCTTTGTGGCTTTCAAAAGAGAATTGGATAAGCAACTGAAAAGAAATAGATTTGCTGGGATTCAGAGAAAGAGTGGTGGAAAGGAACTAGCTCAGCTACTCATGCTCAGAGCTGGCATGGATACAATTGGTCTTCTCAGTGTTATTAGCATTTTATGATACAAAGTATTTATCTCTGGACCCTGAGTTCAATTCAGCCTAGATGGGTGGGAAGGCAATGCTGACTGGAGTTAATGGGACAGGAGTTTATGCATGATCCTCTAGTTTCCATCGGGCAGATACGCGCAGACCTAGAAAACAATAGTTTGCCTTTGCTAAGTCAGTCTTCCCCACTTTCTGTCTGAAGTGAAAGCAGCCACTTAAGGGCTGCTCTTTCACCCTGGGGACGGGAAACAGAAGCCAGGGCTATTTCTAAGTCCTTAACCCAACTCCAGGCGAAGAAACAGTGGCTGACCTAGAAATCTGATGGTGTGCCCACTTAATTGGCATGGAAGCAGGTTCCCTGACCACTGAAGGTGGTGGGTGTAGTGATTGTAATGATGTCAGCTTGGTGGACCTCATAGAGTACGAGTTCCCTGACTGGGGCTGTTAACTTGGTCCCATTAGGGAGCCTTGGCTGACAGATATAAACAGGAGGGTCAGGGGTTCTGTTCACTCTGAGCGCTGGCTCTGAGGAAGCTGAATCAGTGCCAAGGATTATCAAGGTGTAAATAAAGGGTGATTTGGAGTGCTGTCCTGTACCTCTCCCAAACCCTACCCCATCCAGAAAGTCGGCCAGCCTCATGACTACTGGACTCCATCTGACTCCAAGTCCAACTTTGGCAGTGCTCAACTACTCAGCCCTCAGTTTCTGCTCTCATTGGATAACATTAAGGGAGCAGTGTTTTAACCATGATCCTTAAACATCAACAAGGATCAAACCTAATGAATGCACATTAACCTTCAGACCTGGGCTTTGGATTTTCAGCGCTGTGTTCAGCAACCAGCTCATGATTACCTTCTGCTCAGTCTGCTTTCCTGACACATCCTGTCAAGGGCGAGTGAAGCAGCATGGTGGCTCAGTGGTTAGCGTTACTGTCTCACAGCACCAGGGACCCCGGTTTAATTCCACCCTTGGGCGACTGTCTCTGTGGAGTTTTCACTTTCTCTCCATGTCTGTGTGGGTTTTTTTCCGGGTGCTCCAGTTTCCTCCTGCAATCCAAAGACGTGCAGGTTGGATGGATTGGCCATGCTAAATTGCCTGGTGGTGTCCAGGGATGTGTAGGTTAGGTGGGTTAGCCATAGGAAAAGGTGCAGAACTGTGATGGGGTGGGGGTTGGGTCTGGATGGGATGCTTTTCAGAGGGTTGGTGCACACTCAATGGGCTGAATGGCCTCTTTCTACACTGTAGGGATTCAGTGTGGAGGAATAATAGGAATCCAGAGCAGGAAGAGTGACAGAAATATTTCACACTGCATAGATGCATCAACAATTCTCAAAACTGTTAGACATGGCAGAAGAAGAAGAAGACAAACAGCAGAGAGAGGCTACCAGGATTTGCTGTGGTTCCAGTCAGACACCCAAAATGACAGGCAGAGTGGACGCTAACACCACAGATGGTGCCAGACCTGCAACCATGGAGGGCCTTGGCAGTATGTGAAGCATTAAGTACAATAGAGTAGCAGTAGGAGTGACAGTGAAAATTGATTCTTCAATGAAATAAGTGCCACCTTTTTTTAATTCATTCAGGTTGAAATTAGGAATGGATTTGACAACTTTGACATAAGGACAAGGTTTTCACGTGTGAAAGACCAAAATCAGGGGCTATACATTTAATAGTGTTCAAAAAAGTCCAATACAGGACTCAGAAGAAACTTCCTTGTCCAGAGAGTGTGCAATAACATGGAACGTACTGCCAGAAGAAGTTGAATTGAATTTGCTTTATTGTCACATGTACTTTATTGTCACATGTTCACATGAGTACAGTGAAAAGTTTATAATTGCTGCATTACAGCAGCATCATAGGTACAATGGTACCTAGGTACAGATACTTAAGATCAAATTCTTAGGAAACAAAAAAAAAGCAAAAAAATGATTCGACCAGCATTAGTCCACTTGTTGAGATAAATAGCTTGGATGGCCGCAGAGAAGCTAGGCAAAGACATGAAAGTAAAAGGAATTGAAAAATATGTTGATAGAGTTGGATGAAGTCAGGTAAGAAGACGTTCATGTGGAGCATAAACTCCAGCATAGACAAGTTGGGCCAAATGGTCTATTTGTAAGCATACATTTTATATCATTCTGTATCGGACCAAAGGGAATTGGTAAAGTTCAGTCACTTTGTGGTTCACTGATGTATCACCCAGGTTACAGATGCCCTGTTTTGACATGCAGGTGAATACATTCAAAACTTCGAGGCACACAATCAAATTCCCACAGCAGGCATGAGCAGAAACGAACAGCACATGGTCTGTAACCACTGATATGCGTGCTACTGCACAGTTTTATGGGAACACTTAAGGTTTTCAATGTAGGAATTTGTCACTTCAGTTTATAGTGGGAGGATAAATTTGTTGGATACAAAGTGAAAAAAGCAGGAGACAGTCAAGCTCTCAGGATGTAAAACACTTCTTGACAAAGTTGTTTTGACAGCTGGAGAAACATGTTTAAAATGTTAATAGATTCAGTTTTGACAGACGATTATGTAACTTCTGGTTGTGGCTTGGTACAAAGAACAGCCTGTGGGGAAATACAAAGGAAGCCAGCTGTGCCAAGCCATTATCCCATTGTCTATCAAAGGACTGCTAACATTAAGTTTGCTTAACTGTATCCAAAGTAATGACTTTCAATCAAGAGTTTCCATAGACTAACTATCCCAATTCTATTTTCATGTCTTACGTTCTGGCAAGGAAACACAAGACTGATGGTATTAGATGCTGATATATTCACATGGAAAAGCACATTTTGAGGTTGTAAACTACATGCTGAGGAAAGAGAATATCCCTCTAATCCATCTGAATGTAATGTTGTGTTCCAAGAAACTGCAAATGCATTAGTTTCTTACACACAAATTCCAATACTTTCATTTAAATACTGTGCTTTCTGACAAATTGCCTCCATCTAATTTTTAAAAAAAATTTCCCTGGGTTTTATTTGCAAATAAATCTAGAAATGAAGATGGGCAAAATGCTTCGATGATGTGGTATTTTCTGCCACCTAGAGTGATTAAGGATCCAATGGTCATCCTATTTATTCTACATTAGGCAATTTACCATGGTCAGGGTTAATTGTTAGAGTTGGGCTACACTAAACCTAACAGCAACAAATAAGCCTGAGAATTTCAGTCTGTGGACACCTCAGCCCACTTATGGAAACTGTTGCTCAACTATATCAGAAGTAGATAGAATGCGAGAGTTTATTATAAAGGATGCAATAATATGAGACTTAGAAAGTATCAGCAGCATTAGCCAAACTCAAGTGGATTTATGAAAGGGAAATTATGTTTGATAAGCCTACTGGAGATTTTTTGAGGACTTAACAAGTAGAACATATAAGAGAGAACTGGTGGATGTGGTCTTTTCAGATTTTCTGACAGTTGCTGCTAAGAAGGTAGTGTGCAATCTAATAGTATATGGGATTGGGGGTAATATATTTGCCATGAATTGAGAATTGCTCAGCAGTCAGGAAACAGAGAGAATTAATAAATTGGTATTTTTCTAAAGTGGTAGGTGCTAACTGGAAGTATTGTAGGGATCAGTGCTTGAGCCTCAGCTAATCCCAATATATATTTGGAGAAAGGGATCAAGTGTAATATTTCAATGTTTACTGGCGCCACCAAACTTGGAAGGATTGTGAGTGATGAGGAGGAAGTAAAGAAGCTTCAAGGTGATTTAGGCAAGGTGAGTGCGCAGGCAAATTAATGGCAAATGCAGTTCAATGTGAATAAGTGCTGAAACTATCCATTTTGTTCGGAAAAAACATAAGGGGCGGAGTATCATTTAAACAATAATAGATTTGGAATTGTTGATGTTTGTACATCAGTCACTAAAAACAAGTATGCAGCTGCTGCAAGTGGTTTGCAGGATTTGCAAGAGGATTTGAGTACAGAAGCAAGGATATCTTGCTGCAGCTGTACAGGGCATTGGTGAGAGCACACCTGAAGTTTTGTGTACATTTCTGGTCTCTAACCCCGGAAAAGATGCACATGCCACAGAGGGAGTGCATTAAAGTTTCATATGACTAAGTCCTGGGATGGCAAGCTTTTTGAATGAACAGTGATTGCATTAACTAGGCCTGTACTAGGCCTGTATTCCCTGGAGTTTAGAAGAATGAATCACTGAATATAGTAAAGAAAATAAACAGATATATTTATAGACTAAAGGTGTGAAGAGGTATGGGGAGATAGTAGGAGTATGCATTCAGACAGAGGATCGGCCACAATCATTCTGAATGGTGGAGCAGGCTCAATGAGCCAAATAATCTACTCTTGCTGTTATTTTCCATGTTTCTATATATATAAGAAAGGTATTGGAGATATAAGTCAACTTGAGACATGCATATATCATAATTCTTTTACGGAATCTCCTCAGTTATTGCAGAATTACAGAACAAGCTGAACAGTTGCTTCTTCAGAAGTAATGGACTACTTAATCCAGACAAAGTTGGGCAACTCCTTGCCTCAAGGCAAAGAACATGGAACAAGACATGTTTGAATAGGTAATAAAATATTGAGCATTTGGGCTGACTGGGGGAAGCTGGTGGCATGCTGGTAAAGTTGTCAACCTAGTGCTCCACAGACTGAGGCTTGCTTTGTTGATAACTGTTCAAATCTCACAATGCAAAAATGGCAGAATTTCATTTCAGTTAAGAGATATGGAATTAAAAATTAGTCTCTAGTGAGCCAGGTCTTGACATTGTCTGTTGCTATCTACTTGCTGTCAATCTCATCTGCTTCACTACTGTCCTTACGTTGTCTGGCCTACATATGACTCCAAATCCACAGCAATGTGGTTAACTCTTAACTACCCTCAGTTCAAGGGCAATCAGTATGGGCAACAAATATAGAGGTGCCCATATGCCATGAACAAATATAAATAATGTTAAAAGAAAACAACATAGTGAACTAGGGCCATTCTGTAATGTGCCTGAGAGAGAAGTGATTGAATGGTAGAAGTTGTACAACTTGGCTCTCAAAAGAAGCATGTTCATTTTGTGTTGATTAGTGGCCATTACTCATGATGTAGCAGAAGGAAATGGAGAATAAAAGAGAGTGAAGAGTAAACAGTAACTTTGAAAGCAGTGCAAGAAGGTGCATGAGTTTATCAGCAGTTCTTTCCTCAAGATGAAATATTAATTTTGTGTTAGATATTTTAAAAAAAGATTTTTTTAGTCATGTTATTTATGTGGAAACTATTAATTTCTGAATTACGCACCATTACCTCATGTTTATAGTGGTGGGTTATGTTTGACTGAATGGAACAATATAACCAACCACATCTCACAGGAAGAGGGAAAGGTATAGAAACAATATTTCAGTGAATGAGCTGTCAAATTGTACAAAAGGTTCCCTAGTAGTTACAATTCATTTAATTGACTGTAAATATGGTGAATTTCTCTTACAAGATAATATTATATGGTATATTATTTGAGAAATGACCACTGGTAATAAAGGATGCTTGGGAGAAACAGTAACTTTGGAACTAAGATTTCCAAAGTTATTCATTAATTGGATTTTCTTCATATCATGGATTTGAAGGGCTGAATAGTTTGCTTCTGTGCTCATTGACTCTATTGTGAATGATGTAATGCAGAATATGTAACATCTGTTGTAAACTAAATAATATAGAAATAGCTATGATCACTTTGCAACTCCATTATGTCGCAATAAGGATTACCAGAATGACAGTAGTCATAGAAAGTAGTCATCAGGAGCTCAACATACATTGTAGTAAGGGATCCATGGTTTCAGCCTTTGAATGTATGGTTCTTTCCTCAAAATCAACCTTATGAGGACAGATTGAAGCAGTTACATCGATAGTCTCCAGAATATAGAAGGATGAGAGAAGATCTAATTGAGATATAAAAGAAGTTAAAAGAGATTGACAAAGTAGACGCGGAGCAATAGTTTCCCTTTGTGGAGCAAGCTAGAATGAAAGATCATGGTGTTAGGTGAAGCAGTGGCAGATTGGTATCAGAGATGAGAAGGAATTACTTCTCTCATAGGATCATGGATCTGTGGAATTTACTAACCCAGCGTGCAGTGGATGCCAGGACACTGAATAAATTTAGTGAGGAGATAGATGTATTTTTAACTTGTGATGGGTTAAAGGGTTATGGGAAGCAAGCTTGAGGGGCCGAATGGTCTACTCATGCCCTTGATTCTCAAGTTCTTACGTGCCTTCCCATTGCATTGGATTTCAGAAAAAAAATGCCATCTTACCATTTATGTAGAAATAATTAATTGTAAAAGCTTTGTGTAAATAATTAATGTTAAAAGCAAATGATGACTGCTTTGGGTTCACTCTGTTTATATCTTGTATTATGTGAACTTGTTTCGGCTGCACTTCAACATGCCAGATGACGCGATGGGTAAAGTGCTGAGGCTTCTTGAGATGTCTGCTGTACAGCTTCATGCAACTCCAAACGCAGGTGCAGGCCCCTTGATGGGCACTGCAGCCTTCAAACACAAAGCACTTGCCTTCCGCATGAGGTCTGAACCCCACTCTCATGTTTGTTGGTTGATGTCTCCAAGCCTGGGGCTTGGAGATCAAGTTCAAACACCCAGGGGACCCGTTCCTGAGAGATTCCTCACTGCACCCATTACCCAGGTGCCTGAACTCTCCCTTGTTGAGAACGTAAGTGTTGTTCAATGGGAATCCGCAGAGCAGCTAACACTTACTTTTTGGAAGGTGTGTGAACTGTGCATGAGTAGAATCCACATGGGTGTCACTGGTATGGCAAATGGCAGGGAACTGTATAATCAGTCTGACACTGAGCCATATCACTACCTGCCCATACGGAAAATACTTTCGCAGTTAAGCCGATGTCAACAAAATTGCAAAGTAATGCATCAGGGCCTCAGCAATGTGTTGGCTCCATGCAATAGCAGCCAATTCTCACAGCAACTGTGAGATAGTAAGAATTGCAGATGCTGGAGTTGGAGATAACAAATTATAGAGCTGGAGGAACACTGTAGGCCAGGCAGCATCAGACGAGCGGGAAAGTTGACATTTTGGGTCAGAAAATGAAGGAGGGTCCCGACCTGAAACGTCAACTTTCCCACTCTTCTGATGCTGCCAGGCCTGCTGTGTTCCTCCAGCTCCCCACTTTGTTATCTCTCACATCAACTGTTCCTTGGTAGACCCTTGAAAAGTAGCTAATCTCTTCCTCTTCTTAATCATTGAAAACCTTCACCATGGGTCTATCTGGACTTGGGTGGTAGTGGTGCAAAATGATTTGCTGAATTTTGTAACATATCTGGATAAACAGAAATAAAGATGATAGTCAATGCACATTATTTATGGTGCAGTGCTAACTGCTGAAGATGTTTCCATAAAATATGTAATTATCATTGTTGACACAGCAGCTGAACCCTCCCTTCCAGCTTGGCTGCCTTCTCAGCTGACGCAAATCTATTTTAAAAGGGTGGGGGCTGCTCAATTTCTCCCTTCCGTTCTGTGCCTTCTGCTGAAAGCAACCTTACCCTGCAAGAAAAGAATAAATATTCATTGAGCCAGTAAATACTTGGTGTTCCTTTCCTGCAGCAGAACAGTTTGCTGACCTCATGCACAGCTTACCTGAATGCCAAGTACCTACGGAAAATGTAGGAGAATATGTTGAGAGGTGAGCAAATTGTAATTATCAGCTGTCAGTGTGAATAATTAAAGGAAGCTCTCTATTCTAGCTTTCTGATCTTGCTCTAGTGCTTGCCAGCATTGTTATCACTTTCCCATGTGCTGCATTTGCAGTAGATTGCAAGATCAGTCCAGTAGATTGCAGGATCATCAGTGGCAGCCCAAGGTATGTGGTCATCTCCTTTCCCCCAACTCTGATTCTCACTTGATACTACTCTTAAATAAAGATGTCACACAAACTTTAATGCTTTGTATGACGGATTCTCAAGCTTTGTTTTAGTCTCTAGACATAGATGATTTATTCTTCCAGGTCAGTTAAAGGAAGAGGTCACAGCAATTTCATCCGCAAATTTCAATCCACAAATGTCACTTCAGAAATTCTATGCCATCCTTCAACTGACAGGGAGGGCAGGTGCATAGGAATACCTTGATCTCCAAATTCCCTTCCAGTTCACATGCTATTGTGAATTTGAAGCATCCTGCCATTCCTTCATAGCTACTGGATCAAATTCCTGAAACACCCTTTCTAAAGGCATTTTGGGAGTAACTTCTTCACCACATAGACTGCAATAGTTCAAGAAGCTGTTCCCCACCACCACCAACTCAAGGAGAATTATGTTACAGACAATAAACAGTGATCTTGTCAGCTATCTCCATACCATAAAAAATTCTTATTAAAAGTTCCTAAAATCTGCAAACTAATCTTCAAATTGTCTTCAGAGATGTTAGATCAACATGTAGTGTTGTTGTCATTTCTTTGTTAGCTCGAACTAAATCATAGCAATAGCCTTTAAAAGTCTTCAATGTGGTGATTGTGTGTGTGTGTGTGTGTGTGTGCATGTGCGTGTGTGTCTGTGCGCGTGTGTATGTGTATGTGTGTGTGTACCTGCTTTTCTGTATGTGCATGTGTGCTCACGTCTGTCAGTGTATTTGTGTGTGTGTCTGTGAGTCTGCATATGCGCATCTGTGTGGGTATACGTTTGTATACCTGTGTGTGTGTGTTCATGTTTGTACTTGTGTGTGTGTGTACCTGCTTTTCTGTATGTGCACGTGTGTTCACATCTGTCAGTGTATTTGTGTGTGTGTTTGTGAGTCTGCATATGTGCATCTGTGTGGGAGTATGTTTGTATACCTGTGTGTGTGTGTGTGTGTGTGTGTGTGTGTGTTTGTGTGTGTCAGTTCTTCTTTAGATATAAATATCAACTTTCTATTAAGTGGGCATTGAGTTTTCTAATGCAGCATCTCTGGATGGAATGGTGCCATAGGGATCAATAATCAAGAGAGTTGGAGCTTGTTGATTTGCATTCAAATTCTTTACCATACTCATTGGTAGTCTCTACAATATTTATGCCTTGTTCAGGCTCCAGGTAAATCAATCGCTTGATGTTAGATTGCAATTTCTCTCAAACCTGAGTGCAATCATTGCATTTACTGATAAAAATAATTTCCAGCTGCCAATCAGCGTAAGGTTCCCAACTATAAAGAGTGAATGTTTCCTAAAAGTCGTAGAGAGCAATGTGTGATATGAGGTGCATCAGGATAGGGTTTGGGGAGTAGGTGGGGATTAGAGGATGAGAAGTTAGAGAAGAAGCATGGTTGGCTGATTGGTATGTTGCAACATTTGGTGAGTGGTGCTATGTTTCAGGTTTTTGTGAACAGGAAGTAAACTAAAAAAAACAAGAACCAGATGGAATGATGTGCAGAGCAAAGGAATATTTAAGCCATGAATATTTAAGTCACCCAGTCTCAACAACCCTCAATGGTAAATGATTTCATAGATTCACTACCCTCTGAACAATGAAATTCCTCCAAATTGCTGTTTTAAATGGGTGACACCTTATTCTGAGATTATGCCCTCCGGTCCTAGACTCTCTCACAAGGGGAAACAACTTTTCTGCATCTATCCTATCAAGTCATCTAAGAATCTTGTATTTTTCAATAAGGTCGCCTTTCGCTCTTCTATGTTCCACTGAGTACAGGTCCCAGTCTATTCAACCTCTCCTCATAAGAGCAGGGACAGACCAAGTTGATGGATTAAGAGAGATATATTGCCAGGTGAAGGACTTTACAAAGGAAGAGCCAGAAAAGATAAAAGAAAGAAGTGGCACAGAGAAGGGAGAAATATAGGGGTGGGAGTGGAAAAAGAATCAGAGCAAGTGACAGGGAAAAGAAAGAGGAATGCTTGGGAAGAAATGTAGCACAAGAAAATTGTGATCTGAGAGAGATGGTGGAATGAGCTGAAGTAAAAGGGGAGCCATATGGGATACACACTGCTCTAGGTATCAGCTCCGTTACTGTTAAACCCCACTCTGTGATTCATTTTTAGATATAACATGATGTAATATGTGATTCACATTGCCTCCTCCTGTGACTGATAGGTGAGATGCTAGTTTGTGATAACAGTTTCCTGAAGTTAAAAACAAGTACTGGAAAATATTCAAATCTCATAATTGGTTGGTGGATAAAAATGAGATCTGATTTGCTCTTATTCTATTCCAGAGTGTTATATTTTGAAGAATGTTTAAACTGAGCAATTTGAATTGGATCACTTTTTCACTTTTGTCCCATACAGTTAGCTTCAAGTGCTATGTTCACAGTAAAACTTCTTCAACTTTACCTCAATCAACAGCTTTAATCCCAGCCTCAATTGCATCCTTAGAAAACTGTGCACATTTATCGACATTTCAAACCAACTGTCCATGTGGACCCTGACATAGTGATGCTAGTGCCAATCTTTTTAACAAATTATGGTCAGTTTCAAAATGGCAACAATATAAGACCATAAGACATAGAAGCAGAAGTAGGCCATTCACGGCTGATCTGATAATCCTCAATGCCGCTTTCCTACTTTTTCATATACCTCTTGATTCCATTACTGATTAAATGTCTATCTCAACTTCAAATAAACTTAATGACCCAGCTTCTATAGCCCTTAGTGGTAAAAAAAAACTCCACAGACTCACTACCCTTTGAGAGAGGAAATTCTTCTTCATCTCAGTATTAAATCTGTGACCCCTTATTCTGAGATTATGCCTTCTGGTCCTGGACTCTCTCACAAGGGGTAAAAAAAACCTTGCTGCACCCACCCTCTCAAGTCCTCAAAGAATCTTGTATGTTTTAATTAGGTCACCTCTCATTCTTCTATATTTCCACAAGTACAGGCCCAATCTATTCAACATCTTCTCATAAGACAGTTCGTCCATATCTGACATCAGCTTAGTACACCTTCTCTGGATTGCCTCCAATGCCGGAATTTCTTCCCTTAGATAAGGAGCTCAAAACCGTTCGCAGTATTCCAACTGTGGTCAAACTATTGTCTTGGATAGTTTTAGCAAAACCTTCATATTTTATACTCCATTCTTTTTGAAATAAAAGCCAACATTCCATTTGCCTTCCGTATTATATACTGAACATAGAAGCTAGCTTTGCTGATTCAGGGACAAGGGCTCCCAAATCCCCTCTGTTTGTAACTTTTTCTAATCTTTCTCCATTTCAATAATATTTTGCTCCTCTATTTTTCCTGCTAAAGTGTACAACCTCACATTTTGCCAAATTATATCTACCTACCAAGTTTTTGAAAACTTGCTTAAACTGTCTACATCCTTTTGCAGACTCTTGTGTGTCATCGTCACCATCTACCTTCCCACCTACTTTTGGGTCATCCACAAACTTGGCGATAGTGCATTCACTTTCCTCATCTAAGTCATTCATGTATATTCTAAATAATTGTGACCCCAGCACTGATCCCTATGGTACACCATTCATTACAGCCTGCCATCCTAAAAATGACCTGTACCCCAATCTTATGGTGAGCAAGCAGGACATGAGAGATAAAGCTGGTCTGAGGTAGGGATAAGAGTTGTGGGAGGATGACTTATGGATAATACAACTGGAGGAGACCATAGGAACAGAGAGCGCTGAAACCCTAAAGGTGAACATGAGCATGTTCATCTTAGTTCTTGGAATCATAGGACCAAAGTGGAATTTAACTGGGATGGCAACGATGAAGATGCAGGCACTAGTGTGAGTTAAAATGTGGACTGGATTTCTTGTAATTTATGAAGGATCACAAAGGAAATATTGGATAAATCTACAATTGTGATGATAAACACACAAATGTGCACTTCAATGAAAATGCATGAAACATACGAGCAGAAATCGTTATTTTTTTTTCAGAAGATAAATGAAGGCATTTGCTGCAGAGCCAAATCTGGAGAATAAGCCAAACCTGAGTTAAACAGTATGCCCTGGTTCAGCTGGCTTATACTGAGCAGAACATTGGTCGCTTCAAGACCGGAGACATGTAGGAGTTTGCAGGAACTGAAAAGATGGTTTTGTTTTTTTTCTCACGTTTAACTGGAGGAAATTATGACTGAAGCAGAGACAATACAATGCAATGAAGGAGGTGGATAGGTAGAACTTAGGCTTAAAATCCTCAAAATTCTTCTTACATTTTCTGATCTACATTGCACCACTATTTGCAACCAAGTCTTCAGCCACAGTCCTAAGCTCTGGAAATTGCTCCATAAAATCCTTTGGAGATAGTAAGAACTGCTGATGCTGGAGTCTGAGATAATACAGTATGGAGCTGGAGGAACACAGCAGGCCAGGCAGCATCAGAGGAGCAGGAAAGCTGACGTTTTGGGTCGGGACCCTTCTTCAGATCCTCAGAAATCCTCAGAAAGGTGAGTCAATGTTTCCAGAAAATGCAAGTAAAGATCTGGGTGAATGAAGAATAGGGACTATGAATGAGGGCCAATACGTGGGCTTTGGAGGAGAGTTACTGAAGGTAATGAATAAAACTGGAGAAATGAAAATATAATCAGTGTTAGAGAGTTGAAACTGCAAAGGATATATGATTGGGGAGGTCCAAATGATCAGCGTTGTTGAAGACTATGCTTGAATTACACAGGATATGATTGGCGACTTTGGTCAGTTCACGGACTGGTTGAGCTAAATGGTTCATTGCTTCATTTTAATGTCAGTAGCAGGAACTGGGTCAAGACTGCTCAAACTAAATTCACATTGAATATTTATTGATGTCTGTGGGAGATTTAAACTAACAGGTCTAAAGACGATAAATGCGATACATCATGTAGTTCGCCCAAATTGAAGCATGATCACATGTTTACTAAAGCAATATGAATAAAATCTAATTGGCACTGGTCTAGACAGCCTTTAAGTGCAATGCGTGTTCCTCCTTCACTGTACTCCCAACAAAGGGAAATAGGTCCTTTCTTAGGTATGGAGAGTCTTCACAGTACTTCAGGTGTGGTCCCTTCAAGGCTCTATGAAACTGTGGTAAATTTCATTATTTGTAGACTAAAATCAATTCATAATGTAGGCTAACACATACTAAATGCTTTCCTAGTTCTTTGCTATGCCTGTGTGTTGACTTACTGTGAAACCTTGGCAAGGACACACAGGTCCCTCTGAATACAAATGTTTCCAAGACTTTTATAAATCAAAAAGATATTCTGCTTTTCTATATTTCCTATCAAAGTGGATGACTCTAGATTTCTCAACATTATATTCCTTCTTATCCACTCTCTGTTTCCTATTGCAGCCTCTTTGCATCCTTCTCACAACTTACTTAATCTTTCATTTTATGTTGTGTCATGAGAAAACCTGGAAATATTACACTTGGCCCACACATCTAAGTCATAAATGTGGACTGTAAATAGCTGATGCCTAAGCACAGACGCTGATATGTCAGATCATATTTTGCATCCCCAATGATTCCCTCAATCATATTTCCTATTTCTAATGGCAACTTGATGCATCTATAGTTACCTGCATCCATCTTGTCTTTTTTGTTTTAATGCATTAGGTGTCACAAATGATGTGGGAAAATTGTATCTGTCATTGTTCATATATACTATAGGCAAAAGCAATAAAACCTGATATACTGCAGAGTGCCACAAACAATATTAGAACAAGCTGCCATTTAATCTATTTTGGTAGCTCTGGCTAAGGGATCAGTGTTGACCAGGACACAAGACAGTTTCTTCTCCTTTCTGAATCATGCCAGAGGATGGTTTACATCTATTTGAACAGCCAGATAAGATACTTAGTAGTACCTCACCCAAAAGACAGTCCACAATTCAGTGTACAAAATGTTTGCTGAGATTATGTGTTCTCAAATCCTGCATTAAAAAAGTGAGAGTACTCCATTTGCACAAAACAGGCTGACTGTAATTAGAACATTTCTGAATGATTTTCTAGTCATAAAAGTCGTTCAGCATTGTGTGCTCTGCTATAATAACTTTGATGTTTGGTTGTTTTATGCATCAATGATGACTAAGCAAATGTGATTCATTTAAGTCTGTGTGAGGTCACCTTAAAGACAACCTGACATCCCCCAGTGGCCTCTTCTCCCCTGGAAAGCAGACATTTGAGGAAAAGATGAAATGTTCCCACTGACAAACTCATTGGAAACTGAGAAAATATAGGTCAGAGCAGAGGAATTGCTATTAAAGCTCCTGAAAACCTAAGTAGCTGAAGAACAAAATCAGGAAAAAAAGTGTGTGGAAATAATCTTAAAATTGATTACTGGCTGAATTGGCTGAATCTTTTTGTTTGATCCTTTGAAGTTACTTCTCTGTGTAGCCAGTTTCCTAGCAAACCTGAAAGTGTTTTACAGTGGATGTGAAGACCATTCAGCACAAAACGCATGAGAGTATCAGGAAATTGAGTGCATAATAAAATGATACCACCCACTCTTCGGGTTGAATATTATGATGAAGCCATCAAAGTACACAGCATACAAAGTGATCTGACATCTAGCATTACAAAATCTACCCAATTTTCCAACTGGGTGTGCACCGTTTATGTTAATTCATTGACTGCACCTATTCACAAAATATAGCCTAATTCATCACCTTAAACCTGCTGCAGTTCTTTTTTTCTAAGTAGCTCTTTTTTTGCCCTATCTACATTTTTTTCCTCTTTTCTCAAGCTATTAATTCCTTCCTGGAGTTTGGACAGTTGTGGCCATCTAGTATCTCACCCAACTGACATTACTTACCTAAGCCATGATGGTGAGATTCAGCAGGATATTTATCAATGTGGAAAAGTACTGGTGGGTGTTATACTGCCATAAGCGACATCTGTATATACACACTTCTGCAGCAGGTCGCTGGCTAATTAGTCTGATACCAAGGCAATTTGCAGCATCCGCACAGTCATTCTGGCTGGAATCAACCTATCTACAGGCTGATAATCAAAGCTTGGATATCTGATATTTGTTGTTCAGCTTTTCAATGGATAAACCCACTGAGGTATCAGGGAAGCTTGACCATCGGTAATCCTTAACAATACTTTTTTAAGTCAAATTTTCTTCAGGCAAATGGTTTTTGCTTTCATCTTCCTTTTGTTTTTTTAATGACCTCTGACACTTGCAACATTGTGAATTTTTCACCCCAGCAATTTCTAACACCTATAAGCCTGACTCTAGTGATTGGGTTTTATTATCCAATTTGAATTTCTTATCGCAAGCAAATGCTTACTGAGAGGCAATAAAATGTGCATTAGTTCAGGCCCATGCTGAGTCAGTAAGAGCAAGAGATTGGGAATTACCTGTTGTACCAACAGCAGGAGTTATAGGAATTAAATTATGATATCCCACTTCTCCAAAAAGTGCAACAGCTCAGCGGAAGGCAAAATAAAAATCAAACTCACTGCACACAATCTCCATCTTGAGTAATTAACTTTTGAAAATATATAAATTTATATACAATACATATAATTTGCGTAAAATTAGTACTTAGCAATATAACTGCAATTTATAATTCATAAATGTTTCAATAGATTTTCATTTTATTTTAAATTCTCACTTAGTGTTCAGCAGACTTGCATACTTCAATATTCAATAAGAATAATTTTGGGGAATATTACCACATATAGAGCAGGCGCTGAGACAATCGTTAAATCTTAATGGGAATTGTCTTTGGACCAATCAGCCTTAATAGGCTATTATGCATGTACAGATTTCATCTTTTAAAAATAGAAACTCTCAGAAGGTTCCAGCAATTAAAAAGGTTAAACTGATGCCACATTGCACTACAAATGCTTCCAGTGACCATTATGGCACATTTTGTTATTTTTTTTAGGCAAATGACCTTAGATAACCTACAAGGACATTAGAGACAGTAAAGACCGCAGATGCTGGAAGCTAAAGTCAATAGGGATGTGGAGCTGGAAAAGCACAGCAGGTCACACAGCATCTGAGGAGCAGGAAAGTTAATGTTTCATCCCTGTGCTTTTCCAGCTCCACATTTAGTAACAAGGACATTAACTTTGTTAATTTAGGGTCTTAAAACTGTGTATAATTTGACGAAACATAATCAATTTGGAATTCATGACCTAACAAAAGTGACATTGATAAATATAATAACCTGGACTCAAATAAAACTCAATAATAACCAGTATTTGATTCTAAAACTCATCCATAATTCATTGATAACAAGTACTGAATCTATAATCTATCAGGAACTCATTGATACCATAATGAGCAGTAGATGTACAGATATTGATGATAACCAGTATAAGAGCATCAATACTACCCAAATGAAAAATCTTGATAAAGTAATCAGAATTCAATTTATAATACAACAATATTTATTGAAAGTAATCAGTTTTTGATTTGAAACTGTTGATAGTTGTTCTTGAATCTGTAGCAATACTATACGAGAAATGAAAGTGGAAATTAAAATTCCTTCACGAGAAATCTTAAACGCTTTGGTAATAATTTGGTACTGATTTAACTGAGTGTTAGCAGCATTCCAAGGGCTAGATTATCAGGCAAAGTTACATATCCAAGCTTGTTATCCCCGGAATACAGAAGGTTATGAGTTTTTGATAAGTTTATAAGATAAATAGAGAGAAACTTCTCTTTTGCTGATGCAAGAACATATTACAAAGAAAGTAATCTTAAAGTTAGAGCCAGGTCATTCAGAATCGAAGACAGGAACTATTTCTTCACAGTAACGGTGGTAGAAATGTGGAACACGCTTCCATGAAAAGCAATAAATCTTAGCTAACTTTAAAAAAAAACACTACTTTTATACCTGAGATTGATGGCCTTTTGCTAGCCAAGGATATTAAGTGATGTGGTGCCATTTCAGGGGTTGGATGAATTAAACTTTAGATCAGCTTTATCTCATTGAATGGCAGAATCAGCTGGAGGGCTGAATTCCCTGGTCCTGTTTCATATCCCTATGTGACCCAAAAGAACATGTGTTGATCACACAAGTCTGAGCCAGCAAAGGAAAATATATGGTTATGTTTTAACATGTTATTCAATATGTATACTTTACAAAATTGTAATGTTTTAAAAACAACATATATAATTTTATTGAAGAATGTTATTTTAAAATCTTATCTTAAAACACTTACGAAAATTTCAAGTACTTGGGAATGTATATAATTATGTACTGCCTGTCAGCCATTAGAGTTAATTGATTACTTAATCATTTCACAAAAAAACCCACCAATTTATTATCAATTTGGAACATGTTAATAAATCACAACTAAGATTAGGACTTACAGCAGACATGGTTGAGAGGAGATCTGATTGAGGTATATAAAATTATGAGGGGCATTGACAGGGTGGATAGAAAATGGCTGTTGCCCTTAGTTAAAGAGTCCATAATTTTAAGGTGAAGGACAGGAGGTTTAGAGGGGATTTGAGGCAAATTGTTTTCACCCAGGGAGTGGTGGAAATCTGGAATGCACTGCCTGAGAGAGCAGTGGAGGTTGGGAACCTCACAGTGTTTAAAATGGGCATATATATGGATGGGCACTTGAAATGTCATAAAATTCAAGGCTATGGGCCAAGTTCTGGAAAATGAGATTAGTGTGGATAGGTCAGCACAGACTCAATGGGCCAAAGAGCTTCTTCTGTGTTCTATGATTCTATGACTGTATGAAATAGGAATAAAAATATGGTCATTTAGTTACTTATAATTAATAAATAATACATTGGTATTTGATTTCTATCACTTAAAGTAAATGATTAGTTCTTTATGACACCAGTTTTGAATATATAACCAACCAATATCTTTGCCCATCAAAAATTCTAAAATATTGGTGATGCCTTTATCCTTGTGTTTTCTTTAAGTTTCAGAAATGACTTTATATTAATGCACTTTTCACATAATCCTACAATATCAAAATGATTTTAAATAAGCCATAATACTCA
Source organism: Rhincodon typus (assembly GCF_021869965.1). Classification (NCBI taxonomy): domain Eukaryota; kingdom Metazoa; phylum Chordata; class Chondrichthyes; order Orectolobiformes; family Rhincodontidae; genus Rhincodon; species Rhincodon typus. Next base: position 9,613,128 of record NC_063341.1, read on the forward strand.
TTGCTTAATCAATGGTTATTGTTTGATTTCACGCTGCAAATGTTGTAAAACAGTTCAATTTCAGTAGTTCCACACAGGAATTTCAGCAGTGCATTCTAATGTTACATTACAACAGTACAATACCAAACAATCTGGAAAAAAATTGCTCACTCAACCATCATTTAAAGTGATATTTAATACTAGTTGCAATTTGATATACCAGAGTATACATTTTGATAAGTTGCAATCAACAGTTGAAATGGTTTTGTACACTTGGGGTGAATTTTAAGTGATTCTTTTTGCCATTTGAACCTGGAGATTAAATTACTCTTTAAATTCATTCAGTGATATGTGTTTACACATGTAGTTAGTAGGTCTTTTTTGCCATTAATATATTGCTATGGTGCTATGTGTTTTTTGTTCATGTTGTTATTTGAAGGTGATCACAGACCCATATGTAGGAGAAAGGATTATCAAGAGTGGATCTTAGTGTTAATTTGAATTTGAAAGATGCATGAGTCTATGCAATACGCCATTATAGTGTCATCCAATAATTTATTCTTGATCTTTAATAGTAATTTAAAAACTATTCATTATCTTAAAATCCCTACAGTGTCGAAACAGGCCCTTTGGACCAACAAGTCCACACTGACACACAGAGCATCCCATCCAGACCCATCCCCCTAATCTACACATCCCTGAACACTGCGGGCAATTTAGCATGGCCAATCCACCTAATCTGCACATCTTTGGATTGTGGGAGGAAACTGGAGCACCCAGAGGAAACCCACGCAGACACAGTGAGAATGTGCAAACTCCACACAGACAGTCACCTGAGGGTGGAATCAAACCTGGTCCCTGGTGCTGTAAAGCAGCAGTGCTAACCACGGAGCCACTGTGCCACCCCAATGTCAGTTGATAATGGGATGAATGACTTTGGCAGAATTGTAATGTTTCTACGTATTTATATGTACAGTATATATTCAGTAAGCATGGTGCTCTGCAATAGTCTAAGCAAATTCTATTCTGTTAATTGATTACTTAAATGTAAAGTGGATTTAAAAATTACATTTCAAAAATTCCTGTTTAGGATAACTTTTATCATCTGTAGTTACATTAGTGTTCAGCTCAAATCAATGCACTTGAAATATACGAACTAATCTGTATCTAAGTAAATTGTGTATTATAACTAACCTGCCAATATAAAGTATAGGAACATCTTTTCTGAGTCATTGTAAATATTTTGTAGTAGCCTGATTAACTTGCATTTATATGGAGCTTTTCAGAACTCCAGGATATCCCAAAGTACTGGCAGGCCAACAAAATACTTTTAAACTGTTGTCACTTTTGTAATGGAGGAAACGTAGTTGCCAACTTGCATGCAGAAAGGTCCCACAAACAGCAATGGCCAAATTAATGTTTCAGTGATTTTTGCTCTCACCAAAATACAGCAACTAGTACTCAACTTTGGAGAACATCATCTCATACTGTGTTGACACAACCCAGTGCTCACATTCCAACTAAAATTCAAATGCATGTTCTAAGTTTTTTGGAATCTTCAGAGTCTGAAGCTTGTTCCATCAAGTATCACGGATGCTCAATGTATTTGCCAGAAAGAGCCTGTACATTTGGGCTGTGACAGATTGTAGAAAGTGCTGAAGTTGGCTGGGGATCTTCAATGCAGTCTTTTTTCTAACAGGAACAGGCACACTGTACATGTCCAATGCAACATATTTTTGTTACTCTTTACAGGAAGCACAATAGGGATTTCTATAAGTTAGTGCAAATTGAACACCAAATTAACAGCACAGCATGTGTGAGTGTAGGATGACGAAAGCAAAGATTGAGGAAGGCAAATGTGAGTGCATTGTTCATTTTTAATGATGAGTCTGTTTAGACTGTATTAACAGGCCTCTGGAAACATTGTTAGTGGTTAACCTGGAACCTGTATGCAGTATTGTTAATCTGGTCTATCCCCTTTAAACCACTGTACAAACATTTATGCAATAATCCAGGTAACTGCAATTGGTAGAGAAGTGATTGCCAAAATTGATTAATTTCAAGCTCAAGTTCAATAGATGTCACAATAAATATCTGGCTTTCTTATTGCTATTTCTGAATTTGCTTCTGGGGATTGTGGGTGGCCCAGTGGAATGAATGGTTCAAAGTAAGGTTAAAATCCACCTCATATTGTCTCCTCTGGCCACTCACTGCAAAGATCTTGTGTGAAATAAATGCTCATGCCTTTAACCCAGTCGTTGAACATTGAACTGTAGCCTAAAATTGTCCATAATTTGGTGTTGATTTGCAATCCCACTTAGTGGGGTCACAGTCTCATTGGTATGAGAATGACATAACTCTTACACTCTGTTAAGTTTGTCATAAAGCAACATACCTTTCTAACTCTGCAACTTCCCCAAACCCTCCAAGAACTCAACCTTCATCAAATTCTGGCGACTTGTGCATTCTGGATTTAATTCAGGCCTCCATTGGTGGTCATGCCTTAATCTACCTCAGCCGTAAACTTTGGAATTGTTTCCAAACCACCTCATGGTGAATTCCCTTTCCTCCTTTAAGAAGCTCCTTAAAATCAACTTCATTGAGCAAATTTTTCCTCACCTGTTGTAATGTCTCATCAATCAATTGTGTCAAATTTTGTCAGTTAATATAGCTATAGAGCACCTTGAGATATTTTACCACATTATAATCACTATATAAATACAAGTTGGAAGCCCCCTTGTGACACACGGTAGCGTCTTAACCTCTAGGATCCTAAGACCTAGCTTCTATTCCCACCTGCTCCACGGATTTGTCATAACATCACTGGTCGCTTAGAGATATCTACAAATGCAAGTTGGTGTTATTATGCATTGAGTAGTTGAACTGGCTGGACTATTATTTGTGTCCATTGCTTTAAACTCAGGTTCAGAATGGCTCCACATTCCAGTACGAGGAACTTGCCATATCCATAATTTCAGCAAATCGGCGGGTGTGTGTGTTGCTAATATGTGGAAGTGCACTCCCTATCAAGTACCTTGGTGCGACGTCATATAAATTGTCAATATACACAGCGTGTCATGCCCAGTAGCTTTTGCCTCCCTCGGGCAAGCTTGAAGGGCCAAATAAACAGAAGCCCCTCTGAATCCTGTTATTTCTCATCTAAACCACAGCAACCCGGCTCCAATGAAGCAAAATGAATTCATTTTCATTGTGCTTTTTTTTTCACCTCCCACTCTGTTTATTTCCCAACACTGCAAGTTCTGGTATCGCTGTGTATGAGTATCATTGGAGCAGACCGAATGGATGGACAGAACCCCGTTAGAAAGTTGCCTCCCCTCACTCCTCCATCGGATTCCAGACGTCTTTTGTCAGTCCGTAAAGGGAAAGCATTGAGCAAGCGCTGTGGACTTCGAGAGCTGGGGGAGGGTAAGACTCTGTTCCTTCCAGCCCAGAGTTGAAACCTGTGGTTCAGAGGCCAGACTAGGTAGAACCTTTGAGGAACACAAGAGTCTGCCCTGTTCCATCACAGAACATATATCCCTGTGCAGCCCCCCAAACCCCCTTGCCATGAACAGGAAAGCACTTAATGCCTGAGAGATACACACACAGGGAAATAAATAAATAACAAAAAAAAAATCACAATGGCAACCTCGCCTGAGCTGTGCCAGAAGAGCAAGGGGAGACAGGAATATAACATGCGGAATATAACATGCTGTCTCCTACACACACCTCAACGTCTCTCTCTCTCACACACAGACACACACACACACAGAGACAGTTGGGGAGGTGGGGGAGGGGGGGTAGTCCTGAAACCAGTCGCAAGACGAAGCTCACACTCACCCAGGACGAAGTAAGGCAGCTCGGTGTTCTCCAGGTCATCGACCACGACCACCTCGCCGGGGAAGTCGTTTCTGACCGAGAAGAGGAGTTTGGGCTCGGCGGACAGCGGCGTGTGGATGCTCAGGTCGTTCTCCCGCAGGAAAGGCAGCGCCGACACGCTCACCGTCTTCAGTTTGCACTCGCCGTCCTTGGCAGGCAGCTCTCCGTCCCCGGCATCGAGGCCAGAGGCTAGCACGGCCCACAGCATGGCCCCCAACATCAGCAACAACAGCGGCAGCCGTGCTACTGGTACCATCATTATCCCAGCACAGCACCCCCTTCCTGTACCTCCCTTCCCTCTCCGAATAAAGCAGCAAATATCACTGTGCTGCCTCCCCAGCCTCACACATACAGATTGCAAAACAAAAAAAAGGGCTCAGCCAGCAGTCGGCTTGTTAAAAGGAGGATGGGGCAGGGGGTGGATTGAGGTGGGGAGGGGGGTTGGAGGGGAGCTAACTGCGCACTGACAACTTGGGAGCAAGCCGAGACTGCAACTCCATTCAAATACTCCACGGCAGGACCCACGGCTGGAGTGAACAAGGGGGGAGGGTTGGCACTAGCTCTGGCATTGATCCCTCCTCCTGCCTTTGAAATCTATCTCTCTCTCCCCAACACCACCCCTCTTCCAAACTGGAAGTGATCCCGGATTTTTTTTAAAGGAGAGGGAGAAATAAAGAGACAAGCCTCGTTTGTTTAATCCCAATCGGTGTTCTTTTTTTCTTGTGTGTGTGTATGGTCGTCCTATTTTCTGCGCAGTTCCTATGGAAGGAGGGAGGGGACAATCCACGTGTAAAAAGGGAGAGGCACCTCAGTGATAGAGAGAGAGAAACGAAGGGGGGGGTGGAAGTCAGCTTGTGATTTGGAGAGTAGACCATCTCTGAGCTGAGGAGAAGATCCCAGCTCTCTACTCTCCTTGGGGAATTCTGGACCTTCTCTACAAATTGAACATCCCCGTCCGCTTCGACTCCTGGTAAGTGACAGCCCTATTTCTTATAACCCTCACCCTCACCCACATCTCTTTCCTCACCTACCACCAGCACCTTAGCCTTCCACTGATCCCGAGCCATTTCCTTCCACTCCCCCGCACCCCCGCCCCCCACCAAGCTCAGGCGGAGCCCGGGGAAGAGAGAGAAAAGCTAAGCTCACCTGCAGTGAGGCAAGTGTCAAACCTTTCTCCCGCCCCATCGCCTCCACTCGTATATGTACCTGGCTGGTTTGGTTTCACATCAATACTTGTGCCATCAAGTGGATCATCCCTCCCAAGGACAGGCGTTACAGGCTAGGTATTAATATTGAATATGATTTTCCCTGAAATCAGTGTGATAAATTGACTATTTAACATTCTACTGAGTGTTTGGTTCTGAGTAAACTGGGCGAGAGAACTATGTAGATTCCTTCATGTTCATGCATTGTGTTAGGATGTTTCATTGCGGTCAGTCAATACGCTAGTGGAAGTCTCTTTAACTAATGTTCTTCCAGCACAGGTCCAGATACTGCGTGGGAAGCGGTCCCTTCTCCTCTCCCTCTGCCCCGGCGTTACTTCCAATCTGGCAGATTGAGAAAGCGCATGTCCTTGACTCTGAATTCCATCAGATTCAGGGAAGACCAAGCCCTCTGGATGTACTTCGGGCGTTCATTCTCCTCCTTCATATCCTAGCAGCATTCCCGATCCCCAGCGCACACACAGCATCTCCTGGGATTCAGAGTGGGATAATATCCTGAAACTTTCTGCTGTTGAAGGTTTCGGGGAGCGGCGTGGGTAAGGGGATTGCGTGGGGCGTGGGAGGGGGGTGAGGGATGAATGATCCATTCAGAGGTGGAGTGAGGCGGGTATGGTCTATCCTACTCCCCACCATCCTTTCGCTGGAACAGCCCCCGTTGTCTGTGCTGTCTGAGGAAGGTATTTTAATACTTGGGGAAGTTGGCGGCTGGGAGCGAAGTGGTTCCCTTCTGGAGAATGTCCAGAAGTTGAATTGTGACTGAACTGAGGGAGCGAGCAGCAATGGTCCAAAAAATGCTGTCCCATTCAGCACGACCATTCCCTCTGATACGTACATCATACAGTGGCATGAGGAGGGCTATGTGGCGAGAGCAGTCTGTCTGGATACTACTGGGCCAGGCTTAGAGACAGATAGATAGATAAATAGATGGATAGAAAGATAGATAGATAGATAGACAGATAGATAGATTGATAGATGGATAGATATAGATAGACAGGCAGATTGATAGATAGCCAGACAGATAAATAGATAGACAGACAGACAGATAAATGGATAGATAGATAGATAGATAGATAGATGGAAGGATGGAAGTAAGCGGGTGATTCCTTCCCCGGGAAGGTGACTGAGTGACAGGTAGAGGACAGGTTTGTACAGCCAGCTACTGAAGCGCTCTCTCTCTCTCTCTCCCTCCCTGAGAATTGCTGGGTGGGGTGAGCTGCTGCGTGGGTTTTGCCGGTATTTTAACCCCAACATCTGAGGAGTAGAGCGGCCAGGGGAAGGAGGTCGCCGGAGCGTTTGACCCGCTCTCCCCCGCGGATCCGCTCGCCCGTGTCTCCCGGTGCTCCCATCTGAAGCAGAAGGCTGAGGTGAGCTGTCCGCCACTGCTTGTGCTGAAATGGAGCACCCGGAGAATGGAGGGAGCAGGCGGCGATAAGCCAGGGTGGGGAGGGAAGTGGGCTTGGGTGGTATGGACACAGCCCCGTGGTCAGGAGCCGGTTTGAAGGAACGAGAACGGGCAGAATCAACTAACGTCAAGTCATCTACATAACTTCACTGAGCTGGGTAACAAGCCCAGACTCAAAAGCACTTCACGTTCCAGTTTGGATACAATTCTGTCTGTTAACTGGCGTTAATTTCGTTGGATTACACGAAACCACATATCTTTTCTCTCTTAAATTGTTATTGCCATATTCTCTCCGTTGGCTTGTTTTAACCGTTCTGTCAAATGCAAAGGTGGGAGCTGTTTGATTACAGGACCCATTAACTGTTTGTGCGGTGGGTTGACTTGAGACAGTGGTGCCTGTGAGGAAATCATTGGATGGGAGACTGTGAGATCCGATAGGCGGTGTATAAGGAGGCTGGTTTCTCAGTGAGGCTCACTCTCCCCCGCCACCCCTCCTCTCCTCCTCCCCAACACCACCATCCCTAACACCGACCCCCCCCCCCCCCCCCCACCAACCCCTCCCCTCCCCTCCCCTTGGGTTTATAAATGCAGAGTTCGGAGCTCCATCTGCATTTAGTCGCTCCGCTTTCTGGTCACACGGAGACAAGCGAGGAGCTCCCGGGAATCTAGGAGGGGATTTTATTTTTTTTTGAGCAAACCGAGCGACGTGGGGCAAAGGGTGACCCGACAGACAAGCATGTGACCAGTGGGTGGGAGAGAACGGATGGACCTCCTCTCCGGAATCTTTTATTCTCGGGGCATCTGTCACCCGTCTTCAAAGGAGCCCGTGCGAGCCACTTGGACTCCAGACTCACGTTTTGGATGGGGGACAAACCCAGCCGTTCGCCTGTCCGTCCCCAGGATACAGACCCTCTCCACGGAAGTGAATGACCTTAGTTGTGGCTTTGTCCCAATGGGCTTCTCGAAGTAAGAGTGGGAAAGGGATCGTGGTGAACGTTACTTGACTTTATCCACCCCATCCCAGTCCAGCCACATCTGCCTTCTCTCTCTCTCTCTCTTTCACTCTCTCTCTCTCTGGATGTGCGTCCTGCCCCAGGAAGGCTTTATAAGATGAGTTGCGCCCGCTCGCCCAGCCAGCGGTTGAGAGGTTCACTTTGCACAGTCGAGAGATCAGATCGGAGCGCCATGGGTCCACCAGCCTTCGAGAGACTGTGTCAGAAAGGTCAGTGTTGTCGGGTTCGGCAAGGGGACGTGCTGTCTTTTGCCTCTACTCGATTTAGGAACTGCGAAGGCGGGGAGGGATGCCGACAACTTGCAATCCCTCTGCTTTCTTCCCCAGCCTAGCCCTCCACACACACCACTCCCCCACCCCCCAACCTTCCTCTCTATCCTCTGCCCAATTCCCAGCTACTCGCTTTCAAGAGCCCTAGAAAAGCTGCCAAGTTCAGGATTGGCAGCAGTTTTGTCGCTGGTTCCTTCAGCTCGGAGAGGTAATGCGATGCCTTGGGACTAATTTGAGATCTCAGCACACCACAGTCAAACCGGAGGGGCGGCTGATTAACCCTCCAAAGACCGCGTTCGTCTCTGTGCAATCTCCTTGAGGACAGTCTGCACCCGACGTGCAGGGGAATGGGAGAGGAGAAGAAGTTAAAGATTTGTTTTAAATATTTCCACCGTCTCTTTCTGAGGAAACAGCTAGGAATTACCTCTAAGCGCATTTAAGGTCAAAGACAAAGTCGCTCTTTGCTAAAATTCTGTCAAATTAAATGTTGGTTGTTTCAATGTGATAATGAGTACAGCAAACACGTTTATTAAAACAGTGCTGAAGCATGGTTTCCCTTATTAATTGTTGTGTGCCTGTGCTTCAGACATATCACTGCAGTATCAAATGTGTTTGTGCCTGCGTGTATATGTACCTACCTGTGTGTATATCTGCTGTTGTGCGCGTGTCTAGGTGTGAGCCTCTGTAACCGTCTTTCAATTTATTCTTCTTCTTCATTGACATAAAGATGTGCTTGCTCTGTAGAAATGAACTGCGTATCAGTGTTTGGGCGGAGGGATGCTTTTTTTTTCTGAGATTCTGCATCTATCAGTCTTAGCTATCAAAATACTGGTGTCTATCTGTGTGTGCAGCTTTTTTTTAGAAAAATGTCAGCGCCTGATTGCGTATTTGCCTGTTTGTGTTTGTGTGTGTGTGCGTGTGGTTTCTTGAGATTTTACTCAAGCCCCATCATGTGTGGATGTGGGTTAAAGCTGTTTGTCTACCTCCTTGAATACTTGTCCACGTCCACAACAAAACCTAGAGAATTACCTCATTAACTTGGTGTTCCGTCATGTGTGTATGTACACCTGGTTGTCCAGCTAAGATCTGTGCCTCTGTGTCAGTATATTGCGTTTCAGTAGACCCTTGTTTCTCTGTATGTGTATTTGTGTTCAGATACAGTAACCTTTCTGGCTGTATTTCATGTTTCAACACATCCCTGTTTCTGTGTGTACATCTGGTTCTAATCTATTTGAATACATTCTGGGTGTGTGTTTGACTGTTTTATATTGACTGTATTCTGGGTGTGTGTTTGGCTGTGTCGTGTGGAGTACATTCTGCGTGTGTGTTTGTGTTTTATATTGAGTGGATTCTTAGTGTATGTTTGGCTGTGTTTTGTATTGAGTTTTAGATTGTATGTGTTTTACTGTGTTTTGTGATTAACATATCCTGGGTATGTGTTCCACTGTATGATGCGTAGTCTATTATAAGTGTATGTTTGGCTGTGTTCTGTGCCCTTATATTCTGGATGTGAGTTTGGCTGTGTTTTATGTTGAGTATATTCTGTGTGTGTGTTTGGCTGTGTCTGTGTGGATTATATTCTGGGGTGTGTTTGGCTGTGTTTTATGTTGAACATATTCTGGGGTGTGTTTGGCTGAGTCTGTGTGGAGTATATTCTGAGTGTGAGTTTGGCAATGTCCGTGTGGAGTATACTCTGGCTGTGTGCTTGGTTGTGATTTGTATTGAGCATATCTGAGGATTTGTCAGACTGTGTTTTGCGAATGTATCTCTGTGAGTGTGTATACTGACCTGCCTGACTCTGGGGAGGTCACGGGGCATGATATAATCGCCCCACTCCTGTTCCCTATACCCTGACAAATCCATTCTGCACCATTCCATTTTTCCTCTCTCTCATGGTGCCTTTCCTGGACATCAAGCTCTTCCCCTGATCTGATGAAAAGTCACCGGACTGGAAACGTTAACTCTACTTTCTCTCCTTACAGATGCTGCCAGATCTGCTGAGTTTCGCCAGCAAATGCTGGTTTTGTTTCAGCTCTTCCCCTCCCCTGCTCGGAGAGATTTGATGATTTAAAACAAAACAAACAGGATGTCCTTGTTCTTAATGTCTTTCTTTTTAAACTGGAACAGGTCTTGAGAGAGTGCAAGGAGAATGAAGAGGAAGAGTCCCAGATGGAAGGATGAACTGGCGGCTTGTTGATCTCGTCTCCTTGCTGTTCCTATGGGACAGGCTGGCTTTAACCCTCCACTGCTGGGCACTTCTGGTACTTTCCTGTCATCACCAAGACCAACATGCCACCAGCCCTCTCGACTGGCTGCTCTCAGACAAAGGACCTTTCCACCGCGCTCGGGATTATTCCAATTTCCTAGACAGATACCGCCAGGGATTTACTACCAGATATAAAATCTACAGGTAAGAGTGGCCCGGGGCGGACGAACTGCGCCAGAGCTTGAACAAAACAAAAAAAAAACGCTGCAAGTACTTACCAAGTCAGGTAGCATCTGTAGAGAGGAAAACAGCGTTTAGGGTGATAGCCAGAGCTTTGAATCTGTTTCAAGTTTGTTTATTTTTAGACTCTTTTTTATTGCTAATTTTTTTGTTTGTTTAAAGTGTACCTTTAAGACCCGTCCAGGACGCCTGTAAATCCGTTCGAAAGAGCCATCCGTCCCTAGCGAAACCATCAATGATGCCACCTACTTTAAAAGTGGCGTGTGTGTTTTCCCTTTAAGAGTCGGTCTATGAAGGCTCATGTTTATTCGGTTCCAACGCTACGGTCCGCGTGCTCACGACTCCCCCTGATGAGGGGATTGGGATCTGCAGTCCCTACGCCGCCAAAGGGGCTTGTTGCTTAATCACATATACACATTATACACATATAGCTGCCATCTGTGCAGACTCAAGAAGAGGTTAAAAAAAATCTTCGTTTGTGTTACAGTCCTGTGGTGACAGGAAGTGTTCCTCCGGTGGTCGTTATCTGGAGTAGATAACGCAAGAATGAACCACTAACAGCATTGCGGTTGAAAATTATAACTGACAACTGCACTATATATATGTATATATTCACACAGCTTCACTGGATCTATTACATTCCAGGTCTTAATTGTAAATTATCGGAATAAATCTGCAGCAATGACCCCTATTTCCTTCAACCAAACGTACATTTTTAATGTACAAATATATGACTGGTTTCAAAAGGTGCTGGTAGCATCTAATGATACAAGAAAGCAAACCCAAAACAGATTGAGGATGTACGTAAAATTCACAGAATGTAGAATGTGATAAACACTTTGGCCTGATTTGAGGCCGTAATTGAAACCCTGGATTTAGTTTTAAATTGAGCTTTGCTCTTCCGACTTGTTGAATTTGATGCCAGTCCGTAACTGTCACATGTCTGTAATGTCAGTTCAATTTCAGCCTACAGCTCTCTACCCGGTAGCTGTTATCTTGAACTTCCACCATTTGAATACCTGTATTATAGATTCCAGCTGACACCCTGCTCCAGGCACATGTTCAACTCCAAACACAAAATGTCTAGTTCCTCCCATTAGATTGGATCCTGCTTTAAACTCAGGTATCCTGATGACCTGGCTCTAATCAATCTCTTGTTGTTGGCAATGACTTACCTCATGTATTGTTCTGCAATGTTCCAGCCATGACATGCAGGATTTTAACCATACCATAAGATTACATTTTCTTTGTAGTTTCTCAAAAAAATGTTCCAAAGAAGTTACTTTTAATTTCATTCTATGGACATAATTACTTTGCCAGTTACATGTTTTATAGGTAATAGATATCAAACATTATGATTATTGGTGATTAATATATGTACTAACAGTTCTCTCATGGCATTGTTGCATTTTCACAGATAAAGTTTTCTGATAATCTGATAACATTTACAATGACAGGTACATTAAACCATTCATCCTAAAGTGAAACTTGATTTGATCAGTCCTGCTTAATGCTGTGATCTAATTGTTGTCATTCCTGCTGCAAACTGCTGGTTACTTAATAGTTAAAGAATCTTGCAGGTTGGCAATTGAGGGTTTCTAATGTTCTGACTCTTGGTCAGAACATAACAGCGTGAAATGGCTGCGTTATCTTTATCCTTATTATAATTTCCAAGTATAGTATTTCACATCCCTATTTTCATCGAGATTATAGGGCAGAAATTTTCGGCAGTAAAGCGGTCTCACTGGATGAGAATACAGGTTGCAGATAAGACAGAAAAATAACCCTAATTCTGCAGCACTTAACAATTTCTGACCTAACGTTCAATCAAAACCACATGATTAGATTCAACTCTACAACTTAATTAGGCCTCAAGTGTCCATTATCATTCTAACATGCATAAGCTATCTATGCACCTCAATTAGATACCAGTCAACAATTTTACTTTTAGACATCCAGTTAATTAATCCTATTTGTCTATTGATCAAAAGTTTTACAGTTTGGATTTATCTATCGTGCTTGAGGGATTTTACTTTGAATGTCACAATTCAAAGTGTTACTTCCCGCTGGTTCTTCTGGCTTTGATAACTTGCCCTCTCTCAAGGACATGAATTGGGGATTCATGACGTGCTCTGGATCCCAAACTATCTGTGAGCATTTTAACAGTAACAATTACTTTCAAAAAGTGCCTTTTACTTCAGAAAAGGCAAATAGTCCTGTGGAGCTTCACAGAGGTATAATGAAAACAATTAGACACATTGACAAAGGAAGGGGTATTAAGAAGGTCAACTAAATGCGTGGTCAAAAGACTGGGCTGGGAGGGAAGACTTAACAGAGAACTGGGAGATGAAAAGGAATTTGTAGAGTGTGTGGCTCTAATTTTCATTAGCTGAAAGCATAGTCTCTAATTGAGAGGTGAAATGAGTAGCATATATATCAGTTAAAATAAAATGTGTTAGAAATACTCAGTAGGTGTGGCAGCATTTGTGGAGAACGAAACAAAGTTAACAGTTCAGATTGATGACCTTTTATCAGAAGGAGCTACAGACCTGAACCATTTCTCTCCACAGATGCTGCCAGAACTGCAAAATATTTCTGGCATTTTTCCATCTTAATTTCACACTTCCAGCATCTGCGCTATTTTATTTTGATACATGTAAGATGTTAACTGATTTAAATATTGTCCTCATGAACTCATCTGACCTCTTCAAGAAGCAGCTCCTGCTTCACTCCATCCATCACTTGCATCCATTATTGTCTTTAAATTTGGGTTTGAGCATTTATTATAATGAGTTACAGTTCAATGTGGAATTTACAAAGGTCTAGTTTTGCTGTCAGTGGTGAAGAGATGGTGATTGCTCCTGACCTCATTGTGTGAGGTATTGGTGGTATTTCATGAGAGCAGAAACAAAATCTAACATGGAAAAGCTATTTAAGTGTTTCCTTCTGTAGAGTCTCTCAAATTTTATCCATGCACGTTATTTCTAATTACTCCTTAAACTTCTCAGAAGACAAAGCTCATGTCCAAATGTGACCCAAATCTTCAACATACATTTGCAATTCCCAAGGTTATCAGTTTGTCATTTTAATACATTCTTCAAATCTGACTGACTGAATTCCAGAGATACATTTTCACAGTCCCAGTGGCATTATGTCCCAGAGAGTTTTGTCATCAATATAACTACATGTACTTTTAAGTTACAAACATTGTCTTGGGCAACCATCTATCTCGCACTATTTGGAAAGAATTAAGGAATAAATCTATAATTTTCATAAACGTGCCATTTTATGAGCCAAGAATAATTCTGTGGCTCTCTAGATGCATTTGTAATTTTTGTTTTGATTATGCCTCTGCAAAGAACTTTGATTTACACTGAAGTTTTGTTTTACAAATGCATGTTGCTGTTTGTTTGTATCTGTGGCCAACTCACTGCTGCAACCAGCTCCCCTGACATCAATGACAATGTTATGTCATTTGAAATATTTAAATCACTTTACATTGTTTCCAACAACATACCAGGGTTTTGATTTGCTAATCCTAGTGTTCAATCTCTTTTTGTTGATGCTAATTTTTAGAGTAGCTTTTCTTAAATCATTCAAAGGACATGGGCATCATTTCTCATCTCAAAAGCATTTGTGAAGGTGGTGTTTACTGCTTTTTTGAATCACAGCATTCTATGTGATGTAGGTACATCAAGGGAGTGAGTTCCCGGATTTTGACGTAGTAATGGAATTTTGGTAGAGTTCCAAGTCAGAATGGTGTATGGCTTCAAAGGAAGTTAAAGATGCTGTTCTTCCCATTCCTCTGCTATCCCTGACCTTCTGTGCAGTAGAAGTTGTAGGTTTGGAAGATGTTATCTAAGATTTTTGGTGCATTGTTGCAATGCAATTTGTAGGTGGTACAAAATGCTGCCACTGTACATCATTGGTCGACGGAGTGAATACAAAGTGTGTCAGATGGGGTATCAATCTTGCAGCCTGCTTTGCCAGTGGTCTTAAGCTTCTGGAGTGTGTTCTTTGAGGAATTTATTGAAGGAGAATCGTTTTTATTCAGCTAATCAACTAAGTGGTTGCTTGTATTTAATTTTTATATGTTTGATATACTTTTTAAATTTTTTTCCATTTTAACAATATCTTCTGTAGGTAATGAAAGGTAGTATGTTGTATATATAGAGTGCTATTGAAACTTTTTTTTTAGACTCAATTAATTAAGGTCATATATAAGGTACAAAGTGAAATGGCTGGTAGATTTAGAAAAGTTATTACACAGCGGGATCAGTCAGATAGGTGGATGACTGTCAGGAAAGGTAAAAAGGTAGTTCAAAGTCTCCGGTGGCTATTCCTCTATCAAATAGATATTCAGTTTTTGGAACAGTTGAAGGGGACAGTCTCTCTGAGAAAAATGGAAGGGCCAGTAGTTATTGGACACTTGTAATGATTCTTATGTTAGGCAGCATTCAACAAGATTTAATAGAATTATTGTTATTGGGGACTCTCCTGTCAGGAGCATAGACAGGCAATTCTATGGCAATGAGCGTAAATTTAGGATGGTTTATTGCTTTCCCAGTGCTAGGATTAAGGACGTTTCTAAATGTTTCAAGCATATTGTTAAAGGTGAGATTGAGAAGCCAGAAATTATTGTACACAATAGGGAAAAGATTAAAGCGGTACAGAGTGAATTTGAGAGGCTAGGCAGAAGATTAAAAATTAAAACCTAAAAAGTAGTAATTTCTGGTTTACTCCCAATGCCAAACTCAAGCGAGGGAAAGAACAAATGGTTAAAAGAGATAAATCAATAGCTGAAGAGCTGGTGTATTGCTCAGGGATTCAGGTTTTTGGACAATTGGAATGTCCTTTGTGATAGAAAAAACCTGTTCAAAAAGGATGGGCCTAACCTAAACTGGAAAGGGACCAATAGCTTAGCTGGGAGATTTGCTCACTACATTAACAGAGACTTTATTTTGAAAGAGAGGGGGAGTGGAGGAATTCTAAGTCGCAGGGTAAAAGGCAGGATTTGTGGGGAAGGTTCTGAATGTGAGGAGAGCACATCAATTAGAAAAGAAAGACAAGGAGAGAGTCAGAATATGTAGTAACTCTGAACAACTAAATTGCATTTATTTCAATGCAAGTGGTCTTACAGGTAAGACTGATGAATTCAGGGCACGTTTAAGAACATGGGATTGGGATGTCATAGCTATTACTGAAACTTGGCTGAGAGATGGACAAGATAGGCAGCTCAATGTTCCCAGTTTTAAATGGGATAGGAAGGATAGAAAAGGAGGCAAGAAAGGAGGGGTGGCATTTTTGATTAAGGAATACATACTGCTGTTACTAGGGAAGATATTTCTGAAAAGCGTCCAATAAAAATATATGGGTAGAAATTACAAATAAGAAAGAAAAGATCACTTTGGTGAGATTTTACAAAGAGGTCTCGCAATAGTAAGAGAGAAATTGAGAAACAAATATGTAGGGAGATCTCAGAAATATCCCAGCATAATAAGGTTGTAATAATGGGGGATTTTAATTTTCCAAACATTGAATGAAACTACCATACTGTTAAAGGTTTGGATGGTGAAGAATTTGTCAAATGTGCTCAAGAAAATTTTCTTTATCAATATATGGATGCTCCTACTTGAGAAGGAGCAAAACTAGACCTTCTTTTGAGCAATAAGGCAGGGCAGGTGACTGAAGTAAAAGTGGGAGAACAGTTTGTATCTAGCAATCATAATTCTGTTTGTTTCAAAATGGTTATGGAAAGGATAAGTCTTCCATAAAAGTTGAAGTTTTTAATTGGAGTAAGGCAAATTTTCATGGTATGAAACAAAACAATTCAAATGTTGATTGGAGTGGACTGCTTTCAGGTAAAAGGATGTCTAACAAGTGGAGGGTGTTCAAGAGTGTGATGGCAAGAGTTCAGAGACATTTTGTTCCTGTTAGAGTGAACGGTAAGGCTGGTAAGATTAAGGAACAATGCATGAATAAAGATATTGAGGTCTAGTCAGGAATAAAAGAGAATCTTTTTTTTTCGATATAGACAGTTTGATTCAATTGAATTTCTTAATCAAAGTAAAGAGTACTGGGCATTCTTAAGACAGAAATCAGGAAAGCAAAGAGGGGATATGAGATAGCATTGGCAGATAAGGTAAAGAATAACCCAAAGGGATTCTATAAATACATTAAGAGCAAGAGGGTAACTGGAGAGAGGGTTGGGCCTCTTAAAGATAAAGATGCCGCCTTTGTTTAAACCCTGGAAATGGGAGAGATACCAAATAAATATTTCACATCAGTTTTTTCCTGTGGAGCAAAAACAAAAGGAGTCTGGAGAATGCAGAGAAATAAACTTTGATGTTTTAAAAACAGTTCACTTTACAGAAGAGGAAGTTCGGGAGATCTTAAAGAATATAAAAGTGGATAAATCTCCAGGACCTGATCTAATGTATCCCAGAATGTTGTGGGAAGTAGGGGAGGAAATTATGATACCCCTTGCAAAAACATATGCCTCATCCATAGCTATGGGTGAGGTGCCTGATGACTGGAGGGAGGTTAATGTTGTAACTTTGTTTAAGAAAGGTTGTAAGGAGAAACCAGGGAACTATAAACCTGTGAGTCTGACATTTGTTGTGGGTAATTTCTTGGAGGTGATTATTAAAAATAGGATTTATGGACATTTAGAGAGGCAAAAATTGATGAGGGATGGTCAGCATGGTTTTGTACAAGGGAAATCATGTCTCGCAAATTTGAGTTTTTTGAGGAAGTTACCAAAAAGGCTGATGATGGCAGAGCAGTAGACGTTGTTTATTTAGATTTTAGTAAAGCCTTTGATAAGGTTCCACATGGTAGACTAATTAATAAAGTTAGGTCACATGGGATTCAGGGTGAGCTTGTCAATTGGATACATAATTGGCTTAATGGCAGGAGCAGAAAGTAATGGTGGAGGGTTCCTTTTCAGATTTGAAGCCTGTGACCAGCAGTGTTCCACAGGGATCAGTTCTGGGTCATCTTTTGTTTGTCATTTATATAAATGATTTGGATGAGAATATTAGAAAGCATGTTTGGAAGTGTTGTGGATGACACCAAAATTGGTGGCATTGTAGACAACAAAGGAGGTTTTCTAAGATTTCAAAGGGGTCTCGATCAAATGGGTCAATGGGCTGATAAATGGCAGATGGCGTTCAATCTGGATAAATGCGAGGTATTGCATTTTGGTACAACAAACAATGGTAGGGGTTATTCAATTAATGGTAGGGCCTTGTGTAGTGTTGTAGAACAAAGGGACCTAGGGGTGCAGGTACATAATTCTTTAAAATTTGCATCATATATAGACAGGGTGGTTAAAAAGGCATTTAGCACATTTGCCTTCATTGCTCAGTCCTTTGAGTATAAGAGTTGGGGCATTATGTTAAGGTTGTACAGGACATTGGTGAGGCCTCTTCTGGAATACTGAGCCCAGTTCTGATCACCCAGTTATAGGAAGGAGATTATCAAGCTGGAGATGATTCAGAAGAGGTTTACCGGGATGTTGCTGGGTATGGAAGTTTTGAGTAATGTGGAATGTCTGGATAAGCTGGGACTTCTTTCACAAAAGCGTAGGAGATTGAGAGGTGACCTGATAGAAGTTTATAAAATAATGAGAGGTATAGATTGAGTTGATGGTAGGTGCCTTTTCCATAAGAAGGGGAATATCAAGGCTAGGGGATTCATTTTTAAGGTGAGAGGACAGAGACTTAAAAAAGACATTTGAGGCAAATTTTTTTACACAGAGGGTAGTTCGCGTGTGGAATGAACTTCCAGAGGAAGTGGTGGATGCGGGTACAATTACAACATTTAAAAGACATTTGGATGGATATATGAATAGGAAAAGTTTGGAGGGATATGGGCCAGGGGCAGGCAGGTGGGACTAGTTTAGTTTGGGATTATGTTCAGCATGGACTGTTTGGACTGAATGGTCTGTTTTTGTGCTGTATGACTCCATGACTCTATGAGAGCTCTTGGAGCAGCACTCGTTCAGGCAGTGGGCAGTCTTCTGTCACAGTCCTAACTTTAAGGAGGCACCAGGTGAGTTTTTCACAGCAAAATCTTCAGCCTCACACTCCTCTTGTAGTTACAATATTGATTTAGTTGGTCCAGTTCATTTTCTGGTCAATGGTAATCCCCAGGTTGTTGATAATGGATGATTCAGCAATAATAATGCCATTTAATGTCAAGTGGCATTAGTTGGACATTCTCTTGTTCGAGATGGTCATTGCCTGACTTGTGAAGTTCAAATGTTACTTACCAC
Organism: Rhincodon typus; assembly: GCF_021869965.1. Classification (NCBI taxonomy): domain Eukaryota; kingdom Metazoa; phylum Chordata; class Chondrichthyes; order Orectolobiformes; family Rhincodontidae; genus Rhincodon; species Rhincodon typus. The sequence goes on from NC_063341.1 coordinate 9,631,617, forward strand.
TTATCAGCTCAAGCCTGAATGTTGTCCAGGAAATGTTACATTTGGACATGGACTGCTTCAGTACTTGGGGTGTTGTGAATGGGGTTGAACAATATGCAGTCATCAGCAAACATCCCCACTTCTGAACTAGTGATGAGAGATTAAGCAAAGAAAAATGCCCTTCTCAAGTTGTGTCTTCACAAAAGAAGACACAAATAATATCCCAATAGTATAGGGAAACACAGGGTCTAATGGAAAGGAGGAATGGATGAAGTTAATATGAGTAAGGAAGCATCATTGGTGAAACTAATGGGGATTAAGGGCAGATAAATTCTCAGGGCCTAATAGGCTTCATCCCAGAGAACTTAAGGAAGTGGCCCTCAAAATAGTAGATTCATTAGTGGTCATCCTTCAAAATTCTATAGACTGAAAGTATAGTTCCTATGGATTGGAAAGAAGCTAATGTAACCCCACTATTTAAGGGAGGCAGAGAGAAAACAACAAATTACAGATCAGTTAGCTTGATATCAGTCATGAGAAAAATGCTCAAGTCCATTTTTAAAGATGTGCTCCCACGCACGTTGTAGATAGTGAAAATATCTAAGAAAGTCAGCATGGATTTGAAAAGGAAGAGTCGTGCTTGGAAAATCTGCTGGAATGTTTTGGGGATGTAACAAGTAGAATGGATAACAGGGGAGCCGGTAGATGTTGTTTACTTGGATTTTCAGAAGGCCTCAGATGACATCCCACGTAAGAGATTAGCAGGAAATTAAAGCACATGAGGTTGGGGATAAAGTAGTGTACTGACATTGATTGAGAACTGGTTGACAGACAAGAAGCAAAAAGTATGAGTGGTAGGCAGTGATGAGTCGAGCACCACAGAGATCAGTGCTTGGACCTCAAGTTTCACAATATGGTCGAAAAATTTGGATGAGGAAGCTACGTGTCCTATCTCCAAGTTTGTAGATGACACAAAGTTGGGAGGGAGGGCATTTTTTGAGGAGGAAGCCGAGAAGCTTCGTTGTAACTTGGATAACTTCAGTAAGTGAGCAAATATATATCAGATGCAGTATAATGTGGACAAATGTGAGATTATCCACTTTGGTAGCGGAAACAGGCAGACAGATTATTATCTGAATGGTGATAGCTTGGAAAAGGGGGTTGTGCGACGTGACCTGGGTGTCCTTGTACTTTTTTTGCTGCAAGTAAGCATACAGGTGCAGCAGGTGGTGAAGAAGGCAGACGGAATGTTGGTCTTCATAGCAAGAGGATTGGTGTACAGGAGTAGAGATGTCTTGCTGCAACTGTACAGGGGGATTGATAAGACCATACATGGAGCATTGTATGCAGTTTTTGTTTCCTTATCTGAAGAAGGATATTCTGGCAATGGAAGGAGTGCAAAGAAGATTTACTGGACTGATTCTTGGGATGCAGGGACTGATGTACAGGGAGAGACTGGATTGTTTAGGATAATATTCACTTGTGTTTAGAAGAGTGAGGGGGAGATGTCATAGAAGCTTACAATATTCTAACAGGATTAGATACGGTAGATGCAGGAAGGACGTTGTTGATGGCCGGGGAGTCCAGAACCAGGAATCACAGGCTAAGGATAAAAAGTAGGCCATTTAAGACAGAAGTGAAGAGAAATTTCTTCACCCACAACATGTTGAGCCTTTGAATTCCCTGCTACAGAAAACTGTTGAGGCCAAGTCATTGAAGACTTTCAAGAAAGAGGTAGAAAAAGTTCATAGGACTAAAGAGCTCAAAGGATATGGGGAGAAAGTAGAAACAAGTTACTGAGTTGAATGATCAGCCATGATCACATTGAATAGTGGAGTAGGCATGAAGGGTCAAACAGCCTACTCCTGTTTCTATATTCTACATTTCCAAACTGTTTGGCAGTGTCCGTTTCAGCAAATAATACTTTTTAAGAATTTCTGTTTCCATTTGCTGGGTGGACTGTAGGTTTACATTTTCTATTGACTTTCTAACTCAGATTAAGATTTTTTTTGAATTTTTTATCATGCACCAATGCCCTTTGAATACAATATTCATGCAGTCATTTGTCTGATTGTGCAGAACATGAATATTATTGCAAAGATTATCGTTGTCAAAGATTTTTATCTTGTGCCAATGAGGACGAATGCCAGAAATCCAAATTTCATGCAATCACAACAACTTGTAATATGAAAGAAAAGGGTGCTGCTAAGTTGGCAAGCCAACTCTGATTGGTCAAGGCATTACCATGGAGAAAACAACAGAAATAAGCTGTATCACGCAATTACTATGCAGCATCTATGCGAGAGGTATTCTTCAGAGACAGGATGTTACTGCCATTTCTGTCTGCCTCACAGTTACACGGTGTTGTGCTTGAGTCTCAGTGCTAATGAGATGCCCCAGCCACCCATGCAATTAGTTGATCAAATCAAACATCAATTGTTCATATTGGCAGAGAATTAAACAGTGGTCAAAAACCCTGAACAAAATGGCTTCTGTTTGATGTAATTCCACTGTTGGGTAGCACTTGCTAAGCAATCCTGTGTTGAAAAAAAGACACATTCTGACAAAGCATTTTGCCAGGACAACTTGCAAGAAAACTAACATTTATACAACATAAGGGGAGAGTGCTGATTAGTTGACAAAAGAACTCCAGCCAGTGGAAGTTTTGCGATGATAAATCTAGCAAATGTTGTTTAATTGCAAAATCATGTCTCATGTTGGACACTGTGTGGTGACCTCTGCAAGCATGGGCCACTTGGGCTCGGAACTTGCTGGACAATTCTGTGTGTGTGCAAAATTACACTGACAACAAATTTCAGGCTCACAGTTTGGCTCACTAGTGTATACTGGAAACTATATATATGTACCTGGCTGTGCTGTTTGCAACCAGAAAGAACAAGTACATACGTGGCATTTGTTTCTATTCAACAAAATAGGTGGCAGCAATTCTCAGGTTAATTTTTCTGGACAATACCCTAACCAATCAGCGTAAACCTATGTGGTTTAAAATTTAACACAGCCAAGCCATTAGCTGTAAATCATCATGATTATTGCATTCTCCAAGATAATAATTTGACCAATCGGAGTCCACTTGCCAACTGATTGCCACTCTCTTTTTCAGCAATATAAATGTTGACTTTCCTGTTAAATTGACATCTTGTGAGTTATCCTGATGAATACAAGATGCAAAGCTTCATTAAAATGTGTCTTAGTGCTTCTAATGCTTCTAACTGAATATTTGAATCCTAAGTGTGCTAATAGCTGTACTAACAACTTTTCTAATATAATAACTTAAGCTCATAACCTGGTTCATTCACACTTGGTAGAAGCAACATTTATTCATATGTAGGTACCACTCCTCTGGAAACAAAGGGAATATGTTCAAAACCTTTGTATATTTTTAAAATTATCTATGAGCTTCGAGAGATGATAATGCTCCAATGCTTTCTCCATGGTTACACCTCATTCAATCAGAGTCAGTTTTCCAACCCATTCATACACTTTCCTCCATCAGTATAAATTATTGTGAACGCATAAAATTTGCCATGCTTGCTTTGATTCCATGAATGTGAAATGAAAAGCTTTGAAAACATATGTCTCTTCATTGAGATAACAAGGTGTAGAGCTGGATGAACACAGCAGGCCAAGCAGC